>NC_141700.1:803425163-804097663 GCF_964263255.1 Lissotriton vulgaris | reverse complement strand
GGATATCAAATCACTCACCAGGACCACACCAACAACCTGAGAAGAGGAACAGTCAACATTCGCAAAGAGACCATACAGTGTGCCATCACCCCCTTGGGAAGAGGAGATGGCCTAACGGCTAGGGCGGTCAACCTTGAATCTGGGAACTGGGTTCGAGTCTTGGCAATGATGCTGAACATCCTGTGATTGGGCAAACCACTTAATCTCCCCGAGACTAACAAAAATGAACATGTCCTCATGTAATGCAACTGGCGCTATGTAAAGCGCTCTGATACCTGATTCGGGTCAAGTTTGCGTTATATAAAACTCTATAAAGAATTAATTTTTTATTTTTAAAAAGAACATCTCAACTTCACGCTCAACATGGATGACAAGACAACCATTAGAGGCGCCCTCGCATGCCAACACCCAGGCCTGCGCTCCCACTTCTGCAACACCATCACAGACTTCAATGAGCCCCTAGCATTAGCCTCCACGGACTACATCTTCCTCTGTGACCTAAATTTCCACATCAATGACCCCAATGACAAACATAATATACACCTCCTCGACAGTATGTACAGCCACAACCCTACAGACACCACAGGACAAATGCTGGATCCAATGGTCACCTCCAGCAACCGCAGAACTCACATGAACCTATCACTCCATCGTCCACTTCAGCATCTTCAGGCCCCCACCGCCACCCCAAAGCTGTCCAATGACTCCCACCGGAGGTGTAACAACATCTCAGAGACCAGCTGGGCAAATGCCCTCCACACCTCCAACCCTGCTACCGCCACCAACCTCTAGCAGGGAGGGAATATCTTTAACACCTAGATCAACAATTGCGCAGACAGCATTATCCCCATCAAGCGCAACATCAAGAGAAAAACTTCCAAAAACGCCAGCTGGTACACCCAAGAACTCAGAACAAAGAAACAAGACAGCAAACAGTTGGAGAGGACTTGGCACAGCAGCAAGGACACCTTCGACAGGGCAGCCTTCAAGACCTCCTTCAACTTCCACCACCACCTGCTGAGAGCAACAAAGACGACAGCCCTTGCTGCAAGCATCTGAACCAGCGCCAAAAACACCAAGGAACTTTTCATCATCGTTAAGGAATTCTCCAACCTGGCTGCCAGCGTAAACATCAGCACACCCACACAGGAGCTGTTCAAAAACCTCACCCACTTCTTCCACAACAAGATTGCAACCATATACAGAAACCTCAAACCACAACCCACAACTACAGACTTCCTCAACAGAGACTCCATCACTGTACCGACAGAAACCACACACTGACCACACGAAACACCCTCTCCACTCAGGACACCACCTCAATGAGTGGAGAAGTGTGGCTCAATGATTAGAGCGGCAGACCCTGATGCAGAGGTCTAGCCCGGGACCAGGGTTCAATTCCCCGCCTCTGCGGGTCTTGGGCTCAAAATTCCACGGACCTGATAATTCTCGCCTCTGTGCCTATTCCAATCATGGAGTCCCACTCTGCAACTCTGGGCAATAGCTTGCTTAATCTCCACAACGGCCCCCACAACGCTAAAGATGCCTGGCCTCCACCTTGGGGGTGCCCAGGAGTGGACGCCTCACAGGGAAAGCCAGGATGGGTTCCACAGTGGTATTCGTACAAGCGCCTTGAGACCCTTGCGGGTGAGTTGTGCGCTATACAAGTATCAATTTACATTTACATTTACACCATGAAATCCATCCTCTTGGGAGCTCCCACAGAACCAGACCTGCACCACATCTTCAACTTCAGAAACCAGAGGATCGGCCAGGAACTCACCACCCTGCTCAACACCTCTATCACTGCTGCAACACTCCCCGACGCCTGGAAAAACGCCAAAGTCAGACCACTACTTAAAAAACCCTCCACTAACCCTAGATATCTCAAAAATTACTGGCCAATCTCCCTGCTCCCATTTGCATTGAAGGTACTGGATAAGAGCATCATCAATCAACTCATGACATACCTGAAGCAGAACGAGCTACTCAACGTCTCCCAATCTGGCTTCTGCACCAATCACAGCACCGAAACCACCCTGGTCGCAGCCACGGATAACATCCAAACCTTGAGAGACAACAGCTTTGATCCTCCGCGACCTCTCAGCAGCCTTCGACACTGTATCCCACCACACTCTGATCGAAAGACTCCACCACATCGGCATCCAAGGGGTCGAGATCAGATGGATCGCCACCTTCTTCACTAGAAGTACCCAGAGGATCCACCTCCCAGCTTTCACCTCTGAACCTAAGAAGATCCCAGCGGTGTCCCCCAGGGATCATCCCTCAGCCCCACGCTCTTCAACGCATGTATGACCCCACTGAAAAAATATTGTCATTTCCCAAGGTCTCAACATAATTTCCTACACAGACGGCGCCCAACTCATCCTCTCACTCAGTGACAACCCCACCACAACCAGAACCAACTTTCACAGATGCATGACAAACGTCGCCAACTGGATGAACATAAGTGTGGCTCACTGGTTAGAGGAGGCAGACCTGGAAGCAGAGGTCAGCCCGGGACCAGGGTTCAATTCCCGGCTCGGCGGGTCTTGAGTCCGGAAATGTCCACGGACTCGACAATTCTCGCTCCAGTGCCTACTCGATTCATGGGTTCACACACTGCAACTCTGAACAATAGCTTGCTTAATCTCTACAACGGCCCCTCGCGGTGGGATGCCTGGCTTTCACCTTGTGGATACCCTGCCGGGGTATCTCACAGGGGAATACCAGGACGGGTTCCCTAAGCAAGCACTTAGATACCGGGTCGGTGATTTGCGCTATATAAATACATGTACATTTACATAGACAAGACCGAAGTACTGATATTTGGCAACAACAGCGACACATGGAACAACACCTGGTGGCCATCAGACCTAGGACCCACACCCACTCCCTCCAACCACACCAGAAACTTTGGAATCATTATTGACAACAAGATCACCATGAAATCACATATCAACGCTATATCCTCCACCTGCTTCCTCACTCTATGCATGCTACTTAAGATCTTCAAGTGGCTACATGTACACAAGAGACGCACTATGACACAAGCCCTCATCACCAGCTGATTGGACCACTGTAATACCCTCTATGTAGGAATCGCTTCACACCTTCTCTAGAGCCTTCCAGACCGCACAGAACGCCACAGCCAGACTCATCCTCTGACTTCCCCGATGAACCCACATCACACCTCACATCAGGAAACTCCACTGGTCCCCGTACAGAAGAGATGCCAATTCCAGCTGCTGACCCATGCACACACCTGAACTTCCACCAGCCATCGAGAATACTACACTCAATCAATCAAGCAATCAGGGATTTATAAAGTGCGACTACTCACCCGTGCAGGTGTCAAGGCGCAGGGGGAAGGCCTGCTGGTCCCTCTGGGTGTGAAGGATCATTCAAAGAGCCAGGTCTTGAGGTCCTTCTTGAATTGGGTAAGCAACGCAGATTACCTGAGGGGGAGGGGCAGGGAGTTTCAGGTCTTGGTGGCAAGGTAGGAGAATGATCTTCCTCCGGTTCTCGTCTTGTGGATCCTGGGGACGGAGGCTAGGCTGCGTTGGGGGGAACGTAGTGGTCTGGCGGGCACGTGGAATGCGAGGCGGTGGTTCAGGTACGCTGGTTCTATGTTGTGTAGAGCTTAGTAGGCATGTATGAGGAGCTTGAAGGCGATTTTCTTGTTGACTGGGAGCCAGTGGATTTGCCTGGTGTGGCTGCGGTGGGGGATGTGGAGGACTAGTCTAGCAGTGACTTTTTGAATATTTTGTAGTTTCTTGAGCTGTTTCTGGGTGACGCCGGCCTAGAGTGCGTTGCCGTAGTCGAGTCTACTGGTGATGAGTGCATGGGTGACAGTCTTTATGAATTCTGTAGGGATGCATCTGAAGGTCTTTCAAAGCAGGCAGAGTGTGTAGAAGCAGGCTGAGGAAACTGCATTGATTTGGCGGTTCATTGTGAGCCATGTATGATGCCACGTTTGCATGCGCGGTCCGTATAGGTGGAAGGGGGTCCCAGAGCAGCTGGCCACCAGCAGTCGTCCCAGGCTGAAGGGGTGGGGCCCAGGATGAGCACTTCGGTATTGTCCGAGTTGAGCTTCAGGCAGCTGTCTTTCATCCAGGTGGCGATGGCCTTCGTTCCGCTGTAGAAGTTGATTCTAGTGGTTGTGGGCTCGTTGTTGAGGGAGAGGTTCAGCTGGGTGTTGTCAGCGTAGGAGACGATGTTGAGTCTGTGCCTTCTGATGATGTCTGTGAGGGGGTCATGTAGACAATGAAGAGGGTGGGGCTCAGGGAAGAGATTTGGGGCAGTTCACAGCTGATATCTGTGGGTTCTGAGAGGAACGTTGGTAGTCTAATTCGCTGAGTCTGGCCAGTGAGGAAGGAGAGGATCCAGTCCAGTGCCTTGTCATGGATGCCAGCCTCATGAAGTGTGGTGATTAGGGTGCAGTGGGAAACAGTGCCGAAGGCGGTTGAGATGTCCTGTAGGATGAGGGCTGCGGTCTTGCCCTAGTCGAGGAGGTAGTGGATGATGTTGGTGGCGTCGTGGAGTGCGGTCTCCGTGCTGTGGTTGATTTGCACCCTTGGGAGGTGTCCAGGGCGTGGTTCATTTCAATGAACTCAGCGAGTTGGGCGTTGATGGCTTTTTGATGACCTTGGCTGGGAAGGGGAGGAGGGAGATGGGTCTGAAATTCTTGAGGTTAATTGGGCCTGAGGATGTCTTCTTCGCCTTCCTTTCACTTGCCCATAATCCCTGAATCCACCGAAGAAGAAGTGGAGGACGCTCCTTCTCCCATATCACAGCAAACACCTGGAACAGCCCCCCCCCCCATGCACCTCCGGACCATCACCTCACTTTTGGAATCCTGAATGGCCCTCAAGACCTGGCTGTTGGAATAAGCCTTGAGGACCATCAAGCGCCTCAATACTCTATTGGGTGAATAATTATGCTTTATAAATTCTGATTGATTGACATGTTTACTCCGGTATGTGGTTAGGTGTATGAAGGCATTTGAGAATATGGCAGGGGATATAAGAGCAGCAGGAGAGACACAATTGTGTATCTCCATAAAAAATCCTTTTAATGATGTTTTATCGCTCTCTACTGCAACGTGGGAAGCTGGAAATGACATGTCCCGATTTGGGGTTCATTCATCTAGAGGCCCAATTGCTTCTAAAGCTATTGCAGTTAGTTGAAGACTAGAGAACATTATTAATGCCACAGTTTGGTCATTTGATACAACCTTCAATAAATTATACTTTAAATCCACTTGTGACGCAGCAGTACTGGTGGTAAGTAGGCTTTCACATCCATAACCCTTGCTTCCAGTCCTAACAAACAATATAGCATTTCCTAACAGTCGAGAAGGAAAGTTTTAATTCTATTGAAGACATCGAAGCGATAATTACCCCACCCGGGGATCTTTATGAGGAAGATTTGGAGCCCTCCCTAGGAGAAATAATCATTAGAAGGAAATAACTCTTTTTCTGAATGATCAAATTTGGTTCATGAATATTACAATGTATGCAACAATTTTGAACTATTGTCAAAGTTTGTTCTTTTATGCATATCAATGGTATTATATTGTAAATCCTGTTCTCCAGTATTTCACTAATTAAATGAAGGAAGCGATATAAATATATGTTTTTCAGTAATATCAATGTAAATGTAAAGGTCTGGATAACAGAGATACCATTGACTCCCTAGGTGCAGACCAGAAGAGTGATCAATAAAAGGAACAATTGTTAGGACCCTCATGCGAAGAAAGAGGAAGAGGAAATGATGTGACTGGATTTTATGATTGGAGGCTCAGATTATGTTTGTTTAAAGTGTATCCATAACAGCAGAGGCAACATCAACAATAGATTTACAATAAAACTTCTTATAAGTTGTACTGGAAGACCAATCAGCTGCCTTCACAATGTCTTTAAGTCTAAAACCTAACTAACAAGGCTTCAAGACCATTGCTCCTCAAGCTGATTGTCCCTCGAATTTATTGACATCAATACCAGCTTCCGTCTTAAGCCATTTGACACACCCAGAAAGGGTAGCTGACGTCACTGATTTGTAAGGTTTCTGAAGATCGATGAGTAACTGGATCCCTACTGTCTGACCTAAATTCTATGATACAATCATTATACACTTTCAAATACTGGACAACACACATCATATGATTGTCCAGGAACCCAAGATATGATACACATCTAGAATGAATCTTCCTACATGAAAAGAAACTAGAAACTCCATCTAGAGAGAATGCTTTACAGGTTAAATCCAAGGCTCGCACCTCAGATACCCGTCTGCACAAAATCAGACACAACAGAAACTTCAAAACTATATTAACATCCCACAAAATGGAATGTCTTGCTTTAGGAGGATTGGACAACCTAATCCTTCTCCTAAGTTAACTCTCCTATGGATGTTCACAAAAGGGCTTATCTTCCACTGCCAGCCGATATAGCAGATCTAATAATATTTACTGACCTATAAACTTAGCCATCTGTGGTCAACTTAGATAAAAAGTTTATTACGACCTGCAAATCCACCCCCAAGGGATAGGCACTGCGTTTGTTGCACCACCACTCCTATCTCTTCCAGGAAGCAGAATATTATTCCTAGGTATTACTGGCTTGTTGCAGAAAGCAGCATGTTGCAATATTCCAGTCACTTGCCAGTAACGCCAAACCCTTCAAGTCCTAGAGCTCCAGTTGATGTGACACTACCAAATGATGTGGTAGCCCTACTTTACCCCACAGAATCTCTGGAAGATAGGAAGCGTTATCCACAGATCCCAGTACATATCTAGAAGAATTGGAAACCATGGTTGCTCCTTCCAAACCGGAGTCACCAGAACCAAGTCTGCTTTCTGCCTTCGCACGTGGGCAGCCGTTCCAGGGATCATCATGAATAGAGATAAAGCACAATGAAGGCTCCCGTTCCAATCCTGATGAAACAAGTCTGTTGCATTCGCCACTGGATTTGGTCTCCGGCTGAAGAAATCCTCCAGTTGCCTGTTCATCAAAGATGTCCCACTCCCAGTGCAGAATCTGAAACACTTACGGACGCAACAACAAGTAACTGGCATCCGCCAGATGTCTGGAATTCCAATCATCTATCACATTCCTTTGTCCTAAATTGCATTCTGCTGTTACTTAATTCTGACGTTGGAGGCGGAAACGCTAGAAATCCTTGGCTATCTCTGCCATTTTTTACTTCCTTCTCCCTAAATTCTTGAAGTAGTGAAACACTGAGATGTCCATCTGAAGAAGTATTCAACAATCCGCCTTCGGGGGGAGAGGGTCTTAATGGCGAATGAGCCCGCCATGAACTCTAGACAGTTGATTGTTGAACTCTGGTTCTGACCAACAATCTGTGGAGACAGAGCCCCATCTGGCTGCACAGCCTCACTTGCTGGTGTTTTACTCGATGATCTCCGGCTGGGATCCAAATATGGCTCGGCTGTTCCAGGCTTCCATTATGTTCCAGCCACCAAGATAACTTTGCTCTGGCTTCCATGAACAGCATAATATGATCTGCACACAAGAAGTCCCTTGCAAAGATGCTGAATATTGAGTCTCTGTAAGATTATAATGTAGATTGCCTGGAATAAACAATTGTGTTAATGAAGCCTCGAGGCATACAATCTGAACTTCGCTTCATTTTCCTGAAAAATGCTCGAGCATTGCAGGACAGCTGACTGACCTACCCCGTGTGAAGATTTTACTGGGATCTGCATATGATATTTGAAAACCTCCCCTTTGGACCAAATCGAAGGTTGGCTGTATAGACGCTCCTTCCATTGTTCCATCTCCTCCTGGCACCTAGTCTCGGGAAGGGATTGCTAACGAATAAGCTTTAGAGCTGCCAGCACTGAAGATATTTGACACTCCTGGTTGAAGCTTCTGTTCTAGGGCCCTGTAGGTATCTGGCCCTCTGAAGAGTATCCACCTTCCTTGGAATATTTACGTGTCCTATCTCCATCATGATTAATGTGTCGCACGTTGATTTGTACATCCCAGCCCTGATGAAGATGTAGCTCCGGCTGGGGCTATACACCGAAACGCACGTCGGCGGTTACTTATTTGGATTCATTTTGACTGATCTTCCACCCATCTCTCCAAGAACCTGTGTTCATTTTTAACATCTAGATCAGCCTGTGGCTGTCGTTTACTTTGATACTTTGTGTGTATGTTATATGGAATGTATGTTATTTTGGAATATATGCTGGAATGAAAGTTATGTATGAGATTGGTATGTGGGACTGTTATGATGGATTATGTTTTGATTTTTAAGAAAATTAATTATTTGGCTTGATATTTATATATACAGAAAAATTGATATCATGCAATAAAATTTTTATATATTTGTATTATTCTGTCTCATGTCTGTTCCGTGGAGCACTCTCTGTAATTATCCAATGACCTCGTTATGAGGCTTTGATTGAATTTGATTGGCAGGTATCCTTTTGACCTTGTTGTCTACTACTCTCAATGACAAGATCTTCTTGGTAAAACCTGTTCTTAGCTCCCCATTCATGTTCTCCCTTTTCTGTGTCGGTAATTATTACTGGGCTCTGACCAAGTCCACCTGAAAACATAGAAACTCCATCCACTAGGTTAGAATCACTACAGACTTCTTTTCCATTTTCTGTAAAAAATCACCCAAGACAGACGATGTATCATCTGAACCGACTCCTAGGCCATGATAGTCAAGTCATCCAGATAGACAATTAAGCAAACTCCTTTGGCCCTCAACATTTCAACCACAAGCTACATCACCTTGAAATTGCTGAAATTGTGATAATGAGAGGCTGAACCAGAGACGGAGGATTCGTACAACTGGTTTCTTCACTGAAACTTAAGGAATCTCGCATGCGGTGAGAAGATAGGGGCTGTAAAATAAGCATCTTTGAGATCTAATAGGACCATCCAATCTTGCTCTTTTGAAATATCTCTCAAAAAATTGATACCTTCCATCTTGAAATGTCTGTACGGAATCCAACCTCTGAGTCCCAGAGATTTAATACCAGCTTGTAACCTCCATCTTTCTTCCTCGCAAGCGGTATGTTGCTGTAAAAACGTCTGGGGTAAGGCGTGGAAAAACATAATGTCTTTTTGAACATTACTTAAATTTCAGCATCAATAAAAGTTTGCTCTTGATAGAAAAAACTGAAATAACTGGGGTACCACAAAACTCTAGTCTGAATCCATGAACCATTTACAGGACCCAAGAGCCTTATGTTACTTTCTGGGAACATATTGATGAACCTTCCCAGATCTTTTACAAAAGCATCACCACTGCTGGACCCCCTTCTACGGAGGCTACGTCTATCAACTTAGGATCAATTTACATAAGGTTGGAGCGGGCCTCCATTGCACAACTGACATATGGACCATTGGCTCCATCCTGCCAAAAAATTGGCTCCAATGGTAGAGCCAGATTCTTCAGCCTGCAAGTCTAACTCAAGTATTTTGTTGAGAGGCTCAGAAAGGTAAGGCAAAGAAAGACTCGGCTGTTCCTATCGCGAAGAGAGTTATAAGAGGTAGAAGTGCGGTCACAAAGGGAGAGAAGGTAGTGCTCAGTGGATGGCTACCCTGGGAATCCAATATGTTGGTATTTAATGGCCTCACACACCCTTGCGAGTGTCATGCTTCATCATTGGCGGTTGCTCCTCGTCGGGCAGGCGGTGCAATGCCCCACGGGCTCACCTCAAAGAGGGGCTCTTTGACGGAGATCTTTTTACCAACTGCCTCGGGTGAAGTGCGGGTGAGGGGCCAGGAAAGAGCGGATAGTGTAGGTAAGTGAGTTAAAATGTGACACAAGGTACCTGAGATCAATTTATTCTGGTGGTCCCTGTCACAGCTAAAAACAGTGGGTAGCCTATGATCACTGGAAACTAGGATTCCAATTGTCGATCCAGGACTACAGATTTATCGTGAGATCAACATGTTTCTCGCTGTGCCTTTTGGCTGCGATTCTTCAGGACCTAGTGGTTAACATCTATCCTAAAAAACATGACCTAGATAAGTGTTAGTTTGAAAAGTTGTACTACCTGTGTTGGACAACTCTTGCCTATGGAGACAAAAGAGAACATTATCATGGTATTGTGACAACAAACGCCTTATGGTGACCGTGAACACGCGGTGTAGTGATAGGTGCAGTGACATAGAAATTGTGACATACCAGTGCAAAAATGGTGACCAGTATGCAATTGTATATTTATCACATGGTTACTTAGCACCGTGCTCTTAGCTAAAAACAGAAGGTAACGTTTAAAAACAGCAGCAATAGAACATAAACTTCCGTCTATACCTATGGACAGGGTAACATATTCACTCACCTAATAGTCAAAAGTGTCTAGGTGTCAACAGTACCCGGTAGGTTTTACTTCAAGGGGGAGGAACCATAGGGGTTTAAGGCTGAAAAGGAGTGACAAGCACAACAGTACACAATATGAAACATTCCCAGAAGTCATCTTATCACATAGTAGCCTAATAGTGTCAAAGATTAGAGGGGCGAGGAGCGAGTTTTACTGACCCATGTACTTTGTTCATATCACTCTTGTCAAGAGAATCACTACTGAGTGATCATAGAGGTAGTTAGATAGCTATACACGCTAAGCTTTCAGATGGAGACATAGAGGGAACCCACACCCCCCAACATCCCCCCTTTCCCCCCCCCCGTTTTAACATGGGAGAGCTATACACGCTAGGCTAAAAGATGGAGTCATTGAAGGACCCCCTCCAACTAAGTCCCGAACACAGCTTGTGCAAATTTAACAAGAATTTATACCCATGTTTCTATGGACTACAATAAGACTGGAGTCTAAGCCAACCCATTTTATAATACTAATTCCCCTCTACGACGGGTGCTATGACAGACTGTGTCGAAGGCTGCGGAGAGGTCGAGGAGGATGAGGGCGACTGTGTCTCCATTGTCCAGTAGAGTTCGAATGTCGTCTGTTGCTGCAATGAGGGCGGTCTCAGTGCTGTGTTTGGCTCGGAAGCCGGACTGTGAGGAGTCGAGGGATTTGTTGGTTTCGAGGAAGGCGGCGAGCTGGTTGTTGACAGCTTTCTCGATGACTTTGGCCGGGAATTGAAGGAGCGAGATGGGGCGGTAGTTTTTGAGTTCGGTGGGGTCAGCTGTGGGTTTCTTCAGAAGGGCGCTGAGTTCGGCGTGTTTCCAGCTTTCCGGGAAGGTGGCGGAGTTGAGGGAGCAGTTGATGACGTCTCGGAGGTGTGGTGCTATGATGGAGTCTGCTTTGTTGAAGATGTGGTGAGGGCATGGGTCTGTTGGGGATCCTGAGTGGATGGAGTTCATCAGGCGGATGGTGTCCTCAGTGGAGATTGGGTTCCAGTCATTAAGGATGTTCAAGGGGGGTGAAGGTACGGCAGAAGGTTGGGTGGGTTGGTCTCCGGGTTGGTTGTCGAAGCTGTTGTGGATGTCTGCGATTTTGTCGTGGAAGAACGAAGCTAGGGAGTCGCAAAGGATTTGAGAGGGAGTGATGTCGTTGGAGTTGGCAGTAGGGTTGGTAAACTCTTTGACGATGTTGAATAATTCCTTGCTGTTGTGGGCGTTGTTGTCTAGTCGGTCTTTGAATGCGGCTTTCTTGGCAGTCCAGATCAGTTGGTGGTGTATGCGGGTGGCGTTTTTGAAGGCGTCCCTGGTGCTGGTGTTTGGGTTTTTTTCCAGGCCTTCTCAAGGGAGCGACAGAGTTTCTTGGATTTCTTAAGATCATCGTTGAACCAGGGGGCGTTTTTGCTGCCTAGTTTGATTTGACGTTTTTTCAAAGGTGCTAGGTTGTCGGCGCTGTTGGTTAGCCATTGAGTGAGGTTAATGGCTGCTTGGTTGGGGTTCGAAGAGTGGGCAGGGGGGTTTTGAAGAAGCGATGAGGAGATCTGGTCGATGGAGATTTTGTTCCAGTTTCTTCGCAGAGTAGGTTGAGGATGGTTGTGGGTTGTGGTCTTTTTGTAGACAAAGTGAACGCAGCTGTGGTCTGTCCAATGGAGAACTGTGGTGTGACTGAAGGAGATATGTTTGCTGGAGGTGAAGATAGGGTCGAGTGTGTGACCTGCGTAGTGAGTGGTGGTATTAACAAGTTGTTTGAGTCCGAGGTTGGCGAGATTGTCCAGAAGGGTGGTGGCGTTGCTGTCGTTGCTCTTTTCCAGGTGAAAATTGAGGTCTCCCAATAGAATGTAGTCCTCGGAGGGGAGGGCGTGTGGGGTGATAAAGTCAGTGATGTCTTCACTGAATTGTGCACGGGGTCCTGGTGGCCTGTAGAGGAGGGTGCCTCTGAGTGTGGTCTTGGGGTCGGTGTGGATCTGGAAGTGAAGGTGTTCGGCGCTAGCGAGGTTGACGT
The DNA here is from genome assembly GCF_964263255.1 of Lissotriton vulgaris. Classification (NCBI taxonomy): domain Eukaryota; kingdom Metazoa; phylum Chordata; class Amphibia; order Caudata; family Salamandridae; genus Lissotriton; species Lissotriton vulgaris. The sequence goes on along the minus strand of NC_141700.1, from coordinate 804,085,311 downwards.
CTGAGCTGGTTGAGATGCGGATGGAATTCTTATGGACGATAGCGATGCCTCCTCCTGTTTGGTAGGTGCGGTCTTTTCGGATGATCTTTAGCCTTCCGGGATGGCAATGGTGATGTTTGGGGCTGAGGAGGCGTTCATCCATCTTTCTGTTAGGAAGGCGAAGTCCGGAGAGATGGTATCTAGTAGATTCCAAAGGTCGATGTCGTGTCTGTGGACCGAGCGGGTGTTGAGCAGAATGCATTTTAGGTGGTTGGTGTCAGATCTCTGTTTGGTGTTAGTGGATGAGACTGCCCATCCTGGACTCAACCGATCCAGCTTGAAAGAGAACTGAGAACATGAATGGCGATGCAGCCCTACAAAGTAATGTGTATGTAAAATAATTCGACCAATCACGCTATGTAGCAGGGTAATGACGAATTATGTACAAATGGTACTGGCATGATACTGTTCTGCTTGATTTCAATAATAATAAAAAGAGTGTTTAAACAAAAAACTTAAAAGTGGACTTCTATTTGCCTCAGTCCGCTTTATAACCTACCATACTATCAAAGTGCACATGGACTAAGAATAATAAATTCACAGTTCATCACGGCCAATGGCTGGTCCTCATAATATTAGATATGTTATGGGGAAGGGTGTGTGTGTGTATGTTAGTGCAAAAACCTGTAATAAGGTTTCACGCCTGTGCACTCTCATTCTCTGGATACCATCCAGAGCCATATAACACATGAAAAAACTGACCATTTGGTGTGCACATAAACAGTCCATTAATGTTTTACAATGGCTTACCCCAATGATACAGTGCACATTAGTTGTAGGCTGCAACAAAACTTATCTTCTTTGTTTATAAAAATTCAAAACGTTCACTGCCAACATGTTTCACTGCTGCTGTCTCATCCTCAGGGCTGCAACACAAAAAAACGAATATAACCATCTTCGAAGCCATAACGTGTTCATCAACTTTACACATTTCCACAACCTTCTCTTGAAAACAATAACTTAATTACACATAATAGTCCATTCACCATACTATGTTATATTTATCTTACTTAGTTCACATCCTTGCTGTACCATTAAACTTTGGATGTATGGCATTTCCAGCAAGCACCTCACCCTAGTTCAAATGGTCGCCATTGCAGCTATTAGCACATAATCTCCAAAGGGTTTTGTATGCATCCATTTCTGAAAGATTCCTGACCATTTATATTCACTAATTCGGGGTGCTTATAGATTTGAAAGGGTTATTCCTTTATTTGTCAGGGTCCAAAACCCAGCTTCTCAATTTTGCAAGGTGCCCTGTTACTGGAAAATGCTGTCTGTTATTCATGAAAATTGGGCCTTTTCAGATAGCATGCAGAAGTGGCAAAACCCCTGTAAAAATAGGTAGTATAGATGTGGAGGTTATTTCTTGTACTTAGTCACTTAACAATGTACTGCTTACCATAGAATGTAATTCTGTTTGTACACCTGTTAAGGGTCCGACCCATGAAGCAATCAATCAATCAATCAATCAGAGCATTTGTAAAGCATGCTACTCACCTGTGAGGGTCTCACGGCGCTGGGGAGAAGGGGAGGTGATGTTACTGCTCGAATAGCCAGGTCTTGAGTAGTCTTCTGAAGGTTAGCAGGTCCTGGGTCTGCCGTAGGAGGATGGGAAGGGCCGCGTCAGTTTCGCGCCAGGAGGCGCAGAAAAACGGAGTCACCCCGGTCGAGGGGGTAGCCTTTGTGCAGAAACTCTGGTGGATTGCTGCTGATTCAAGCGCCTAGCGCCAAGCGCTACATTTCCTCATTTTACCGGCGCCTTTGCCCGCCCGCCTCCCGCTCCTAACCAGCTCCAGAAATCATCGAGCGGAGCGCGGCGCTGGGCGAAGGAGACTCCAACTCCCAGCAGCCCTAGCGGCACCGGCCGCGTCAGTTTCGCGCCAGGAGGCGCAGAAAAACTGAGTCACCCCCGTCTCGCGGGACGCGAGCGGGACGCCGGGCTAAGCCCGGGCAAAGGGCGGGCCCTCTGTGGCCCTCAGTGACCGAGGTAGGCTGGGCTGGGCCCGGTCCTTTACATTTTGATATCGCCTCTTTGAACTTGTGTCCACTCGAGTAGGTGTGTGAATGATTCGTGTACTGTTATAGCTATACTGTATCTCGGTCCTACTTGGCCTGGCCGGGGCTAACGTCACTCCAGATTTTTATTCGTTTTAATTTTCTACATTTCTTGATTAAGTTTATCACTGTGGAAAATAGTGTGGAAAATGTCCAAAACCCTACGCTCAGGAAGGGTAGTGGGAGAAAAACCTGGCCGAAAATTAACTACCACCCGCACAAGAAACAAATCAGTGAATAACCCACCGTTGAAAGGTCAATGCCAACTATCTGAACTTTGGGATCTATCTGGTCTAAAAAAATCCAAACTCGCTACGCCAGAAAGACCAGATACTAAAGCCCTGGAATTACATTCACCAGCTTCCATAGACCCCCAACCACCTCTGGTACAGCAGGGGGCCCCTCAATCAATGGTAGGGGGGTCTCCCTTACGGGACTCCACAGAGGGGAAGTTGACGACCGTAGGTGATCCAGTGCATATACCATCGATCCCTCAGTCACCTATGAATGACAGGCCGGGGGGTGACTTGTCTGCACTATCTATTGACCTGGAACTTTGGGGACGCTACGTAAGCCCAGCTAAAGTGGAATCTTTGGAGCAGTTTAAAGCTCCAGGGGGTGCCACCCCTTCTGGGTTACTGCTGTATATTAGCACCCCTTCGTTAAATGGCCATGAAATATCTGACTTGTTAAATATTTCCAGGAGCCCCGATCTTAATCTCTTGGATAATTGTTGCACTGTGGAAGCACGAGAAAAGCCGATCTCTGAGTCCATGATCGCGCTGGAACAACTCCTAGCCTCAATCTTACTGCTTCTAGGGAAATTTGTAGGCAGCTCGAACTGTATTCTTGAATCAGTCACTCAAATTTTAAAGACATTGCTGCAGAAATCGCCGGATATGAGGAAGGCCTCTCCCCCCAAGTCTGAGCATTACTTGTCTGAGGGGAAAACCAGAGATACTAGAGGGGAACTGGATAAGAAGATTGAATTGCCTACTCTTGATCCTTACAAGGATATGCCCCTTACTGCAGCTCCCAACTGTATCAAAAACATAGTTCTGGAGATAGAGGAGGAGGATAAAGCTTTGTCTGGTCCTAAAACGGTCCAGGAGTTATTTCCTATCTTCGTGCCTGAGTGCGGAAAAGAACCCCTGGTCGATAAACCAGAGGTAAAAGAAGAAAGGGGAAAAAATGGTAAACAAAAAATTAACAAAGGCAACAAGAGGAAACCAATTCGAAAATACAGAAAGAAAAAGCAGCGGAGGATTATTTTCCAAAATATTACAGCGGCAAGGGAGAATGATGAAATGAATGTGGAGCCCTCTTCTACTTCCTTAAAGGTGGACATTGACTTGAACTTAACTACTTTAACCTCTGTAGAGGGGGAAAATGAACAACGTAGTCTGTTTACACAGGAAGCTACACCGCAAATAGGGGGCTCTCTCCCATGCTCTCCTTCACGGAGCACACTAGGAGTGCCAATCTCTTATCCATCTGGGGCTCTTAACCCTTTGGCCCCCCCCCTTTGCTGTAACACTTGAATCGGAAAATTATTGTCCTCCGGCCCGTTCTGTAAATATTACTAAGGCCCCGGTGGATGTGCGTGTACTAGATTTTGTACCTTTATTTGATACTGACCTTTTGTTAAATAGAGCTTGGCTTCTCAAACGTTTTAGTGAGGTTGAAAGTCTCTACCATATTCAATCTAGAGACATAGAATTGGTGTCTCTATTGGGTGGAAGTAGGGTATTGAGTATACGGGTGAAATTTTATTCGCCTATTATAACAAACTTGATACTAGAACAAGCCGAAAACTTTCAGCGCTTAGGTATTGACATTCTCCCTATCTCCAACCCAGGCAAGCCAAATCTTTTATGTAACCAGGGGGTTGGGGGTGGTGAGCAAAACGGGGTAACCTCTCCCCTGAGAGACCTGAAAATTTGGGTTTCTAGGGGAAAACGCTCAGTTTCGCATGTGAAGCCACTTCCACTAAATGAAAATTCCTCACTCATAGATGATAATAACCGGTGGAATTGGCTCCATAGTGCATTATCAACAAAAACAAAGGATAACCCCAAATTGTTTCACCATCTTTAACACTGCATTAAATATAATTTCCTGGAATGCGGCTGGATTCCACAGCAGCCCTGAGAAACTTGCTTTTTTATCTACTCTGGGTGCTGATATATTGTGCATTCAGGAAACATGGTGTATTGATATGCTAACTCCATCAAAAGATTTTTACGTCCTGGAAGTTCCAGCTGCGCCCTCAAAGAAAGGGCATGCCAGGGGGGGGATTGCCTGCTTATTGTCAAATAAATTACAATGGAGATTCTCCCATTATATTGATCCCAGTAGACTTTTCCACACAATAACTCTAGAAAATCTGTTCCATAATGGTAAAAAATATCCCATGGTAATTTTTAATGTGTATATACCCCCTGAGGAGTGTTTTAATGATAATTTGCAGCAGGTTCTCCAATATATGGAACAGATAAAAAATTCTCCACCTTTCCCTGTAATTTTGCTTGTAGGTGATCTGAATTGCAAAATTTCAAATGCTAGTCTGAAACTCTTCAGGAACAAAGTTAAGGAAGAGGTACATTTTATTCCCCAGACGCTTTTTCCGGAGAACCTGATGACAAATAAAAGAGGGAAGATTTTGTTAAAAGAACTAGCGATTGGGGATGGTATTATCTTAAATGGAAGATTTCCATCTGACGTCCCCGCTAATTATACTCACAAATCCCCCTTTGGGTCGTCAATTTTGGACTATGCTATTGCAGACTATGGCCTGTTTCCCCATATTCTGGACCTAAAGATTATTCCTACGCCACTCAGCGATCATAGTATATTGTTTTTAACAGTGTCTTTAAATTCTTTGAATACGGCGTCTTGGTCGCTTAATGGCAATGAGGCTACCTTCCATGCCTCTTCTGGAAGGTGCTTCTGGAACTGTGCCGCCATTAATGGGGTGCAGGACCTATTGGCCGATACCCTTATGGTAATAAACGAGTGGAATGGCAGCGAATTAGTTTATTTTGAAGAATTTATGCGAAAGATTTTATTGTACGCAAAAAAAACTGTTCCCCCTAGGAAAGGAGAGGTAGTTCCCAATTCATTGCGTACTCTGAATGGGGAATTAAATAAACGAATTCGCGAACAGTATGTTGAAAGGGTCCTGGAACGTGGGAAAGAAATCGCCAGGTTAAAAAGAAAGAGAAGCAGACTCAAGCAAAAAATTAAAAAGGATAGGGAGGATGAAGTATGGATTAAACTGAGGGAATCTGCTGCACATGGTAACATTAAAGACTTTTGGGCAATAATTGGGAAGGGATGTGGTACACGCCATTCCCCTATTCCCATTCCTATACCAGAAGAGGTATGGTCCTCTCATATCCGAGAGCTCTATGCAGGGAACGGGACCACTGGTATTGATAATTTCATGTATGCTGCCCCTGAAGACCTGGTTTTTCATCCCTCAGAGAAAGAAATCGAGACGGCTATAAAAAATATGCGACCCTCTGGGGCCATGGGACCGGATGAGCTTCCGATGACGGTCCTTAAACAAGATCCCTTAAGTTGGAGTAAAATCTTGTACCCCTTGTTTAAGGCGTGCCACCTCTCCAAATTTGTTCCTGCTTCCTGGAGAGGAAGTATTTTGGTCCCTATCTTTAAAAAGGGTACAAGGGATAGCCCTAGTAATTACCGCCTGATTGCACTCCTCGACTCCATCGGAAAGGTCTTTGCGAAATGTCTCCTTAGTTCTCTTTCTGATTGGGTCGAGGACGGCAATATTCTGCCGTTTGAACAGACTGGTTTCCGAAGGGAGCATGGCACGCTAGACAACATGACTGCCCTTCAGGTGATCACAGATAAATATGTCCAGGTGAGAGGAGGAGTGGTATACGCCGCCTTCATTGATTTCTCCACAGCGTTCGATAAAGTAGATCGTGGAACGCTGTGGAGAAAACTGGCGACGCTGGGTGTCCCTACTCCCCTGTTGGAACTGGTGCGGGCTCTGCACACTGAGACCTGGTGCAGGGTCTTAATGGGGGGCGAAAGGGGGCTTTCGGCCAAAATACCATCTCGGAATGGCCTTAAACAAGGCTGCTTATTGGCACCCCTTTTGTTCTCCTTATATACGGCTGACCTCCCTGCTGCCGTGTCTGCCAGTGAGGGGATTGCACCGATGATAGGAGGGACTCCAATATCCTGCCTGATGTATGCCGACGATGTTCTGATTCTTGACTTGACTCCAACTGGTCTTGCAAATCGGCTACAGGCTCTCCAGGCCTTTGCTGGTGAGCATTACATGAAGATTAATATTACTAAAAGTAAAGTGATGTGTATAGCTGGTAAGAAGAAGTGCCGCTCGACAAATTACGGTTGGGCTATTGGAGGGCATAGATTGGAGGTCGTAACTTCCTATACCTTTTTGGGAAAAATATTTTCGGCCAATATGAGTGAGAAACTCCATATAGAGCACTGCTCCCGCAAAGCTCTTGCCCATGGCAATGGGTTAAAGTCCCTATACCAGGCAACGGGGAAAAGACATTTTTCTAGTCTTCTAGAAGTTTTTAGAGCAAAAATCCCCGCAACTATCTTGTATGGTATTGAATTAATAGAGGTGAAAAACTGGGACTTCTGCCATAAGATTGAGGGGAAACTCTTAAGATCCCTCTCGACTCTTAATAATGCTTGTAGGCTGGACTTTGGACTCAGGAGTTCCTGGGTTCAGGGTCTATGCGCCCTAATAAGATGGGTGGCCAGTTTGGCTAGAGCGGGAGATGGCACCCTGCGAGTTCTCCTCAAAAACGAACTATTGGGCAATTTTAAGGAGTTCTCTAAACTCGTAAGCAACTTTAGAAGGGCTGTGAAGATACTTAAACTTGATGAAAGTGCTCTTTTCTCCTACTCCCCCACGCAGTTAAAACATGTCCTTAAGGAGGCCTCGTGGGAGTTTTGTTTCCTTTCCGACAAAAAATCAGTTGGTGATAAAAGGAACGTGGAGCCTCTCATCTCCTCCTATAGGTTGAAACAGCCACAACCCTATGCCCTATGGAATCTACCACATGGGATACGTAGGTTTTGGTTTTTATTACGCTATGATTTAATTCCACTTAATCTACTGCTATCCAAATGGTATGGCACTTCTGCTTTGTGCAATTTATGTAAACTGAACAACCAGGACTGTATGCATGTATTATTGATTTGTCCTATGTTACGTAATTTGCGCAATCGATGGTTAAAAGTAATCTGTCTCCGCCTTAGCATTGTCACTTTAAAGGATTTTCTTCATGCACTTTATTGCCCTCCAAACGAAATGTTCTGTTCTTATATTTTTAACTTTTTTAAAGGATTTTCAGCTATTTATTAATATTACTGGAGAAACTGTGTCTGGCCGGCCTTGTTAGATTGATTGTGGTATAGCTATTGCGGATCGAATCTTGTGTTTTTTTTTAAACTCTTGTATTTTTTGTGTTTGTGTTGCTGTGTATTGTATAAGTTTATGTGGCCCTCTTTGAGAGCCAAAACATAATAAATAAATTTGAAAAATTTGAGGATGGGAAGGGTGTTCCAGGTCTTGGCGGCGAGGTGGGGGAACGATCTGCCACCGGAGGTCATTCTTCGGATGCGGGGGACGGTGGCGAGGGCGAGGTTGGCAGAGTGAAGTTGGTGTTTGGGGGTGTAGAAGGTGAGTCGCCTGTTGTGGTATGCTGGTCCGGTGTTGTGGAGTGCCTTGTGTGCGTGGGTGAGGAGCTTGAAGGTGATCCTCTTGTTGACGGGAAGCCAGTGCAGGTCTCTCGGGCAGGGTGTGATGTGGCTGCGGCGAGGATTGTCGAGGATCAGGCGTGCAGAGGCGTTCTGAATGTGTTGTAGTCGTTTCAGGAGTTTAGCCGAGGCTCCTGCGTAGAGGGCATTTCCATAGTCTAACCTGCTACTGATGAGGGCCTGGGTGACCGTTCTTCTTGTTTCGGTGGGGATCCACCTATAGATCTTGTAGAGCATACGGAGGGTGTTGAAGCAGGAGGACGAGATGGCGTTGACCTGCTTTGTCATCTAGAGGGTGGAGTCGAAGCACATACATTGATAACATTACCTTACAGGTCATGGCTGACTCAGGATCTCCATCACCATCCTAAGAGATACCACATGTTATGAAAAGTGAAACTGACCGCTAAAACCCACTGATGTGAATCCAAAGTCATTTGGGAGAAGGAGATTGAAATGCTGGGATATTTTACAACTGAGGCGTTCTGCCTTGGAAGAGAAACATGCACAAAGGTTTATGTAGCATTAAAAGGGAAGGACATCATGGGATGGCAGGTCCTTGTGAGAATCAGTGTATATATAGTACCATGGTTGGATAATCCAGTAGTACTAGAAGAATTTCCTGCAGACTGTGCCTGTAGTTTGGAGGAACCCGTAGGGAAATTATTGGCAGAGTTTAGTGATCTGCTCCATGATGAACAGGTTGGCATGGTGCAGGGATTTGAACACTGCATCAGATTAAAGAGAAAGCACAACCTGTCACACACAAAGCACATCCAGTCCCATTAAGTGTGAGAGAAGAAATTAAACTCACTGCAGAATTAGTGCTCTCAAGGCATCATAAAGCCTAGTGATTCCTCACTATAGGTGGCTCCGATAGTAATAGCACAAAAAAGTGAGGAGAAATCAGACTATGTCCTGATTTAAGAGCTCTGAATACTAACATTCTAGTGGATTGCAAGATTGAAATTTGTCAAGAAGATTATTGTCCTTTATGTGTTGCGTAAGTTGTTCCACTACACATCTTTCATTCATTTTGGAGAGGAAAGGGAGGTTAGGGATACGGCGGAAGTTGCTGAGGTCACACAAATGTCAGCTGAGGGTTTCTTTAGTGAGGGAGTCACCTGATCAGATTTCAGAACATCAGGAAAGGACCCTTGGCTGAGAAAGAGGTTAATTAGATTTCTCCAGTAGGGGAGTGTGTGTGTAAAATGGTCTATTGCAATGTCACTTGGGATAGGGTCAATAGAGTGGTTAGAAGGTTTGGTTTTCAGGATGTTTTTAAGGAGAGCATCTTCAGTGATGATATCGAAGCTATGTGTAACAAGGATGGGGACGGGTTGCCGCCGCACCCTGAACCCCGGGGTGAGCCTTTAACCTGTGACCCCTCCCTCTTGTTTCCACAGCCTCCGATGCCCCCTGTCTGGAACAGGCCAGAGGAACGGTATAGCTGCGACGATGAAGACGATGGTATCGGGCCCTTTAATTGGACCGGCAGGAGCATGGAGGAGGAGGAGTCTGGCACCACCTTAAAAGACGTCAGCGAGAGAGCACAGGTGTGTCTATACACCGGAGGAGAGGACAGCGGGTGGAGAGGAGCGGAGTGGAGCAAGAGAGAAGACGAGAGCGGAGTTGGGAGATCGGAGACGAGAGGAACAACGGAGGAGAGATAGACGCGAGGAACATCGGAGGCGGAGGAGCCACGAGGAATACCGGAGGAGGAGGACAGACGGGGCCCGGTCGAGAAACAGGAGCCAGAAGGCCAACGGACATACGAATCGCCCAGCCGCAAACCAGCAGGGGTGTGGCTTACAGAGGTGCGTAACCGTATCTCAGGCTGGGTTGGAAGGAAGGGTAGAGGCAACCCGTGAGCAATCCCACAACCCCCCCGGTATCCACCGCCTTCACTTCCCTATTACCCCGAGCACTTGGGTTTCCTTCACTCCCCACCAGTGGTTTAATATTCTGAGTAGAGCGTGTGGACTGATACCTCCCTCTCTTGTGTTTTTCCCCACACCGGCGGAACCTGGGTCACAACGGAGCCCGAAGAGGGAAAGCGGAGGAGGAGCCCAACTCGCAGAAGGGAAGAAGGAATCCTGAGGAAGTGTGGAAAGGAGAGTAGCAGATCCCCGAGGAGAGCCGTAGCTCGGAAAACCTGTACTGACTTACTGTTTCACCAAATAAAGCCTACTCGAACAAAGACACGTCTCTTGCCTTTCCCTACCCCGCAGGTTACAGTGGTGGAGAATGCGGGCAACACCACCATCTGCTTAACAAAGATGGAAGACGTCGTGCAACGTTTGGTAAAGGGCCAGAAAAGACTGGAATGGGTGATGGAGCAGCAGATCCGGTAGGCAGAGGCAGACAGGGAGATCATGAAGGCGGCCATGACTGCCCGTGCCCTCGACCCTCCCCGTATCTGTAGGAGGGGCACCACAGAGCATCAGTGGAGTCTCCCTCCAGAAGTATCAGCCTGGGGAGGACCCAGATTCGTTTCTGTTAAATTTTGAGAGGGCCGCCAGGGCGTTTGGGTGGCCCGTGTCCAAGTGGCACTTCTTTCTCGCGCCGCTACTTATAGGTGAAGCCCAAGCCGCTTATCAAGTGGCAAACCCGACGGGGGATACCTCATACGCTGACATTAAGAGGGTCATTCTGGACCATTTGGGACTGGATCAGGAAGCATACTGCCTCAGGTTCCGAAAAGAAAGAGGAGTACCAGGGGAGACCCCCAAAACTCTATTCGTACGGCTGAAAATGGTGGCCGACAAGTGGCTAACCCCCAACATATGTACAAAAGAGGAAATAATGGATCGGGTCTACCTAGAACAGTTCTTGGAGGCCCTTCCTTTCGCGACCCAGAGGTGGTTAAGACAGCACCCTAATCTCACCACCTCCCAGGCGGTAGACATGGCAACACCATTCTCCCGGGTCCAGCCCTGACCCCCCACTTTCTGGGAGACAGAGAAGCAAAGGGCCGCCAGCAAACGTGAGAAGAAACCATTGAAAGCCCCAGAGCCGGTAAAACCTAAACCATGGAGACCAGAACCACCTTCTCACAGCGGGCCGCAATGTTTCGAGTGCGGCAACTGGGGCCACATAGCCCTGATGTGCCCCAGAAGGAAACCAGCTGAATAACCAATGGAGGTCGGCTACCTCCCAAAGACTGTGTTGTATTCAGCAGAAATGGGACATGCCTTCAGAGTGAGTGTAAGGGTAAACGGTACCCCCATCCAAGCCCTCTTAGATTCTGGCTGTCAACAGTCGGTGGTACAAACACAACACGTGAGGCCCCACCAAGTGCTCCCACAGGACCGACTGAATATTAGGTGTGTGCACGGGGACGTTAGACCGTATCCTGTTTCTCTCCTTCCCATTGTCCCCCTAAAGGGAACACCCCATACGATCAGAGTAGGCGTGCTGTCATCGCTCCCTAAAGACCTCGTAATAGGGACTGATAATTCGGCATTCCTGGACATGTTTAGACAGAGCCTGGGGCCCCGCAAACCGCTGGCTAGGGATGGTATGAACAGCCGGCCTATACCGGCTTTTGTGTCCCCTGAACCGTGGGTACTGGACAGTAGTTTTCGTTTCTCTCAGGCGAACAACGCTACGCTGTTCAACGCCTGGGAGAACGCACATCAGAATCAGGGCCAAACACCCCATGTATACCCTCGTTTTTTTGTAAAAAATGACCTGCTTTATCGACAGGGAAGGAAGGATGATCCCGAACAGCTTCTGGTCCCCGCTACATTTCTGGAACAAGTGCTCTTCTACTCCCACGCCCACTTGGTAGCTGGTCACACCAGAGCAGAAAAAACTACCCAAAATTTCCTGCAGCACTTTTACTGGCCAGGGATTTATAAAGACACGATGTCATACTGTCAGGAATGCGAGGTATGCCAGAAGCGGAACATGACCTGGCCACCGGCGGTCCCTCTACAACCCCTTCCCATAATCGGGGTGCCATTCGAGAGGGTAGGCATGGATCTTATTGGGCCTCTACCGAAGACCAGGAAAGGACACCAATACGTCCTAGTGATCGTGGACTACTCCACGAGGTTTCCGGAGGCTTTTCCGCTGACCACCACCATGACCAAACAAGTGGCTGACAAAATGCTGGAGCTTTTCTCAAGGGTGGGGTTCCCCAAAGAGGTCCTCACGGATCAGGGAACCCCCTTCGTATCACAGCTCATGAAGGAGGTCTGTCAGCTCCTGAACATCCATCAGATAAGAACCGCCATATACCACCCCCAAACGGACGGACACGTGGAGAGACACAATCGGACTCTAAAGACCACTCTACGGAAGATGCTGGAGGTTAACGGAGCCGATTGGGACCAGGTACTGCCCCTGGCGCTGTATGTTATCCGAGGGCAAAAACAAAGTAGCATGGGTTTCTCATCGTTCGAGCTATTGTATGGACGATAACCCCGCTCGCTCCTGGACATGACTAAAGAGGCCTGGGAGAACGAGACCCCGGAAGAAACCCTGAAAATTCTGGAATATGCCCGGAACCTTTGCTCCAAGTTAGGGAAATTGAGAGACCTGACATACACCAATCTGGAAAGGAGCCAACTGAAGCCAAAAACCATATATGACAAAGGAAAGAAATGGAGAAGACTACAAAAGGATGATTGGGCGTTAGTTCTACTGCCCTCCTCTACTCAGAAGTTTAGGGCAGAATGGGGGGACCCCTTTCGGATAGTGTCAACCATAGGTAACACCAGTTATAAATTGCAAATCAATCCACGAAAGACCCAAGTCTATCATATCAACATGTTAAAAAAGTGGCTGGGTCCCCCGCCCTTAGGGGTCCATCTGGCAGACGCAAAATCCCCAGAGTCAACATCCACCATAAACCAACTCGTGATCAACGAGGACCTGCGGGACGAGGAGAAACAAGAGCTGATGGAAACACTACAGGGACACCCCACCATGTTCTCGGACCAACCAGGAAGAACCACCCTCACGGAACACCAGATACAGACCCAACTGGGGAGGATAGTCAAAATCAGATCGTATCGAATACCAGAATCTTGGCGTCGGGGGATCCGACAAGAAGTCAACGACATGCTGAAGCTCGGCGTCATACGTCCCTCTCGAAGCAACTGGTCAAGCCCTATTGTAATGATACCAAAGCCCGATGGTACCCGCAGATTCTGCATGGATTTTCGTGCCCTCAATGAAATCTCTATAACAAGAAACAATGTCCCACTAGGTATCAATAACAGAGACAATTCAGATTTTTGCATACAGTACGTATTGCAAGAAAGGAACACCAGGGAGTCTCAATACATTTTGTGAGAAGGTTGTTAATCACCAGTTACATTAAACACGGGAAGCACAGTTAAAGGCAGCACTGTACATGAAAAGCAATCATGAAGCAACCCAAATGACACTTGGTGAAAATGTGATGACGCAGTGATAGTGACGACGCAAGTGAAAGTGAAAGACAGCGTGGTCGGCGCAAAGTGATAAAAACAATCAATTAAAGGCTTTCACATTGAATATATACAAATAGACAAGTTCAATTTGGCATGGTGATAAGCCTATTGGTAGTGCGCCGTGAAATCGCGCTGTTGTTGTCGACGGCGTTTCGATCCTCTATGATTCGGGATCCTCTTCAGGACAGGGTTGGCGTTGAATTAGGGTGCTGGAAATTAGGAGCACTAACTGGATCTAGGGGTCAGTCCTCCACAAGGTAGTGGGTCCGGAGCCTCGTATACATTTAACGAGTATTGTTTCAGGTAACTGTAGGTCGCCTGAATCGCTGGAAGCTGAATGTCACAAGTTGCGAGTCAAAAGATCACGCTGGGGGGTTAATAATTCTCCGTTTAAGTCGGGTGCCTGGATTAGTCTGGCGGGGGCTGCCGATTAAATCTTGGCGGTAACGTCCCGCGCAGATGAAATCTCATCATTCGACGCTTACCCTATTCCACGGATAGATGAACTGATCGAGAAACTGGGGGAAGCCAGATACATTAGTACAATAGACCAAACAAAGGGATATTGGCAAGTACCCCTCAGGGAAGAAGACCGACACAAGACCGCCTTCTCCACTGAGGACGGACATTTCGAGTTTACAGTGTTGCCGTTTGGGCTGCATGGGCCCCCGGCCACGTTTCAAAGACTTATGAATCACGTGCTGAAAGATCTTACAACCTTCACGTCCACATATTTGGATGACATCGTCGTCTTCAGCCCGGACTGGAAGACGCATATGACTCATCTACATCAGGTCTTGGATACTCTTGAAAGGGCTGGTCTGAAAATCAATGCGAAGAAATCCCGCATGGCATTTCAGAAGGTGAAATATTTGGGATATGTCCTCGGGGTGAGCCTCAAATCGAGAAGGTCCGAGCCATAGCCGAGACACGGTTCCCCAGCACAAAAAAAGAGATGCGAGCGTTCTTGGGGCTCATTGGTTACTACAGACGCTTCATCCCACAGTTCGCCCAGCTAGCAGCCCCCCTTACGGAAACCCTGAAAACCAGGGTCAAACAAACAGACCTCTTGTCCCCTACCCCCGAGATGCAGGAAGCCTTCACTGCCCTAAAATGCATGATTACTTCCACCCCCATTCTTTCGCAACAGGTCGAACAATGCCCGGGTGATGCGTTGGTTCTTGGCTCTACAGCCGTATGCGTTTACAGTCTGTCACAAGAAGGGCATCGACAATACCGGGGCTGATTATCTCTCCAGAAATCCACTTCCCGAACGGAAGTGTCTAGGGGGGATGGTGTGTAACAAGGACGGGGACGGGTTGCCGCCGCACCCTGAACCCAGGGGTGAGCCTTTAACCTGTGACCCCTCCCTCTTGTTTCCACAGCCTCCGATGCCCCCTGTCTGGAAACAGGCCCGAGGAACGGTATAGCTGCGACGATGAAGACGATGGTATTGGGCCCTTTAACTGGACCGGCGGGAGCATGGAGGAGAAGGAGTCTGGCACCACCTTAAAAGACGTCAGCGAGAGAGCACAGGTGTGTCTATACACCAGAGGAGAGGACAGCGGTGGAGAGGAGCGGCGTGGAGCAAGAGAGAAGACGAGAGCAAACTTAGGAGATCGGAGACGCGAGGAACAACGGAGGAGAGATTGACGCGAGGAACATCGGAGGCGGAGGAGCCGCGAGGAATACAGGAGCCAGGAGGCCAACGGACATACGAATCGCCCAGCCGCACACCAGGAGGGGTGTGGCTTACAGAGGTGCGTTACCGTATCTCAGGCTGGGTTGGAAGGAAGGGTAGAGGCAACCCGTGAGCAATCCCATAACCCCCCCTGGTATCCACCGCCTTCACTTCCCTATTACCCCGAGCACTTGGGTTTCCTTCACTCCCCACCCGTGGTTTAATATTCTGAGTAGAGCGTGTGGCCTGATACCTCCCTCTCTTGTGTTTTCCCCCACACCGGCGGAGCCTAGGTCACAACGGAGCCCGAAGAGGGAAAGTGGAGGAGGAGCCCGACTCGCAGAAGGGAAGAAGGAATCCTGAGGAAGTGCCGAAAGGAGAGGAGCAGATCCCCGAGGAGAGCCATAGCTCGGAAAACCTGTACTGACTTACTGTTTCACCAAATAAAGCCTACTCAAACAAAGACACGTCTCTTGCCTTTCCCTACCCCGCAAGTTACACTATGCCAAGAGCCTTTGGATTTGTTTGCCTCGTGTGGGGTTGGATGTGTATCGTGGTCAAGGAACGATTTGACCTTAGTATCAAAGAATTGTACAAATCCTTCTACTTTCTTGAGTGGGTCATCAAATGTGATGGTTGAAACGGTTGGGGGGTTGCTAGCTGTTTTGATTAGGTCAAAGAGTATCTTTGGGCTGTTCTCAGTGGAATAAGGCAGGGATCTAAGGTGATCAGATTTTTCAATAAAGATATGTTTGTGGTATCATGTTCTTGCAGTTCGGAAATGGGAAATAATAATAACAGATGATGACTATCTCCATTTTTTCCAGGGTTCTTGGATCTTTCCTTTCTTCATAGAGGGATGTGTTGAACCATGGGGTAGAAGGTGAACGAATGAAGTTCTATTTCTACAGCGCATGGCTACCCTGAGGACTCCCAGCGTGGATTAATAGAAGAGTAGGGAGGATCAAGCCACAGTGCTATGGAGGCGTCCCGAACAGATGGGTTTTTAATAGCTTCTGGAAGGCCAGAAGATTGTTGTTCTCTCAGAGGGCAAGGGGAGAGAGTTCCAAATCTTTGCGGCATTAAACGAGAAGGAGCGTCCGCCCCATCTTGCTTTACGTATCTTCTTGGTGGTGGCCAGGCACAAAGAGCTGGAGCACAGAGTTCTGTGAGGGAGATAGGAGGTGACCAGAGAGTGCATAATCGCCGTACCAGTCTTCCAGATGTGGGTCTTTTGTTCTTGCTTTGTAGAGGAGCAACATTGTCTAACAAGATAGACAGGCTAGTAAAGCAGCGAGTGGTCAGGTTGTTGACATCAGAGCTGGGGCTGACATCGCTTCTTTTGTGGTGTTGCTGAGATAGTTGAAGTAGACACCGTAGAGATCTGGGACCACCTCGACACCCTCTCACCAGACATTGCCTTCTTCACTGAAACATGGACCAGTGACACCTCCGCCTCCAACGTCACCAGGGCCATCCCAGATGGATACAAGATCCAGAGGAAAGACCACCCCAACCACCCAAGAGGAGGACTCGCCATCGCACACAAGAGCTCCCTCAGACTCACCACCTCCACCACGAATGACTCCCTCTCCACCACAGAACACCTTCACTTCCAGATACAGGACAGCCCTAGAACAACCTTTCACGGCACCCTCGCTTTCAGACACCCCGGACCTTGCGCCCCGTTCACCACGACCATCGCCGACCTCATCGCACCCCACGTCATTGCCTCCACGGACGACATGCTCATCAGAGACCTGAAATTCCACCTCAACAAACCCCATGACTCCAACTCCAACACTCTCCTGGACAACTTTGCAACCATTGGTCTGAAACAGCTAATCACCACGTTCACCCACAAGGCAGGACACACCCTCGACCCCATCTTCGCAGGCGGAAACAACATCCTTTTCAGCCACAACACGCAACCCTACTGGATAGACCACTATTGCGTACACTTCAACATCAACAAACCCCCCTCCCCAAAACAATGACGCATCCTCCACGAAGGAACAGGAGCAAAATCACTGAGGAACAGCTCAACCACACCCTCAACCGCGACGCCCCCACTACCTCGACCGACACCAACCTTGCAGCCAAAGCACTCCACAACTGGATCTCCAACTGCGCAGACGAACTTGCACCCCTACGCAACTCCGACAGACTGCACCCTAAGAAAGCCACCTGGTTCACCACCAACCTCAAGGAATCCAGACGCCTTGAGAAGAATTGGAGAAACAGCAAAACTCAAGAAGATCGTACCACCTACAGGAACGCCATGACGGAATACCACCACTGCATCAGATCCACCCAAAGGGCTTTATCCGAAAGAAGATCATTGCCAACGCCAGCAACTCCAAGGAACTCTTCAGCATCATCCAGGAATCCACCAAGCCCTCCAGCGAGGCCACGGATATCACATCCTCCCAGGACCTGTGCGATAAACTCGGATCCTACTTCTATCTGAAGGTCAAGGGCTTCTACAACCACTTCAACAGACAGGCACCTGGCACCGAAACCATCTCCCCCCCCCCCAGAAACACCAGCAGGCCCACTGACCCTTTCTAGACCCCAGTCACCGTTGAGGACTTCACTGCGACCATGAAGGGAATCCACTTAGGGACCCCTACGGACTCCTGCCAACCGCACATCTACCATGGAGCCGTCGCCATTGCACCCTAACTACGACGCACTATCAACACCGCCTTCAAGACCTTCCCTGATGACTAGAAATGCACAGAAGTCAGACCCAAGCTCAAAAAGCTGTCAGCAGACCCCAAGGACCTGAAAAACTACTGTCCCATTTCCCTCCTCCCCTACGCGGCCAAGGTCACATCGAAGATCGTCAATGCACAGCTAACAACATTCATCAAAGAAAACTCCATCCGCAACTCCTCCCAATCCAGATTCTGAAGCAATCACAGCACCAAGACCGCCTTACCCGCCCCCACAGACGACATCTGCTCCCTCCTCGACCAGGGACACACCACAGCCCTGATCCTACTGGACCTCTCTGCAGCATTCAACACCGTCATCCACCGTACACTCATCAGCAGACTCCACGACGCAGGCATACAGGGAACCGCCCTCAAAGGGATCCGCTCTTTCCTCACCGGTAGAACACAAAGAACCAGACTACCACCTTTCCTCTCCAAACCTACAGAAATCAACATCGGTGCTACAAGGATCATCGCTTAGCCCCACGCTCTTCAACATCTACATGTCCCCGCTCGCTGCCATTGTCAGACAGCACGGCCTCAGCATAGTATCTTACGCCGACGACACCCAGCTCATCCTCGCCTTTACCAAGGACCCCGTCACCACCAGACTCAACTTCCAGGAAGGAATGAAGTACATCTCATCCTGGTTGAGCAGTAGCTGCCTAAAGCTCAACTCAGAGAAGACAGAGGTCCTCGGACCCTCCCCCTCCGAATGCGACAACACCTGGTGGCTCACCGCCCTTGGCAGCCCCTCAACCCCCACGGACCACGCCCAAAACCTCGGCATCGTACTTGACTCCTCCCTCTCTATGACCCGATAGGCCAACACCGTCACCTCCGAAAGACCTCAAATGGATCCCCCCAGAATCAAGGAAGACCGTCACATACACGCTCATAACCAGCAGACTAGACTATGGAAACGTCCTATATGCCGGGATCAACAAGTTTCTGCTCCACAAACTCCAGACCATACAGAACACCACAGCCAGACAAGTCCTCTGCATCTCTCGACATGAACACATCACCCAACACCTGGGCAGCCTCCACTGGCTCCCCATAGAGAAAAGAGTCACCTTCAAGATACTCACCCATGCCTACAAATACCTCCATAACACCGGATCCAAAAACCTCAATGAGAGGATATCCTTCCACGCACCCAATAGAAACCTCTGATCCGCCAACCCCTCCCGTGCCAAAGCCCTGCGGTTCCGCAAATCCAGAACAGGACGCAAGGCCTTCTCCTACATCATGTCAAAGACCTGGAACGAACTAGTGATTGACATCAGAAGAGCCCCGACCCTGAACATCTTCAGGAAGACACTCAAGACCTGGCTCTTCGACTGATCGGAGCTGCAAGCCTCCCCCCGCGCCTTGAGTCCCTCACGGGTGAGTAGCGCGCTTACAATTCCCTGATTGATTGATTGATGTTCTTGGTGTTGTTAAACTAGGTAGTTGTCCTTTAGGGAGAGGTGTGGAGCAGCAGCCAGAGCAGCCGACTCCGGATTATGGAGCTCATGGTTCGATCGCGGATGGCAGCTCATTTCAGCATTATGTAACTCTGGGCAATAGCTCACTCAATCTCCCTGATGGCCCCCAGCGCCTTGAAACCTTGAGGGTTGATATGTTTGTGCTTTACATGTATGGATTCTAATTCTAATTTTTCTATTTTTCTCTTTTTTGTTGGCCTAGGTTTGCCACATGAGAGAGGTGAAGTGAGAAAGTGATGAGGGAATGGTCAAACCAGTCTACTGGAATAGGATCAACTACTGTGAGCAGGTCATCTTTGGAAATAATAAGGTCAAGCGTGGAGCCTCTGGTGTGTGTTAGCTTCAGAATTGTGTTGTGTGAGATCATTACTAGAGAGAAATATGGCAAGATGGTTGGCAGATGAGTCTTCCAGGGAACCAAAGTGATGGTTAAAGACTCCTAGAAGAATCAGTTTATCACTTTGAGAAGATTGGTCACTTGCAAAGTCAATGAATTCCCCAGTAAAGGTGGAGTTGTCACCAGATGGTTGATAGATAGCGTTAATCCTGATGGTAGAGTTGTGCTAGACGTGGAGTTTCAGAGACAGGCATTTGAATTTAGAGGAGGAGCACTAGGAAGTTACCTGCACTGGAGTGTGTTTCTGAAGATGGTGGCAAAGCCTCCTCCGACTCTACCTAGCCTATCCTTCTTGATAATTGAATAATTAGAGAAAGCAGATGATCAAAAATTGTGTAAGAAATGTCATTGAACCAGTAAGGATTTGTAGGTCAAAGTTGTGGTGAGTGATTGTATCACGGATTTCTGGCTTGTGTTTAATTGCCGATCTGCAGTTGTGAAGCAGACAACATAGGTCTGAGGTGACAGTTTTGGTGTAAGGGGCGTCAGGGCTTTTAGTATTGATAAGGGTTTTGTGTTGTCTGAAGAGGGGATGGGTATAGTCCGTTGTTTAGTGTTTTCAGGAAAGGAAATGTTGTAGGAAGTAGGGGTGTTATAACCAGCAAGTAATTTATTGATATCACTTTGGAAGAGGTTGTGCGCAGCTCTTTTGGGGCCTGGCAGAAGAGTACGCCTCGGGATTAAGTGATTGTGGTATTGTATTTTTGTCGAGGGGAGTATGGAGTCTAAATTAGTGGACATTTTAGAGTATAACATGGGTGATGGTGACTTCAAGGCTATGTATAGTTAATTGGAGAATGTTATAAAATGTGGTTGGGATGACGGGTTCAGAGGAGAGAGCCTCTTTGGAGGCCGAATGGGGAGGGACGTAAGGTGATGAGTGAGGGAATGAGATATAGGGGTGGAGGGTGAGAGGCCTTCACACCCTCCGCATGCTCCGCAAGATCTTCCGATGGATCCCGACCGAAACCAGGAAGACAGTCACCCAGGCCCTCGTCACCAGCCGTCTGGACTACGGAAACACCCTCTACGCCGGAACCACAGCCAAGCTACAGAAAAGACTCCAACGCATCCAGAACGCCTCCGCCCGACTCATCCTGGACATCCCCCGACGCAACCACATCTCCGGCCACCTGACGGACCTGCACTGGCTCCCTGTCAACAAGAGGATCATGTTCAGGCTCCTCACCCACACACACAAGTCTCTCCACGACCAGGGCCCCAAGTACCTCAACGATCGCCTGACCTTCTACACTCCCACCCGCCAGCTATGATCGACCAACCACGCCCTCGCCGCCGTTCCACGCATCCGAAGAGCCACCGCCGGAGGCAGATCCTTCTCCAACCTGGCGGCCAAGACATGGAACTCCCTACCCATCCACCTTCGACTGACCCAGGACCACCTCTCCTTCAGGAAGCAACTGAAGACCTGGCTGTTCGAGCAGTAGCAAACAAATTCCCCCCCCCCCCCCCAAGCGCCTTGAGACCCTTCCGGGTGAGTAGTGCGCTATATAAATGTCATGATTGATTGATTGATTGAGTTGGTGGTAATATGATATAGGTGAGGGAGCTGCTGTGGTGTGTATGAAAAACGAAGGGAATTCATTGAAAGAGGGATAAATATAGTGTGGTTGTATGGGTGAGGAAAGGTGGTAACTGTAGTATGACAATGGCAAGTGGGCTGGTGAGGTAAGTCGTAGGGAGAAGGTAGGCACGAGGGCAAAGTAGTTGGGAGTAAGGAGAGGGGAATGGAGAGGTGGCACATGAAGATGAATGTATGGGTGTATGGGGCCTATAGATGAGGAAGATGTGGGAATCTTTTCAGGAGGATGGGTGGAGCATGTGGAAGAAAAGGTGAGAGGAAAGATTACCATGAGTGGTCAAAGGTTCAAGTGGAGGTGTAGGAAAGACAAGGGGGGGGTGTGTGGGGAAAGGGTAGTCTTGGAAAAGTAGACGAGGGAGCAGTGGAAGGTTTGTGCAGTGGAGAAGGATCATGCGGATAAATGGATAATAAGGGCTGGGGAGATAGAGTGTTGTTAGTATAGACTAGTTAGAGGGGAGGTAATCCTTGTATGGGGGTGTTATGGGGGTGTTATCATTGAGGTCCCAGGATAGCAGTAAGAGGGGGAGGGGAATATTGTTCAATGCAAATGGCAGACGGTTAACTGTGAAGTCCCAGGCAGCGAGAATGCGAGGAAAGGAGGCAATGGGGTAAGATGGAAGTCTGTCCCCCGCTCGAGAAGGAGTCTGGTTGCTGTTGTTCTCTAACAGCAGGTAAGGAACGCAACCCGGAGTCCACCCCCTCATAAGGGAAAACTGTGTTTTTGCTTGAATCATGACCTTACCATTGCTGTATAAGGATATAGTGATTAATCCATTAAAGTATGCTGATGAGGAGACTTTTTGCTGGAAGCCGTGAGGAATTTTTGAGGAGGGTGTCAGATAAAATTAGTTGTGGAAGATGACAAGCCAAGATGCAATGTTGTGGGTGAAGAAAATTAAATATGTTTTGAGCTTTCCAAATTGGCCACTATGGTACTGATCGACGAGAAGGGTGTCTGAAAATTGTTCAAGGTTGCTGTTTTTTAATGTTCTCTGGAGGCTTTGGAGAGGTTGGGTGGGTAGATGATCTTGAAACAGTTTGCTACAACTTTAACCACTTTATTGAACATTATTGTATAGTAGTGAGGATGTGGTAAGGGTGAGAGTAAGGGAGTGGAGAGGTTAGAAAGTGCTGCGTGAACGTGGAGAAGTAAACTGAGGCAGAAATGCATAATTCAGGGGTGCCCAGGTGGGACAGGCAAAGTAAGGACAGTGTGGAGCTGTTACATAAGGTAGGAACTTTTTCTGCCAGTTGTAGATTCTTGTCTTCGATTGGACTGTCTCAAGTCCTGCTGAAAATCAAGTTGTGAAACTAACAGGTTTCCAAAAACCAGCGATATCAGTCCATAGTAAATCAATGTATTGAAGTATTTTAGATGTTCTATTGGAGTCCTTTATCAATCCTCAAAGCTGAGATAGACGAGTACAACCTAGTTTCATCTGGGTTGATTAGTGCATTTGCAGTGCTGTAGGATCGAGAACTTTAAGTTCCCTTAAAGGAGGTGAAAGTGCATCAGTAGGAATCATACTAGAAAGTAGCCCAATGACCTAGGAGGTGAAATAACATTGGTAGGAATCCTACTCCACAGTAGGCGTGATTATTGCACTTATTTGATCGCCGTGCTTTAAGATGGAGAATTATAAGTGCCCTTAATGGAAATGAAACAACATCAGTTGAAACCCTACTAGAAAGAGACCCAATGACCCAAATAGCATTGGTAGGAATCCTACTACAAGGGAGCCCAACGACGATGTTGGTTCCAGAAATAAGAAGTGAAATGTAGGATTTATCTGGGATGTAGAACCAAAACACAATAGACTTATTGCACTTTTCGGATCACCTTTGTTTTCGATTGGTGATTTCAAGGACAGCAACCAAGGCAGGGGATCTGTGAAAGCCCAATGGAGAAGCTTCTGCTGGTGGTGTTCAGGAGCAATGAGTACAGTTACCCTTTCTGTCCTTAAGTAGAGATTCTTTTCCTGTAGCTTTGAGTTTTTTCCAATATTGTGTGTAAGTGAGAGGGTTCAGAGATGACTGCCCTGAGCCTGTGAAGCGATTGACTGGAGTAATGCCGAAAGGAAGGTGAGTAGTCCTTGCACAGTTTCATTACCCTTCCTCGATAGGAAGGTGAGTAGTCCATCCACAGTTTCAGTACCCTTACTGAATAAGAAAATCCCCAAGATGGCTGCCTAATGCCAGATGGTATCACTCAGTGCAGCTTATGGGGAGGGGCCAAAACGACTGATTTCACTAGCGCTTTGAGTCGCGTGGTTAATATTTCTAGAAAATAGGACAAAACCTTCAAAAACGATTATAGGTAGCAGCTAAGACATTGTAAACCAGATATAACCTACAGAACAAATTATGATAGGCCACAGCTTAGACAGTAACACAGGACAAACCTGCAGAAATGATGAAAGGCAGCTGCGTAGACGGAATATGGCAAGTGCTGCGCTGAGCGAAGCGAGCAGCGCGTGCTCCGTTGGGACTGCAGGAACTGCAGTTTTTGTGCAGGAGAGCTGAGTCAGTCAAAACAGGGAGCCAAGAGTTTCCCTAACGCAGCAGTGACAGGCATACGCAGCACCTACACATGAGCCGTCATTGATGGCACCTAGTATTGTGGCTCAGTACCTCGTAGACTCACTGTATCGAAGGCTCTACATAGAAAGCAGTGTCACAAGGAATCAAGTCGGTTTGGACCCCGAGTGAATGTCGGGCGAACCGCCCCAGAGCTCCGGTGAGCACGTAGGGCGACTCTAGAACAATTGTGGCTCGGGCCCCACGAGATTGGAGGG
The DNA here is from genome assembly GCF_964263255.1 of Lissotriton vulgaris. NCBI lineage: Eukaryota > Metazoa > Chordata > Amphibia > Caudata > Salamandridae > Lissotriton > Lissotriton vulgaris. The sequence continues at coordinate 804,061,309 of NC_141700.1, read as the reverse complement.
TCACTGTAAACTTAAGCCGCCGAATCCCAAATCCCATTGGAATGCTCACCTAAGCTAAACAAGCATCAGGATGGGAGACTCAAGGACGTAATTGTGAGCAGTGACCGGGGAGCCGCAGAAACAATCGAGGTGTTGATGTGGGTAAGTGCACCTGTTGTTAAGGGGATTGGTTGACGATGGCGAGCTGAAACAGGGATAATCACCAAAAAAGTAATCCCAAGCTGGGAGCCTATTAGAGGCATGACCATCCAGTGGCCATCTTGGCTGGTAGGCCCGAACTTCTGTATAATGAGAGACTTTCTTCAGACGCTACTCTGTCAATACTCTCCCAGACGCTGCGTTTAATTAAACCAACTTGTTCCTGTTTTGCCAAATGCCTCTTGTATTTTCATTTTTTACAATAATTTATATCCGAGCAAGACATGACTCTATGAAGCTGGCATAGAGGGGACTGCTCTTGACTGGATCACATCCTACCTTCAAAACAGAACTAATGTCATCCATAACCCCCCTTTCTCATCCAAACCGTACTTCACAAAAGTAGGGGTCCCTCAAGGCTCTATCATCTCACCCATGCTTTTCAAAATCTACATGAAGTCATTATCTGCACTGCTCAATCAATTTCATCTCACATGCTATAACTAAGCAGAAGACACACAAATACGCCTTTAAACTGGAAAGCCCCAAAGACATTGGAAACTCACAAATGTTCAGTTACCTCAGAGCTGTGGATCAGTGGATGACATAGAGCCATCTCAAATTGAATCCTTCCAAAATAGAAATATTCACATGTGGAGTTTGGAACAATTATGACCCACTCGATGCCTGACCTGACAGTCTGGGAACATCACCTAAAGTATCTAAGGAAGCTAGAAACCTCAGAATTACAATAAACTCCAAGCTATCAATGAATGCCCAGATAGACAAACTAGTTAGATCCAGCTTCATAACTATAAAAACACTGTGATGCATCCCCCCTAGAATTTCCACAAAAGGTCCAGGCTACTATTTCTCTTGTTCTGTCAAAACTTGTTTACGCCACTAGCCTCTACCACTGATCATCTGTAAAAACTATGAAAAGACTAAAACGGATTCAGAACTCTGGTGCCAGACTACTCTTACATATAAAGCCGCAAGCCAACATTTCTCATGCCTTGAAACCGTAGATTGGTTACCGGTTGCCCGAACATCCACATTCAAGCTGCTTTGCATCACCCACAAAGCGATACATTGAACAGGACCGCTCTTCATCAAGAATAAAATCACCAACTACATTCAACAAAGGAACCTCCGCTCTAGATTGGCACCGTAGTTCATAATCCCACCATAAAAGGAAAAAACCATAGGTGGCACATCCTTCTCTGTTGAAGCAGCCAAACTATGGAACTCTTTACCCCCAAAGATAAGATCCACGATAACTACCTTATCTTCAGAAGACTACTCAAGAGTTGGATGTTCCCCACATAATCACCTTACTCAAACCAATATACAGTACATACCTGTGTGTATAAGCAGTTATTAGGATTATAAATGTGCACTGAGATATGTGTGTTCCTTTGTAAAAATGTGTATAATAATATTGTTTATAAATATACAGATTTAGTTCTGCTTAACATTTGTACAAATTTGTCTTGGTTATACTATGTTTAACATGTAGGTCACTGCATAAATAAGTACATTTTTCTAATAACCGTTCACCTACAATTGCTTCACTACTAGGGGGAAATATATGTATGTATATACATATATATAAATATATATATATATATAAATGTGTGTGTGTGTGTATATATATATATATATATATATATATATATATATATATATTGACGAAGGCCGTCATGGGGATTCAAATAAAACAATAATAAAATGGGAATGAAACCCGTTTTATTAACCTTTAATTTGAGGGTGGTGGTGGGAGAGGCGCTCCTCCATCCTAATGAAGGGGCTGCCGCTATTGCATCATCTCAAACCTCTTTTACTATTTAGATCTCCCAAACAAGCCTTTCTAAACCCCTCCCTCTAACTCTCGCCCTCCCCCTACTCATCCCAAACCTCCTCCTGTTGGTATGATCTCCAAATAGACACTTGCTAGACCCTTACCTCCTATATCCCTCTACTATTCTTCTCAATCCAACTAACAGACTCACACTGTTGACCTTGAATCTAGGGAACTGGGTTCGAGTCTTGGCAATGACGCCTGTGATTCAGGGCAAATAACTTAATCTACCCGGGCCTAACAAAAATCAATGTGTCCTCATGTAAGGCAACTGGTGCTATGTAAAGCGCTTTAATACCTGATACCTTTGGGTCAAGTTTGTGCTATATAAAACTCAGTAAAAAAAAAAACATGTCTACCGCTCAAATTAATTTTATATTTCCCTATACTAATTCACCAGTAATCCTGTTTTGGCTCTACAGCAGCATGCTACTCTTTGAAAATCACTTTAATGTCTCATCTGGGGTACCAAGCACAGGGGCGGCTGGTGACATTTTAAAGTGGTGGGCGCAAACTGATTTGCGAGTGCGGGCCCCAGGCCACTCAGGCCGGCGGCGACCCCCCCCGACCCAAGTACACAACACTCAAAGAAATGTATTCACACACGCATACACACAAACACATCCATTCGCAGCACTCTCCAGCAAACATTCATGCATACACGCACGCTTGCACCAAACACTTTAAAATAAAAGAAAAACACACACTCTTACCTTGCTGCCGGTCCCGGTCCGCGCCACCTCTGGGCTCTGCTCCCCGCACGTCACAGGCTCACAGCGCCCCTGGCCAATCCTGGCGCTAGGGGCACAGGTACCTTCTCGCCCGCAGCACGACCATTAGGGCTCCTAATGGGCATGCGCAACGTCGCAAAAACACAAGTGCGAATGAGTGGGCCCGGGTACAAATTCACCCTCCGTCCCCACTCATGCGCACTTGTGTTGCCGCCTGTACAATCATGTTGATTCATTGACATGATTGTCACAGTCTTAAATCAAAAACGCCGAGGGAGCTGCAGGCGGCTTCGGGCAGGGGGGCTACGCCCCCACGCCCCAATGGACGAACCGCGCCTGACCAAGCACCATATAAATCCAAACCCCTCCCTCTTCTATCTTATCCAACCAAAATAACAGACTTACATGTCCGCTGCTCAAATTAATTTCATATTTCCCTATACTAATTCACCAGTAATCCTTTCTGAGTCTCGGATTAGAGTGCTTATTGTGAAAAAGCGCTTTGACACATTGTCATGGATTATAGTAAGCGCTATATAAATTAAATTACAATGTATGGAAAACAGGCAGGTGGTAACCCTAGTTAACTCTGGTGTAATATGCACCAGTGCAGCTTCCTTCACCATAGAAACAGTTTTGATGAAGGAAACACTGCTAAAAAGTATGACCATGCCACACATTTGTAAACTTGACAGGCTTGGCTTGGACTGGTGATGCTAGCCAATCACATTCAAGCAAACGAGTGGGCGGGTCCCGCGGCTCACCTGTCGTAGGTGGCTACAAGCTGCGCATGCGCTTCTCCAGGCCCCTTCTCCCAATTAGGGAACACCATAAACGTCAAACTGTCAGCCCGCTCAGGGGCGTGCGTCCCTGCGACGCAGGCGGCCATTTTACAACCTGTTGACGCGGTCCCTAGTTCAGTGAATGGGAGCAGGAGCAGCCAGCCCTCGCTGTTCCGCCTGACCCTAAGATGGCGGGCGCCGAGGCCTGACCTTCGCCCCCGCGTCATCGGCGTGAAGTGTCTCTGGACGTTGCTGGCCCCGGCCCCTCGGCTGAGGAGGATCCGGGTCTGCGCTGTCACCTCACGCTCGGCCCCATGGAGGAGGCGAGTGCGGCCTCGGCCGGCGACGGCGTGGAGCCCAGCGCGGCGGAGAGCGACGACTCTCCCCCGCGCACGGACAAGCCACGCACTCCCCTGAGGAGAGGAGGCCGCAGGAGCCGCTCCTCGTCCTCGTCCAGCAGCGGCAGCAGCACGTCCAGCAGTCGTAGCAGCAGCAACAACAGCAGGAGCTCTTCGTCGTCGTCCAGCAGCGGCTCGTCCTCCTCCAGCTCCTCCAGCAGCGGCTCGTCGTCCCAGAGCTCGCCCAGCAGGGGGTGGTCGCCCCGGAGGGGGGCTGGGAGGGGCAGGGCCCTCCTACGCCCCCCCAGGAGGAGCCTGTCCCCCCAGGGCGCCTGCAGTGCCAGCCCCTCCCCGGAGGGGCCCGCCATCAGGCGACAGCTCAGCGAGAGCCCCAGCTACAGGGGCCACAAGTGGTGGTCGTCGTCGGAGGGGTCTGCCAGCAGGAGCCTGTCGCCCCAAGGGGCCTGCAGTGGGGGCGAGTCATCTCCGAGGGCCTCCAGCCGGAGTCCTTCGCCCACGGATGCATCTAGCCGGTGCCCCTCCGTCGTGCAGGTGTCGAGCGGCAGTTCTCCGCGAGCAGCATCCAGGGGCAGCCGCTCACCCCAACGGGCCTCCGCGGACAGCAAGTTTCATAGCAGGACGCGCCTAACGTCTCCAGATCGGGCCAAGCGCTCAACGTCCTCTCCGTCTAATACCATCCAAAGAAATGGCAATGACGAACGCGGCTGCACATCATCTAGAGCCCGCGGACAGCCCACATCACCTTCATCGTCTCAGCTTCCCAGTAGCGCATACGGCCTGAAAGTGGCGCACATAGGAAGCAACGGAAAGAGCAGATATATAAAAAAATTCCTCACACATCGCTTTAAGAGTTTTGGGAACTTGCTGACTGTTTCTGTCCAAGGTACTGGCAAAGATCGTTATGGCCTGGTATTTTACAAATATGGGCTTGATCGAGAGAAAGCCCTGAATGCAAGAGTAAGAGACCTTTTTGGAAATGTCCTTCAGATGGAATGTTGGGATGGGCCCCCACCAGTCACTCAGGCTGATGGCTCCGAGCCTAAAATTCCCAGTGGTACTTTTGGCCTCAGGATTACAAATATTGATATTGGCGTGGGGAAGCAAGGCCTCCTACAAAGGTTAAGGTTGGAGTTCGGGAGATTTGGAAAAATAATCTCGGCGGCTGTCCATGGTGAGGGCAAAGACCGTTGTGGTCTGGTGTTCTACAAACACCAGACAGAACAGACGAAAGCTCTTGATTCACAAAACAAGTTCAAAACCTCTATTGGAGATCTTAAAATATCACCGTTGATTGGACCACCAGTAATGAAAGGCAAGATTAGACACACCAAACTAGCGAAAATTGTAGCTCTCAATGAAAGGCACCAGAAGGATCAAAACCTATTGTCGACCATGTCTGTGGACAGACCGAGTGACAGTGACTCTACTAAGCCCATTGATGTTTCATTGCCACAGTCTCCCAGTCGTAGGTTCGCATTGAAGGTTACAAATATTGGTTTCCACTTTAAAAATACAGTGCTTAAAAAGAATCTTTCACATCCTGTGATTAAACGGTTTCTTAAGAGAGAGTTTATGAGGTTTGGAAATGTGACGTCAGTGGAGACTTATGGTTCTGCTAAGAGCTGCTATGCTCTGGTGTACTTCAGCCATCGGAAAGAACAGAAAAAGGCCATTGCCAATAAAAAAAGGTTCTGCTTCCTTACTAAGAAATCTAAAGTGACTGAGTGGAATGGATTGCCACCAGTTAAGGAAAATAGGCACAACCTGTCTAAGAGCCAGTTGTCATGTAATGATGCCAAAAATAGCAAGAGTCATTCAAGTAGGTATAGCAGGAGTCGCACACCTTTGTCACAGATTGCTTTTAGGAGATCCAGATATAGTAGGAGCAGGTCCCCCCTTTTGCGCCAATCTGCCATTAGGAGAAGCATACATAGCAGGAGCTCTTCTCCTTCCCACAAATCCAAGAACCGATCTTCCAGATCTAGAGCAAGGCACAGCAGGAGCCGGTCACCTGATCCTAGAAGCAGACGCACTAGAAGCCGGTCACCCTATTCCTACCGCTCGACCCTGGTGTCAGAAAGTAAGTTTGAACAGAAAGCTGTTACCTCAGATACACCAAGGTGTGTACTTAACAAGAATGAGATGTCATTTGCAGACAGTCATGTTTCAATGAGTCGTACAAGATTAGGTCTGACTGAACTGTCTTCATCTCTTCACAAAGCCTCTTTAACACTTTGGATTAACAACCTGGCAGAAACAATGACCAGTGCTGACCTTTGTACAGCCTTCCAACCTTTTGGGGAGGTTCAACATATTGAAATTAGGGAAGGTTTCAGGAATCGTGGTAAACAAGCCTTCTTGCAATATAGTGCAATCCGCAGTGTTTACAAAGCTATTGAGCAGATGAATGGGAGATATTTTGGAGACAAGAAACTTCAGCTAGATTTTGCCTATCCGCGACATGCTACAAACTGTGTCTGGGTGTATGGGCTTCTCTTAGCCAAAACCACACAACTGCGTTTAACTGTTGTTTTTGAAGAGTTCGGACCTGTTTTGAAATTGTTGCATGATCCTATACAGGGTACAGCACTTGTTCTCTACAATGATACAGCTTGTGCTAAAAAAGCTGTAGAAGAAATGGACATGAACCGCATAGCAGGACATAGAGTCAGGGTGGGTTATGCAAATCTGCGATGTCAGCTTGGCTTTTGCCATTCCATGGAATCTTCAGGGCAACCTGTTGGAAACTTTTATCAGCTGGTGGGTACCTCCGAAAACTAAACACTGGGCAGATGTGAAAACCTGCCAATATTGACTTGGTGTGTCTAATGTTATTTTCTCATATTTTCATGGAGACCAGTTTAAAACTGGAAACAGGTGGAGCATTTAGGAATTCCAACCAATATATGATAAATATTGTTTGGGAAATAAATGACTCTGCAAATTCTATACAAATGTAAATCTGTTGGAAATTGTTTCAGTTGTTGATTGAGCCTGATTTTGCTATTCTAGCACAGGCAGGATTCATCTCTTAAAATTCATATTCCATATCTGACCCTCTTGCGGGGGGTATTTTTTGGGGTATTTTTTTGTTTTCAAAACTTTTTAATTTTTTTTATTTTAAATCAACGTTTCCCCCTTTTATGTAGTATCTTCCAATTTTTACCTTGAACACGTTTATCACAATTTTCAGAGGTAGCAAAATAGGAGCTATTGGACTAAGGCAAGAATAATTGTGCAAGAGTTCTACGAGAGAGTTTGCTTTTATAATTAAAAATTGTTGGCTACTGTTTGAAACCTATTTTTCAGCACAAGCCTCTTTTTGAACTATAGATTTTTTTGATCAGTTTCTTCTTTTTTGTGTTTTTCTTTTGGAGACCTTTTGGCAGCAGTTCTAAGGTAATACTTTTCCTGTTTACAATTCCTTTTAATATTTCCTTGATGTATGTATCAATGCACCCATTTGTTATTTATATTGTGCGCTTTGTTCATGAGTGAAGAAGATAGACATGGTGAGCGCTAGGGTGTCTGGTTTCCCAAACATCCACATGCATACTTATCTTTCTCAAAGTATAGTTCTTAAATTTGAAAAGAAAAATTATTCTAAATAGAGGGTTATGAAATGTTGAGTTGTGGATGGTGGATTGAGTAACTTTAATTTTAGCAGGACTGTGTATAGATAGGTGTGGTCTAATATTGAATCAGTATATTTCATATAAAAGCTGAAGGAAAGTTTTGGTTTGGCAGATAGTGTCCAATATGTATCCTTCAAAGAACATGGCCTCAGGTTATGCCATGTGATCGCTATTTACAGGTGACGTGTAGGGAATGGCTTGTGGGCCAGCGTGTTCTATTAAAGACAGGCTATGGCTTTACTTCATGCCATGTATTGTTGCATCTTTACCTTACATACACAGATTAGTTCATCTGAATGTGCACCAGAAAAGGGATTCTGCATAGGTGAAGCGGGGGTTGTCATGTAGCACATGCAGTCACATGATGCCAGTGCACATGGTAAGAGCAAGCCTATCTCCACAGTTTATGAAGTTGGTTTTCCATTTTGTGCAACTAAATGAAGCTTGTGCACAGAGAAGGGGTTTGCTCTGAAGCTTATGTCCACAAGACTGGCTAATTAGAATGCATATGTGCAAATCAATGACCTGTGGCTGCCTACCCTTATTTAATCCCAAATGTCTTCGAGTGAATCATGGAGAGTTCTGTGTCCATAACATGCGCCACATGGTCCATGAGCTTGACTGGTTCTAAACAACTGGGTCCTGATCACACAAGGCACACTAGCAGCCTGGTGTGTGAGGCAGAGAGCTCTGATAGCCTTGGTAAAGCTGACCTGGGATTTATTAACTGTGAGTACCTGTCCATTTACACCCTAGAAAGGACATGTCTCTTCAAACCCTAATGTCCAGTCCTCCCCTAGCTTCCTCTAGCCCACCTCTGCCCAACACTGTTTTCTAAAGATACTTTTATGTATTGGTGGAAAGGCTGGTTTCTTTATCCTTCTCAGCCCAAATTCTCCAACAACTGAACATAGACACCAAAAACCAATAAATTGACCAGGACACTAGTGACTCCAGTAGGCCCTATGTGCTACATTGGGATGGCGACTACTCTGGCTTTGTTTGAGAGAAAATGGTTGTTTCACATGCTGAGACTGGGAGATGTTGCCATGCACATAACCCAGTTATTATTCACACAGGTTTGATGGACTGTTATGAGCTGCCATCAGCAGAGAGGCTGCATACTGTATCCAGTAGATTAAAGAGATCCTTAAAATGGAGAATGCAATGCTGTAAAAGAACTGCATAATGTAAAATCATGCCCTGATCAGGTAAGGTTGGTTCTGTATCAAATGCATTCACCATAGTTTTGGTGCTATAGGTTATATCTGGAGTTTATGGGGTTGCAGCAAGTGATAGGTATAGACTCTGAGGACATTGCTTCTGGGAGATATAGAGACTGGGGATGTGACATTGCATCCATAGGTCTGAAAATGCCTGACCACTAATACAACTACAAAGGAAATGGAGCCAGACGAAGACAACTCATCTCATTTATAAGTAGACTGAACGAGTTGTTCGGGTAATGTCAGCTCTCTCAGGAAGAAGGTTAGGAAGAAACACGCAGTTGGATGTTGGAAAAGTCGTAACATCACACTGTGAAGACTGCAACACTTATCTACACAGTCCTTAAAGTAAAAGACCATTAACCCATACATCAATCCCTAGAGACTCAAAAATGACAATCATCGTTACTGCTGACATGGATGAGGTTGAGGGCTGCAACACCCGTACTGCCCTTAGGAATAACACATCACTCATGACCCTGTATAGGTTAGGTTTTAAAGCCATTAACATCAGCTACCCCTCACAAAGAACCACAGTATGGAAAGATGTAATCCATTCATTTCCTAGAAACCACTGAGCCCACACATAAAATTGCATGTGAATTTGGGGGGAGATAAAAAACAGCTTCTGATGACTCCACTTTGTAATTTTCATCTTGAATGACCTTCACAAAGCGGACTATCCCTGTGCCGTGAATGCCTCTCTTGCCACATTGGGTTCGTTTTTTCCATATGTATTTTTTGGGACGTAACTTCATTTTCTGAGGGATACCCTTAAACCCCCAACCCCCATCTTTTTTCTTTATTCCCCCACTTCACAGCACTCAAATTTATATATATATTATGGTATGCTGCTTCAGTAGAGTTGGGCTGTTGCAGATAGAATGTGTGCTGTAGGTCACTGAGCATGACATTGAGAATGGAAGGTTGTTTGATCTTGTGAGATCTTTAGCTCAACTGTGCTGAAGTCCTGTTGCTCCTTAAATTACCTGTATCAGGAAAATAAACTGGTGCAAATCAGAAACTTGTGTGTGGTCTCCTTTCCCTCCTCACCTCCCATCTGAAGACCAATGGGGGCAGCGGGACATCTTGTTAAATGTACACAGTAATTGAGTGGTCCCGTTTAGATGAGTGTCATTGAAATATTGAATTATAAGTTCTGCTTCCTTTGGTCTAGAAAACAATGTCTAGAACACGCCATCTTGTATGTGTGGTGGCGTGTGCAACCTTGTTATGAAATTCCTGCTGGTGTATTGTCAGTATATGTAGCTGAAATGGGAACTGTTGCAAATAGATTCCACCCATTTATTCCACCAGGATTTATCTGGTTTTTGGATCTTTACTGTGAGTGATGCTCACTAGCTGAGTCTCACTCATGGTAAGTTCATGGTAATTGGAATGAGCCTGTTTACCACCAGTGTCTGCCTTTTAAGGTAAGGCTGCTATGGTGCAGCTAACGGAAGCAGGTCTGGATTGGTTACATATAAACGTGTGGGCCAGCTGTGCCTGTGAGACTACTGTTGTGCATAGCACGGTAACTGCACAAGGGTAGCTTGGTGCCAAAGGGACTCTGCAATGATTGGTGCTGACCTGGAGTAGGCATTATATTAGTGGGCGCTCATACATCAGTAGGGTTTATTGAAAAATCTGTAGTGCTTTCACTGTATTATACATAGAGGTAAAATCTGTCTTAAAATGCAGTTTCACTCCACATTGGCCATCGCAGTCCAGCAAGTTGTCAAACAAAGATACGTACACTGGCTTTGAATATGTAGATCCTGAAAACACACATGTATCTAATGGGACTTCAGGAATTGTCATATTTCTCTGGCTTAACTCATAATCAGAATTCAGGCCCGTCGCACTGCATCTGGTCTGCAACAGGTGAGGCGTACTGAATAAAGGAGGAAGTCCTTGCATCCGTAGCCAACACCGGAGGTACTTGCCTTTGAAGTTCAGATGGGAAGGGATCTAGGAGTGCTGTCAGCTAGGACTAGATCCGAGTACCTTTTAGGAGCTCTATCCAGAGAAATCTTGATGGTGCCATTTTGGAATGTCCCAGAATGCTGTCCAGGAGGGTTCAGACAAGGATGATGTGGTGCCTAGTATCTAGAACGTTCCATCTCTACTGAAAAACCCTTGCACAAGGGATAGACAAAGAAGATCCTGGGCAGTGACCACAGTGGAAGAATGGCCAGCTAGAAAGAGGAGCCACCTGATACCCTGTTAGATGGACTAAGGTTTTTGTCACCAGCTGACACCCCAGGACTTGATGGGTCCAGGGCCAGTGGTGCTGGCATCGCAATGCTTCCCTGAGGAACAGTTGTGGAAAAACCTAGACTCCAGTGCCTCCCTGGGTGTTCTTCCAGACACCTCAGAGTTTGTAGGGCCTGAGAGTGTAGGCAGGAGGTGCTCAGCTGGCTAGTATTGAAGGGACTGCACATGATTCCCCCACCAGCAGGAGAGAAGACTGATGCAGGGAGATATAAAACTAGCTCCCGGCAAAGTGTGTCTCTTTAGAGGCCAAGAGGCCTGCTGAACATGGTCCTGGTAGTTAGTGCTCACTACCGGAGACAAAACTAGCCAGAGGTCAGCAAAATTGACCCAGTGTGGCCCAAGTTATGTACCTTAGAAGAATTACTCTTTGACCCCTGAACACATGAAGAAGAGGTGCATGCAGTCCTGCTGCAGTTTCCAAAAGTGCACCCTGTCTGGGACTGAGCCCTGGGTTGAAACAATTGAATTTTTTATGTACTAAAATTGCCTCTTTTAGGGCGGGGCTGTGCACGGAGCCACTGGGACTCTGTTCTCTCCATGGGGGCGAATGCGAAAGAGAAGAGAATGGAACATGCTCGTGGTGGACCAGGGTCCAAGGACCCAAAAGGAGAAGGAGAGCTTTCTGGTTGCTTACCCACCCCTCGTGTTGGGGGGCCGCACTCTGCTCTGAGAAACACCAGGCGTTGATTACGCCTGATGAATTCTGAGCAGACCATAGCCCAGAGGATGCCAGCTCCCACATCTGCTTCGGGGCTACCTAGCAGGTTCTCTAATGACCCCTGCGGGTGTGAGTGTCCCGGGTGTGTACTAAGATACCCTAAAGCAAAAAAGAGAACATGTCATGAGGCCGCAAACTTAAAAGGCACACATCAGCAAACCCATTCCTTATAATATGTGTATCTTCGGCAACGGAATGCCCTGTGAAAAATTATTTCCCCATTTCTGTCTGGTATGTCCCAAAGAGGGGCAGGGTAATCACCATCTTTTTGCTGATCCGCATTAGCTGTCACTGCAAAGGGCTGGGATAGCCCATGCCCACTTAAACAAAGGAGGAAGCCCAGACACACACAGGAAGGGGCTCATCTTTGAAGTTTTGGTGGAAAGACATCTGGGAGCGATGTTAGGTAGGGATGGAGCTGATGCTCCCAAAGGAGCTCTGTTCAGAAAAAACTTGACAGCTCCATTGTGAAATTTTTCCAGAAGGCTGTGCAGGAGAGTTGGGATAGGGATGGAGGGATGATGTGACATCCTAGAATTGTCCAGGGGTGTCTGGCATCTAGAACTTTCAACCTCCACCTAAAAGTCCTTGCACAAGCGCGAGACAAAGAAGATGATCCTGGACCTGGGTGACGACAACAGCGGAAGAACAGCCAGCTGGAAATGGAAGCCACCTGATGCACTCCAAGATGGACACAATCAATTAGTATTTGTTAAGAGTGACTACTCACTCGGGAGGGTCTCAAGGCGTTGTGGGGTGGGTGGGAGGAGGGGCAGCAAGTCCTCCTGGACTGGTGTCTTTGTTTCCATCTAAAACTCAAAGATCAATAAAATTAGCCCAATGGGGCCAGAGTTATGCCCCTTAGAAGATTTCCCCTTTGATCCCAGTAAAGTAAAACCGAGCGTCACAATTCCAAAAACTACCCTCAGGTGGGCTAGGCTCAGCAATCTGCAAAAGTAGATTTTTTGTATATTAAGTTCACCCGCTTTTGGGAGGGGGCATGTTTGGGACTCCCTCCACATACTGCTTTATGCCCTGGGTTCCCCCTTCTCCCTGTGGCCAATGTGAAGGAAAAGAGGAGTGCTTGCGTACATGGTGAACTGGGATCCTGGGACCCAACTCTTCCGACCCAAAGGAGAAAGACGAGCTGCAGCATGGCTTCCTGTCCCCCATTCCTGGGGAGGTGGTGGGAACATCCTGCGCTGAGCCTCCCACCTTGCGGCAGGAGGAGCACTAGATTTTGCTCCCGTTTGCAGGATCCAGCGTGGGCAGGAGCCCAGTGGATGCTGACTAATGTGCAGGAATTGGGAGGGACCCAGATACCCCTAAAACAAAACAGATAACACAATGCAAGGCAGCAAACTTAAAATTCACAGAACGGCAACCTGCTTATACAATATGCTTAGCTCTGAGAGAGCGCCCTATTTTTTTTTTTAATGCAAAAACCACAGTTGATGGACAGAATGCAGAACAATGTCATACATTCACCCCAGTACAGAGATCTGGGCCTAAATCCATCGTTTTTTTGCACTCCCCATACCCCCCCCAGTTCAGACATGTCCATATGCAAATCAGCCTTGACCCTGTGCCTCATGGGAACAGTCCAGCCCAAACTACTAAGCTATGTCTTTCCTGGATCGGAATCAAGCATCCTAGGACTGGTTTCTGGCTATCAGCCGTCTTCAGCCAGGATAGCTTTACTCCAGTGGTGTGGAGAGCATGGGACTCACGTCTGAGCATACCCATCTCACTCGGGTAAACATACTTTTATTGAGTTTTTCATCATTGTTATACATATTACACATCTAATATCCGTGTTGAACAAGAAAATAAACAAGCACTGGCGTTGCCAATAGGTCTCGCAGTAGGAAAGTTGGAGCTATTACAATTGCAAATAATGCCTTTTATTTTTGTTTTCATTTTAAAAACATAAAGGGCTTTGTCATTTACAAAACCAATAGCTCCAACTTTCCTACTGCGAGACCTATTGTGCGCTGCACAGTGTGGGTGAAAGTGGCACTGCGTGGGTGTGAGTGGCTTTGAGTGAGTGGCGTTGCATGTGTGAGTGTTGTTGCGTGGGTGAGTGGCATTGCGTGTGTGAGTGGCATTGCATGGGTGAGTGCGGCGTTGCGTGTGTGAGTGTGGCGTTGCGTGGGTGTGAGTGGCGTGTGTCTGAAAGTGGTGCTGCGTGGGTGTGAGTGGCGTTGCGTGTGTGAGTGGCGTTGCGTGGGTGAGTGGCGTTGCGTGGATGAGTGGCGTTGCGTGGATGAGTGGCGTTGCGTGGGTGAGTGGCGTTGCGTGGGTGAGTGGCGTTGCGTGGATGAGTGGCGTTGCGTGGGTGAGTGGCGTTGCGTGGGTGAGTGGCGTTGCGTGGGTGAGTGGTGTTGCTTGGGTGAGTGGCGTTGCTTGGGTGAGTGTGACATTGCGTGGGTGATAGTGGGCTTGCGTGGGTTTGAGTGGTGTTGCGTGTCTGAAAGTGGTGCTGTGTGGGTGAAAGTGGCACTGCGTGGGTGTGAGTGGCTTTGCGTGAGTGAGTGGCGTTGCGTGGGTGAGTGGCGTTGAATGTGTGAGTGGCATTGAGTGGCGTTGCATGTGTGAGTGGCGTTGCGTGGATGAGTGGCGTTGCGTGGATGAGTGGGGTTGCGTGGATGAGGGGTTGCGTGGATGAGTTGCGTTGCGTGTGTGAGTGGTGTTGCTTGGGTGAGTGGCGTTGCGTGGGTGAGTGTGGTGTTGCGTGGGTGATAGTGGGCTTGCGTGGGTGTGAGTGGCGTTGCGTGTCTGAAAGTGGTGCTGTGTAGGTGAAAGTGGCACAGAGCCTTTGATGTGGCCTGGCGCAGGAGAAACGCTGCTGCTGCTATTTAAATATAAAAAGTGTTTAGGGAGTCACGGCTGCCGAGAGTAACAAGGCAGTGCTGGGAGGGGGGCTGCGCACCAACTTAAGTGCTGTGGTTGCACGGCCTGCGGCCGTGTAAAGTGATAAGCCTTTGAAGTACACAGGCATGCTGTGACGGAGGTGTGAGAGGTCTGGCAGGGAACAGATGGCCTGGCCGTGAAGCAGAGGGCGGGGCAGCGCTGGGGAAGCCTGTGAGTGGGTGATTGATGACTTTGATGTGGGGAGGGAGGAGAGCCTTTTGCGAGCCTGCAGGAGAAATGCTGCCGATGCGCGTGCATGTTTAATCACGTGATTCACGTGAACTGCATGAAAACCGCGGGGCTGAAAGCCCTTGGTTTGACGATGATTTTCGCCACTTGAATTCTCGTTCCCTCAATGCGCTTGCGCGCATTGTAGGCCACGAGACCTAAAAAGTAATAGTCTTATTAGAGTAACTGTCTACCAAATAATTGGTGGCCCAATATTTGCAGATATACCTTAATGAAAATTATTACAATGCCTGGGGTATTAGACAGAAAATAATAAAACGTTAGTATCATCGAGAGAGTACCCTATAATGCGCTACAAGAACTTATTTTCCCAATTCTGTCTGCTCGTATTGCCTCAAGGAAGCACATGCGCACCACCATGGATTCACCAATATGTTGTGGGGTGTTGCAGAAGGTGCAGAAGCCATCCCTAATGGGTTTTGAAAAGTGGCCTTTAGTTATGTTATGTTATGTTATGTTATGGAGCTTTTATATAGCGTGCAGCTACTCACAGGGAGTGTCCCGACGCTTTCCACCCTCAACTCATAATGAAATAACACAACACAGCAAAAAACAGGCAACAAAAACGGAACAAAAGCAACAGTGAGCAGTAAAAAACACACTAAGAGTTAAAAAGCCAGGTCTTCAGGCCCCTCCTAAACTGGAGTAAATTAACAGTACTCCGCAGAGAGAATGGAAGCTGATTCCAAAGCTGGGGGGCTCTGCAGCCAAAAGGGTTTAAAGGGTTTTTACAGTTATCACTCCTAATAAGGTTATTGTTATTTCAAGATTTTCCGGAGCCTGAGATTTTGCTCCTTACGCTTTAAGAGGCCTGAAGAATGTGCAAGAAAGAAATGTCTGTTGTGGTTGCTTTGAATTTTAATGCTTTATTTGGAATCCACTTTATTTGCAATTTTATTGACAAACATAATGCATACTTTAATAATAAATGCATTTTAATACAATAATTGGTTCTATTGGTTAATTGGGACCCTTTGTAGTATGATGTTACATCTGGTGTAGGTGGGGGGATGTCTCGATTATGGTGTTCAGA
This sequence comes from Lissotriton vulgaris, assembly GCF_964263255.1. NCBI lineage: Eukaryota > Metazoa > Chordata > Amphibia > Caudata > Salamandridae > Lissotriton > Lissotriton vulgaris. The sequence continues at coordinate 804,045,387 of NC_141700.1, read as the reverse complement.
TCCCACTAGAGGTGAAATGTGATAAAAGGGTGTCAACAAATGCATTTTCATCTACCTGGTGTATATAATTGTAAATTCATGTTTAGTATTTAGGAGTGCGTGATAAATATACTTTTCCTTTGTAAAAGAAAATACACTGACTGAATGATGATTTATTGATTGTTGTATGCCAGGCAATGGAGATTACTAGCCCACACCACCTCCCCTGAGTAGGCCTTGGACTTCTCTGCTTCACTGCCCTGAGAGATTCAAATGCTACAATGGGTGACTTGGTTCACAGAAAGGAGACCATTATAGAACAATTATTTGTGACAGACTTACATTGGATGGTTCTTCAGCAAAAGTGCGTTTACAACTAGACCCTATGGCATGGGTATTCACAAACTTTCTCTCGGATCAAATTTATAGTGTGGTTTGTGGCAGAGGGCCGCACCGGCGGGGTCAGTGGGGGAGGAGGCGGGGCTCAAGCAAAAAAAATTGACCATGAGGTTGAACACAGGTCCCTGCAGCAGACGCCTTCGTCCACTGATCCACCAGACCCAACTTACACACATCTTTCTCGCTCCCTCCCTCTTTGGCCCTCCTCCCTCTGTCTCCCTCCTCTGTCGCCCTCTGTCACCCTACTCCCTCTGTTGCCCTCCTCCCTCTGTCTCCGTCCCCCTCTGTCTCCCCTTCTCTCTGTCTCCCTCCCTCTATCTCCCTCCCTCTGTCTCCCTCCTTCTGCCTCCCTCCCTCTGTCTCCCTCCCTCCCCCTCTCTCCCCTCTCTGTTTCCCATCTCCCCTCTCTCTCCCTCCTCTGTCTCCCCTCATCTCTGTCTTCCCTCTCCCTCCGTCTCTCTCCCTCCCTCTCTGTCTCCTTCCATCTCTGTCTTCTTCCCTCTCTGTCTCCTTCCATCTCTGTCTTCTTCCCTCTCTGTCTCCCTCCCTCTCTGTCTCCCTCCCTTGTCCTCTGTCTCCCTCCCTCTGTCTCTCTCCCTCCCTCCGTCTCCCTCTCTGTCTTCCTCTGTCTCTCCCCCTCTCTCTCCCCCCTCTGTCTCTCTCCCGCTCTGCCTCCCTGCCTCTCTCTCTCCCTGCCTCTCTGTCTCCCTCCCTCTGGGGCTCTCTCTCACCCTCTGGGGGTCGCTCCCTCTCTCTCTCTCCCTATGGAGGGCTCTCTCTCCCTCCCTCTGGGGGTCTCTCTCTTCCTGTCTCCCTCAATCCCTCTGGGGGTCCCTCCCTCTGGGGGTCTCTCCCTCCCTCCAGCCACAGCTCCCTCAGCGCGCACACACCGCAGCACCCGAGTACTTCCCAGGTCTCTCCCTCAGTCTCTCTCCGTCTCTCTCCCTCCCTCTCTCTCTGTCTCCCTCTCTCTATGTCTCTCTCCCTCTCTGTCTCTCCCCCGCCCTCTGGGGGTCTCTCTCTCCCTCCCTCTGGGGGTCTCTCTCCCTCCCTCTGGGGGTTTTTCTCTCTCCTTGTCTCCCTCCCTCCCTCTGGGGTTCTCTCTCTCTCTCCCTCCCTCCTGCCACAGCTCCCTCCGCGCGCACACACAGCCGCACCCGAGTACTTCACAGGTATCTCCCTCAGTCTCTCTCCCTCTCTCTGTCTCCCTCCCTCTCTGTTTCCCTCCCTCTCTGTCTCTCTCCCTCTCTGTCTCCCTCCCTCTCTGTCTCTCTCCCTCTCTGTCTCTCTCCCTCTCTGTCTCCCTCCCTCTCTGTCTCTCTCATTCTCTGTCTCTCTCCCTCTCTGTCTCTCTCCCCCTCTGTCTCCCTCCCTCTCTGTCTCCCTCCCTCCATCTGGGGGTCTCTCTCTCCCTCCCTCTGGGGCTCTCTCTCCCTCGGGGGGTCTCTCGCTCCTTGTCTCCCTCCCTCCCTCCTGCCACATCTCCCTCAGCGCGCGCACACACAGCCACACCCGAGTTCTTCACAGGTCTTTAAAAGACCATTTACATGTTAATGAGGCTTTGTTGTATTTCACCTCCAGCGCCCCTGCATCTCCACTCTGACAATCACTGGAATCCGTCGGCCCCCACAGAGCAGAGTCTCTGAGTCCGCACTGCTGTAGCAGTGTTTGCTAACACTATTTAATTATTTTTTTTAAATACAGGTACGATGTCTGCAAGGTCCGTGGGCCGCCAAGGAAGGCTTGCCGGGCCGCTGGCGGCCCGTGGGCCGTACTATGAGTACCTGTGCCCTATGGCATTGTGGATTGCGGGGAGGTTACTGGCAATGGGAAGTGGGGTAAAAATTAAGCGAATATTATGGGCATTTGCAATTGAAAGATTAATGTGATAAAGTGTTTGGGGACACTTCAGGTTTGTAAACTGCATCATTGTGAGAAGCTGACCTGGTATATGATGTACACTAATGTAAGTGGGCACTTTGCACCAGTCCAGACAACCCTTATGGTGATTTAAGATGTCTCAGACAACCTTAGAAAGCTATCCAAGCAGTAGCTGTGGAGAGCTGTGGAGAGAAGCCTTCTTGAAGGAGTGTAAAGCAGCTTGTTTTACAAGAATGCAATCTTATAGTATAGATTAAATGAAAAGAGAACCGCACAGTAGTTATAAAAATATGTATTTATTATTGTAGCAGGGTCAGAAGGAACACAAAGAACACTACGTCGGGGTAAAGACGTTTTTATTTTTAGATAGTCACGTCTTTTGCCGGAAGCCAGTGTTACCCCTCAGTACTTGTGGGTTTATCAGGTGAAAGTAAACAACAAAACAAAAACAAGAATGGCACAAAGAATCCTCCTCTTCTTCCGGGCTGCAGCAGTCCTGTCCTACACGTCTGGTCAAGGCAGGGAGTGCGCTCCGAATACCCCAAAAGAAACAGAAACAAATCCACGGATCAGTATTACTTCCCGGTTATTTTATCACACGAGGGAAGGGGAGTGAGGAAGCACTCTGGTGCATCGGTGTACAGGCAACGAGGGCGCATGGGTGTGAGGAGTGGTGGTGAAGGGGGGAGTTTATTTACAGAATATACAAGAGGAGGCGGTGAGCTGTAACAATCTCAACCCTCCGGCTTCTCCCGACCCAGCCCGAGAATCTTGCCCGTATCTGGGTCAGCCACGCTCCTCTGGGGTCGTGGCTCAGCGATAAGTAATCCCGCTGGCCTCCTGGCTTCTGCTCCCCGTCTCTTTGCCGGTCCTCTTCCTCCGTGCTGGATGGCTGCTCCAGTCGTCTCGGGCTCTCCTTCACTTCACTGCTCCACCGTCCTTCTTCTTCCGCACTCTTCAGATCTCCTCTGGTGTTCACACACCATGTTCCGCTTTCTGGGGCTTCTTTTTGGAAGACAGCTCATAATGTTACTTCAGGGGGCGTCATCTTCCCAGTTAAAGGGACCGTCTTCGTAAGCAGACAGCTCCGTACTTGATGCCGGCCAAGTATCTCCCAGGCGAGAAGAAAACGAAGGGGTTGAAAGTTCCCGGGCTTCCCACCAGTCGCCCCATTGGCCTGTTGTTTCCCTGCTGCCCTCGTGACAATTATAGAAAACTATCTAGTACGTTACAGTATCTCCGACACGGAGATAGACACAAAGCACACAATACTTTAGCTAAGAAATCACAGTAAATAGCACGAATACACATTGGCCCCAAGGGGGGGACCAAACCATATATTAAGAACGTGGTATAAGAACCATGACTCAAGTCTGGACAATGCCTAGAGGACGTAGAATTGCTGGGGACCCACAGAACCACCCAAGGTTAGTAGATATGGACCCCATGAAGAGCGTGTGCAGTGTGTGAACACGACCACGTGTGCCGTACAAGCCTTTATGCAAGTCGCGGTTAGAAATTTAAAGATTAGGAACTCTTCCCATTAGACCCTGAAGATACTCTGTGGAAGACAGAAGGTTGGAGAGACACCCCACCCATGGATACTGAAGTACCCAAGTTACCTATCCCAGGGAAGCTGGGTGCATAGGTGTGAAGTGGTGTTGGAAACTCCTGTCGAACCCAATGGAGGACTCTAGGAAAGTGCTGCTACTGGAAGAGGAGAAAGTATCCGTAGAAATCTAAATGTTGATTCTTGTTGAAGAGTAGCTGAAAGCAGAGGGGACATAGTCTGGGTCACTGGAGAGTGACCAAGGCCTCGGTAGAAGAATGCCCACTGATGTTGGGTGCTTCAGGATAGTTGAAGGTGACCTTGACTGCAGCTGCGGGGACTAGGCAACGCCGAGGACAACCAGGAACCAGATACGAGCTGTCCCACGAAGGATGTCGAGTGCTGAGGGGTTGGTGTCCTGCGGGAGCCCCAACAAACCTTGGAAAAGGCCACCCACACGGGAGGTCAAGAAAGTGTTTAGTTTCAGCAAGATCCAGGAGACTCACCACAAGCAGGGGAGGTAGGGCAGGCCTCGAGGAATCAAGGGAGCCCAAGGAAATCAAAGGTTACCCTCAAATGGACTAGCAGGCCAATGGCACAGAAGTCTCGAGAGGACCTCGAGCAGCTCACCAAAAGAGGCAGGCCATGATGTACAGGATGTGTTGTGGCCGAAGATTCTGGTCGCAGGAGGTACTTGGGGTTAAGGGTACTTGGAGCCAAAGATCTTCTTGCAAAGATGTCAACAAGACTTTGCAACTGCAAAGGTGATGTGGTACCCAGGGATTCGGTTATTGCATCCCCCACTTGAGGAGCTGGGCTCAAACTTGGTTAGAGGGGAGAGCAGGCCTTGCGGGCTGATGAAAACCACCACCTGAGTTGCAGACCCCATGGAGTCCGAAGGAGCATGGGATCTGCAGACCGGTCGTCTTCAGTGCGGTGCCTGCGAATGCAGGGGAGTGACAACTTCACTCCTAAGGAGATTACTTCAGCTGTCCTTGATGCTTCACAGCCCTTGGAAAGTGTTTGGAGGATACACAGGCACAGACGATGCAACAGACTGGAAGGGAGATGAAGGAAGACAAAGTCAGGCCCAAACGAAGTTTAGCATAGTCCAGAGTGCCCAGACGGTCGAAGGGCAGTGGTTTTTTAATCTAGTCCACAACAAATCTAAGGTCCTACAGCCAGTGAAGGGGGAGGGTTGGAAAGATTCAGGGGACCCTCCCAGGGGAGGGTCTGGACAGGGGGGAGGTTACTCCCATGTCCTTTATCCAGTTTCACACCAGAGTGGTAGCCATCGGCTCCCAGGGCTGGTTTGAACTGGTATATGCACAGTGACACCAACTGTGCCCCTCATGCAGACTTTCAGACGCTGGCAAGCGCACCCACTCAGTCCTAATATACTAAATCCTGTCTGGGAGGTGGTCACACCTCCCTGTGACAGGATGCCTATTGTCCTGCCTTCCCCTGATAGAGCTTGGCTCAGCAGCAGGATGGCAGAAACGTTTCTCTGGTCGGCAGCAACCATTTTGTGCTGTCCAGAGCTAGAAAGCTGGTACCAGGAACACCGAGAGCCTCACGAAGAGCCGGCCTGGTGGGTGGCATCATACCTCTCACGCCGGTTACCAGTGTGGGGGTATGATTCCAACATGTTTGACACCAAACACGATAGGGTTTGTTGCAGTCTTTTTCAAGATGGTCATCACGCGGTCATGTAATGCCCCTCTATATTACTAAATGGCTGCTTCACTGACAACCGGGAGAATGGACTCCGTAGGCTGCAGGGGTGTCCTGCTCATGCAGGGGCACCTTCTCACTTAGAACCACGCATCCTGTCCTCAGGATGGTAAAGACCTGCTATAGGGGTGACGTAAAGGTTTTAAGTGCAGTGACCCTTAGATATAGTAAAACTATACCTTTAGTAAGCTCTGCATGCCCCTACTTAACAGGCTGCAATGGCAGACCTGTAGTTATGTTTCAAATGGTCTCTCATGGGTGGTATAATAAATGCTGCAGCCCATGGGAGACCCCTGTGGTACCTATGCCCTGGGTACATGGGTACCATATACTGGGGACTGACAAGGTACCCCAGTATCCAATCTGGGGTGTACCTAAGTACATAGCAGTTTAGGGGGTAAGCAAATAGACCGGGGTCCTGATTAGCAGGATTCCAGTCAGACTAGTCAAAACACAGCTTAGTACCAGGCAAAAAGTGGGGGTAACCATGAGGAAGGATCCTACCTTCCTACAATCATGCTTAAGGATGGATCAATTTCAGCCAGACAGACATTACAAAACATACCTTTATCATATAAGGGAAAACTCAAGGAAGTGCTCTTTGTTTTTTTTAAATAAAGAATATTAAGCCCACGTCCCAGTCAATACTTTCAGTTGGAATGTCATCATTTTATAAGGACAGTGTAATGGCTGGATTTTCTGTTTAGATGGGATCAGCCCCCAGGGGCCCCTGTGACCCAGCCAAAACGTACTCACCTTCCGTCCTCAGGACTCCTCTATATCCAGGCACCTGGTACCTACCTGAGGATAGGGAACTCGCAATATACAAGCTCATATTATTAAGAACACCACTAAATCTATAGGGATACTAAGAATACTCACTGATTACTAGGGATATCCATACCCTACACCACACTTATTCACATCAGTTGGTCTCGCGGCCACCCTGACCCAGACCGTTCTACCCTAGGGCAGATCTGACACACAATCTGGTGCGTCTACACACGGGCCTGCAGAACCCAATGCTCCCTTTTCCAAACCGTTCGCGATCCTGCGAAACTTACACACTAGTTCCACTACCTAGTGCTCTCATTTATTTAAGCCACAATCTGGTGGATTTACACACTGGTCTCCTACCCAGTGTTCTCATTAACGCCGCATATCAACGACGACCACATTCCTATGAACACCTATACATATATATATATATATATTGGGATATTATCTCAGCTGTCTACTCGGGATGAAACTACAATAATAACTTTGGATGTGGGTCCAGATTATTGTGTATTACCTGCTCTTGGCATCAAAGGTCCACTCACTCCCTATTTATGTGATCACCACTTACCTGATTGGGATTACTCATCCATTCACATATCTAGCAAACACCTAGAAGCGCCATTTACCTTCAGTGAACAAGAATAGGGGCGACACACCAGTTTGTTATAAACTGGGGGTTATTTTATTATAGTAATATAAACATTAATACAAATCTAACAAAGGCTATAGGTAGAACACACCGCTTGAAAGAGAAAAGATTACACATAACAGGAACACTCCGCTGAAAGGGAAAAGATTAAGTGTAGCTAATGTGATGAAAACAATATCACCTGATTAGTGTGAAGTCTTGTTCTAGCTGTCATCTGGGTTCCTCTCTCGTCTGTGCCTTGGCTCATCTCATGCTCTCTCTCTCTCCTGCACTCTTGGGTACACCTCTGCGCTGATCGCTCTGTCTCTGGACTCCTCCCCCCCACACGAACTGTCTCTCCACCTTGCGTCTTCAATCTTTAATGGTTCCTGCCGCTCTGATCACCGTTCATTCTACTATCTTATTCGCTTTATCTCTGCGCCAATGTCCAATTCCATCTGCTCCCATAGGTTAATCCACGAGCTCTCCTCTATCTCTTCTAAAAGGCATTACTTCAGACTCCAGCTATTCACACTTCCTCCTGATAAACAACTGCTTCTGACTGCTTCCTTCAGTTCCAGCTCACTATTCAACTCAGCTCTTCTCCAGATTGAACCCTCTCTCTCTCTCTGCCAACTCCACTCCACTGCTCTCCTCTCTGCTGGACTCTCTCCTCGACTCCTTCCTGCTTGACTCCCCTCTGCTTGACTGACTGACTCCGCCTCTGCACTTCACAAATATAGAATGCTGTTTCCTCATGGAAAGTTCCAGCCAGCAGCTTCTTCCCACCAATCCCATGCACCAGGCTCCTTGCGCTAGACGCTCCCACAGTGACCAGTCTGCTTGTTTCGTCTAGAGACTGAGCCCGGGAACAATTCCTGATTAGATTCAGCTCTGGCCGGTTCTCTCCGGTCCGCTTAGGGCGAACAACAGTTATAACTATAAACATTGCTTTTGCCCTAAAAAGCCTCTCTGCTTCCATCAAGATGGAGTCTCTCTAGCTTTAGGCCTGAAAGGGGTGAAATGCTCCTTAGCTCTGTCAGAATACCTACATAAACCATACCAATATGTCTAATATGTCAAAGCCAATAGGCAATAGACAGGTTAAAGTCAAGAATAAAGGCATATTAAGCAGCTATCCTCTTCTAGGTCTGGAAAAAGGGCTTAAAAGGGCCAACACAGGCTAAGAATACCTATACTAGATGCGAGCAAGAATAATGATCTATTATCACTGCTAAATAAAGCCAAAAACCCTGCCATTACATTGCACCCTAGATCCTTATCTTGCGAGCATCTTATAAACAACAACAACCATCTAAACAAACATCAACATAATCTATACAACATAGGCTAAAAATACCTATCCTAGATGTGAGCAAGATTAAGATCTATATCACTGCTAAATATCTCTGCCATCCACCCTTAGATCCTTATCTTGCGAACATCTGACAAACAATAACATCTAAATAAACAAACATCAACACAATCTATCAACAAATCAAAACCAAAAAAAAAAAAAAAAACTCCCTAAAAACAATGACAACTCAAAGAAATTCCACCTGAAACTCAATTGTAGGGAATAGAAACCTAAAAACAAATCAAAGCACCCTTGACTGGAATGCTAAAACATATCTGAGATTGGATCTGATAACAACAGAAACTAACCAAAGCATCCTCAAACTAAATGTTCCTCAACTTCTAATGATAACTGGTGAAATCTAGTGATGTAGGGACTTATGTGTTGAATGAAAACAGCAAGGGGCCTAAATGGGCCTACTTCGGACAACTTAAGGCTAAATGAGGCCTACCTACAGTTGTGAACTTAAAAACTAAATGTGCTTCAACTCCTAATGAGAGAACAAGAAAGGGCCTAAATGAGCCTTACGTACTATAGGCAACTTAAGCTAATGATGACACATGAAACTATTGGTGTAGGTGCTAGTATGTGAGATGAAAATAACAATAGGCCTAAATGAGGCCTACCTGCTGACATTTGTCAATTTAAAGTGAAATCTGAGAAATACAGTTGCAAGGTCTGGGCAAACATTAATACATAATCATACTAAAAGACACTCTACCCAGAACAATCCAAATTTAAGGTAACCACCCATTGATCAATCAAGGTGAAAATGTAAGAACAGTAAAAAACCCCATGTTTATAAGATAGCTAATGAAACATCAAGCTTAAAACAACAAAAAACATTTTAAATCGCACGGTGAAACACATGTGCGCACCATCATTGAAAAAAGTCCTTCATTTGGAAAAACTATAATAGGTGACATATTTTTTTTTTTAAAGTGGGGCCTGCTTGTAGTGATGTCAAAATTGCAGGCCAGGGAATTAAATAACTTAGTCATAATAGGTGACACGTTTTTTTGCTTTAAAAGTGGGGCCTGATTGTCCAAGGGATTATTTAATGTCCAAATTCTTCAGTGTAGGCCACCACCCTGCATCCTCGGTACTTCCTCCAATGTGGCCATCCATCACCCGGTCTGGTCTGGTCTGGTCTGGTCTGGTTCCATCATCCAAAACAATAAACTAAAATAATAACATGAAAATAAAAAGCTAAAACAAATAAAGGGAGTGGGCAGACGCACGCACGCACCCCAACTGCAGCAATCCTAGAAACAAGAGAAGAAGTATCATTATTCTTGTAAAATAAAATTTTCCATTTAAAAAGCACCCCGGGTGCCTTTCATTATTGAAAAGAAAATATCCTAATTAATTAAAAACATTCAAAATTTAACTTTTAATAACTTTGAGTGGGGCCTAACATACCCTAATCCTAACTAAGCCAGTACCACCCTTCAGGGCAGGAGGTAAGCTACAGTGTGAAAAAAAATTTTGGAGTACCGCCCAAATGGTGACAGCATCAGCAGGGCACTGCAAGCCTCCCATTTTCCCTGGTCAGAGAAGTCCAGGCCCATCAAACTAACTAACTCCAAGGGAAGAGCAAGGCCACCCCGCCCTTAAATAAACAAGCCGTGCGCGGAAGAAAATTGGATTGTAGCCCATCATAACACACTGGGACGTGATCGAAACTTGCAGAATGAAAAAAAATTCGTCTGCGCAGACCAGCTGGTCTGCCAAGGTCAAAAAACAAATTTCTCCTGCCTTATTTTGTAACTAACAGAAGCTCGAATTTAACAAAAACAATTCTGTTACAGTGCATTGCCAATTAAAAAAGCTCCAGTTTTTTTTTTTAAAAAGACGTTTGTCCAACTAACTCAACTAAAGGCAAGACATTTCACTTATTTAGGGTCCATTTGTCAAAGAGAAATGATTTGTAAAACAACATAAAATGCAGATACATTTCAACATTGTATTTAAGTTCACATTTATAAAAACATACATTTTCATTTTAACATTTTCATTTCAAAGGCAAATAGTTGCCTGTCACTAATTAAAAGCACATGTTACCATGCACAGTCGGGCAAGAATTATTATTTTTAAACCAACACATTCCTGTCTAGATGGAAACCCCTCACAGAAATAATTAATGAAAACAGCTCGTAGCATGCACTCTAACGGGCTATCTTTGTAACATTTCTCTCATTTTAAAAGAACACAGCTTTCTCCGTAACGTTGATTTATAACCACTTCAGTTCCAAGGTGAACCCACACAAATACGTAGACGCATTTCAAAAGGAATGTGAAATGAACAGAACCCTTCTCAAAACACAAGATGTTACCTTTCCGTCAAGAAACTGACAAAGCACGTAGGCTGACCAAGGAACCAAAAAAAAAAGTCAAAATCAAACCATCAAAAATCCTTAAAATAATTCACTGACTTTTATAGTCAGGTCAGATAACCATGCATGTTGACAGCATGTAAAAAAATAAAGGCTGCCATCTCAACTCAAGATATTAACCCTTTGGCAGCTCAAATAGAAACATTTCCCAACGTCCATTTATACATGGGAAAATCATTAGCACATTTCTTCACGTTTACAAATGACACGTACATATTTTCAAAAACGTTATCCCCAAGCACCCGAGAAAGATCCAGCTCTCTCCTGCCAAACGTAATGAGAACATGCCCTGTCCAAGCCATGACCACATGGCGCTATTCACAAGCCATATTTACAAGACAAGCCTTTCACAAACAACATTTCCAAGGCGCAATGCACAAGGAACACAGCAGATCAACATGAGAACATGCACCTCACAAGTCACAAAAATATGGCGCTATTCACAAGTCATATTTACAAGGAGCTATATTCACAGAACTCCACAGATCATAGAACAATGAACACATTTCACATTGCACAGCATAAGCAGATGCAGCAAGCAATTGAATGGGCAATTTAAAAGCATTTTTTACACACATTTATACAATTGGACCATCACAAAGATGTAACTGGCTTCCTCATGTAATGTCATCCTTCAACTCTGACAGTTTAAACACCAAGATGAAAACCATTCCTTCCACCCTGAATAAACCAAATGTCATGATGAAATACAATCTCCTCACGCTGCAACTGTTCAAGCCAATAGGTCTAACAGGCTACATAAACTGCAACATTACGCCAGATGGAACTAGCGGTCAGGGCACTCCCTCAGAACACATAGGCAACTCTCTAAGCACATGGCCAGGCACACAGAGTTCGTAAACTGTCCGACTACGCCAAAATGTAATGGCGTTCATGGCACTCACTCACAACACATGGGAAACAATCTAAACACATGGCCAGGCACACAGAGTTCGTAAACTGTCCGACTACGCCAAAATGTAATGGCTGGATTTTCTGTTTAGATGGGATCAGCCCCCAGGGGCCCCTGTGACCCAGCCAAAACGTACTCACCTTCCGTCCTCAGGACTCCTCTATATCCAGGCACCTGGTACCTACCTGAGGATAGGGAACTCGCAATATACAAGCTCATATTATTAAGAACACCACTAAATCTATAGGGATACTAAGAATACTCACTGATTACTAGGGATATCCATACCCTACACCACACTTATTCACATCAGTTGGTCTCGCGGCCACCCTGACCCAGACCGTTCTACCCTAGGGCAGATCTGACACACAATCTGGTGCGTCTACACACGGGCCTGCAGAACCCAATGCTCCCTTTTCCAAACCGTTCGCGATCCTGCGAAACTTACACACTAGTTCCACTACCTAGTGCTCTCATTTATTTAAGCCACAATCTGGTGGATTTACACACTGGTCTCCTACCCAGTGTTCTCATTAACGCCGCATATCAACGACGACCACATTCCTATGAACACCTATACATATATATATATATATATTGGGATATTATCTCAGCTGTCTACTCGGGATGAAACTACAATAATAACTTTGGATGTGGGTCCAGATTATTGTGTATTACCTGCTCTTGGCATCAAAGGTCCACTCACTCCCTATTTATGTGATCACCACTTACCTGATTAGGATTACTCATCCATTCACATATCTAGCAAACACCTAGAAGCGCCATTTACCTTCAGTGAACAAGAATAGGGGCTACACACCAGTTTGTTATAAACTGGGGGTTATTTTATTATAGTAATATAAACATTAATACAAATCTAACAAAGGCTATAGGTAGAACACACCGCTTGAAAGAGAAAAGATTACACATAACAGGAACACTCCGCTGAAAGGGAAAAGATTAAGTGTAGCTAATGTGATGAAAACAATATCACCTGATTAGTGTGAAGTCTTGTTCTAGCTGTCATCTGGGTTCCTCTCTCGTCTGTGCCTTGGCTCATCTCATGCTCTCTCTCTCTCCTGCACTCTTGGGTACACCTCTGCGCTGATCGCTCTGTCTCTGGACTCCTCTCCCCCACACGAACTGTCTCTCCACCTTGCGTCTTCAATCTTTAATGGTTCCTGCCGCTCTGATCACCGTTCATTCTACTATCTTATTCGCTTTATCTCTGCGCCAATGTCCAATTCCATCTGCTCCCATAGGTTAATCCACGAGCTCTCCTCTATCTCTTCTAAAAGGCATTACTTCAGACTCCAGCTATTCACACTTCCTCCTGATAAACAACTGCTTCTGACTGCTTCCTTCAGTTCCAGCTCAATATTCAACTCAGCTCTTCTCCAGATTGAACCCTCTCTCTCTCTCTGCCAACTCCACTCCACTGCTCTCCTCTCTGCTGGACTCTCTCCTCGACTCCTTCCTGCTTGACTCCCCTCTGCTTGACTGACTGACTCCGCCTCTGCACTTCACAAATATAGAATGCTGTTTCCTCATGGAAAGTTCCAGCCAGCAGCTTCTTCCCACCAATCCCATGCACCAGGCTCCTTGCGCTAGACGCTCCCACAGTGACCAGTCTGCTTGTTTCGTCTAGAGACTGAGCCCGGGAACAATTCCTGATTAGATTCAGCTCTGGCCGGTTCTCTCCGGTCCGCTTAGGGCGAACAACAGTTATAACTATAAACATTGCTTTTGCCCTAAAAAGCCTCTCTGCTTCCATCAAGATGGAGTCTCTCTAGCTTTAGGCCTGAAAGGGGTGAAATGCTCCTTAGCTCTGTCAGAATACCTACATAAACCATACCAATATGTCTAATATGTCAAAGCCAATAGGCAATAGACAGGTTAAAGTCAAGAATAAAGGCATATTAAGCAGCTATCCTCTTCTAGGTCTGGAAAAAGGGCTTAAAAGGGCCAACACAGGCTAAGAATACCTATACTAGATGCGAGCAAGAATAATGATCTATTATCACTGCTAAATAAAGCCAAAAACCCTGCCATTACAGACAGGAAATGCTAACTATAATCCTACCCACCCCTAGCTGGTTATCATAAATAGGTTTGTATCTGCCAGCACTTGTTTTGTTTCCTGTCCAAGAGGAATGTGGATGCCAAACCAGTACCCAGACTACAATCTCCAATGATAGTGTAAAAGTTTCTCTTCCTGATGGTATTAAGGAGATTTTTCTTGTCAATCGGGGATCTGCTGGCAATGGACAGAGTTGGAATGGATCCCAGAAGTACAAGGCAGAATGAACCTGCCTCTTTGTTTTAGGCTTGTCTTACTGTTGAGGAGACATGGCTTTCATAGTGTTTTAATATCTTTGAAATTTGCCTTATTTTCCTAAAGTTTGACAAAGGAAAAAAGTGCCAAACTTTTCAGATCGGACGTTTGAGCCTTGCAGGATTTTGCGTCTTGGATTAATGCATGCATGCATGTTAGAAGTGTGTTTTCAAGATAGGCGTGTTCCTTCACTGCGCCTGTTTGGACATGTCTGCAGATGTGCGTAGTTTCATTTCTAACATGCAGATGTGAAACTGCACTGTGTTCCCTTGATAAGAGTCAAGGAGGGTAATCAGTATTTTGTTGTTAACAGAACTATTTGATTAGCCTGGTATGATGAAGAAGCATTCTGAGGAGACGACATTCTGCATCACCTTCCTCTTTCAGTGGATCTGCTACTGTGTACCCCCCCTGTTAAAAGGAGCAAGTGAGTAGAAGAGGTTAAAGATGCTGATTTTGGAGCCTTTGTCCTCAGAAGAAATTAGGGGCCCATGTACAAGAGCATTTTTGCGGTCAAAAATGACTTGAATCCTAGAATCAGGCTGTTAACGACAGCAAAAAGCTTTTCCATATGTACTGAGCACAATTTGCGATTCAATAACAGGGTTTTATGGCTTCCCTTCCTAATATCGAATCGCAATGGTATGTATGAGGGGTTTGCACCCGAATTACGGTTGGAAAACAGTAATTTTTTATCAACTCCTCAAGGGTGGTTGTAACCATTTGCAGATGGGAAGGGGTCCCCACAGAATCCCTTCCGCTTTGTGAACATTGAAACAAATATTTTTTAAGAGTAGGCAGTGGTCCAAAGGATCCCATTTTTCTTTAAGAAAAATGGGCTGTAGTAAAAAAAAAAAGTTTGCTTTATTAAAAAGCAATCAAAAACATGGTGGTCTGCTAACCCCAGCAGGCCACCATCCTATTGCCACGATTTCTAATGGGTCATAAATTGGGACCTACAGCATTAATATTCATGAGGTAGGTTGATTGTGACCCCATTATGAATCGCTAAATGAAACTCAATGGGTTTCATACATTAGGAATTGCTATGTCCGAATTGTGATTCTTTTCAAAGTCACAAGTCCCTAACTTTAACATATGGCCCAAAAAGTGGTGACAAAGGCATTTCAGAACAAGAATCTATGTATTCTCAACTATAGTCATTGGATTTGACAGATGAAACCTTGTCTTCTTCCCCAGAGCAAAAGGAGGTAGTAAGGGCAATCATTCTTTAAAAAGTTCTGTTTTTTTTTTTTATAAATCTTTGTATTAAACAATGTCTACATCAGGTACATTGCCACAATGATTAATGAGTAGGGTGCGGCGGATTATAAAAAAAATACATATGGTTACAGTAGAATGATTCAGTGTGTTGTGATTTATCTAGGAACCCGAATTGATATTATTATGTTATGCCCTTGTACGGCTATAATCAATAATATCCCTATAATGGCATAAGAATCGTATTCATATTTTAAGTAAATAGCCTCTGCAGTCCAAAGCACGGCAGAAGCCACTTCCCTAGATTCCTAGAAACCACAACGAGTTCTTTCAACACACCAAACCTCCAGCAACCTGGGAAGTCCCCACTTGCTTTGTTTTGATTTGTAATAGAACTCCTGCGAGCACTGTAAGAACGGCCAGTTCTTAGTGACATCTTTATTGACGTCTTATGTCCAAACCTTACGTCAAACTCAACACCTTTCAAGTATAAATATACCAACGTTGCCTTAAGCAAACACACGGTGATGGTTTTGGAGCAGAGCAGCTAATCTACTTGCCGAGAGCCCAGCTGATGCGAGAGCCCACGGATGCTGCCCCTCCTCTTTGACGTGCTGAGAAAGACGCTGTCTTTTCTCCTGCCGAGAAAATCCAGTTCCGGCGTTTCCAGCCTACCTTGCGGGTGACTGGGATATCGAGTCCTGAGAGAGAGATACCAGACCTCCTACATTCTATTCCCAAGGTACAGTGCTGACTAAACCCTTAGAGAGAATTCTTGTATCAGATTATTGTCAAAACCTACTTAACTCAAAAACTTACTTACTTACTCCTTCTCACGTATTAGGCTTAGGTCAGG
Organism: Lissotriton vulgaris; assembly: GCF_964263255.1. Taxonomy (NCBI): domain Eukaryota; kingdom Metazoa; phylum Chordata; class Amphibia; order Caudata; family Salamandridae; genus Lissotriton; species Lissotriton vulgaris. The sequence continues at coordinate 804,029,359 of NC_141700.1, read as the reverse complement.
TACACCGGGGTAGGCGTATCTTAGAAACACCAGTTGAGCACGTTAGCCTATGTATATATGCATGTATATATTTTATGCATTTTAAAGTGTCTTATGGCTAAGAAACCATATCAATGCTTTTACAGTATTATTTTATAATACTCCTTTTACTGTACGTACTTTACTTTATATTAAGTATTGCAATTGTGGCAATTCATTTCTCTTGCATGAGAAGGAAGACTGCTCAATAAATAATACCTTTTATTGAAAACGCCTGTCTCTCTCTTCTCTGCACTCTGGTGAAACTAAGAACGCACATCTGACTGAGTGAAATAGCTGTCTATTGTTTTCACACGACTCTAGAGATTTACTCTTATTCTGAGAGAGCAAAGTTGTCATGTTTATGCGGTTGTCGGAAGCTGAATCCCTTCTTGTCTGAGCCAGGGAAGCTGATCCCTTCCTATTCATTCGAGAGAGTTTCCAGTGACCTCTGAGCTAGCTGGAGCAAACCTAAATTAAGTCTAACATAGTCAGTAGAGACCTAGAAGACCTCAGTCCTACATCTACACTGCTGTTTGTTATTCCAATGCGCAGAGCCTATAGGGAAAATAGGAACTACACTACATGGCGCCCAACGTTTGGTAAGGCGATAAAACTAACGCAAGACGTTAGAGTAACTCAGTCGTGCTTTTTCACACAGACCCTTTTTCCCGTAAATACTCCAATAGACATCGAGAGTGGGTGAAAGGTTAAAATCCGCCGAAACTTAGTAGGAAGAGATTCCTATGTAGAGTTTTTGGTATAGTCAACGTTGAAGGATACAGTGTTCCAAAATATTGTGCACCTAATCTTTTGTTTCCTTGAAACTTGATCTGCTACAGAAAAACCTTTCTGCATGTAAAAATGACGTAAAGTGATGAGGAAAGGGGGGCAGCTAGATTAGCAGCTCAACTAATAGAGGAAGACACAAGTCTCCTACAGACCGACCGGAATGCTATCCTCATTCCGGTCAACATAAGAAAAACTATAACGATCAAACTTATAGGACTGACAGCACGAGGTGGTACAGTCATTTTCGTGATAGAGGCACACGAATATCGGCAGGCAGAGGTATTCTATTCATGGATAAACTTTCCAGCGGCAAACGCTACAACATACGAATTCCACTATTACAAAATAGAGAAACCTCCAGATGAATACACTCCTTTCGAGGATGTGGAAATTCCACTAAATTACCAAGACCACCTCCTCTGGTTTAAAGGCGCCCTAAAACATAATGATAACATCACCAGGCTTGGTCCACTAGGTAGACCAGAAGCAACGTGGCTGGTTCTAGCCAGCTACACACCACATCCAGAAATTGAAAAAATGTCAGACAAAGAAATTTTAGCCCAGCTAAAATTACTAATTAAAATTCACAGACAGTTAGTTCAATACGTAATGTGGACTACAACAGTCCAACCAGCTATTAACATTCCACAGCTGACCCCTCATCAGGGGAACACAAATAAAATTACACCACAGAACATACAATCATGTCTTGGTAAAACACCCGTAAAACGGGAACAAATTCCATTCTGGCTAGCACAAAAGATAACTCAAATAGAGGCAGTATTCCCGAATACTATCCCTAGTGAGAAACACAGAATTCTGACTATCTGCCTTCCAATGGGGGCCGCACCACATGTGGAGGACTGTGACACTTGGGGCACAGTCTTTGCTTCCATTTACACAAAAACACATGGTGTTCCGTCTCTAGCGGTGATACCAGATGTACTAAGACAGATTCAAAATGAATACGGTCCAGAACCTGCTTTAACTCTTGGTATGAAATTACTGAAAGACTTCAAGCAGGTCTCGGCTATATTGTTAGCCAACATAAAAGGAGAAGCAGCATCTGTGGAGATACGCCAGAAATTGAAAGAAACAGCTATAACAGATCAACCAATTGAACTTGCCAGAATCATAGAAAAATCCTATGAAGAACTAGGTCGAGATAGTTTGGGTAGGAAACCGGTAAAACCCCAACTACTTGAAAATCCTGAAAAGATATTTATTAAAAATAATCTGAACACTCCAAAGAAGAACTGGGATAGAAATAAACAATCCACTCCCAAAGAAAAAAGATTCCAGTCCAGGGGAAGGTCTCCTCGGCGGATGGAAAGAACTCAGAAACCAAGAACACCAGTCTCCCCAAAGGGAGCCCTCTGAAAAAAGATACAACCTTAGAAATAGGGATAATTTGAAAAACCTGATAGATATCAAAATATTGATACACGTCCCTCTCGATCTTTTCAGACTTCCTCGCAGAAATCGGAAAGAAGAGGACGGTCAGAAAACAGGGAAGAACACGTCAAGTCCAAAGACAAAGAACCTGCTCAAAGTAAAAAACTACAATTTCCAAGAAAGAAGGTAGCAAGTATTAAAATAATCAAACATGCCGAGGATACTGAGGACACACTGAAACACGTAGAGTGGGCAGGGACAATGCTAGACAGCGCAGCAGAAGTGACAATAGCTCGCAAGATCCTGATGAATCATCTGGAGACGGTGGACACGAATGAATACATTCAGGTGGAAACTCCAGATACCAGAGTTAGCCAACCTCATAAAATATACGAAATAACATTGCGTATAGAGGGAGATAAGACTAGGAAGGTAAGGGGTCTGTTTTGGGATAACCTCTCAAAAGGCTATGACATCTTATTAGCTGAGAAAGACTGGCCGCCAGAGTTTGTCAGGGAGTGCCCTCATGGCAAAGAAATGATTATGCCTGCCTTCTCAAATCATATTCCGATACACAGAAAATATATATATGCAAGAAAATGGGCAGTAGCTCAAGCACCTGCATTATATAAGAATCATGTAGGATGGGATGAGGACTCTCCTCCTCACGAAATCCAGTTAAAAAGTCAACCAACTGCACAAAGACAGTACCCAATTAAGCAAGAAGCTAAAAAACAGGTCAGGGAGATCTTAGATCAAGTTGAATACCAAGGGGTGATTGAAACGTGCACCTCTCAAATGAATAATCCTTTGTTTCCTGTCTCCAAACCAGACGATTCATACCGCCTGGTCTTGGACTACAGACATCTTAACTCATGTTGCAAAACATTTATGGTACAAAATTCGCACAGTGCGGCACTAATGAATAACATAGTTCGAAAAAAATACAAAACAACATCAGACATCTCTAATGGATTCTTTGGTCAAAATATTGCACTACAAAGCAGGTATTTAACCGCTTTCTCAATAATGGGGTCACAGAAAGATTTCTGTCGACTCCCACAGGGATTCAAGAACAGCCCGGGATTATTCTCGATTCAGAAAAGGGGGTGGTGATGAACAGAGTGTCTGAATTAAGCAGACCACTCTTACCCAGTCCAAAGATCAGGGCTTGATCCATCACCGTTATTTATCTCACTGCCCCATCCCAGCTCAGAACCTGGCTATGTGCAAATCAGTCTGTCCCTGGCCCAGTGCATCATGGGAACAGGGCAGACTAAACTACCAAGCCAATTCTTCACCAGAAAGGAGACAAGCTACCGGGGACCGGTTTCTGGCATTTCAGCCGTCTTCGGCCCGGCTTGCTTGAATCCTGATGGAGCAGTGAGAAAGGGACTCATGTCTGAGTATACCCTGCCACACCTATAGTGGCCAAAAACGATTCAGAAAAGGGGGTGGTGATGAACAGAGTGTCTGAATTAAGCAGACCACTCTTACCCAGTCCAAAGATCAGGGCTTGATCCATCACCGTTATTTATCTCACTGCCCCATCCCAGCTCAGAACCTGGCTATATGCAAATCAGTCTGTCCCTGGCCCAGTGCATCATGGGAACAGAGCAGACTAAACTACCAAGCCAATTCTTCACCAGAAAGGAGACAAGCTACCGGGGACCGGTTTCTGGCATTTCAGCCGTCTTCGGCCCGGCTTGCTTGAATCCTGATGGAGCAGTGAGAAAGGGACTCATGTCTGAGTATACCCTGCCACACCTATAGTAGCCAAAAACGATTCAGAAAAGGGGGTGGTGATGAACAGAGTGTCTGAATTAAGCAGACCACTCTTACCCAGTCCAAAGATCAGGGCTTGATCCATCACCGTTATTTATCTCACTGCCCCATCCCAGCTCAGAACCTGGCTATATGCAAATCAGTCTGTCCCTGGCCGAGTGCATCATGGGAACAGGGCAGACTAAACTACCAAGCCAATTCTTCACCAGAAAGGAGACAAGCTACCGGGGACCGGTTTCTGGCATTTTAGCCGTCTTCGGCCCGGCTTGCTTGAATCCTGATGGAGCAGTGAGAAAGGGACTCATGTCTGAGTATACCCTGCCACACCTATAGTGGCCAAAAACGATTCAGAAAAGGGGGTGGTGATGAACAGAGTGTCTGAATTAAGCAGACCACTCTTACCCAGTCCAAAGATCAGGGCTTGATCCATCACCGTTATTTATCTCACTGCCCCATCCCAGCTCAGAACCTGGCTATATGCAAATCAGTCTGTCCCTGGCCCAGTGCATCATGGGAACAGGGCAGACTAAACTACCAAGCCAATTCTTCACCAGAAAGGAGACAAGCTACCAGGGACCGGTTTCTGGCATTTCAGCCGTCTTCGGCCCGGCTTGCTTGAATCCTGATGGAGCAGTGAGAAAGGGACTCATGTCTGAGTATACCCTGCCACACCTATAGTGGCCAAAAACGATTCAGAAAAGGGGGTGGTGATGAACAGAGTGTCTGAATTAAGCAGACCACTCTTACCCAGTCCAAAGATCAGGGCTTGATCCATCACCGTTATTTATCTCACTGCCCCATCCCAGCTCAGAACCTGGCTATATGCAAATCAGTCTGTCCCTGGCCCAGTGCATCATGGGAACAGGGCAGACTAAACTACCAAGCCAATTCTTCACCAGAAAGGAGACAAGCTACCGGGGACCAGTTTCTGGCATTTCAGCCGTCTTCGGCCCGGCTTGCTTGAATCCTGATGGAGCAGTGAGAAAGGGACTCATGTCTGAGTATACCCTGCCACACCTATAGTGGCCAAAAACGATTCAGAAAAGGGGGTGGCGATGAACAGAGTGTCTGAATTAAGCAGACCACTCTTACCCAGTCCAAAGATCAGGGCTTGATCCATCACCGTTATTTATCTCACTGCCCCATCCCAGCTCAGAACCTGGCTATATGCAAATCAGTCTGTCCCTGGCCCAGTGCATCATGGGAACAGGGCAGACTAAACTACCAAGCCAATTCTTCACCAGAAAGGAGACAAGCTACCGGGGACCGGTTTCTGGCATTTCAGCCGTCTTCGGCCCGGCTTGCTTGAATCCTGATGGAGCAGTGAGAAAGGGACTCATGTCTGAGTATACCCTGCCACACCTATAGTGGCCAAAAACGATTCAGAAAAGGGGGTGGCGATGAACAGAGTGTCTGAATTAAGCAGACCACTCTTACCCAGTCCAAAGATCAGGGCTTGATCCATCACCGTTATTTATCTTACTGCCCCATCCCAGCTCAGAACCTGGCTATATGCAAATCAGTCTGTCCCTGGCCCAGTGCATCATGGGAACAGGGCAGACTAAACTACCAAGCCAATTCTTCACCAGAAAGGAGACAAGCTACCGGGGACCGGTTTCTGGCATTTCAGCCGTCTTCGGCCCGGCTTGCTTGAATCCTGATGGAGCAGTGAGAAAGGGACTCATGTCTGAGTATACCCTGCCACACCTATAGTGGCCAAAAACGATTCAGAAAAGGGGGTGGTGATGAACAGAGTGTCTGAATTAAGCAGACCACTCTTACCCAGTCCAAAGATCAGGGCTTGATCCATCACCGTTATTTATCTCACTGCCCCATCCCAGCTCAGAACCTGGCTATATGCAAATCAGTCTGTCCCTGGCCCAGTGCATCATGGGAACAGGGCAGACTAAACTACCAAGCCAATTCTTCACCAGAAAGGAGACAAGCTACCGGGGACCGGTTTCTGGCATTTCAGCCGTCTTCGGCCCGGCTTGCTTGAATCCTGATGGAGCAGTGAGAAAGGGACTCATGTCTGAGTATACCCTGCCTCACCTATAGTGGCCAAAAACGATTCAGAAAAGGGGGTGGTGATGAACAGAGTGTCTGAATTAAGCAGACCACTCTTACCCAGTCCAAAGATCAGGGCTTGATCCATCACCGTTATTTATCTCACTGCCCCATCCCAGCTCAGAACCTGGCTATATGCAAATCAGTCTGTCCCTGGCCCAGTGCATCATGGGAACAGGGCAGACTAAACTACCAAGCCAATTATTTACAGGGTTCATCGAACTATGAACAGACGTATTGATATAACCCCTTTGCACATCACTATTTGCATAAATCTGCTCAACCTAGAAATGTTTTTAAATATAATCAATGGGAACATTGTGTTACTCCACCTAAAAGCAGTTCAAAAACATTTTATGAGAAATTTCCATATTTTGCAGGGTTTAAGTGATGCAGAAGCATTTTATTACAAACTGTTAGATAAAACAAGGACAAAAACTATGCTGACAAAAACTAAATTGATTTATTCAGAAACATTTTATGAAAAAATGATTACATTTGGTTTTGATTTCTGGAAGAACAACATTGAAACAACAAGCATTTGCAATGCAATAGGTCTCGCAATTGTGAGAGTTTGAGCTATTGGCATTGTAAATGGCAATGCCTTTTATTTACGTTTTAAAATCCAACACATAAATAAAAGTCAGTGCCATTTACAATGCCAATGGCTCAAACTCTAACAACTGTGAGACCTATTGCATTGCAAATGCTTGTTTAAAGAGTGCCTGCACTTCAGGAGCCTGAAGTAGAAGGACACTGGCAACCAGAAGCAGTACTTGGCCCAGTATCAATGGCAGCACAACAGGACGAAGATTATACTCCCAGGAGGAAGAGAAGTGAGGAGGAGGAGCTGACGAATAGGCAGCAAAGAAACGTGAATGACGCGGGAGCCAGCCAATGGCAAGTCAAGATAAGTAATGGGCGAGCACTATTCCCCTTTTACTTTTTTTTTTATTTTAAAGTACAAGAGATTTTGGAGAGCAGAGCAAAAATTTAAGAAACAAGAGTATGGGATAGTGAGGGGAAGTAATGGAGTATGCGGTTTTGACATGGGTTCATAGTGCAGTGGTTTTACATAAACCCACTATAAAGTTCTGGCAAGGTCAATAAGAATCCTTTGGCAAAGAGCTAAAAGCAGTCTGTAACGAAACCTAAACAATTTGGGGCTAAATAATCACATTTGCGGAAAGCTAGATCTTTTAGGCAGCTGCAATTATTGCATGACATAATGGTCATGTGATTTCATGATGCAGAGCGCGAACGCAAAACTCACTGCAACTGTACACGTTTATAGAAATGTACAAACTACAGATGTAGAGTAAAAGAAAACAAAATGAAGGGGCATCATTTCCATTACTAAACAGAATGCTGGAAGAAGCAGCACACTGACAACTGATTGCGACTTGGCTGCCTTAATTGGCACACGCTGGTTAAACATAGGAGTAGAAAGTTTATGACCAAGTGCCTTGTCACAGGTTTAATTCACTGGTGTCCAACTTAGTTCTAGAGGGGCTGGCTCGAAGCCAAATCATCCGGATACAGGGCCAAATTAAACTTTGGAAATCTTTTAAACAGTTGTTGGTTACTCGGAAAGGCTGGAACAGATGCCCTCGATCACACTACTATATGAAATAAACCTTTGGGTAAATACAACTTTCAAGAAAACTATCCAGAAGTAACCAAAAGCCTTCCATAATCAATTTAGAAACCAGACTTTACTCTAAGGTAAAAACAACCCCGCCACATCTTCCAGTCATATCAAAGCAGACACTCAGCACAAGTGCTAGAAAACACAACTGCAGCTTTCTTTAGCTGTGCTATTAATATTTTTATTTTTGCTGCCATAAATGTAGAGTCTCAATATTAAAATTAACTATTAGGCTTAGGTAAAGGAAATAACTTATTAGTAATCACAATGAAGAAACATCCCAAGTAAACTTCTAAACTGCAGTTTCCCTTCTGCTAGCAAGGGACCTCACGTACGCAGCTTCCTCTAGGTTTGTGAGTTTAGATCTGCGACCCCTTTAGAAAGCAATTACCAGGCGCAAGTTTTTTTTTGCCCCGTCATAGTTTCACTCTGCTGCGCAGGAAGTTGCTTTGGCGCGCTCCGGCGCCTCCTCCTGCCGGGCTCTGGCGCGCCTCGCGCTCCGCCGGTTCGCGGCAGCAGCCAGCTGGTCAGGTGTGGCTCTCTTTAATAAACCGCGAGAGAGAGCGGCCGCGCCTCCACGTCTGTCTTCGGACTTGTGCCTAATCAAGGCGCCTGTTTTCACTCAGCTGTCCGTGAGCCCACAGCTCGACTTAACAACTCGCATGAAAATGAATTACACGCGTCCCCAGACACATGTAAATAAAACAAGCAATCAGTACATAGATGCTGTCTGCAGGCGCGTGGGACATCAATGATTGCTATACAAAAATACTAGTGATGTCGGGATGTGCAGCCGGAAGTTAGGGTGCGTTACGACTCTCGTGGGGCGGGACTTCCGTTTTCCATGGGAAGCCCGCGCCCATGGAGGGATTGGCAGAGAAGCAGTACTGACGCGGGGCTCCCATGCCCAAGGGAGAGCCCTGTGATGGCTGCAGAAGTGGCGGCGCCGATGCGGTGAGTGGGGCGGGGGGGCAATGTACGTGTGTGTGTATGTGTGTGTGTGTGTGTGCGCGTGAGCCCGTGAGTGGTGGGGGAGAGGGGTGTGTATGTGTGTGTGTGTGTGTGTGTGTGTGTGTGCGCGTGCATGCCTGCCTGTGTGTGTGTATGCCTGGGGGGAGGGGGGTGAGTGTGTGCGCGTGGGAGTGTATGTGCGCATGCGTGACTTTGCCTGTGTGTGATTGCGAGAGCATGTGAATGGCAGGCAGGGGATGTGCACGGCGCCGTGCGCGCCCTCGAGGAGGAATCTGAGACTGCAGAGGCGCGTCCCCGAACGCTGTCTCAGATTCCTCCGAACACGCCGACAAAAGGTCCTTCGCTACGCTCGACCTAAAAACCATCTGGGGTACAAAATAATGGCAGGTCCAAGGATTGGAAGCACTATTTCGAGCCTGCATGATCCCAGAACAAATAATGTTCTTGAATGACACCATTCAGCAGACTACTTGTCTTGGCCTAGCTAAGATTAAAGACCTTAACAAACCGTCTATTCCGAAACCAATATCTGATAATACAACCACAGATATTGAGATGGACGTATCCAAAATTTTACACCAAAACAGAACACATCCTGATTGGAAAAAGTGGTTAATCTGGCCAACAGACACAAATAATTGTCAAGATAGATTCCTGAACAAAATACAGGGGTTAAAAATGACCAGACCAGACCCTAGATACTCCCAGAGACAACATCCAGGGATAGTAACAACATACAGTGTAGGAAAATTATGCCTTGATTGACTACAGACATCCACACTGGCAGAAATTAAGCAACACCTGACTTTACTTAAAGACGGTGCTGACTTGCTCGATTTCATAATGGGACCACGCAAACAGCGTCAGAAACGTTTCATAGCGGCCAGTATATACGCTGCGTACAACGAAGCTTGGAAAGTGACTCAAATTGAGACAGCAGAGAAAATACGAGAAATTGATCGTATTAATTTGGAAAAATCGCTTTCTGTTGTGGACAATGGGTTAATGACTCTGTCCTCCAGAATATATTCACTGGACAGTATTGTATCATATGTTATCGATATAATAGATCAGGACTTACTAATGTTACAACACGGTCAGTCCCAATTACGTTCTATTGTACAGCTAGGCTGGACGTTGCAAAACCTTCGTTCAGGCTATGTGCCATGGCGTATAATCAACACAACGTCATTGTTCTCTTTCTTTAACCTTACTGATAAGCAAATCAGTTTGGCACAGAAAGGAGCAGACTATACGATTCTGAGCATTGAAAAACTTGAGAGATTACCATTGACAATGTCAGAAAGACCTGTCATTGAATGGATAATACACCGAATAATCACAATTCCGATAACTACTTTTCAATTTAAAAATTGCCAAGAGTATATACCAGCAGGCCAGTATGAAAGGTTGGGTAAAGGGTACATTAAGTCATCATGGAAATTACCTTATACACACACATGTTATAGTGACAAAAACAAGAGTGTATTTCTTAGTGGTAATAATTGTAAACGATCACTAAGCGGTATACTTCTGTGCCAAGGAATTAATTTACATAGGGCCTGTGAGGGGACTTCAAATAACCTTTCATACCACCAGCACAGCACACCTGCAACACAAATAGAGCCATTCTTTAGACAACTTTCTAACGGGAGTTACGTTCTAATAACGGACCACAGCTGTTGTGGCATGGTGCCAGGGAAAGCATATCTCGTAAGCGTTAGTTCCATGGTCACTGGCTATATGCAAGTATTGTATCCAAACGGCCCTCCTGATACAGAGGCGACAATTTGGCTGTCCTTGAATATCTCTTCTATACGAATTGATACTTTGAGCAGAATGAAGTCTGTTCTTTTACAGACAAAAGTGCCTATAACGTCATCAAAAGAAACGTATGATCGTCAAGTTGCAAGGACAACAGCAGAGATACATACACTTTTATCAACTAATTGCCCCGTGCATTTCGTAGAAATGCTAAGCCAAATCCTAAATATGTCTGATGCCAGTGGTATCGCACATGTATTTAAGACAATTTTTTCGGGACTGCTAACACCCTTCGAAGCAGTCCTGGGCATCTTTCCCAATTTTGTCCATTCTGTATTTGGCGGCCTACCACTACTTTTGGGACTCATAGCAAATATTTTATTTTTGACCCTTCTGCTCCGATATGGCAAGCCAAGTCGCAGACAAGACTCCAGCAACGATGGAAGAAACGATCCTAGCTATACGCTATCGGGACCGCATAACTAAAGTCCTTGGATTAGCCCGGCTAAGAGATCTGAATATGACTTGGTTTCTTTCATTCAGACCTATATGGCAGAACTGCATCTTACCTGTGCTTCGATGTTTGCTATGCAGAGAAGAATGCATGTTGGACACCTGTCTTACACTACAATCAGCTGTACCAATGGATATCGATACTTTGCTGAGTCCTGTAACGGCTCATGCATCGTGTTGTCCCCAGCGGTTACCAATCCTGATGACGGCATTCGTTGAAACTTCACCACTACGATTAGGTGGGAGTGAAGCAAGAAATGAGAGCAACATCTCCCAGGTACGACCTTCTGTGAGCATTTCTGACCCTGACATCGATGATAGCAATCATTCTCACGACTATACAGTTGCAGCATTTTCAAACTTGGTCGAACTTTCACCTGAAGCTGTAGACTGCTTTTTTGCACATCTTTCTGAAATAATGTTCTCCCCTGAACAGAGAGAATAACTATTTAAACAAACCGGCACACAGCGTTCCCCAGAACTCTGAATTCGGCCTTCAGCTTTGAAAAACAAGAGCTAATGAAAACATTTGGAACTATTTTTTTTTTCTTTCCCCTGAAAACGAAATTATTTTTTTCCAAATTCCAAAATATTTACCTTTTTCTGGCACATGTACTCTGCTTAGAGTAGAACTATTCCTAAAGAACAGAGCTTCTATTTTTAGAAAACTCTAGAGACAATATATTACCTCAGCCTCTAGCACATTTTACTGCAACTGTATTTATATGTGATGGAATGGTCTCGACCTTCTTTTCTGTATTTAGAGCCATTTCATGTGTAATTTTCACAAATCGTTCAGCTAATATATATAAGCTTGTTTGACTGAATGATTACACTGCTTGAAAAACGTACAGTACCAATAATCATTTTCTTGTATTTCGCATACACCATTTCAAATGCAAAAATGTATTTTGGGGTGGGTTGGAATACACATGCACCTTTAAATGTTTACCATTGCTTAGTTTTACTAACTTATGGACATTAGATCGTGGAGTGGGTGTTGTGATTTATCTAGGAACCCGAATCGATATTACTATGTTATGCCCTTGTACGGCTATAATCAATAATATCCCTATAATGGCATAAGAATTGGATCCATATTTTAAGTAAATAGCCTCCGCAGTCCAAAGCACGGCAGAAGCCACTTCCCTAGATTCCTAGAAACCACAACAAGTTCTTTCAACACACCAAACCTCCAGCAACCTGGGAAGTCCCTACTTGCTTTGTTTTGATTTGTAATAGAACTCCTGCGAGCACTGTAAGAATGGCCAGTTCTTAGTGACATCTTTATTGACGTCTTATGTCCAAACCTTACGTCAAACTCGGCACCTTTCAGGTATAAATATACCAAAGTTGCCTTAAGCAAACACACGGTGGTGGTTTTGGAGCAGAGCAGCTAATCTACTTGCCGAGAGCCCAGCTGATGCGAGAGCCCACGGACGCTGCCCCTCCTCTTTGACGCGCTGAGAAAGACGCTGTCTTTTTCCTGCCGAGAAAATCCAGCTCCGGCGTTTCCAGCCTACCCTTGCGGGTGACTGGGATATCGAGTCCTGAGAGAGAGATACCAGACCTCTTACATTCTATTCCCAAGGTACAGTGCTGACTAAACGCTTAGAGAGAATTCTTGTATCAGATTCTTGGCAAAACCTACTTAACTCAAAAACTTACTTACTTACTCCTTCCCACGTATTAGGCTTAGGTCAGGTACACCGGGGTAGGCGTATCTTAGAAACACCAGTTGAGCACGTTAGCCTATGTATATATGCATGTATATATTTTATCCATTTTAAAGTGTCTTATGGCTAAGAAACCATATCAATGCTTTTACAGTATTATTTTATAATACTCCTTTTACTGTACGTACTTTACTTTATATTAAGTATTGCAATTGTGGCAATTCATTTCTCTTGCATGAGAAGGAAGACTGCTCAATAAATAATACCTTTTATTGAAAACGCCTGTCTCTCTCTTCTCTGCACTCTGGTGAAACTAAGAACGCACATCTGACTGAGTGAAATAGCTGTCTATTGCTTTCACACGACTCTAGAGATTTACTCTTATTCTGAGGGAGCAAAGTTGTCATGTTTATGCGGTTGTCGGAAGCTGAATCCCTTCTTGTCTGAGCCAGGGAAGCTGATCCCTTCCCATTCATTCGAGAAAGTTTCCAGTGACCTATGAGCTAGCTGGCGCAACCCTAAATTAAGTCTAACATAGTCAGTAGAGACCTAGAAGACCTCAGTCCTACGTCTACACTGCTGTTTATGTTATTCCAATGCGCAGAGCCTATAGGGAAAATAGGAACTACACTACAAGTGGAAATCACGGGGAGGAGGGTAGTCACTGTCCATATCAAGGGGAGGAGGACAAATGTCACCACGATATGCATTCCAGGGGGCCCATATCTTAGACCATTTCCTGGGGCAACCCCGGGCCACATAAAGTCTTTTCTCGTAGCATACTCCAATTAAGGGTTTTTTTCCAATCGGTAATCGTGGGTGCAGGAGAGGCCTTCCATAACTGCGCTATATTCCTCTTGGCGATCATGCAACCGAGAGTGACCCATTGTGTGGTGTATGTGTTAAGGTCAGTTGGTTCCCAGATGTTGAGGAGGCACCTGGGCGCTTCTGGCTTAATTTCGATCCCCAATGTTTCGCTCATGACTGTGTGGATTGCACACCAGTATTCCTGGATTGGTTCAGAGTGCCAGAGAATATGCAGGAATGTGCCTATCTGAGTGCACCCCTGCCTACATGAACTGTCTGCTAGCCCACCCATGTGTACTAATTGGGGACCAGTTATATAAACCCTGTAAAGGATCTTTAGTTGTACCAGGCGAAGCCGAGCCAGGACAGGAACAGTCCTGGGGGAGGAAATTGCTGTCTGCCCCTTTTCGTCATCTATTTCGATACCATCCCCAGTTCATTTCTCTCGTAGTGTCAGTAAGTGGTCACCTTTGTTATTGATGAGCTTCAGATAGGTATGGGAAATGTCGTTTTCGGGTAGGTGTCCGTCTAAAAGTCTGTCTTCTAGTGGGGAGCTTTCTGGTGGAGTAGCGTCACGGGGCAGTGTTGCCTGCAGCGCGTGTCGGACTTGGAGGTAGCGAAAGCGCTCTGAATCCGTGAGGGAGAATTGACTTAAGAGCAAGGCAAACCTTTTCACGCCCGCTGCACTCCATAGGTCCCTAATGTTGGAGATGCCAATCGGGTCCCACTTGTCGAAACCCTTGGAGTTTCCCAAGTCTCCTAATTTTTGCGAGTCCCATAAAGGAGTGGCGAGAGTCAACTTATTGTTCCAGCCGAGGGATTTGGTTGCAGCGTGCAAAATTTTAACTGTGTGTTTTGTAGGGCTGATAAGTAGATACCTATCTGGTTTGTAGTACAGTGCACGGATGAAGGTCCCGTTCGGAAGGAGCCAGCGGTCCATATTGAAACCCGGATCGTCGGGGGGCTGTATGTGCAATGATTGATAGCCGTAAGGTGCGCTGCCCAGTAGTATCTTTTAATGTCGGGTAACCCAATACCGCTGTCATACCAACTGAGCGTAAGCTTTTGCGAGGCAATGCGCGGTCTTCCACCCCACAAAAGGTCTCGCTGGAGCCCTTCAATCTCTTTAACCCTATCGCTGCAGCCGTCGGCCGTTGGACGTCGCGTGAGCTACCTCCCTAGTGCTGTGCACGTCCAACGGCTGACGCGGCCGCACCCGTTTCTTCGAACGTTCAGCACTGGCGCTGAACGTTCGAAGCAGTAAACGGGTTAAAGTATGTGTTTGGGACAGGGTCAGCCGAATTTTTTAGGACATATAGAAAACGGGGTAGGGACATCATTTTAAAAAGGCCTGCCTTGTCTAATAGCGAGAGCGGGAGTGTCTTCCAATGCATGATGTCACTTCTAAGTCTCTGCAGGGGGCGACAAGGTAACGGGCATATCTAACCGAGGGGTCGAGATAAATAAATATACCTATGTATTTGAAGCCTTCTGAGACTATAGGTATGGGCAGTCCCGGGGTTTTGGCGGAGGACCCCCATAGAGGACATATATTAGAGATTTCTGCCAGTTAACACAAAATCCGGAAAATCTGCCAAAAGCATCTTGGATGTCGAAAACTGTGCTCAGGGAACTTTTGGGGGAAGTAAGATACAGAAGGATATCGTCCGCATATAAAGAAATGGGGTCTTCCCAGTCTGCCGAACATCACATCCCTCGAATCATTCCATCCTTACGGATCCATGCTGCAAGAGGTTCGAGGGCCAGAGTGAATAGCAACGGGGAGAGGGGACACCCCTGACGGGTTCCTCGGCTAAGTGTAAATGTCTCCGATTTTTTATTGTTTACAACTACTTGTGCCATAGGCACACTATATAGCAGGTGTACCCATTGGCAGAAAACCGGTCCAAATCCCATTTTTCCAAGTACGGCGAAAAGATAAGGCCATTCAAGTGTATCAAATGCCATAGTGGTGTCTAAGGAGACCATGACTGTATCCTCACGTATAGTAGATGCCCTCCCTAGCACCCCATGCAATCTGCGCAGATTCAGAGATGTGTTTTTTCGTGGCATAAACCCTAATTGGTCAGGGTGTACCAACTCCCCTATTACCTTGACTAGTCTGTTGGCGAGTACTTTAGCTAGGATTTTGGGTTCTGCATTCAGAAGAGAAATGGGGCGATAGGAGGCGCAGTCTGTTTTGGGCTTTCCGTCTTTATGGATTGTGACAACAGTGGCGATTCTCTGATCAAGGGGCAGCGATCCCTTTTCAAGACTGTCTTCATACATGGATTTTATATATGGGGCTAATTTATCGGGGCAGAGCTTGTACAGTTCAATTGAGATTCCATTTGGTCCGAGGGCCTTACCCGGGTGGAGTGTGCGTATTGCCAGAGCAATTTCGTCAGTGGTGAGGGCACTGTCTATGAATTTTCCGTCAGCGTCTGAGAGTGTTGGAAGGGACATATCTCTGATAAGGTCCGAGTAGTCTGATTCTGTGTAAGGTGCCACCGAGCTGTAGACTGTGTGAAAATGTGTTGCAAAGTGGCGGACTATGTCTTGGGGGTCCGTAATGGGGGATCTATCAGCGTCTCTAAGTTCTGGAACGAGCCTACTAGCATGTTCTTTTTTGGTGAGCCAGGCAATTAATTTCCCAGCTTTGTCTCCCCAGTCATAGATGTGGCCTAGTGTGTCCTGCCACAGTAGCTTTGCACGGTCGGTGACGAGAGCCCAGTACTCGTTCTGGCACAGACGAAGTGAGTGAAGGCCTTCCAGAGTAATGTCAGAGTTTACTTCTTGTTCGAGACAGTAAATCTCTTGCTCGGCATCTGAGATGTCTTTGAGCCTATCTTTTTTTGATCCTGCTATGAGAGAGAGGGCCTGGCCTCTAACCGGTATACAACGTTTACTACGAAGTTTTTACCACGCACTACCACTACAACGCAGGCATTACTAGGCATACCATTACAACGCATTGCGCTGGGGGGCGCTCTAGGATAGGGAATAAGTATCATTTTATATCCAACACCTTCCCTAGTGTCCACGGGGACTGGAGTTGGAATATAAAATTATACTTACCACTATCTAGCACCTCTAAGCGCTATGCGTTGTAACGGTATGCGTTGTAAATACCGCGTTGTAATGGTATGCGTGGTAAAAGTATGCGTTGTAACGTCATACATCCCTCGAACCACAGTTTTAAAAGCCTCCCACAACACCTGAGGGGACTCAACTCTGTGTTCATTTTCCAAGAAGTAGTTGTCTATAGATTTGTTCAGGTCTTTACGGATTTGTGGGTTTTTGAGGTACCAGAGATTTATAGGGGCAATGCGTCCTACTTGTGTGTGATCAAGAACAATGTGGACCCATAGGGTGGGAATGGTGGGATATACCTCTGGCCAGATGTCGGATCTTATGAATATCAGAGACTTGTGAAGCCGGGACAATTATGTAGTCAAGGTGTGAAAGGCTATTGTGAGCCCCAGAGTGGAAAGTGTGCTGGATCTTATCTGGATTGTAAGTCCTCCTACTGTCCACTAAACCCATCGATTCTAAAAACCTGGGAAAAGAGTAGGCGGCCTGGGGTAGTGTGCGAGGAGGTAGCCTGTCGAGCGAGCCCTACAAGACTGAGTTAAAGTCACCGCCAAGTACTAAGTGCCCATCTGGCAGCGCTGGAAATATAGCACTGAGGTCAGTGAATATTGCGGCTTGTAGCCCTGGTGGTGCATATATTGACATGAAAGTAGTAGTTCGGCCCTTCCAGGTGCCTGTGATCCCCGCATATCTCCCACAACCGTCTACATAAGTGGATGTACTAGATAAGGGGAATGATTTCCTTTGCATTACTCCCGCCCCTCTTGAGCTGGACGTGAAACCCGCATGTGCCACCATTTGGTATCCCCATCTGTGCATTGCCTTACATACATTGCCTATAAGGTGAGTTTCCTGGTGCAGTACAATATCTGGTGAGAGTCTCTTGACATATTGTAACACCACCGTTCTCCAAATTTTGTACCCCAACCCGTTAACATTCCAACTTAGGACTTTTACTTCCTTGTTCCGCTGTGTACCCATGGACCTGTGTGTGGACTGTGACAGATTGCATTGTGAACAAGGACTGTACCATCGAGATAAAGCAAAAAATAATAAGCAAGAAAAAACAACCCCTCCCATCAACCCCCCCACCCTGCTTCCCTGCACTCTGGGCTCAGAACTGCCCATTAGTAGAACAATGCAGAGTGCCTGTTGCCCAACAATATGACTAAAAGAAGAACGTGGGGGGAGGCCTTAGTGCCCCATCAGCCCTCCCCTCCCACTGTTGTGGATTATTGGTGCATTATAATAGTAAAAAAAAAAACCACAGAATATTAGCTACATAAGTACGCAAGTGCCCAGTTCAGCGTTGTTGAGTGTCAAAATACTGTGGGCAAGGCCCAGACCACGGAGTAAAAAAGAGGCCCGGAACTGTCAAAAGCAATCTGATCAAAGGATACTTTACGCTTCAATGGTCACTGGGGCTTCTCTCCGGCGATGTTCTCAAGGTGTCCAACCAATCAGATGCGACCTCCAGCAAGTCGAAGAATCTGGTTTTGCCATCAACCTCCACACGCAAACGAGCGGGGAGACCTTTTTTCCGCAGCCGTCTCTTAACATCCAGGAAGGAGCATCGGCGCATCTGCACTGTTCGAGTGAAGTCGGGAAAAAGGTGATTTCTGAATTGTCCAGCTGAACCGGCGGAGCGACCCTGGCTGCTTGAAGAATAGTGTCCCCATCTCTATAGTTCAGCAATCGGGCCAGTATCGGAGGAGGCGGGGCACCCGGCCTCGGGCTGCCTCCTGGTTCCCTGTGTGCACTTTCGATCACGAACAGTGTGGACAGACCCTTCGGCTGCAGCTTTGTCGTGATCAGATTTTCGATGAACAGGTCAACGGCAGGCCCCTCCGATTTTTCCGACACTCCAATGATGCAGATGTTATTGCGTCGCAAGTGCCCCTCATAGTCGTCCAGCTTATCTTCAGTGAATCTACGGAACGCCTGGAGCTCCTTGACGTCCGTCTGCAATTGCGAAGTATTTTCCACTAGACTGGCGGTGGTGAGTTCCAGCTGCTTAACCGTTTCCCTGTTTTTGGTGAGGTCAGCCCTGATCAGTGTCACTTCCGATGATAGGGCATCAATGGATGTGCGAAACCCAGTTATTGCCCCCAGTAGGTCTTTCATTGTGGGTTCAGAGGGATCCTGCTCTGTGCCGCTATGCTGCTTGTCTATCGCCCCTCTTCTGTCAGGTAAATCAGCCTTCAGACAGGTGTAGCGATCAAGCCTACTATGTTGGGAGGCCTTGGCGCCTTTCGTGTTAGACATGATGAGGGCTGAATCAGCGCGCAAGGCCAAAGACGCACTGACTGGCAGGTATGTCTGGTCAGGGCCACCTTCCCACAGCAGCCAGCACAGGACAATGGGCTGATAGCCACTCTAGAATGGGTGCCCAGTGCGCTGGATTCAATCTGTGTGCCCTAGGCTGCCTCTCGCTGCGGTGCCTTCCTTCTCATGCGTCATGAAGGCCACCTCAGCCACAGAGAGCAGGCTCGGTGTGGGTGGCCCGAGAGGATGTGTTTCAGGACAAAAGGAGCACAAGGGCCCTTGTTGCTCTCTGCGGCGTAGGCCTGGTGTCGTCGTTCAGGTGAAGAAGTCAGAGGGGGGCAAGGACTAGAGCAGAGGTCTTCAATCTGTGGGGCGCGACCCCCAGAGCGGGCGTGGAGACCCGGGAAGGGGGTCACAGATTCTGTCAGAGCGTGCAGTTCCTGTGTGGTTTGTCTTAGTGGCGTCGGGCTGATAGAGGGTGCTCCCGGCGGAGGCCTAATTCACACCAAGGGGTGAAAAACATCAAAGCCTCATTAACAAGTAAAAGGTCTTTTAAAGACCTGTAAAGTACTCAGGTGTGGCTTTGTGTGTGTGTTCCTGAAGCTGTTTCAGCCAGGCTCACATACACAAGGGGAGGGAGGGTGGCTGGGGGAGGAGGCTGTAGCCCTTTGAGTTCAATGGACGTTTGAGTGCCTGGAGCTGTGGGTCCCGCCAGTAAAGCACACGAAAGGTCCTCTCCCTCCCCCCTCTCCGACATGTCCCATAAATCATTGGTTTTAGTCCCACAATCCCTCAAGCCTGTGCCCGAGAAATGTGCCAGAGTCTGTTCTTCACGGTGAGATGTTGTTACAGCCTGTCTGCCCCTCCCCCGCCCCCAGCAGGGCGGCACAGAGGTGCCCTCCCATGAGAGAAGGAAGAAAGAAGACACAGAGTCAAGTCAAGTCAAGTCAAAGGATTTATATAGCGCACTACATACCCGGAGGGTTTCAAGGCGCTTAGGAAGGGGAGGAGAATTATTTGTCAAATATCCACGTTTTAAGTTGCTTTCTGAATGCTAGGTGGTTCTGGGTAAGGCGAAGGTAAGCGGGGAGAGAGTTCCATGTTTTAGCAGCCAGGTATGAAAAGGATCTGCCTCCCATGGTGGTCTTGTTGATGCGAGGTACAGTGGCGAGGGCTTGGCTGGAAGAACGTAGTTGGCGGGAGGGGGTGTAGAAGGACAGTCGTGAGTTGAGGCATTCTGGACCGATGTCGTAGAGTGATTTGTGTGCGTGGGTAAGCAGTCGGAAAGTGATCCTCTTATTGACGGGTAGCCAGTGGAGGTCTTTAAGGTGACCAGAGATGTGATCGTTGCGTGGGATGTCTAATATGAGTCTGGCTGAGGCGTTTTGGATTCGTTGGAGTTTCTTCTGGAGTTTTGCGGTAGTACCTGCGTAGAGGGTGTTTCCGTAGTCCAGTCGGCTCGTGACCAGAGCGTGGGTGACTATTTTCCTTGTTTCGGAGGGGATCCAGCGAAATGTCTTTCTGAGCATGCGAAGAATGTTGAAGCAGGAAGAGGATACGGCGCTGACTTGTCTGTTCATTGAGAGTGAAGAATCCAGGATGACGCCTAGGTTCCGTGCGTGGTCAGTCGGGATGGGTGCTTTTCCGAGGGCTTCCGGC
Source organism: Lissotriton vulgaris (assembly GCF_964263255.1). NCBI lineage: Eukaryota > Metazoa > Chordata > Amphibia > Caudata > Salamandridae > Lissotriton > Lissotriton vulgaris. Next base: position 804,008,905 of record NC_141700.1, on the reverse strand, counting down.
CACCAGGAGTCGTCCCATGCAGAGGGGGATGTACCTAAGATGAGGACTTCTGTTTTGTCTGAGTTCAGTTTCAGACGGCTTTGTTTCATCCATTCGGCAACTTCTTTCATTCCTTCGTGTAGGTTGGTTTTGGCGGTGCTGGGGTCATTGGTGAGAGAAAGGATCAGTTGAGTGTCGTCCGCGTAAGAGATGATGTTGAGGTTGTGTTGGCGAGCGATGGCCGCAAGGGGGCTCATGTATACGTTGAAGAGGGTGGGACTGAGCGAGGATCCTTGTGGCACGCCGCAGATGACTTCAGAGGCCTCGGACTTGAATGGTGGAAGGCGGACTCTCTGGGTTCTTCCGGTGAGGAACGAGGTGATCCATTCAAGTGCTTTTCCTTGGATTCCGATGTTTCTGAGGCGTTGTAAAAGGGTGCTGTGGCAGACTGTGTCGAATGCTGCAGAGAGGTCGAGGAGGATGAGGGCGACTGTGTCTCCATTGTCCAGTAGAGTTCGAATGTCGTCTGTTGCTGCGATGAGGGCGGTCTCCGTGCTGTGTTTGGCTCGAAAGCCAGATTGTGAGGGGTCGAGGGATTTGTTGGCTTCAAGGAAGGCGGCGAGCTGGTTGTTGACAGCTTTCTCGATGACTTTGGCCGGGAACGGAAGAAGCGAGATGGGGCGGTAATTTTTGAGTTCGGTGGGGTCCGCTGTGGGTTTTTTCAGAAGGGCGGTGAGTTCAGCGTGTTTCCAGTCTTCCGGGAAGGTGGCGGAGTTGAAGGAGCAGTTGATGACGTCTCGGAGGTGCGGTGCTATGGCGGAGTCTGCTTTGTTGAAGATGTGGTGAGGACATGGGTCTGTGGGGGATCCTGAGTGGATGGAATTCATCAGTCGGATGGTGTCCTCAGTGGAGATTGGGTTCCAGTCGTTAAGGGTGTTCATGGGGGGATGATGATCAGCAGATGGTAGGGTGGGTTGGTTTCCGGGTTGGTTGTCAAAGCTGTTGTGGATGTCTGCAATCTTGTTGTGGAAGAATGAGGCTAGGGAGTCGCAGAGGGTTTGGGAGGGGGTGATGTCGTTGGAGTTGGCCGAGGGATTGGAAAATTCCTTGACGATGTTGAAAAGTTCCTTGCTGTTGTGAGCGTTGTTGTCGAGTCGATCCTTGAATGCTGTTTTCTTGGCTTTTCGGATTAGTTGGTGGTGAGTGCGGGTGGCGTTTTTGAAGGCGTCCTTGGTGCTGGTGGTTGGGTCTTTTTTCCAGGCCTTTTCAAGGGAGCGGCAGAGTTTCTTGGACTTCTTGAGATCATCGTTGAACCATGAGGCCTTCTTGCTGCCAGGTTTGTTTTGACGTTTTTTCAGTGGTGCTAAGGTGTCAGCGGTGTTGGATAACCATAGGGTGAGGTTGGCGGCGGCTTCGTTAGCGTTGGAAGAGGGGGCTGGGGTGTGTTGAAGGAGCGATGCGGAGATTTGGTCCATGGTGATTTTGTTCCAGTTCCTTTGCAGGGTAGGTTGGAGGTGGATGCTGGGTTTTGGTTTGTTGTAGGTGAAGTGAACGCAGCTGTGGTCAGTCCAGAGGAGGTCCGTAGTGTGGCTGAAGGAGACATGGTTGCTGGATGTGAAGATGGGGTCGAGTGTGTGACCTGCGATGTGGGTGGGGGAAGTGACTAGTTGTTTAAGTCCGATGTTGGCGAGGTTGTCCACGAGGGTGGCGGTGTTGCGGTCGTTGGTCTTTTCGAGGTGAAAGTTGAGGTCTCCCAGAAGGATGTAGTCTTTGGAGGGGAGCGCGTGTGGGGTGATGAAGTCCGTGATGTCTTCACTGAATTTTGCGCGTGGACCTGGTGGTCTGTAGAGGAGGGTGCCTCTGAGTGTGGTCTTGGGGTCAATGTGGATCTGGAAGTGGAGGTGTTCGGAGTTAGCGAGGTTGGCGTCAGAGCTGGTTGAGATGCGGATGGATTTCTTATGGACGATAGCGATTCCTCCTCCTGTGTGGCTGGTGCGGTCTTTGCGAGTGATCTTATATTCTTCAGGGATGGCAATGGTGATGTCTGGTGCGGAGGAAGCATTCATCCATGTTTCCGTAAGGAAGGCGATGTCCGGAGAGATGGTGTCTAGTAGGTTCCATAGGTCAATGGCGTGCCTGTGGACTGATCGGGTGTTGAGAAGGATGCATTCTAGGTGGTTGGGGTCGGTAATCTGTGTTGTGGTCGCAGCGGAGATGTTGTCGGTGCCGCTAAATTTGCAGGAGAGGCAGGAGAAAGGTCCATGGGTGCGTCCAGGAGCGGCTTGGACGCAGTTGGGGGCGCGACCGGGGTTAAGGGCTAGGAGGGTGGCGGCATCGTAGGTAATGCGGGAGGGCTGGGCAGCGCGAGGGGCAGGGGGACTGGCGCTGGGCGCGGTCCAGGCGCGGACGGGCGTAGACGGGCTTACCTTTGGCGCACCTTCGGCGTGTCCGAAGCGCGTGGACGCTGCGCGTTGGGACATCTGACATAAATGGAGAGTGGAGGGGGGCGGAGCGTGGGCGGGTCAGCTGGGAGGCGGTAGCGGGGAGGGTAGGCGGGGCAAAGGAAGGCAAAACAAGCACGCTAAAATGGATCCTGTGAAAGTGAAACTGGGGCTGAGGAAGATGCTATTCACAGCAAAGCATACAAAGCAGCACGAAAGTAAAGTGCAAATGGCGGCGGTAGCGTCGATAATTCACTGTTTAAAGCAGCACACAATGCACACAGCTTAGGGCGGCAGCAGACTCAATTGAGCTAAAGTAGCGCTTCAAGGCAGATTAAAATTGTAATGCGAGGTTAGGCGCTGTAATGCGCTATGTTCAATGTCAGCCTACGATACCACAAAGCCAATCAGCCAGCTCTTGGGGGCAGGGAGCGAGGTGGGAGCAACCGCTTTCTCAGAGGTCCAGACGGTCACAGCTGCAGGAAGGAGGGGAGCGCTTAGTGTTCGTGGGTGGGCGGGTCAGCTGGGAGGCGGTAGCGGGGAGGGTAGGCGGGGCAAAGGAAGGCAAAACAAGCACGCTAAAATGGATCCTGTGAAAGTGAAACTGGGGCTGAGGAAGATGCTATTCACAGCAAAGCATACAAAGCAGCACGAAAGTAAAGTGCAAATGGCGGCGGTAGCGTCGATAATTCACTGTTTAAAGCAGCACACAATGCACACAGCTTAGGGCGGCAGCAGACTCAATTGAGCTAAAGTAGCGCTTCAAGGCAGATTAAAATTGTAATGCGAGGTTAGGCGCTGTAATGCGCTATGTTCAATGTCAGCCTACGATACCACAAAGCCAATCAGCCAGCTCTTGGGGGCAGGGAGCGAGGTGGGAGCAACCGCTTTCTCAGAGGTCCAGACGGTCACAGCTGCAGGAAGGAGGGGAGCGCTTAGTGTTCGTGGGTGGGCGGGTCAGCTGGGAGGCGGTAGCGGGGAGGGTAGGCGGGGCAAAGGAAGGCAAAACAAGCACGCTAAAATGGATCCTGTGAAAGTGAAACTGGGGCTGAGGAAGATGCTATTCACAGCAAAGCATACAAAGCAGCACGAAAGTAAAGTGCAAATGGCGGCGGTAGCGTCGATAATTCACTGTTTAAAGCAGCACACAATGCACACAGCTTAGGGCGGCAGCAGACTCAATTGATCTAAAGTAGCGCTTCAAGGCAGATTAAAATTGTAATGCGAGGTTAGGCGCTGTAATGCGCTATGTTCAATGTCAGCCTACGATACCACAAAGCCAATCAGCCAGCTCTTGGGGGCAGGGAGCGAGGTGGGAGCAACCGCTTTCTGACCCCCCTCGCCCCCACCCCATGAGAGAGGCACAGAAAAGGTGGGTGAATGAATGATGGGTGGGTGGATGGATGGATGAAAGGGTGGATGGATGAAGGATGAATGTATGGATGGAAGGATGAAAGGGTGGATGGATGTATGGATGGAAGGATGGAAGGATGAAAGGGTGGATGGATGTATGGATGGAAGGATGGAAGGATGACAGAGTGGACAGATGAAGGATGGATGGATGAAGGATGTATGGATGTGTGAAAAGGTGGGTGGATGAATGATGAGTGGATGGATGGATGGATGACAGGGTGGATGGATGAAGAATGGATGGATGAAAAGGTGGATGGATGGATGAAAGGGTGGATGTATGAAGGATGGGTGTATAGTGGCAAGGATGAAAGGGTAGATGGATGTATGGATGGAAGGATGAAAGGGTGGACAGATGAAGGATGGATGGATGGATGAAAGGGTGGATGGATGAAGGATGTATGTATGGAGGGAAGGATAAAAGGGTAGATGGATGTATGGATGGAAGGGTGAAAGGGTGGACGGATGAAGGATAGATGGATGGATGGAATGATGCAAGGGTGGATGGATGAAGGATGGATGTGTGAAAAGGTGGGTGGATGAATGATGAGTGGATGGATGGATGGATGACAGGGTGGATGGATGAAGGATGGATGGATGAAAGGGTGGATGGATGAAGAATGTATGTATGGAGGGAAGAAAGGATGAAAGGGTAGATGGATGGATGTATGGATGGATAAAAGGTTGCATGGATGAATGATGGATGGATGGATGTAAGGTTGAAAAGGTGGATGGATGGATGTGTGAAAAGGTGGGTGGATGAATGAGTGGATGGATGGATGACAGGGTGGATGGATGAAGGATGGATGGATGAAAGGGTGGATGGATGTATGGATGGAAGGATGAAAGGATAGATGCGTGAAGGATGGGTGTATGGATGGATGCAAGGTTGCATGGATCATGATGGATGGATGGATGTGTGAAAAGGTGGGTGGATGAATGATTGGTGGATGGATAGATGAAAGGGTGGGTGGATGAAGGATGGATGTATGGATGAAAGGGTGGATGGATGAAGGATGGATGGATGTATGGATGTAAGGATGAAAAGGTGGATGGATGAAGGATGGATGTATAAAAGGTTGTATGGATGAATGATGATCGATGTGTGAAAAGGTGGGTGGATGAATGATGGGTGTAGGGATGGATGGATGAAGGATGGATGTATGTATGAAAGATGGATGTATGGATGAAAGGATGAAAGGGTGGATGGATGGATGTGATGAGGTCTAACAGGCGCATTTATGGTTGTCAATAGTTTTTGATGATGAGGAGTACCAGTTTCTAGAAACTTTTGTTGGAAGGGGGTCCTTAAGCCTAAAAAGGTTTTACAAGGGGGTCTCGGCATCAAAAAGTTTGAAGACCTCTGGACTAGAGGGAGGCAGTGCAGGGGGCTCCCAGCAGCTGGGACGATCAAGGTTCAAAGAATGGGGGGTGGGGTGCCCGATCCGCTCACCTCCATATTGGCAGTCCTGGAGATCCCACTCACCTGCACAGCGAGCAGCACATCCAGGTGGTAGGAGCAAAGGTCAGTAAGGCCAATGGAAAAGGCGCCGTGAGTCTCGCAGTCCAGGCCCCTCCCCCAGGTGTTCCGTCTTGCCAGGGTGGCACCAGAGCGGCCCGCTGGTCACATGTGGTGTCACTTCATTGACTACGGCTGCATTGGGCGCCGGCCCGCTCAGCGAAGGGGTCCAGGCTGCTCTTGCTACCGCCACAGCCTCAGACGTGTCCACTGTTGCACCATAGGGCCCAACACCACATCGCCAATGGTCGCACTAATCTTGCTGGCCTGGTGGTCGTGGCCAAGGCCAGGCCCGCCAGGCCCATCGCTCAGTTTTTGGCCGCCAAGCAAGGTGTTACGCGGCTGTTGGGTTCAGCACCGGGGATGGGGAAGGGGGACACGCCGGCATCCTCAGCGTCCGGTGCGGCAAGGTCCACCACTCGAGGCCCCGGCTTTTCCTTGTGGTAGGCCCCGGGACAGCGACACGGATAACTCCAGCCCACGACGTCCGTTCTTGCCCCGGGTTACAGCATCGGGCTCCACTTTCTTTCCGATATTCAAATCAGCACCTGTGAGTCGGATATTTGTGGCGGATTAATGGGGTAGGCGGAGGAGGGCTCCGGAGAAACCCTAGCAAGCGGCCATACTGGTTTGCCGCGAAGCCACGCCCCCAAAAACTTTCTGTTTTTAATAGTTTTTTAATTTAAGCAAGTTAGGCCACATATGTAAGGCACTGGGGAGCGAGTTCCAGAGACGCTGGACTACGTAGTCAAAAGATTTGCCCTGTTTGGAGTTTTTGACCTGAGGCACTACTAACAGAGCCTTCCCACTTGAATGCAGGGATCTACTGGGTTGATAGGGGACAAGACTTTCAGTCATATACTTGGGTCCGCTGTCGTTGATGGTTTTGGGAATCAGACAGCATATTTTAAACTTGATTCGGTAACGGATAGGAAGCCAGGGAAGGCCTTTCAGTAACGGCCGGGAGGGAGCCCTGAATGGTTGATTCAGAGCCAACCAAGCTGCAGTGTTCTGAACCACTTGCAACCTGTTTAGCGCTATCTCATTTGCCGCTCCCAGTAGTGCATTACAGTAGTCCAAATGACTGACTACCAGAGCTTGGAGCAGGGTCTTGCGCATCGATAGGGGGAGAAAATAAAACACTCTCTGGAGAAGCTTTATCATACTGAAACAGCTGCCTGAGACGACAGCCACCTGGTCCTTCATAGTTGAGGAAAGGTCCAGGTATACTCCTAAGTTTTTAGCCTTGATAGTGGGGATAGGAGCAGGGCCTAATTCTCCCGGCTACCAATCGGGGGACCAGAGAAATTGTGCTGTGCCAAACGGGAGGACTACTGTTTTATTGGCATTCAACTGGAGAAAGTTCTTCGTCATCCAGTTGGAGATAGCACTCATACCCTCTGCAAAAAGCTGCTTAGTTGCGTCTGAGTTATTTTCAAACGAAAACAGGAGTTGCGTGTCGTCCCCATATAAAAAAGGGGGCCACGTATATGTTAAATAATGTGGGGCTGAGGCATGAGACCTGAGGAACCCCCTTATTAGGAGATTTAGCTCCAGAGCAGAAAATTCCCAGATTCACGGTTTGGGTGCGCTGTTCCAGAAAGCTGGAAAACCACTGAAAGGCCGGCCCTACTACGCCGATTTCAGTCAGTCTCTGCAATAGTCTATGTTTGGATACAGTGTTATAGGCAGCGGACAAGTCCCTCAGCACTAAAGACACTGCCTTATCATTATCCAGAGAAAGTTTATTAAAGTCAGTAACTCCAAGCAGGGTAGTCTTGGTAGAATGTTTCGTTCTAAAACCAGATTGTGAAGGGCTACACATGACTGAGCGTCCATATATTCCATGAGCTGCGAGTTGACATATCCCTCCAAGAGTTTGCTCATGAGGGGGAGGAGCGGGATTGGACGATAAATAGATAACTCTGTGGGCGGTATGTTGGTTTTCTTAAGAATCTGAAGGACTTGCGCAGATGTCCAAGCCAAAGGCACTTTTCCCTCACTGAGAGAGTAGTTGAATGAGGAGAGGCAAGATGCTTTCAACAACTCTTCTACTTTAGAGTCCTGCAAGGGAGGAAAATGAGTCAGCATGTCCTTCTCGCTAGGCGCTGTATGAGTGAGAGTATCAACGACATTCACAACACTAGGGAAGGCATCATAGATTTTTTCAATCTTGTCATCAAAAAAGTTGGAAATATTATCACATAAGGTCGGAGAGGCAGGGATAGATTAGTGCAGGCCGTAAATGCTTTGAGAATCTTGTACAATTCCTTCCCTGAGTTTCCTGATTCACATTACTAGTTCTTCCTAGTAAACTGTTTTACACCAATTTAAGAGACCGCAGAGTGCCCCCCTGCTGACTCACCAGTATGCTAGGGATGTTCTTATTATATGTAATTAATTTATTGACATTTCAAGGAGAACAAAATGGTGGCAAATATATCCATCAAGGGTACACAAAACACAGCAATGCGCGATCATAATCATTAATATTAGTGCCATGATATCTAACAGGGAGGGATAACCACACAAACCATCGGTCAACAACGGGATGGGATACGGGAGAAAGAGGGCGGGGTATCAACAGGCCAAAGAAGAAAGGAAAGCGATGTTCTTAATGAATGGAAGAATTCTGACCAGATTAGCTTCACCGGGCTCATGACCAAAACATGTTCCTGTGGAAGAAAAGCTGCCTGACACAATTCATGTAGAGAGCCTAGTGAGCAGATCCTCGACAGCAGAAAACACCATCCTTAAGAATCCAGTGGATAAAAAGGTGGACGCTTCACCTCAAGCTCATATTTAACTCCGTATTGGGTGAAACAGCCATTACATTGCAGTCATAACCACGCGTGACCATTACCACGAATCCTTTACAGCAAACATGCCTTTACCACGCATGTTCATTACCACAAATCATTTACCACGAATGTTTTTTCTTTTATTTATTTTTATTTAAACCGTTTTATATAGCGCTGGCAAGACCCAAGGGTATCAGAGCGCTTTACAGGAGAAGGACATGATCAAATAATATAATAATAAGCTCAAACAAAAAGGAACAGGCAAAATATGAGAACAAAAAGTAAAGGTATAGGCAGTAACATTAAGAACCAATCTGAGCATTGGATGACTGTGTAAGTGGGATAGAGGGGAGAAGGAATAGGGGTAAGGTGGGGTTAGGGAGGGAGAAAGAAGAATAGAGAACATGAAGGGGAATGAGGATAGTACAAGTGAACAGGAGGAAGGAGGTAAGAGGTAGATGTGAGGAGCTAAGCGGGGGAGGCAGGTCAGGTAGGAAGCATAGAGGGAAAATGGTAACATAAAGGACAGGTTGGGACTATGCCTTCACCACTAGTTTCACTCCAAAGGCATGAATGGTAATAGCATATGAATGATAAAAGTTGTAAAGGTAAGTATAATACAGTGCATCAGATGTCACGTAGCATCGAAATGGTCAATTTGTAACTTTACATGGACTTGTCCATTGAGTTGACGCGTTGAGTTGACAAAACAGATATATCGTCCCTACGAGCTATGTATTACTGGATGATGGTTGGAACTTTGCCATGGCTGTCAGAGTGAAACCAGCATCTGCGGGGTCGTCCGTCGCAGAAACCCACCGGCTTTAATGACCACACACCGTCCCACTCACTTGAGCACCGTGGCTCGTACGGTGACAGCAGGGTGACACCTGCGTGCAAAGGCTTAGGCTGCCTGCGGAGCTTTTCTACAGTCCATCTTGGGACCACTAAGAGGTTGTAAGCGTTTCTGTAGTACCAGGGCTCTGAACAGGCTAGCACCAGTTTTCCGTTGGGGGTGGTATTGGACTGGCAAATTCAGTGCGCAGTATTGAATGTTTGTGATCCTCAGGGTCTGTTAGCGGCTAACCACCATACCTTGTGCATCTAGCGCACAGTGACACCCCCCCAGAGTGTACAGTGGTGTTATAAAGGGTAAGTAATGCATCTGTCTTGAGTATGCATGTTATTCACAGAGTCGGGGTCACAGGTATGGAGCTGAACGCTTGTGCAGGGAAAGAGTCCTGCTGGGAGACTAAGAGGGTGCAATATGTGGGTTGTTGCTATGTCTTAAGCACTGTCGCTTTCCTCTGTGCCCATGGCTACCTTGTGGGTTGTGTGTGTGTTCAGCTGTGAGTAATGGTGTGTGCATGTGCTAATTTTTACAATGCATATTTCTTTACCAACCATGCCTTCACCACCATATTTTCGTGGTAAAGTTATATCCATGTGCATTGTAAAATGTGCGTTCTAAATGCATGCGACGTAATGACGCATGCATTGTACTGAAAGCATTGCAAACGCATGCGTGGTAGTTGCATGCGTTGCTCCGCCATACAACCGCACACTGGGGTTTCTGGGTCTTCCACAACCCAATCTGTGCTTTCTGAACTCCTCAAGACGGTACAAGTGGAGCAGGAGTGCACAATTTGTTCTCTAGCATGGAGAAGCAATTTGATTTCTTGCCAGACATTTGTTTTAGTTCTGTTAGAGCGTAAGTGGAGCATCTATAGTGATGATGTGACATTTGTTGCTGAAGTACTGGACTACTGCAGCCAGAGATCTGCAGCTTTTAGGATTCTTCTGAAGGGATCTGATATTTATAAAGAGCCAAAGCATTATTTATCCTTTGTCGTGTCGTTCCATCTTACGGTGGGATCTGCACTTTTGTGGACAGCATTGCCGTTGGGATGGTGCCAGACTAATTCTACGCACACTCTAAGGAGATGTCGTCCTATAGGCCAGCTAGCTCACTGCGCCACCTTAAGCACTTGGCGGGTAGCAGATGGTTCTGGCAACCACTGATGATGACAACCCTGATCCCCCCAGGAATCGTGGTAACAGATCGAGAACCCTTTTGCTCAGTCACTCGTGCTCTCTTATTCTCAGAGAAATATACAAGGAATACACAGAGGGACGTTTCAATGTTTATTGAACCAAAGTGATTCTTGTATAAAATGTATGTGCTGCAATAATCATTAGAAAGAAGCCGATGAAAGTGATTAGAAGCACTAAGACGGTGACCAGAATAAAAAGCTCCACCATCGTGCTAACACAGTGTATATATGCAGGCATATAAAACATTATAGTAAGTTGGACGTACTCCACCTATGCATGTTATGTTATGTTATAAATCGTATAAAGCGCACAGCTGCCCCAGCAAAGGGGCATACCTGCGCTGGACACAACTGTCAAAGGCAGACCAGGCGAACGCATAAACAGACAATTATATAGAGAAGAGGTGGGTTTTTATGGCTTTGCAGAAAGATGCAATGGCTTTGAATACTTCTGATACTAACAGAGAGGGAGTTCCACAGCTTAGGGGTGAGGGCTTGAAAGGAGCGCCCTCCTGCCAGTGCTCTTTTGACTTTGGGAACTACCGCCAGGTGCTGCCCCTTAGAACGGAAGTGGCGGATGGGTATATACGGTACGAGGAGATTAGCTATGATTTTAAGAGATTGAGAGTTTATAATTCTGTGCAAAAGGCAGAGAGTTTTAAACTCAATGTGTTTCTCCACTGGTAGCCACTATAATCTGTGGATGGAATCAGAGGTGGACATGTTCTTGGCAAACCCAAGAGCATCTGAACCACAGCATTTTGTGCCCTGTGAAGGTGGAGTACCTCTACTCTGTTTGCCCCAAGATAAAGGGAGCTAACATAATCCAACCTGGATAGAATGGTGGCCTGGATGATCACCTGTCGGATATTGGGATCAAAGAAGCCCAGCAAGGGTTTAAGACCACGTAAGAGCCCAAAACAGACCATGGCAACCGCTTTCGTTTGAGCCTGAAAGGTGCAGGCCGTGTCCACTTTACACAAAGAAGGGGAGATGGTCTATAAAATATACAACTCCACCACCCCGAACCCCCAAAGTAATCTCACTTAAACACACAAAGAGGGGTGGAGAGAACAAAACATCACATATGACAAAAACAGAAAAATTCATCTGTTTTGGAAAACTGCCCTCACTCACATACCGAAGTATGTGACATGCTTCATCATCGGGCCTGCTTACAAAACGCCCGGGTGTAGCCACACTCAGGGCAGAGCGTAAGGGAGGGGGTAAAAATAATAAAAACGAGTAATAACAAGAGACCACAATACTCGACACAAAATACACGTAACATATAAAGTGATAAATCAGTGCATATCCCCATGTGATTGGGACTAGTGATACGACAAAAGTGCCGTTTTTAGGGATGTGACTTAAAACTGGTTTGAGGATACCAACCAAATCTTTATTACTAGGTTCCCCAACCAGGATTAAAAAGAAATAGGATGGGTAGTGTTTAAGAGAGAAAATTAGGGTTCTTAAAACACCCCTCCTGGTACTGCTAGTGTCAACATATTTCGACCGACTTACTGTGCCTCAACAGGTTATCCCGATCTTTTTCAGGACAAATGTCGTTCCCAGTACCACTTCTGGCCCAACCGTACTTCGGTTGGGTCACCACAAAGGGGCCGGTCTGAACAGATCCTAGATACTTCGTCACGTGTGGAGAATGTATTATGGGAAACACAAACTGATAAGAAACATACAGATATATGTATAATCACGATTGTATGCCAAGGGATCTCCTATCAAATCATCATATTGATTGTATCTGTCTGTGTCCCTAGAGTGGTCAGAGGTGTTAATAGTACACCATCTCAATACCCATGCAAGGCTTTAAATCAGTCCTCCGGGCTTTGAAATAAGAAAAAATAAATAATATATGTACAGTGCTGCCTATATATATATACACACAAGGCAGTGTCCACCCATACTCCAAGATTTTTAACTATCTGCTTCGGGACAGGCGGGAGACCCAGAGTGGACGGCCACCGAAGCTCACTCCACAGATGAGCATCTTTATCCACAAGCAAGGTCTCGCATTTACTGGTGTTAAATTGGAGACATTTGGCAGTCATTCAGTGAGCAATAGCTGTTAAATCGTCATTGAATTTAAGCACAGCTTGCCCCATCAGATAGTGCGACCACCAACTGTGTATCATCCGCATAGGATACAAAAGGTAATCCTCTGTTCCTGGCTACTGCTGCCAGGGGTTGGATGTAGATGTTAAATAAAGTAGGAATCAGGGCAGAGCCCCGAGGAACCCCCTGGCGTACAGCTTGCACCTGAGAGCAGAAGGGCAGAACAGATACTTGGTAGGACCTTTCAGATAAAAAGGAGGTGAGCCAGGGCAGGATATCTAAATCTCAATATCCTCCAGGTGCTGCAGTAAGATCTGATGGGATAATGTATCGAATGCAGCGCTGAGGCCCAATAGGATCAGAGCTGATGTCCGTCCAACATCCAAAGAGCACCTCAGATGTTCTGTTACAGCCAAGAGGGCCGTTTCAGTGCTATGGCGCGGACGGAAGCCATTTTGAGAGGGGTCTAATAGATTGTTATCTTCGATAAATGTAGTGAGAATGGAATTAATGTAGGCCTCAGTGATTTTAGATACCAACAGGAGGAGAGAGATGGGGAGAAAATTCTCCGGTATAGAGGCATCCAACATAGGTTTTTTTAGCAAAGGAACCACCTTGGCATGTTTCGAGGCCAGGGGGACTACCACAGAGGACATGGATAGATTATTGAGATTGCAGAAAGGAGAGAGAAGCTGGGGTCGAAATTTCTGAAAAGGCTCAGGTCTGAGAGGGTCTAATGGGGATCCTGATTTAAGTGTATTGCTGATGGTGCACATCTCTTCTTAAGAGAAGACAGAAAGTATAGGGGTACCACTGGGCTGAGGCGGAGAACCTGTACTAAGCAGGGTGTGGGGAAAGTCCTATACATTTTTTCAACCTTCTTCGTGACGAGCTTCAGCATGTAGAGGCCACGCCAATGTCAACAAAGCGCTCCTCTAACTAAACACAGAAATGCTTGTTTATTTATAATGAATAGCATCCTTGCGAGTCCTGTGCAATTCAGCATTGTTATGGTCTATAGACATGTATAAACCAATGGTGAGAGCAAGGATTATGGTGGGATGCGTCTTTATCCCTAGGATAAAGTACAGAGAAACACAGTGGAAGACCCCACTAGTAAAGTCGACTCTCTTGTAGTTTTTGAGGTCTACTCTCTAGTTTATTTGACATACTTGATGTCACACGCCACGCGTGGACGTCATGACATAGGCACGTCAAGGCCTGTGCAATCACCCAGTAATCTCTCCTTAAGTAGACGCCGGCTGGCATCCAGTGTATCATCCAGAACCATGGCGAGATCAGAAATAGGCGTGATAAGCGGGCGCCCTGCCTTGACGAAGTAAGGTTTTCTTTACAGCATTAGACACTGAACAGCCATGCCGGCTGCTCCACAAGCTCAGGCCTGAGGCTCAGTCACCTCCTGCATTCTTGCAAATCTGATCCAATTTCTTCTCTCCCCCCTCCCCCCCCAGTGTGTGACTACATGCTACATCAAACACGTAGCTAGTGTAAATATGTGTCTTTTCTTCTGGTGACAGTTTTTATGTGATATGCAGACAACGTACATCTAGTGGCACAACCATGCACTCCCCACATTGACAGGGACACACGTGTGGCACCCTCCAAGTGTCACTGCGGTTTCTCCATTTGCTTAACAGTATACTGAAACAACATGGCATGCTCAATATGCACCTTTATAGATGGTCTATTTTTGTTATTGTTATCCGAGGTTTATATAGCGCCAATTCACCGTCAGGTCTCTAGGCGCTTCTGACAGATGCAGTAACAACAGCTAAATGAGTGAGCAGAAGGTACAGAAGTAACAACCTTGCTCAAACGGAACAGAAAGCTTCCCTAAACAAAAGCGTTTTCAATGACTTCCTGAAGTGGAGAAGGTTAGTTTTTTTGCGGAGGGGCTCCGGTAATTTGTTCCACCTCTGTGGGACTTGGACAGAAAAGGATCTCCCTCTCTTGCTTGCCATTTTGAAACGCGGACCAGACAACAGTTGAGAGTTGGAAGACCTCAACGCTCGATTGGGATTATAGACCTCAAGCCGTTCTTTTATGTAGGCAGGTGCATGCCTGTAAATTGCCTTATGGGCGATGCATAAGCTTTTGAATTCCACCCTTTGCTTTATGGGAAGCCAGTGTAGCCTATGCAGTAATGCGGAAGCATGGGTCTGTCTGGGTGATCTAAAAATGTATCGCGCTGCATCGTTCAAAATAACCTGCAGGCGGTTGATCAAATTTTTTGGCAGACCTAGATATAATGCCTTCCCATAATCAATCCTTGAGATTATTGTTGCCGAGACAATAGTTCGAAGCATGTTTAGGGAGAGTAGGGGAACTAGCTTGTGCAGCTGCCTAATTAAATTGGTGCAGGTTCCGACAACAGAATATACTTGGCTAGCCATTGTCAGCTCATGATCGATCTTAATACCAAGGCTTTTTACGTTAGGGCATAGTTTCGGGGTGGGGCCAAGCTCTTGGGGCCAAGCTCTTGGGGCCAGAATAAATCACCCCAAGGCGAGGCAGCAGATGAGACTACTAGGACCTCCGTTTTTTCGGGATTTATTTTCAGCAAATTTGCCGTCATCCAGCTCACCGTAAACCTGGGTATATTCTGGGCCTGGGTCTGAGCAGATGTCGTGTTGTCAATACTCAGCAACAGCTGAGTATCATCGGCATAGTTAAAAATTCTGCAGCCCATGCTTGCCAGGGAGTCTATCAGTGGTTGTAAATAGAGGTTAAATAGGAGTGGTGACAGTGCAGAGCCCTGCGGGACTCCACATTCAAGAATGCCCACCTCAGATATACAATCCGCTAATTGAATCCTCTGGGTCCTCCCTGACAGAAAGGATTTTAACCATTGAAATGCTAGATTCTTTATCCCGAACGCGGCCAGTCTGTCCAGGAGCAGGGCATGGCTGACAGTATCAAACGCCGCTGAAATATCTAAAAGTATCAGGGCACTTGGTTTTTTACTGTCAGCCATGCATCTAAGCTCATCCAGCACCGAGAGCATTACTAACTCGGTGCTGTGATGTGCACGGAACCCCGCTTGACGTTCCTGGAGTAGATGGTGTGACTCCAGGAACGAAGACAGGGATTTTAGCACATGTTGTTCCAAGATCTTAGACAGTAAAGGCAGCTGGGGTATTGGACTATAGTTTTTCAGAATAGCCGGGTCCGCCCCCGGCTTTTTTATCAGGGGCTTGACCCGTTCCTCTTTAAAGCTAGCTGGTAAAAGGCTGGTGTCTAGCGAGTTTTTTAAGAGGGAGATGATGTGATCCTCTAGAACAGGGAGCGCCAAACGAAAAATTCCAGGGGGGGGGGGGGGGGGGGGGGGGGCAAGGGTCTGCAGGGGAGCCTGACTTGGTTGTATTCATAAGCTGCCCGAGGATTGAAGAATCCATACCTGGAAACCTAGTAATGGTGGATCTCGGAAGGACTTGGGGGACCTGTAGTGCAGAGGAAATATTAGGAGTGTCCTTCTTAATATCTGACAAAATGGTTGCCACTTTCTCAAGGAAAAACATTGAAAGGTATTACAGTCTATCGTTATTTCAACCTTTTCATCTTTTTTACTCAGTTCTTTTAAGATTTTGAATGTTTCTTTCTGTACATTGGCGGCATTGTTTATACAAGTTTCGTAGTAATCCCCTTTGGCTGTCACAATGAGCTTTTTGTATAAATTCAAAGATGCTTTATACTGTACTCGGTCTGCACCATCTTTTGTCTTCCTCCAACATCTCTCAAGATGGCAAAGCTTTCTTTTATGATTTCTCAGGAGCGGGGTAAACCAATGGGCCCCTTTCTCAGCAGACTTTATTTTCTGTACCCTTTCAGGAGCTATCTGGTCGGTAGCCTGTCTAAGGTTCGCCACTATTGTATTATAGTCCTGGTCTAGATCACCGTAGGGGACCATTGATTCAATATATTTAGGAAGGGCGTCAGTTAAGGCTTTTGAGTAGACTTTTTTCCATTAACGCACTTTTTTGGTTTTTAAAGGTGGTTTGACCGGAACACTATCCATAGGAATATCGCTCAGGAGTAGGTAAGGTCAGACCAAATACAGGGTATGATGCTCGTAAGTACCACCTCTGGAACGGAAGTCCAGATTAGGTCGAGGGTGTGACCCTTAATATGCGTTGGGGCTTCCACAAGCTGTTCTAGACCTAGCGAGGTCATAGAGGTCTCTAGCTGACGGGTTGGCAGATCTTTATCTGCCCTGTCCCAGTGGACGTTGAAATCTCCTGTCACCAAGACTTTTTTATATCGAGTACAGATATCAGAAATGATAGGGGAAAATAGTTCATTAAACACTGAAGTGCATTGTGGTGGACGATAGACAATAAGGACAATGAAGCATATGTTATTCAGAGTGATTTTTACTCCAAGTATGTCCGCTGAATTTACTGTTTCTGCTAAGACTTTAACCACTGTTAGATGTTTTTTAAAAATAATTGCTACACCCCCACCTCGAGCATTATCCGGACGGTTATGCCAGGCAATGTCGTACCTATTTGGGAGGGCGTCTATAATATCAGGGGAGGAGTTGTCGCCTAGCCACGTTTCAGTGAGTGTTAATACATCTATGGTCTCATCTTGGAGAAGAGTAAATATTTCTAGGTGGTGTTTCTGAAGTGACCTTGTATTCAGGCTAGCGAGCTTGAGGGCGGGCGGATGGATATGGGCCCTACAACTAGGGGATCGTAAGATGTTAGTTTCCTTTAATGTGGTCAACGTCGTAGGATTTAAAGTCTGCCCACCTAGGTCTAGTAGAAGTAACTCACTCGCAGAGTATGACAATCGCCTACCAGGGGTCCTAGTCCCTGGGCCCGGTCGTGCGCGGATGGGCGCAGACGGGCAGGACTCTGGCACGACTCCGGCGCAGGTCCGGCGCGTCCGCTGTACGCGTCCGCTGCGCGGAGTCATGGTCCTTTCCTTATAAGCGCTACTAGAGCGCGTCACCCGCACGGCCCACACTCAATATGGCCGCCAAACCCGGGAGACCGACTCTCGGCGTCAATGCTCAGCCGAGAGCGGTCCGCGGGCGGAGGGAGTGGGGAAAAGAAATAGGGGACACAAAGGGAGCAACAGGAAATCTCCAGGCTTCTTCAATCAGGCAGAGAGCTGGGACTTCCATTGCAGAGCTTTTAAAACACAGTACGCCAACCAATAGCAGGACAAGTGTAAAACCTCCAATGATTTTTCCAAGTTCAGAGTGTATAAAAGATGTAATTACTCTGAAAACTGTCTGGAAGGTTCGACCAAACCCAGAGCCTACAGATTTAAAAAGTGTGCCTTTGTATGAGACATTTTAAAAATCAATGAACCAGCTCCCCAAAATGCATAGAGAAGTTCGTATGGAGTAGCACTTGCATCTCTGAAGAGGCCCTTGTAACCTGGAGCTCAAACATCTCTTTAGCGGATGTCAAGGCAACATCTTTTTGAAATAGCATGGCTTTCGGTTTGCTCAAAGCATCAAAGAGTATGTTGGAAACATTTCTCCATAGCGTTTCCTCCCTAACTGTTCGGGCAGGATGGAAACAGAACCTGAGTTCAACTAGCTATGGTATTTACTGTCACCAGATAAGTGATGCCGGGTTTCATTCCACAACAGTCTTGATTTTTAAGCACAAATTAGCTCCCATTAAAGAGCAATCTGAAAGATGGATGAATCACTGCAGCCAGGAAACCTTTCAAGTAACAGGACATGTTAGCTACAGATGCATCACAAGTCCCTTGAAGTGACAAGCCCTTGTAGACTAAAGACCCACTTAAAGTGTTTTCGCAGTCAGAACCACTGAGAAAAACTTAAGTATCCCCATTCCTATGCTGAAACCTGAAAGGCAGTTCTCAATACTCAATTAAAAACTCGTACCCTAACCCTTCAGATCTGCCTACTTGGTGGTGCTGCAGACAATATTGAAAACAAAATGTCGAAATTGACAAAGTACTATACCCATGGATCATCCAATCCACAGATGGCGTTTCCGCTTCGGTGGAAGGTAACTTCTCTAGTTTTTCAATGTGTAACATGGTGTGTTTGCATCTTTATGTGCAATGAATATCTGTTGCTATGGAGAAAACAGACTAGTGGCATTCAATTGGTGCCTTGGCACGTGGCCAGAACATAGTATTCAACGTGTACAGCTCAATAGCATAATAGCCGAAGTTGTGACTGCCCATGTTGCAATGTCCTGTTGTATGATGTCTATTGCTGATAACACTATGTTGCCCAAAGCGTATATTCTAGAGCAGAGGTCTTCAAACCTTTGGATGCCGAGACCCCTCTGTCAAGCTTTTCAGGTGTCAGGACCCCCCCTAACAAAAGTTTCTAGAACTTGGTACTCCTCATCACCGACAACCACAAACGCCCCCAGTCCCATGGCAAATCATTTTTAAAAGTGGGGAAATATTATTAAACAGTGTTTAGCAAATTAAAGGTTTGTGGGTGACTGTAGTTCGGAGTCACAGGCTTACTACACAGTTCAAACAAAAAGTCTCCAAAAAGAATTGCCCAAAAATGCACAACAGTACTTTATTTTTCCTAAACAAAACATAATTTGACAAAACTTGATAACACATTTCTGAACTAACGTGATGGGTGTGCCTGTTTTTCTCCAGAAAGAATGTCAATTTGTGGATGTATTTTTGCTACTTTCATCCTTAGGTTGTGTTCCACCTCAAGTCTAGAACGGTACGTAGTCTTTAATACTGCCAATGCTGAGAACCCAATCTCACATAAGTATGATGAACTAAAAGGCAGAATAGTCTTGACTTCAATTTTTGACAAACATGAATGTTCTTCAGAACCGGCTTGATGGCAGCTCCATTTCAAAAGGGGGCAGAGCATCTGCAGCCACAGCACAGTCGCACTGCCTCAACCCTGCTTCGGAAAGAAAGTAAAAGGTGCCCCTCTGACAGCTAAAGTCCAAGTGCACACAACATGTGATGTCTCTGGTTGGTTTCTACAACATACAGCTCCCGAGATATCATACTTTAAATCCATTATTGGGATTGGACATTAACCTGTACTCGCTTCTCCAAATTCAATTGCCACTGAGTCATCTCAGGACACAAGTGCCCTGTTAAATAAAAGTTTGAACTGCTACAAGCCATTAGCTTGTAGCATGCACTTATATCTGCGTGCCCCCCTCTTCGTAAGAAATTAGGTTAGCCTTAGACTCTATGCAGGTGACAAATGAAGAGTGATACGTACTTGACACCGTTGAGTCATAGTGTTTTTCTTGCACTTAACTTGACTCTCCTGGGAATGCATTTGACCCCCTTCATCCATTGCCAATCCCTTTATTCTCTGTGAGGTTTCTTCCATCTGAGTGCAATCTATCTCCACCACTATGTATAATGTTAAATGTATTGTGAAATATGAGTAATTATTTTTCCTGCACCTTTTTGTTATTTGTTTGATGAACTAACAAGTTTCTTAGGGCCAGATGTAGGTAATCCCAGTTTACCGACTCTTAAATACCGAATCATACCGAATACCGATTCGGTATTTCAGAATCGGAAACAGGGATGTAGGTAAAAAAATCAGTATTTAGCGAATCGATAAATACCGATTCGGAAAGAACCGATTGGGTAATACCCATTCAACCCTATGGTCCTCCAAGCCGATAGGAATGAATGGGAATTACCGAATCGATATTTACCGATTCGGTAAATACTGATTTGGTAAATACAAAAAGAACCCAATTGAGGCTGTCAACCAATCAGGAACACCCACCACACCCCACAACAAAGCAACAGAGGAACCAACCAATCAGAGGCAACTACCCCTCCCCAGTACCTGGAAGTGGCTACACCCATGCAGGTGCAGAGCAACTGAACTGTTTGGAGAGCTGGTGGAAACACAGAGGAACAGGCTGCCCTGAACATAGCTGAGCTGCATGATGGAGTCCCAGGATGGCCAGAAGGATGGAGCTGAGCGTAAGAGGAAGATGAAATTCATCCCAGCAGAACTGCAGATGCTGCTGGAGGAGGTCGTCAAACACCACTCCCAGCTCTTTGAAAAGCGGTCTCTGCATGTTGCAGAGTCAGTCAAAATGAACACCTGGCTGGGGATCCAGTCCAAGGTCAATGCCATTGGGGTCATACACAAGGACATTGATGACATGAAAAAAGGTGGTATGACCTGCGGATCATAACAAAAAAGAAACTTGCAACACAGAGGAAAGAAGCCGGAGCCACAGGTGGAGGGAGGAGCCGTGCACCAAGACTGACAGACCTGGAGGAGCAGGTTGAAACCACCCTGGAGCCAGAAAGTATCCATGGGATCGGGGATGCTGACAGCTCAGCCAGAGCTGCAAGAAAACAAGGTAAGATGCATGGACATGAATCCCCACCCTTTTCCCTGACCCCCTTCCCCAATGTGGGTCTCTGCATCACACTCCAGAACTGGTTTTAGGTTTTTCCAGCAATGCATCATGGGAGACGTAGTTATAGGAACATACATCAATGCAGTCAACATAGAAATCAGCAAGGCATGCCACCCACCACATCCATAAGCAGTTGAGGAGTAGGCAATTGTGTGATAGGAATGTGATTTATTAATGTCACACAGGTGACCAGAACACCACTGACCCACAGGAGAGTCATGGCACAGTACAGCGCAGGAAAGGGAGGAGAGGGCACCAGCAACGGAGAGGAGTGAGAAAACACCCGAAAGAGCGATCCTGACGATCTCTTCAGGTTACAGGCTGCTCTCGCTACTGCTAGAAACTGTGTCTAATGTTTTTAAATTGTAAACACGCTGTGTAGTAATCGCAACGCCTGCTGCTATCATTGCTAAATTTGCACCTGCATTTTTAAAATCGTTGATTAATAACGGATTGTTTTTAAACATGCACTAGCCTTTCAAACTGTTGCTCTTTACAGTTCGCTCTCACCTTTCAACTTGAGGTGCCCCGTGGTCCGCCGCGGCTTGTGCCGTTTGAGCGGAGGGGTCTACACCATCTTGGTAGCGGCATTCTCCCTGGAACCAGCAGGGTCAGCGCTCCAAGCTCCAAGCCTGTTAACGGCCCCGCCCACTGGCCCTACTAAACACAGCACGCAGAGCGGATGCGCGCAGCGGCGTGCCGGCGGCGCGCCGAAGGCGCGCCAAAGGCAAGCCTGTCTGCGCCCGTCCGCTCCCGGCCGACTCCAGACGCCAGAGACTCTGCCCGTAACTCCACGACTCCCTGCGCACGTTGTACCGAGGAAATGGGCATTATCAGGTATACTACTACGGAACTTCACAAACTCAACCCAGCCAAATCTTCGGTCCTAGACCCCCGCTCTCCTAACTCCCAACCCAACGCAGCCCCCACCAAACCACCTACACCTGGCAAAACCATCTGCGCTCCAAAGACTCCACCTAACCTAGTATGTCTCTACTGCAACGCTAGGTCAATGGCCAAACACGCATTACAAATTTGGGCACTCTTAGACTCTGTGAAACCTGACATATTGTTTGTCACTGAAACTTGGCTCCAGGAATCGTCCACACCAGACATTGCCATAGCCCTACCTCCGGCCTACAAAATACATACACTTGACCGCCCTGGAAACAAAAAAGGGGGAGGAACAGCAATAATTTATAACTCAGCTATAAAAATTCATATAAACGACTCTCACCTCGAATGCTGGGGAGAGCTGCTTATAGCCACGATAATAGTGAACAACAAAGAAGCATGGAAGGTAGCCCTCATTTACAGACCTCCCGGCTCTAAAACCAACTTCTCTGAGAAATTAGTAGAAGCCATAGCACCTTATGCTCTAACCACAAAGAATTTCATCCTCCTGGGAGATGTAAATTACCACCTCGAACTTACCACTGATCCTTGCACTATAGATCTAACCACCAATCTAGAAGCCTTACAACTCTGTCAACTCCCCACAGGTCCAACTCACATAGCTGGGCACACTCTTGATCTCATTTGTACAAATTCCTCTAAAGTCACGATTACTCAAAGTGACTTAGTCTATTGGACGGATCATTACATCATAAAATTCGCTATAACCGGATCTCAGATCCCGGAGACCCGCCCAAGAAAAATGAAAAAAAACAGACCATGGAATAAAATCACCATACCAGCCTTTAGCAAATCCTTTCCCCCACCCTCTATTGCCCAATGCACCAATCCTAGCCAAACCGCCGTGGAATTTGAATCAGCCATTACCAGTGCACTTGATGATATAGCACCTATGCGCACCTCTAAACCTCCAAGAAATAATTCTTTATGGTTTACGCCAGAACTTAAACAAAGAAAATGCGCTACTAGGCTGGCAGAGCGAAAATGGAGACAGACAAAAAGCGCTCAAGACAGACACTTATACAAAGTGGCTCATAGACAGTATATGCAGGACATTGCTGAGGCTAAAAATGTCTACGTGGGTAACAGGATTGCCCTAGCAGCAAATTCCCAACGAGAACTATTTAATATTGTGAAGGAGTTTACCACACCCCCAGGTACACAACAGGCGCTTCCTGACTCCAAAAAATGGGTTGAGTCCGTAGCCTCCTACTTTCATGAAAAAATAACCGAAATTCATAAACGATTTCCCCAGCAAGCAACTGAGGTTGAGACCAGCACTCCTCCCATTGAAAGGCAAAACTCCCACAGCAGCCATGATAACACGCTGAAACTGTTCTCACCCCTGGCTGAGCAGGATGTAAATCACGCACTGCTGAAAATGAAATCTGGAGCACCGGGCGACCCTGCTTCGCCACAAGTCATACATAAAATCTTTCCAGTTTTGATCCCTACCCTGACTAATATTTTTAACCAATCAATACAACATTGCGTTGTCCCTGACCATTGGAAAGAAGCAATAATCAGGCCCATTCTGAAGAAACCAAACGCTGACCCTGATCAATTTACACATTATAGGCCTATCTCCCTTTTGCCACTCTTTGGGAAAGTCATGGAGACCCTAATCAATAAACAACTTGTTGCCCACCTGGAATCAAATAAACTCCTTGATCCATCCCAATCCGGTTTCAGGGCATTCCATAGCACCGA
Organism: Lissotriton vulgaris; assembly: GCF_964263255.1. NCBI lineage: Eukaryota > Metazoa > Chordata > Amphibia > Caudata > Salamandridae > Lissotriton > Lissotriton vulgaris. The sequence goes on along the minus strand of NC_141700.1, from coordinate 803,985,592 downwards.
AACAGCCCTGCTGGAGGTTGTGGATAATATAAGGTTATCCTTAGACTCAAAAAAATCAGCCATCCTGATATTACTGGATTTATCTGCGGCCTTCGACACCATCTCGCATCGCATACTGTTAGAGCGCCTTGTTGAGATTGGTGTCGAAGGAAACGCTCTTAAATGGATATCAAGCTACCTTGAAAACAGACGATCAAGGGTCCAAATTGGCGACCATACCTCTATCTCCTATAATAATGATAAAGGTGTCCCACAGGGATCTATTTTAAGCCCGACCCTTTTCAATATTTATGTTTCCCCTCTGGCCAAAATCATTAGAGAAAGCGGTTTTGGGACAATATCTTATGCTGACAACACTCAAATCCTCGTCACCATCAGCCAAAACCATGAAGACGCTAAACATAGGTTCAAAAATTGTATGACCAATATACAAGAGTGGATGACTAGAAACTACCTAATGATGAACGCAGGGAAGACCGAAGTCATGCTCTTTGGCAAAGCTGACCAAATCTGGTCACCGGACTGGTGGCCTGACGCCCTGGGCACTCGCCCTGCCCCCAAACCATACGTCAGGAACTTGGGTGTAATCCTAGATAACAAGCTCACTATGTCTGAACATATTAAAAAAACAGTTGGAAATAGCTACGGCCAGATACGTAGCCTGAGGAAGATCTTTAAATGGATCCCGCTCTCAGCACGCATGCCCCTAGTCCAAGGGCTGGTTATAAACAGGATGGACTACCGGAACGCCTTGTTTTCAGCCATCAATCAGTCACTACTAAACCGACTTCAGGTTCTTCAAAATACTGCTGCGAGGCTAGTATTAGACCTTCCCCCTCGCACCCCGTCAGCAGCATGTCTCAGAAGGTTGCACTGGCTCCCCGTTAAAAAACGCATAAAGTTCAAACTCTGCTGTTTGGTTCATAAGGCAGTAAATGGACATGGACCAGCTTACCTGGAAAGGAAACTTAAAGCCCATATCCCAATTAGGACTCTACGTTCCTCCAGTAAAGCCCTTCTATCCATTCCTAGAGTCCGAACGGTCAGAAACGGGGACCGAGCCTTCAGTAAAACCGCCCCAGAAGCATGGAACTCCCTCCCCACATCTTTGAGAGAAGAGCCAGATCACACCAGATTTCTGAAACTGCTCAAAACCTGTCTCTTTAATCCTTAGTATTCCGAACCCTTAAACCCCTCTGGATCTGCTGAAATCCAAGGATCTTGTCTGCTCCCAGCGCTCTGAGACCTTCGGGTGAATTACGCGCTTTACAAGTGAAATAAATGTAAATGTAAATGTCAAAGCACTGTTCTGCAACACACACCCACAGCGCAGGCAACCACTACACCGGAGCGAGCCACCACACCACAGCCTCTGTCACCTCTGCTGTTTGGCTCACAACATTTGGAACCACCAGCGCTTTCCCCCACACCAACCTCAGAGTCATCTGTGCTGGTAAGGCCAAGGAGGCATGATGTGCCCCCTCTCAGGATTCTGGAGACATCAGATGAGGAAGATGTGGAGGGTCTTACACCAACAAATCCACCTCTGGCTGACAACGCTGGGCAGCAGACTTCATCTGGAGCTGTGCGTGCCGATGTCCGAGGCCGAGGGGTACGGGAGAGAGGCGAAGGCCAGGATAGAGAGGGGGTCTTCTGTGGTCTTGAGGCCACCATGGTTACAGTCCAGCGCCTGCAAGCAAAGGGCATTTTAGCAGTACATAGACAGGTGCGCATATTGAGTACCAGGATGGCCAACATAGACCGGGGATTGGCTCCATGACAGAGAGCATGCAGTCCATGGCAAAGGGAATGAGGGACATGACACAGTGCATGAGTGCTCTCTGCGAAAAACTAGATAGTGACCACTCCGAGAGGCGCAGGGATCGACAGTGCATGCGGCAACAGACCAAAGCCATGAACCGGCTTGCCACAACAACGTAAATGTAAATGTAAATGTACAGGCATTTATATAGCGCACTACTTACCCGTAGGGTCCCAAGGCGCTTCGACCGCTGCGAAACCCTTCCTGGCTTCCCTGAGAGATGGTCCCTTAATGGGTATCTCCAGGGTGAGACCAGGCATCCCCGGCGGTCTGGTGGGGCCGTTAGTGAAGATGAGGCAAGCTAATGCCCAGAGTTGCCGAGTGTGATCGCTGATCAGAGTGGCACCGAGGCGAGAGAATTATCGAGTCCGCTGACCCTGGTCCAGAAACCTGCCGCGCCGGGAATCGAACCCTGGTCCCGGGCCGTCCTCTGCTCTCGGGTCTGCCGCCTCTAACCAGTGAGCCACACTACTTCACCTACTTCACCTCCCTGCTATGTCGGCGCTCTGTTGCCATGCAGGATGACATTGTGCACTGCTGCACGGATTTGTCGAGGGGGATGGGGAGAGTCACCTCTGCCATGGAACTACTACTCACACACCAGGCAGCCACTGCTGGGGACACAGGTGTCGGGGACACAGAAGACTCCACCAGCAGGAGTGGCTCTAGCACTCCTGTTCCTGACATTCGAAGGAACAACAGGCGCCAATCTGCTGACCCAGGCACCACTGCAACCGTTGACACCCAGCCTCGTGTATCCCGCACTGTAGTGTGTGGGCGTAAACATTGATGATGTAAAATGTAAATTGATACTTGTATAGCGCATTACTCACCCACAAGGGTCTCAAGGCGCTTGTACGAATACCGCTGTGGAACCCGTCCTGGCTTTCCCTGTGAGGCGTCCACTCCTGGGCACCCCCAGGGTGAAGGCCAGGCATCCTTAGCGTTGTGGAGATTAAGCAAGCTATTGCCCAGAGTTGCAGAGTGGGACTCCATGATTGGAATAGGCACCGAGGCGAGAATTATGAGGTCAGTGGAATTTTGAGCCCAAGACCCGCCGAGGCTGGGAATTGAGCCCTGGTCCCGGGCTAGACCTCTGCATCAGGGTCTGCCGCTCTAACCATTGCCGCTCAACCCACAGGACAGGTCACGGTGAGGTAAACTGTGACACCCAGTGTGGAATGCAGACATTGTAGTACCATGGTGTGGTATCAGTATAGTGTTAAGTGACCTCACGAAGTGGATCAGCGACTGCGCAGACGAGCTCGCCCCCCTGAGGACCCCGCCCAGCAGACCCGGCAGCAAGAAAGCCCCATGGTTCACCGACGAACTCAAGAGCTCCAAGAAGATCTGCCGAGCCCACGAGAGAACCTGGCGCAGAGACCCTACACCGGACAACATGACTGCCCTCAAGCTCGCCACCCGGAAACACCACCAACTCATCCGCGCCACCAAGAAAACTGCATTCAAGGAACGACTGGACAACAACGCACACAACAGCAAAGAACTCTTCAACATCGTCAAAGAGCTCTCCAACCCCAACGCCGGAAACAACGACATCACCCCTTCGCAAGATCTCTGCAACTCCCTCGCCTCCTACTTCCACAACAAGATCACGGATATACACAACAGCTTCAGCACTCAACCGACGAACACCACGACCGAACCACCGCCCCCCACCACCACCCTCCGCTCCTGGACTCCGGTCAGCACCGAAGACACCGTCTGCACGATGAACTCCATCCACTCCGGATCTCCAACCGACCCCTGCCCGCACCACATCTTCAACAAGGCCAACGCTATCATCGCACCCCACCTGCGGGACATCATCAACACCTCCTTCGACACCGCTACCTTCCCGGAGAGCTGGAAACACGCCGAACTCAGCGCTCTGCTCAAGAAGCCATCGGCTGACCCCACCGACCTCAAGAACTACCGCCCCATCTCGCTGCTCCCGTTTCCTGCAAAAGTCATCGAGAAGACCGTCAACAAGCAGCTGGCCGCCTTCCTCGAGACGAACGGCTCCCTCGACCCCTCGCAGTCTGGCTTCCGGGCCAACCACAGCACCGAGACCGCCCTGATCGCAGTCACCGATGACATCCGAGCGCTGCTCGACAATGGAGAAACAGCGGCCCTCATCCTCCTCGACCTCTCCGCGGCCTTCAACACTGTCTGCCACCGCACCCTAGTACAACGCCTCAGCAACGTCGGAGTCCAGGAAAAGGCACTGGAGTGGATCATCTCCTTCCTCGCTGGAAGGACACAGGGAGTCCGCCTCCCCCCGTTCAGATCCGAATCTACCGAAGTCATCTGCGGCGTCCCTCAAGGCTCCTCCCTCAGTCCAACCCTCAACATCTACATGAGCCCCCTCGCAGACATCGCACGCCAGCACAACCTCAACATCATCTCCTACGCCGACGACACCCAGCTGATCCTCTCCCTCACCAACGACCCCGCCACCGCCAGAGCCAACCTTCACGAAGGGATGAAAGAGGTAGCCGAATGGATGAAGAACAGCCGCCTGAAACTGAACTCAGACAAAACGGAAGTCCTCATCCTGGGATCCTCACCCTCCGCCTGGGACGACTCCTGGTGGCCCCCCGCCCTAGGCAGCGCACCCAAACCAACAGACCACGCACGCAACCTGGGCTTCATCCTGGACTCCTCCCTCTCCATGACCAGACAAGTCAACGCCGTCTCCTCGTCGTGCTTCAATATCCTGCGCATGCTACGTAAGATATTCCGGTGGATCCCCACCGAGACCAGTAAGACGGTCACCCAGGCCCTCGTCACCAGCCGTCTGGACTACGGCAACACCCTCTACGCCGGAACCACCACCAAACTCCAGAAGAGACTCCAGCGGATCCAGAACGCCTCAGCACGACTCATCCTGGACATCCCCCGCCGCAGCCACATCTCTGGACACCTGAGAGACCTACACTGGCTCCCGGTCAACAAGAGAATCACCTTCCGTCTCCTCACCCACGCACACAAAGCCCTACACAGCCAAGGCCCAGGATACCTCAACGGCCGCCTCAACTTCTACGCTCCCAAACGCCAGCTCCGTTCGACCAGCCACGCCCTCGCCGCCGTCCCCCGCATCCGCAGAGCCACCACAGGGGGACGGTCCTTCTCCTACCTTGCCGTCAAGACATGGAACTCCCTCCCCACCCACCTCCGCCTGACCCAGGACCACCTCGCCTTCAGAAGGCAACTCAAGACCTGGCTGTTCGCGCAGTAGCGGACCCCCCCCCCCCCCCCCCCCCCCAGCGCCTTGAGACCCTCTGGGTAAGTAGCGCGCTATATAAATACGATGATTGATTGATTGATTGATTATTAAACTACGTGATTCAAATACCAAGCCTGCCTGTGTCTCCTTACTTACTTAGAAATAGCTGCGTGTGATCTCTGCCTGTCTCAGTCTCCCATCTGTTGCTGGCGCTGCTCCCGCTTCATAGGGCTCTGCCTGTTCTGTTCCATCATCAATGTCCTCATGATGTGTGATCTCCACCTCTGTGCCTTCCTTGGAGGCAAGGTTGTGCTGCATGGCACAGGTCGCAATTATTTTGCAGCAGATGATTGGAGTGTACTGCTGTGCACCTCCATTCTTATGGAGGCAGCAGAACTTGCTTTATAGAAGTCCAAATGTGCGTTCTACAACCCTGCGGGTTGCTCTGTGTACCACATTGTAACGCCTCTCACTCCTGGTAGATGGATTCATGTAGGGGGAAAGAACAAAGGCCCGCAGAGCATAAGCACTATCACCTAGGTGGAAAAGAGAGTGCCATTAGTTACATACTCATGATTGATTCATCTGCATTGACTATCAGGGTGTGTCACAGTTATTTACCTAGCAGGTATCCATCCCCGAAATCTCCAGCTACAAGGCGTGTGTATATCCCACTGTTCTGGAAGATGTACGAGTCGTGGGTACTCCCAGGGAATTTGGCCACAATGTCTGTTATGATGTTGCCAGCGTTGCATATCACCTGCACATTGATTGAGTGCGTTGACTTCCGATTCCTGTAAATGTGTTCTGTGGCTGCAGGTGGGCAGAGTGGGATGTGGGTGCCATCTATACAGCCTATGACGTGAGGGAAGTGGGCCAGTTGATAGAAATCTGTTTTGGTCTTCGCAGGTTCCGCAGGTGTGTCAGGGAACCTGATATAATGATGCATTCTCTGCATCATGGCCTCAAGGAACTTCCTGAAGAAACGGGACAGGCAGCTCTGGGACACACCACCTACTGCAGCAATCACACTCTGGTAGCTCCCAGAGGCAAGCAGGTTGCACATGAGGTGGGATGGCGTACGCCCTTGGTGTTGAGTGATCCAGGAGTGGGTGAAGGTCCCTGATCAAGTCCAGGATGGTTTGGGGGTGTAGCCTGTACCTTTGTATGATCTCTGGCTCAGTCAGTTGGATGAGTGTTATCCTCTGCCTGTAGACTTGCTCCTCCCTTCTCCATACCCTCTCTCCTGCTGCCTATAGCCGTAGCCACCTTGCTATGACGTAGAATGCCGCCATTCTGGTAACGCTGTTGCATTTTGGGTCAAGGCACATAAAAAACTCTTAGATGCCCTAAAATGTAAGCCACGTAACTTAATTGAAGTGTCAAAACTAAGGAAAGAATATAGGAGTACGACCGAGGCCCGTAAAAGAGAAATAAAACACACAGCCTGGGAAGCACTTTATGACAATCTCACTATAAGGGATAGTGCAAAATTTTGGTCCATAGTGAACTCCCCTTTGTTTAGCGGCAAAGAGAATGAGCCATTAGAAGTTAATATCACTGAGAAGCAATGGCTAGATCACTTCGAAAACATTTACGGAAGTAAGACCATTACCACCCCTTTTACTCCTATAGATCCCTTACCTACAGACACTCCACTTAGGGTATCGGTAAAAGAAGTATTAAACGCAATTGAGAATACTGCCGGCGGGAAAGCCCCAGGCCCGGATGGGGTCCCCGCTGATATGTATAAAGCACATCCCTACATATGGTCTATAGTACTTGCGAATGTTTTTAATTTAGCATGTATGAATCTGTCTGACATTCCGACCACTTGGTCACATTCGGTCATCATTCCAATTTTTAAGAAGGGGCAAAGGGGTGATCCCAGGTGTTATAGACCAATATCGCTACTTGATTCCTCATTTAAAATTCTAGGTAAAGTCCTTTTAAACAAAATTAATTTGTGGGAAAAGGAACATGCAATTTTATGCAACACGCAATATGGATTTAGAACAGGGAGGGGGACTGAGGAGCAGTGTCTTAATTTATACATGACTGTTTGTAAATACACTGTCGCATCCAGCGGGTCTATCCACCTAGCTTTTATGGAACTGTCCACAGCGTTCGACCTAGTAAATAGGTCGAAGCTGTGGACGATTCTTGCGGAGCTGGGGCTGGACCGTGCTCTGATTAACTTTTTAGCTTTTTTGCACAGCGACCTGACTGCATCAGTACGGATGACCACAGAAGGCAAGTGTACCACTGGGTTTAGATCAGTAAGAGGGGTTAGACAGGGGTGCATTCTGGCCCCCATGTTATTTTCTTTGTATATTAACTCTCTGTATTCTGTTCTTAAAACAGCTACCCCAGATATACCCAATATGGGAGGGTCACCGTTGCCGGTACTGATGTACGCCGATGACACGGTCCTCATTGCCAGAACCCCCAATGGTCTACAGTTGCTTCTTGACTCGTTTGGGGCCTTTATGAAAAATCTAGACTTGGTTGTAAATATGGAAAAATCGCACGTTATGTCCATTGGGAAAGGTAAAAACACCACAAAAACCCTACGATGCAATGGAGTGATTTTATCCAAAGACAAAACATTTACATACCTTGGAGTCATCTTTGATGACATGGGTACCTGGACCCCGCAGGTTGCAAATAAAGCAATGGCCATACAGCGGTCATTTGCAGCGATATTGAGTTTTGCTAAGAGACTGGGGGGTAAACCAACTGAAGCCATCCTCAAACTGTATAGAGCCAAAACCTTGGCTCTAGCTAGATATGGGGCAGGGATTTGGGGATTCAGGGACTTGGCACTGATTCAGAAGGAAGAGAATAGGTCCCTGCGCTCACTATTAGGCTTACCACAGTCTACACCCGTCTTCTCTGTCTTAACTGAACTAGGGCAAGGTTACATTGAGGATGCCCTTAACCTGGCCCCACTACTTCTTTGGGTGAAAACGTGGCTGAACCCGAACCTGATGTTAAACCGTCAAATTATTGCTGACTGCATGGGGAGAGACAGAGTTAAAGATATAAAATGGCTACGCTATATTAAGTCTGTTGCTACTCATTTGGGTCGTCCTGATTTGTATAGTAATCCCGAGAGGCTATGTAAAGAGGATGTTACATGGATTAAAACACATTTTGTAGAGTCTAGGAACATGCTTCGTGAAGCCCAAGAAATAGAGAAAACAACTGTTAGGGCTCACTACACTGTTGTCTCAACCATGACCATCCAGCCTTATTTGAGGGTAGTGAATAGGCCATACCACCGGTGGCTTCTCACAAAATTTCGTTTCAATCAGATGCACCTCCTTCTGGGTGATTATCCAAAATGGAACAAGCCAAGGGATCATGCCCCATGTAAATGCGATTCTTTCTCTGACCAAGACCTGATCCATTTTGTATTTTTTTGTCCTTTTTTTGCGGAGGGGAGAGAAAAATATTTACTACCGATTTTGAGAAACAGGGGATTTATGCAAGTGAAACCCGCATTGCTGTTTTTACAAATTATGGAGACACCTATTGTAATGTTTGGGGTTGCTAGTTTTTTGGTTGCAGCCATGAGAGCTAAACGACTTAGATCACTGAACACCTCATCAGCTGAATGAACCATGTAAATATTGAGATGTAGCATATTATAAAACATATTTCCTTATGATTTGCATAAATAATGTTGCTCCGTATAGTTTTAATTTGTTCTGAATATGGCAATGAACTACCTCTAGAATATAAAAGTGATGTTCTAATCGAGGGATTTGATCTATCCACAAAGTTAAAGTAACACCTGAACCCGATTCATCCTGCATATATGTCCTTTTTAATGTCCTGTTTTAACATCTTTTTTAAATGTATACTACATAATGTACTGTCTTGGTGAAAAATGAATGAAATGTACGCCTACCTTTTTGTTATATGTGTTTCTGTGTTTGTAGTATACTTTTATGATTTTAATTAATCGAATAAAGTACTTTTGACTTGACTTGACTTGACTTGACATTTTGGGTCCTTATTCTATAGCCTGCACCTGGTTACCACCTGCTTTCAATCCAATGGTAAATACCGACTCTTAAATACCGGATTTCATGAAATTCCTTTTTTTTAAATTTCCTACATCTCGATAGTCATTTCTTACCATTTCTTATTTACAGATTCAGTAAATAAGAATGCGGTAAATAAGAATTCAGAACATTCCGAATCGGTAGAATACCGACTCGTATTTACCGATTCGGTAGAATTTTAACTCCTACATCTCATTTTCCAAATAACGGTCGGTAACAGCCGAAATTACCGAATTTCGTCCGTTACCGACCGGTATTTGGCTACCTACATCTGGCCCTTAATATCTCGTCGGGAAGGAATTACATCTTAAAACGCTCTCAATGCTGCCATGTGGCTATCAGCTGGTTCCCCACAATTTACCTTCTGTTTATAAACTTGTGCTGCTCTACAACGTATTTTTTGATGGCAATATTTTAAATATTTTTGATATACAGCTAACTAAACGTGATAAAGTTCCTCATTTTTTCTCTATCAGTTAAGACGGTAATTGTTTGAAATTCAATTACAAATCAATATTGGCTGATTACAATCAAGATTCAGTTTGATATTAATGATCATCCTTTTTCTTAATGTAATTTCAAGGTTCACTATCTCAAGAAAGTGCAGTCTCTGTGAGATGCACAAAATGATGCTTTCCTCACTTTACAAACATAAGGACACCTTTTCTTAAATTATCACTGTGTAATTCAAGTGCCATGAAACCATGCACCACATTGCCACAAGCCTGCGTAGATCGCTCTTCGGGTTGCTATTCTCACAAAGGATGTGTGTGCAGCGGCTTGCCGGATATCACATAGCTTCAGATATGCGTGCCTTCAGACAATGCCTCCACCACAGGATCATGATGAAGTTGTACATTTGCACTTTTGGAATCCAAAAGGAAATTCACATACTTCGTGTGTGTGTGTGTCTGGGAGGTTAAAAGCCAGCTTGGAAGGCGGGGAAAGAGGCAGATTACTTACAAGTTTTGCGAAGCTTCGGTTGCCTTGGAAACCAGGAAACATCCGGGAGATTGGATTGCAGAGGCAGCCACGAGGGAGAAGCACGAAGAGGGCACCAGCTGGAACAACACAGCAGGCTCAACGAGGAAGACCAGAAAAAGGCAGAAGGAACAAACAAATAAGGAAGCCCTCCAGAGCCTTCCACACTCCACAGGTGCATATTTATGGCCCCAGTTCCCAGCATTTCCTGGTGTACATCCTGCAGTTTCTCTGATTGGAGGACAGTCGTCAATGACGTTGTATTCTTTTACAATGTCCTCCAATCAGGGAGCTCCTTGAGATGCACTGTTCGGAATCCAAAATGGAGGGTAAACGTTTTGGTTTCCAGAGTCAGGCAGTTCCAGGCAGAAGTGCAATGGGAAGGCGCGACCCCCTTTCCAAGACTCCACGCCCCCCCTGAGGGTCGCACCCCACAGATTGAAGACCCCTGTTCTAGAGGATAAGGTGGTCATACCGTTGTCAACCATTGCCAAAGCATTTTCTAAATTAATCCTGTCAATTTAGCACAGTCTTTCAGCAGCACCCTGATGAGACACTTTCCATACTTCGTTGTACATGGCACACAAGAAGAGCTTTAGCTGTGGCTTCCGGGGACCTAATAGAAATTTCGTGAGATCCAGGTCATCAGGCAAAAAGGACAGGTGTTGCTTCACCTGAGACAGTGTAGAGGTTTGCAGCCAATCAAGGCACAACTTCCCAACACTGTAAGTTGTCACCACCCCAAGTGTTCAGACTGAACATGACGCATGTCAGTTCTATTAATTTTGAAAACCCTCAGTGTTACTCTGGAATCGCGCCTGACACCTGTTAGTGTCCAGTGGCCAAACTAACCATCTCTTCCAATAGGGGTTAGACAAATTGTATGTGCCATTACACAGCCTGGCATCCAACGTATACTCACTGTAGTGTGTAAATTGTTGCCAATTTTCAAAACATGCAAATGTGGGAATTCATGGTGTGTTCAAACCAATCATCTCGGCTATTCCAAGACATGTTGTTTGTTGCACAGTTTTGTTCAGGAAAATTATTTGTTGTGGTATCAAGCATGCTCTAAACCATGGGTGTTAAACCTGTCAGCCCTTTGGGTGGCCCCTCCTTATTCCCCCCCCCCTTTTTGCCTTCTATTTTTGTGTCCACCGTAATTGTTTTTGGTGTTGACCTTAGGTCTCTGGGCGCCTCATTATTACCTATTAGTAATGAAGTGCAGGTGCTCCTCTAGATTGGAGGAAGGTTCTCTCTCACAAAATGGTGGCCTACCAACTGTCAAAGATTTACCTCAGTGTTTGGCCCATAGGTTAGTATTAGAGGGATCTAGAACCTTCCGGCCCATTCTAGTGACCCGGGCCTCGGGTATATAAGGTCAGAACCTGGGCGGCCATTTTGTCACTGCTAGCCTGGCTGGAGTATAGACAACTGCGTCAGGGGGAGTTGTGTCACAGGCTACTCTGATTGTTCCTAGGGACTTCGAGAAAGTCATGGGTGCTGCCCTCCCCCCTGTTGATCTGACCCTACCCATGTAAAAAGGACTGTGGGCCTCACAGATTCTAGAGTGGCCAACGCAGAGAAATAACTAAATTACTTCAGCATCTGGGGTAACCTGGCCGTGACCCTAGAATTCTAAAAGGGTGGTGCCGTGGGTTACAGAGACAACGAGGAGAAAAAGGACTGCTGACACGAGCTGGGTAGTAAGAGGGCATCTGGAGTGGTGACTTGGGTTATTATTCGGCCTGTATGGGGAGCGATGACTTTGCCCTGGTAGCGTGGCCGAGATAACCTCTTTCTGCCCTCCTCATTGCTAGCGACATGTGTGACCTGGTTGAGAGCCTGGGGGCCAGGGCTGCCGGTGTCTCGACACCGCTGATTCTGTTGTGAGGAATAGAGTGAACTATTCCCGCGCCAGGCATGAGAAGGAATTGGGGGCATCACCAGCTTGAGGAGAGAGACGCGGGCGGGGTCGCCTGGCATCCGGATTCCCGCCAGGCACATCTCTCAGCTCCCCCCTGTCAAGCCGGAGATTCCTGGTGTTGTGGGGAAGTCGGCTGCCTCTCCGGGGGGACTGGAGCAGAAGCGCACGGAAACCCCGCGCTATGGTATCCCCGGGAAGGTAAATCCTGCAGGGTGGCAGAGGCCCCTTTCCGCCTCAGGCGAGTCGCCAGACCTGAGCGGGAGGGAAGGTAGACGGATCGGCAGAGGGCCCAGCTCCGGAGCTGCTCCGCGCAAGCACTGCTCGAGTGCTGAGGTATTTGGGAGTCCGGGAGGGGAGGAAACAGAAGGGCGGCTTGTGCTGGAACTGAACCGCGAAGGCATATCCCCCATTCAAGCCTGCTCGACTTTCCTGAATTAAATCGGAGGTGTCAACTTTTGCCCCCCATCTTTTTGGAATTAAACTTGTGAGGAATTGTTCAGACAGAGGAGTAAGAGAGACAGCAGCCTCACAGATTAACTAACCAGCATGATGTTTAAAGTAAATGTCTTTCAGAGCCTAATTTAAGTCAAAGAAGAAACTGGTTAGAAAAGTGAAGCCATTTTTATGCTAGACGTTCTAGGAAGGCAATCGCATATTTAATCTAGTACCCTTTGATGTGTTCGCTGCCCTAAACTTAATTAGCAATCTGTCACAAATGGTTTAGGAGGGGTGTTTCTACCTCTTGAATGTCAGGGTTAAGGAAGAAAGAAACTAATTGCCTAGACAAATGTAAAAGTGTAATAGCCTGAACTTATCACTGCACTTATGTCCGAAAGGGAAAGTTCAAAGTCTTAAAATAATAAGCAAGGTGATTTTATTTGTAATATTTTTCCTGTACTTTGATCACAAAGAGAAGTAGGAAATTTAATGGTGAAGAACATACTGTAAGTAATGAAACTGTAGTGCAAGAGGAAACTAAAGAAAAGATAAAGCTTCGTTACTTTTTCTAAAAAGGTGTGGTGTCATTTTTGGCGGATGGGCGCCGAGTTGCTGTGGTGAGTGTGACGCAAGCCTTGCACAATTGCCTTAGAGATAGGTCTTACCACCTCGAGCCAGGCTACACTAAGTGGACCGGTGACCCCGGGTCCAACAATGGGTTCTCACAAACAATTCCTTAGGGGCTGAAATACACTGTCTTGATTATCACCTGGGGCTGCACATATGACCATGGAGTGAAGGGCTGGGTGGGGGGAGGGACCTGTGGGTGAGGTGATTCAGCGCAGTGTGATTTGGGAATATTGCATGGTGGAAACTTTGGTGGACAAATTGTACCACGTGGAGAGAACCCCCACACATGGAAAAAAACTTCTTTAAATAAACTATTAAACAAATTTAGAGAATACTGCATTGTGGAAAAAAATTTGGATAGTTTTGAAATTTAACCAGTCCAAAGGATGTGCAAGTAATTCATAAAAACTGTGCCCCTTGTGCTATTAATCACACACATTGATGTAAGAATGATAAGCTGTCAATTAAAAGTACATTCAACCAAACATTTTTTTTAATGACTTTTTTTCTGATAAAGTAGCATTCCGATTAGATACTTAATGTACTGTTATTATTAGGTATCATTGGTAATGGAGAAATGCCAATCAAATTAATATTCAAAGATGGAAAGTACAAGGTACAAGCAGTTCCTTCATGTCACACATGATAAGACGGCACGCAGAGTGTTCACCGGTGTGCAAGAGTTGCAGTGCAAGTCTCCCGAACTAGATACCACATAAAAAGTGTTGCTCCGGTTTGAAGGCTTTTAGTGAATCTAGAACAGCAAGTAGAAAGGTGCACATAATGCAGGGAAAGTCTTTTCCATGGCACAGAGTTCACGCATTCATCTTACACTTCATGTCCACAATTAATTTCTTGTACTCTGGAACCTTTTCAGAATGTGCAAGTCTCAGGATGTGATTCAGAAGGGCATCAGTCAGTCTGTTCGCAGTTTATTTTTTAGAACATCCATTGTGGAAAAGGAATCCTCGCATACATATGTGGAGCCACACATGCCAAGCATTTTCTGTGCTAAGGTAGAAAGAAGATGGGATTTTCCAGGTGGCACACTTTGCCAGAAATCTTCTGGTTCCTTCTCCAAGAAAGAGGGCAGAAGCAGAGAGCTGTATTGCATGTCAATTAGTTCCATCTCAGCTTGTGCCGTTTTCAAACTATCAAATTCAACAGCTTCAAGATTCCTTGCACTAACTATCCATGGATTTTCTACAAGCCTGAAAACTGGGTTGAGAACTCTAAGCTGAGAAAATCCCCTCTTTTTTTAAACCTTTTTATTGAGTTTTTCAGGTTCAGACAGAGGATACAACTTACATCATCATTTGCGATTAATTATCTTTTAATATATTAAGTTGCCAGAATATAGTACAATTAAGTTGGACGAGTGTTTGGGTGTGCATTGTCTGCGCACACAGCGTGCGCGTTTGAGAGTGGTCGGGGTCTATAGTAAATTATTTGGTTCTTGAGCTTCATTAGTGTATCTCTGCTGTTGTTGTAGCTTTTCTGCAAGTGTCATTTTCAACAAACCAACTGAGGGTGTAACTTTAGAAGTAGGGTTTACTGGTTGCTTTCAGGGCTTATGGCGCCCTGGTATTTCCCCTAGTCTAATCATCCCTAGGCACATCTCCCGCCAGGGCGCGCGTGGGTCTCAAGTAGGGGTCGGGGGAGTAGATCCCTCTCAGACAGCTGTTTCTGAGATGTGGGACACTGTGGGGCTTGGCGTCTTCTGGGTGTCTGCCAGGGATTCCATAGGGGTTGTATGTGCCTGTTTAAAACCGTGAAGGAGCATCGCCCACTCCATGGAAATAGGGTGACTCCGTGTTCCGCGTGTCTCCTCTAGCCTGATTGCGTCTTCTTCTGCTGCTCCCCATTTCATGACTGCCCCCCTCCATGCTTCTATCAGAGAACCTGTAGTTGAGCGCAAATGTGATTCTTCGTAGGGCCAGTACCGTGAATCGGATCTCTACCTTTTTAGGTTTTGCCTGGCGAAAGCTGCGCTTTCTGCGCAGCTTTTTCGCGCAGGCGAAAACCTGATGAGAACTGTAGTGTGGCTTTGTTCGGCCCTCGTCATTGATTGGCTGGCTCCGTAAACGGAGCCTTGCCATTGGACGAGGGGCCTGTCCGTCAATGCCGGACCAGACACGGGGGCGTTCCTGACATTCTTTGGCTTTTGCCGACGTCACGCGACGCCGGGAACGCCCCCGAGTCTGGTCCGGCATTGCCGGCACTTCTGCGTCTCTCCTGCCCCGTGACTGGCCGGCCGGCCAATCCTAGCGCGGCCGGCCGGAAGTGCCCGCCCCCCGCAACAAGAAGGAAGACGGCAAGCAGTATGGCGGCGCCCGCGGGGCTCCCGTGGCCTGGAGGGAACCCCGGGAGATGCGGAGGACGTTGCCGGTCTCCCATGCCGAAGAGGGAGACCGGAGAAGTGCCGCCGTCGCAAGGTGCAGGTGAGTCGATTTGTGCTCCCGTCCCCGTTCCCGCCCCTTCTCCCGCCCAGCCACGCAGAGCACCGGCCGCCCGCTCTCTGTCCCCACCGCAGGCCCGGAAGGCGCCTGCCGCCCGCTCGCAGTCTCCCCCGGCGCGGAAGGCTCCCGCCGCCCGCTCCCAGTCTCCCCCTCAGGCCCGGAAGCCCCCTGCCGCCCGCTCCCCGTCACCCCCGCCGCCGAAGAAGGCCCCTGCCACCCCTCAGCCTGCCAAGAGCGCTTCACTGCTGGACCTGGGCTCCCGTCCCCGTTCCCGCCCCTTCTCCCGCCCAGCCACGCAGAGCACCGGCCGCCCGCTCTCTGTCCCCACCGCAGGCCCGGAAGGCGCCTGCCGCCCGCTCGCAGTCTCCCCCGGCGCGGAAGGCTCCCGCCGCCCGCTCCCAGTCTCCCCCTCAGGCCCGGAAGCCCCCTGCCGCCCGCTCCCCGTCACCCCCGCCGCCGAAGAAGGCCCCTGCCACCCCTCAGCCTGCCAAGAGCGCTTCACTGCTGGACCTGGGCACGCAACCTTGATCTACGAGTGTCAGCCATTTCAGTTTATTCTTAGTCAATAAACATTTCTGCTTTTCACTATTTAGAAACATAGATAATATCTATTCTAAATACATTCTCAATTTCTGATGAATTAAATCAACTGGATTTTAGTGAATGTACGATGTATAGATCTAGGACACATTTTTATGTATGGCGCTCTAGTGCCCTCTGTGGCATGGAGCCTTATTTCTGGAAGATATTATATGAACTACATCTTGAACAGAGTAGGCAAAGTACAAACAGGCTTTACAAACCCGGCTAAGGATACAGGGAATGACTGGATGCAGTCTGATGTTATTCTTTGCAATTACCTGGTTACGACAAGGACGTGGCTAACGAGACAAGGAATCTGTCAGCCTAGGAAATTAAAATAGTATATATACTGTTTGCAGCTCCTAGGTCATTCTGCCAGCGGGAACAGCAGTGGTGAGATGTGTCACCTTGGAGACGATGCACAGAAAAGAAAGCCGTTTGACAAAGGCAATTGAATTGGCTTGTGTATACTGCACATGCCCAGGCATACAATATGGACGTATGAGAACGCACAACTTAAAAGACCCATGCTCACAAGTACCAGCATGCAGTAATACACACAGACCACCAAATATAGGCATTTGTGCACAGATGACAACAGTCATGCATAACCCAACACTAGAGGGGACAAATGGTGATGTGCACCAGCGGAGCAAAGGCTAAAACCAAGCAGGGGCACATGGTGATCTGTTTGCCTGAGAGCACTAGTGATGAACCTCAGGAGAGTATTGGGTGATGAGCGCCAGAGGAGGGCAGAATGATGCGCAGTTCAGGGGAACAGGTCTCTGTGCATTTAGAGGCATCATTGTGAGGATTCAGGCTGATATGAAGCAAGAAGCACATGGAGATGCACAAAGGGGGCACCCGGCAATGAACAGAATGCGAGCGCCCTGCATTGCTAGATAAGTCTCACGTTGTCCCATGTGAAGTGTGAGCAACTCATCCCGACTAAGGGGGGGGGGGGTTTGGAAGGAAGCATGTCCCATGTGAAGTGTGAGCAACTCATCCCGACTAAGGGGGGGAGGGGGGGGTTTGGAAGGAAGCATGCACTCGTGCCCTTTTTTGCTGTTAGTGAATTAAGAGTAAAAATCAAACATTTATACCAGGAGAAACATTACTATTTTATTTCACAAATGGTTGAAGCTGCTTGCATATCCCGAGTCAGGCGGGTGTCTACCAATTTCTAACCCCCCCAAAAAATACGTTATTTTGACTGTGTGTGTGTGTGTGTGTGTGGGGGGGCTCTGTGTGGGTGTGTGTGGGGGGCTTTGTGTGGCTGTGTGTGGGGGGGCTCTGTGTGGGTGTGTGTGTGGGGGGGGGGTTGTGTGTGTTGGGGGGGGCTCTCTGTGGGTGTTGGTGTGTGTCATTTGCGAGAGATAAAGCTAGTGGCATTGTAAATGACAATGCCATTTATTTATGTTAAAAAAAAACATAAATAAAAATAATGTCAAGAGCAATGCCAATCGCTCTAACTTTAACAAAGGCAAAACCATTGCATTGTAAATGCTTGTTCTTTTTCTGGTGTTTGAAGATCCCCAGGGCGCTAGCCTACCTTGCATCGAGGCCTGTCAGGGCAGTGATTGTCCGTATCATGGTGTGTACTTCTGACCAGTAGGTCTGCAGAGTGGGACATGTCCATAGCATATGCACGAATGTGGCACTGGGTAAGTGGCAGCGTGGGCAGTCAAACTGCGTTGCAGGATAGAATTGTGCGAGCCGTGCTGGTATAAGATACGCTCGGTGTAATATGTTGAACTGAATATTTCTGAAGCGCTGGTTGCGCGAAACTTCCTTGTGGTGCTCCAGGGCCGTGAGCCATTCATTATCGTGCCATGCCATGACCAAATTCATCCTCCCATTTTGATCGTAGTCATGAGGTCTATGATGGATCTATAGATCCATGAGATGAGGTGGCCCATATTCAGTATCGCGTGAAGTGTGGGGTGCGTTTTTGGAGGTATAATTTTTTTTATCATGTAGTACTTTACCTGCACGCAGGCTCTAACTGACACTGCAGACTAGCCCTGATCCCGGGATATCCACGGTCAAACTAATGACTCCAAAGCTATTTGTTTTCTCTTTGCCTACCACACCGTGAAAGATGGTTTCATTACCTTTTTGTAACTAATTACTTTACGTTACTTTGCATTATCTATCCTGCTGCCCGCCTCCCTCATTAAATGTAAATACATTAGGGCGTCTGAGCAATCTTCACAAATGTTCACTAGATGTACTGACTAGACAGGTTGCAAATTTTAAGTCACTGGTGGTGGTTATCAGTGCCTTATTTTAGCGTAAAATAACAAGTCTAACACTAGACAATGCTTGTCTATTATCTCTTTTTGACATTTGTAGCCCTGATGAAGTCGCACATGTGACAAAACACATGTTGGCTATGGTTACCACTCTAATGTGAAAAGCCATCGGAATTATAATAAACTACTTGTTAAACAACAAGACTAAAGAAACCAGGATTGAAGACCACATAAACAGTTGACAAAACATCTAGAGGAAAACCACCTATTCCACCCCAACCAGGCTGGTTTTAGGGCAAAACACTCCACAGAGTCAGCCCTCCTACATACTGTAGAGACCCTCAAGATGGCACTGGACCACGGGAAAAAGGCCGTCCTGATCCTGCTTGACCTGTCGGCGGCCTTCGACACGGTCTCACACGCCGTGTTGATAGGCCGCCTGACAGAGTCAGGATTAGCAGGAACCACCCTCGAATGGCTGAAAAACTTTCTAAGCCATAGGAGACAAGTAACCGTGCTAGGAAACTACTGCTCGGATGAAAAAACGATAAAAACAGGGGTACCGCAAGGCTCAAGCCTGAGCCCGGTGTTGTTCAACCTCTATATGAGCCCCCTGATAGAACTCATCACATCCTTTAACATCAGCACGATATCTTACGCTGACGACACCCAGCTTATCCTAGTACTGGATAACAACTCCTCTATAGCAGAGGAAAACTTACGAAACTGTCTGACGGCAACCTTTGGCTGGATGCGAACAAACCACCTCAAATGTAATTCAGGTAAAACTGAAATCCTCCCATTCGGCCAAAACAACTTTTTTTCCCCCTCAAATTGGTGGCCTCAAGACGCCGAAGTTCCCCCCAACACCATCACGTCGGCTCGTAACCTAGGAATAAGGTTTGATGAAGCACTATCTTTTAAGCAACAAGCAGGTACTGTGGCAGGGTCCTGTTTTAATATCATTAAAAGTCTTAGAAGATTCTTTGATTTCCTTCCCCTAACAGCTAGAAAGACTGTGGCAGTAGCCCTCATCACATCCCGCTTAGACTACTGCAACAGCATCTATGCAGGCGCAAACAGAGCTGTTCTGCACAAATTACACATAGTTCAAAACGCCGCCGCTCGCCTGGTGCTACGACTACCCAGGAAATCATCTGCTTCAAAAGCACTCAAAACCCTGCACTGGTTACCCATCCACAAAAGAGTGCTATTTAAAATCCTGCTCATTACGTTCAGAGCCTACCACCAGTCAGGACCGACATACCTGTCCCAAAGGTTTGGAAGATACACTCCCCCACGATCACTCAGATCATCCAACCTCAACCTACTTGCAGTCCCTAAATTCAGACTAACCACAAAAGGTGGAAAATCCATCGGAGTACTGGGAGCCAAAGCTTGGAACAAGCTCCCACCACAAATGCGCCTGATTCAGTCCGAAAAACTGTTTCGTAAAATGCTCAAAACCTGGATTTTCAATACCGAAGACTCAATCTGCTTAGCGTTAATCTAAACCATATTTTACTCATAGACCAGGATCTATAAGTAGGATCTACCTTAGCAGCTGCCCTATTCTTTCTCTGTCGAGACAGCGATGTCTAGCGCCAAGATGCTCCTTGGAGTGTAAGCGCGCTCTACAAAAGCCTATTCACATTCACATTCACATTCACATTACTATAATTGTTATATATAAGTCTTTACGTGTGCCCGATGCAAGTATATTGAGGTTGAGTGCTTTTGTTCGAATATAATTAACAATTCTTACTACTTGCTTCATAACGTCATTTAGTTGTGCTTGTTTCATGTTGCCGCACTATGCTTCCTGATGGATTATGCAATGACAATCAATGAAAGTGGATGATTGAAGTTTTTCTCACCAGAGATACAAAGCCTCTCGTATCCAATCATGGAGGTTGCCTCATCCGCAGTGATACTTACAAGATTGTCCAATGCCAGATGATGAGATTCAAAGACATTACACACGAGGGTCAATCCATCCTCTCCTCTTGGGTATGTATGTATGTATAGGTATTTATATAGCGCACTACTTACCCGTAGGGTTCCAAGGCGCTTCGACCGCTGCGAAACCCTTCCTAGCTTCCCTGAGAGATGGTCCCTTAATGGGTATCTCCAGGGTGAGACCAGGCATCCCCGGCGGTCTGGTGGGGCCGTTAGTGAAGATGAGGCAAGCTAATGCCCAGAGTTGCCGAGTGTGATCGCTGATCAGAGTGGGCACCGAGGCGAGAGAATTATCGAGTCCGCTGACCCTGGTCCAGAAACCTGCCGCGCCGGGAATCGAACCCTGGTCCCGGGCCGTCCTCTGCTCTCGGGTCTGCCGCCTCTAACCAGTGAGCCACACTACTTCACGGTGACCGTGCAATGCAAAAGGCAGAGACCCTCTTCCAGTGGAATGATTTCTTGTTCCAAATACCTCACCAAACCATTAACTGAGCCTCATCACCTTTATCTGTGGACTCATTATCAGCAATGCTAAAGAAAGGGGGCAGCTTGACTGCATTGAGGACCTGTGCGAGAACATTGGGGTATATTATCAGGACAGGCGATAAAATTATCGCTGCTTTAGTGGCAGAAAACTGCAGCTAAAACGGCGATAATGGGCTTGATAATATGCTCTATGGTATTCCAATTAAAGCCCATGTTAGATGTCCTTCACATCTAACATGGGCTTCAATTGGAATTCCATGTGTGTGAGTGTAGACTGACAGTTGTAATGCACCTGCGTCCTTCATAATTTTGGATTTATTAGGATAGTTGGCAAATAAAACGTATGCTGCCGAAAGAAAACATTTCTTAACCTGCTCTGCCTCTGCACATGTTTTTTTATGTTTTGAAAACTAGTAGCATATTTGGAAGGATTTCTCAGTTACAGCCTCAGTCAGATTCTTTCATCTGGCGCAGAACGCGGTTTTGAGGACATTGGGAAGTTTTCTTTGAAGTTAGAATATCAGGTTTTATAGTCCTGTTTCAGGTTATATCATTTGAGGACAGTAACCTTTTCTTTGCAAAGGAGACAAGTAGCTTTCTCTTTTGGACATTCCACAAAAAGATATTCTTCTTCCCGCAAAGCCTGGAACGCCCTGTTTTCGGTCTGTATGGATCTGGGTCTTTTGCAAGACTTTGTTACCGGGCTGTATGCTATTTCTTTTGGGTTCCTTATGAACACTGAAGAAAAACAGGATTTGTGTTCACAACCGATGGCCCAACAAAATAGAAGGGGGTTCCCCGTCGAGATTTGAGATGAGGGCAGGTCAAGGGGGTTAAACAGCAAAAAGAATCAACAACAACCCTGCCTGTATCATCTATAGTGGTCCCAAAGCTGATCCTAAGGTTCAGCAAGGGGTGACGTTGAGTAGTATCAGAGTCAGAACCACATAAGGCCTTAGTTTCTTTTCACATTTCTTTTTTTGTTAATCATTTTCTCAAAGATTTGTTTAGGTATCAAAAATCGGTCATTTAGGATAAATGACATTACACACATTAAAATGTATACAAAAATTAAAAAATAGTAACAGTACCACACGCACCTCAAACATTAGATCACAGTCATATCATCAACACTTAGCTACCATTCATACCTTCTATCAAACATTCATACAATACAATCACAGTGGTACATCAAAGCCTTAGGGTGCAGTCAAGAAGGACAATACTGCGTTGATAAAGGTGAAGAAATGTGGGTCAGGGAGAGATGGAAAGGGTCATCTAAAACAGAAGACGTCCTGCCGCCAACGAAAACCTCGCCGACGCGCGTTTCGGTGTAAGGCCCGGGTTAGGCCGCACCTTCGTCAGGGCGATGAGGTATCACGGGGTGGGGGACAACACAACCAAGATAGACTTTTATTATCAACACCAGCCAAGGGTGGTGGGGTTAGCTAGTACTGTAGGCACCGTAGTTCAACTTCTTAAATATAGTCAGTCCACAATTTCTTCACACCATGCTCACATCCTCTGCAAATAAACTCGGGGAGGATCGAGGTAGGTGTACGCTGTACAGACAAACTTCTGGGTCAAAGGATACCTCGCCGCAGCTTTTACAGAGTCAGTGTCACAGGATCTCGGAGATGAGTCAGGCATGCGTCGCGCAGCAGCACTTCCGGGTGGCTAAGTGCGTTGCCGCAGTGCTATTCAGAGTCGAAATCAGATAATCAGGAACGGGTGAAAACAGTACGATCAGGGCAAATTCATTCGCGGTCTTCAGCTGATCTCTTATCGGGGATGCCAATGGCCCAACCCAGTCTCCCGACCGATGGCCCGACCCTGTCTCACGACCAAAGGCATGACTCCGTCTCAATTATAGAGCTCTGCACATAACCAACGAGGTGACACTTGAGTGTTGCAATTTGGAGAAACATGTTGGAAAATGAAATTTGTGTTAAAAAATGCAAATCTACACATTGAGTGTTTACTTCTCGCTGCATGTTTTGACAGTGCCCTATTTGCACATATTTGATGTATTCATGCATTTAAGCTTATAGCTAGATATTGGTGTGTCACGGGGTCACGACCTGTCCCGTTAACTCTCCGTCTCGATTGCAGGACTGGACCGGCCCCTTTAAGGATGGCCGAGACTTTCCCGAATGGGACCCCGCCCCTCTGACGTCGGAGACCAGGAACCTATCAGAATCAGACCCAAGGGGAAGAAAGGCAGACACGGAAGACGCGGTGCTGTGGACGGCGCGGTAGGAGTTGAAGGGGTTGCAGAAGGACAGCCTAAGCCGACGAGAAGCCATTGACCCGGAGGAAGCCGACTCGGAGGATGGCGGAGGAATTAGAGGCCGCTGGAGACCCGAAAATTCTGGAGAACGGAGAGCGGTTCGTGGAGTGACGACCTTGGAAGAAGCGGGAGCCCAGGACAAAGTGAAGACTACGGAGGTGCTGATTCCGGCGAAGCCAGGAGGCCAACGTTCCCACGAATCGCCCAGCCATGCGCAGGAAGACGCGTGGCTACCGCAGGTACGGGAATGCTTGTGCAAATAACTTACTTTTTCAGGAGCAGGGAAGGGGTAACCGAGGGAAGAGGGAAGGGCTTGGCTGGGGCACTACGACCTTTCTTTCACAGCACTCCGCACCTTCTGGAGCCTTTGGTGGTGGTTAGTTGCCTGCCTTACCTTCCTCACGAGTGTTACCCTCAGCCAAGCCCTTCCCTCTTCCCTCGGTTACCCCTTCCCTCACCTTTCTTAATAAATTAAGCTCACATTTGTACAGTGCATCCACTACCTCAAATCCCTTTCCCTATTCCCCAGACAGGTAAAATAGACTGCACTTGCTTTAGTGAACTGAAGTCTAGAGGCCCTGGCAGGCCACATCTGGTAGAGCGGGTCCTGCCCTCTGGCAGTCGTTGGGGCAGAGAGAGTTCTTGCCTTCTGGCAGTCATACTCACGCAGCCCAGTGCAGCAGCTCCTTTGTATGAAAAGGAGGGTGCCATATTTACAAATTTACATATTTCCCCTAGCCCTGGCGCTGAAATCACCTGGTCAGTGCCACAGAGACACCTTTGCCCCATAGTGCAAGGGTGTCTCTGTGAGTCCAGCGTAGGTTTTGCACTGGAAGGATGCCCTTCCAGTACAAAATGCTATGCATAGACTGACTTTAACCGTTCCCTCTTTGTATGTGTGCTGTAAAGTGCAACACATGTGCAAAGTCGGAAAAGGAAAGAAAAATTAAAGCATTTCTCCTTCGTTGCATCTACTTCAAAAGGGCAAAGTTTTCTGGCGCTTAGCCCTGTCTACTTTAGTTAGTAAATAGGGTTTAGCATCCGAAACCTTGAGTAGTTGCATGAGAACACACATGCTCCACCCACGGTGCACCCCCTTTGGCGCTCCATAACGCAAAGCAGAGCTGACCCGGGAACAATTTTCTCTATTGATGTGAGATTCTGTGAGTCAAACACTAAACTAATTCTTCCCAATCCTGAAAGCAGAACCCAGCTGTTTTACTGTTGCCTAAAACAATGCATCGTGCACACAAAATACACGAGAGCGACACGTACACAGTAATAATGCACTATACATAAACGGAGCATTCGTTATTTTACGTCAGCTGCCTGCGCTCATCACAAGTTCTTCCTGCTGCTTTTCCAAGGTTTTATTTTCATCAACGTCAACTTGTTTTCCAGAGAAAAATTCTGCCTTCAATTTCTCTTAAACTAGTAGCGCCATTATTACCACACATCTATACCGCTTATTCCAATCCCTTTTTCTTTCTTGGACCATAAAGCTACTAAAGGAGGCAGGGTCCCTTCGAGCACTTATGAATCCAAATTTGTACAAAATGCTGCACTGTCATGAATATTTCAGGGAGCATCTTGTGGCCGCTTCTGGATGCAGACCCGGGCTCGACAGGCATCCTGATCTGCAACCAGAAGTGGGGCACAAACTTCTAAAATGGCGGATGCACGGTATTAAGCACAGAGGATACTGTGCCACTCATCAGCTGGAACCTGCAGAAACACAAGCGGGCATCTTTCGATGTTGAGCGGTAATTAATGATAGCCCCTGTGGCTCGTTTATCTTCTCTTCAAAATTAATTCTTCTGAATTTACAATAATACTGGATAATACTGGATAGCTGGGGCGGTGTGCCTACTCCAGAAGTATGTACTGAAACACCGAGCAACTTTAACTTTGCAAAGCAACTGTAAGGAAGAACTCACCGAAATATCCCCATGGGTGGTTAAAACCAGTTGTTCATCGACGGATCAAACATGTCGGACTGACATCAAGAGTCCCGATCCCAACGCTAAAACTCCATGCCGTCTTTCCGTGTTCCTACAGGGAGCCAACGGTAGTCAAGACCCGGAAGGGGTTGGACATGACCCGGGAGGCATAGCTAGAGAACCAATGAAAAGCGGGGATTGCGTGGAAAAGGGCGCGTCGGGTTGGAGAGCGGAATCAACGGTGAAGACGCCAGTGGAGGAGACGGAAGCCATTCAACTGATCCAGACCAGCGTGCCAGGGCTCCGGATCGAAGACGGCGCCGAAGAGGAATCAGACGAACCGTGGTGTGAGGACTGGTGGAGTCCCCCGGAGGATGCTGGAGAGCGGCCGTGACTCTGGAGAGTTACGGCAGGGCCGGTGAGTGGGGTGTTACAAGGGACTGAGGGTAGAATCCGGAAATGTGGTGTTAGAAAACCGGTATTCTGATTTAGTGAATGTAAAACTCAGTTATCCTGACATATGGTTTTTCTGAATCTAGAAGTTTGACGCAACTGGTGACCCCTTTTGTATTTCGAGTCAGTCGAACAAACTCTTAAAGTGGATATTGGTTTATTCTTGTCATTATAACGTCGATTACGCATCCAAATAGGGTGTGGTGATCAAGATCCTTTATTTTTGTACCTATTACAGACTGTGTCAGTTTACGACTATTGTAGGTCGCGACATCCCATACTTATTACCCATTCAATCGGTTTTGAGTTCCCGTTACTTTTGGCTAAATCACTCGAATCTCCCAAGAAACAAACACTGTGGTGTGGTGACGGTAAAACCCTGTACCTCTATTTAGAATCAGTGATCTGACGGCCCCTTTCTTTTCCACTTCTTTTGTGAGCCTCCGGGGAAATCCTGGGAACTCCGAAGACGAGGAGCCTGGAGACACACCATCAACAGCCCTCCTTCGAGAAGAAGAAAAGCCGGAAGATATTCCCACTGATTCACGAACCTTTGTTCCTCAATCTGTTATTATTAAACAACCTATTCGAAACTATCTTCAGCCTCCACGCCTGTTTATCCGACCTGCGCTCCCACAAGTGGTGTCAGAAGTGGGATCTGAAGGCGCAATGGAGGCCGCCCTTACCAAAATGGCGGAGAATCAAGAACACCTGGGAAAGGTGATGGAGCGGTTCCTGACTGTTGTAGAGGAGGACCGAGCGAAAATACAACAAGTTCTAACAGGGCAAGGACAAACTCAGGAGACAGCACTGGGTAAATTAACGGAGGTCTTAGGACAACAGAGAGGTCCTACTACTTTGCCCTCAGTAGTATTGCAGAGATACGTAAGTGGAGAAGACCCCGATTTTTTCTTTACCAACTTTGAGAGGATGGCAGCTGCAGCGTCATGGCCCGTGGACAAGTGGGGCCAGTATCTAGGACCCTTACTATCGGGCGACTTACAAGCGGCTTATCAGGCAGCAACGATACAAGGAGGTGTCGCCTATGCGGATATAAAAAAATTTATCATGGAACGGTTAGGAATTGATGATGAATCATATAGACAAAAATTTCGTCAAATGAAGGAAGGACCCCAAGAGACACCCCGAGCCTTATATTTCAGAGTAAAAGATATGGCCGATAGATGGTTAAAACCTGCTACCACCAACAAAGACGGCATCATGGCTAAAATTTATTTAGAACAGTACTTGACATCTCTTCACCCCCCTATACAAAAATGGGTTCGGCAGCAAGCTAATCTCACTCTTGAGACGGCCGTAGACATTGCTAGTGCATATAGTAGGGCCCAAGAGCTTCAAAAAAGTAATGACTATATGGGGAAAACCAGTGGGCCCGTACTTAATTGACCCCCTCGCCCACCTCCACAAAAGAAACCTGAACCTATAGCCATTGTACCAGGTTCACCCATAATCCGGGCTCCTATGGGACCACAGTGCTTCCAATGCGGAGGAATGGGCCATATTGCACGATTTTGTCCTCAAAAAGAGAAAGAAGAACCCATGGAAATTGGTGTAGTACGTAATTATTATTGTTCTTCCTCAGATAGAAAGCAACCTCCATACCACTGCACTATATCTGTAAACGGACAAAGAGTAACAGCCTTAGCCGATACTGGATGCCTACACAGTGTGGTTCGCCCGCAAGACTTGGGTTCACACATTGGTCCTGTCGATGGAGCAGTGGCAATAAGATGCGTACATGGTGATACGAAGCCTTATCCAACTGCACAAGTAAGAATACAGCATCCGAATCATGAGGGTACTACTTTGACTGTCGGGTTAATTCCTCAATTGCCCGAACAAGCTATCCTTGGGACTGATTATCCAAAGCTAGATCAGCTATTACAAGATAAGCCACAACAAGAGGAGGAGTGGTTATCGACTGCTCCATTTTCACAAGAAGAAGGGAAAGAATGGCCAGAAGCAAAAATGCGGAAAAGTAAACGACAGAGACGAGCGGAGAAAAATAAAAACCATATTGCATTGCCAATAACTGTAGACGAAAATCCATGGGAA
Source organism: Lissotriton vulgaris (assembly GCF_964263255.1). Taxonomy (NCBI): domain Eukaryota; kingdom Metazoa; phylum Chordata; class Amphibia; order Caudata; family Salamandridae; genus Lissotriton; species Lissotriton vulgaris. The sequence goes on along the minus strand of NC_141700.1, from coordinate 803,957,992 downwards.
ACAGACAGAAGTTTCCATGCAGCTCAACAGGAAGATCCAGCGTTACAGGGAACCTGGAATCAAGCACTGAACGAAGAGGACCCCCAACATGTATGTCCATATTTCTTTAAGAAACAGGGTTTGCTATATAGAAAGGGAAGTCCAACACAAAAAGCCCAATTACTGGTTCCTGGACCATTCAGGGAAAAGGTCTTATATCTGGCTCATAGTCATTTGCTTGGGGGACATTTCGGAGCCAAAAAGACAGAAAAACAAATTTTAGATCTTTTCTACTGGCCAGGAATATATCAACAAGTAAAGCGGTATTGTAGAGAGTGTCCTATATGTCAACGTAACAGTAGATATCACCCACCCAGGGCCCCCCTACAACCCCTTCCAATAATAAGTGAGCCCTTTAGCAGAGTAGGCATGGACATCATAGGACCCTTGTTACCCTCACGTAGTGGATGTAGGTATGTCCTTGTTATCGTGGATTATGCCACTCGTTTTCCAGAAGCCCTACCCCTGCGGAAACCAGATACCACTAACGTGGCGAAGGCCATGATTACTGTCTTTACTAGAGTAGGGTTTCCGAAGGAGGTCATAATCGATCAGGGGACCCCTTTTGTATCTCGACTGATGAAACAGGTGTGTTCCCAGTTAGGAATTAAACAAATCCGCACATCGGCTTATCATCCTCAAACGGATGGCCTAGTCGAGAGGTACAACTCCACTAACAAAACTAGCTTAAAAAAACTGTTAGCTTTGGAAACAAGGAGATGGGAGGATATGCTACCTTTGGCTTTGTTTGCCATTAAGTGCAAAGAACAAAAAAGTACGGGGTACTCACCCTTTGAGCTACTGTATGGTCACAAACCCCGGACTCTACTAGAGATGGCACAAGAACTGTGGGACGCAGAACCACACAATTCAAAACCTATCACTGAGTATGTGTCCAATCTCCGAACCCATTTGAGTCAGATAAGGACAATTGTTAGAAACAATTTGGAAGAAGCTCAAACAGCTCAAAAGAGACAGTATGATAAAGGAGCTAAAGAGAGATCCTTTCAAGTAGGAGATCCTGTATTATTGATGATGTCCTCCTCTGACCATAAGTTGTTAGGACAATGGCAAGGACCATATATTGTACTAGAGAAAGTGACTCCAGTGACTTACCGCATTGAGTTGGATTCAATTCGACATGTGACCCAAGTGTATCATGTCAATTTACTAAAAAAATGGGAAGGGCCTATCCCAAACTATGTGAACCTGGCAGGGTTAGAAGCCGCTTCCTTTGACCAGTGTATAGACCCAGATTTGTCTGTATCTTTACGAGAACGATTGACACAGGTGTTACAACCGTTACAAGATACATTCTCCACTACTCCAGGCAGGACTACCTTTATAGAACATGCAATAAGAAAGACACCAGGGAAACGTGTTCGGTTACGACCTTATCGAATCCCTGAAGCACGTAGACAGACTATAAGGGAAGAAATACAGAAAATGCTACAAATGGACATTATCGAACCTTCCATGAGTGAATGGAATTCCCCAATCGTTCTCGTTCCAAAACCTGATGGATCAGTGCGAATTTGTATTGATTTCAGGGAGGTAAACAAAATATCTGAGTTTGATACCTATCCCCTACCACGAGTCGATGAGATGGTGGAGAGAATCGGTCAAGCCAAATATATCAGTACCCTTGATCTATGCAAGGGGTACTGGCAAATTCCCCTTCGCAAAGAAGATCGAGAAAAAACAGCCTTTTCTACACCCAATGGGTTATATCAGTTTACGGTTCTACCCTTTGGGTTACATGGAGCACCAGCTACTTTTCAGAAGGCTATGAACGTGATCTTGCGGCCACATGAACAATATGCGGGCGCTTACATTGACGATATAATCATTTACAGTGAGACATGGGAACAACACTTGAGTCATCTTTCTAATGTAGTCCAGGCTTTAGGAAAATACGGTTTGCGGATCAATCCTGCCAAAAGCCATCTTGCATCACAAACCGTGAAGTATTTAGGATACTTGTTAGGTGAAGGAGTGATTAGGCCACAAGCCTCTCAGCTCACAGCAATCACACAAGTTCCTTTACCACAGACCAAAAAAGATTTGAGAGCCTTTTTAGGGCTGTTGGGATATTATCGAAGATTTATTCCACAGTTTTCACAGAAGGCAGCTCCTTTAACCAATCTGTTGCAGAAGAATTGTAGGACTGAAGAAATACTCAAACATCCCCCCCCGAGGTCAGACGAGCTTTTGAATCCCTTAAAAAAACTTTGACATCAGAATCCGTTTTAATCAGTACAAACTATTCTCTTCGCTTCATTCTTCAAACGGACGCCTCAGACTTGGGTATTGGGGCAGTCCTATCACAAGACACGGCACAAGGAGAAAAACCCATCCTATATATAAGTCGCAAGTTGTTTCCAAGAGAACAGAATTATGCTACCATAGAGAAGGAAGCTTTGGCCATCAAATGGGCTATAGAATCCCTAAGATACTATCTGGAAGGTAGGGAGTTCACACTATACACCGATCACGCTCCCTTGGAATGGTTGGCTAGGAATAAGGGACATAATGAGAGAGTGCTCAGATGGTTTCTTGCTCTTCAACCGTATCGTTTTTGTACCAAACACAGGAAGGGTAAAGACCAAGGCAATGCTGACTTTTTGTCTCGTTTCCCTCAAAACTCGACCCCAAGTAGTAAGACAGCAAGGGAAAGGGGATGTAAGGAAGAACTCACCGATATATCCCCATGGGCGGTTAAAACCAGTTGTTCATCGACGGATCAAACATGTCGGACTGACATCAAGAGTCCCGATCCCAACGCTAAAACTCCATGCCGTCTTTCCGTGTTCCTACAGGGAGCCAACGGTAGTCAAGACGCGGAAGGGGTTGGACATGACCCGGGAGGTATAGCTAGAGAACCAATGAAAAGCGGGGATTGCGTGGAAGAAGGCGCGTCGGGTTGGAGAGCGGAATCAACGGTGAAGACGCCAGTGGAGGAGACGGAAGCCATTCAACGGATCCAGACCAGCGTGCCAAGGCTCCGGAATGAAGACGGCGCCGAAGAGGAATCGGACGAACCGTGGTGTGAGAACTGGTGGAGTCCCCCGGAGGATGCTGGAGAGCGGCCGTGACTCTGGAGAGTTACGGCAGGGCCGGTGAGTGGGGTGTTACAAGGGACTGAGGGTAGAATCCGGAAATGTGATGTTAGAAAACGGGTATTCTGATTTAGTGAATGTAAAACTCAGTTATCTTGACATATTGTTTTTCTGAATCTAGAAGTTTGACGTAACTGGTGACCCCTTTTGTATTTCGAGTCAGTTGAACAAACTCTTAAAGTGGATATTGGTTTATTCTTGTCATTATAACGTCGATTACGCATCCAAATAGGGTGTGGTGATCAAGATCCTTTATTTTTGTACCTATTACAGACTGTGTCAGTTTACGACTATTGTAGGTCGCGACATCCCATACTTATTACCCATTCAATCGGTTTTGAGTTCCCGTTACTTTTGGCTAAATCACTCGAATCTCCCAAGAAACAAACACTGTGGTGTGGTGACGGTAAAACCCTGTACCTCTATTTAGAATCAGTGATCTGACAGGCCCCTTTCTTTTCAACTTCTTTTGTGAGCCTCCGGGGAAATCCTGGGAACTCCGAAGACGAGGAGCCTGGAGACACACCATCAACAGCCTCCTTCGAGAAGAAGAAAAGCCGGAAGATATTCCCACTGATTCACGAACCTTTGTTCCTCAATCTGTTATTATTAAACAACCTATTCGAAACTATCTTCAGCCTCCACGCCTGTTTATCCGACCTGCGCTCCCACAGCAACACACTGCTGAATTATATAGGCTCCACCCCTTTCAGGGTCCCCCTCACAGCCCTGGGTATGCACAGCGACAAGGCAATGAAGACACGTTCTGCACCCACCCATGGGGTCCCCTGGTCTCCCGCAAATTATTATTATTATTAGCTTTTATATAGCTCGCACATACCCGAAGGCGTCCCAGCGCTAGTGTCTAGACAGGAGTTTACAACGGACAAAGGGGGATTGGGGGCTGGGTGGGAGCCACTGACATTGTGGGAAGAGACACCCGGACTCTTAACGGGGCTGACACCCTTCTTGATAAGAGCAATATAATGAATGGTCAAAACATAGCTCCAAATCAGAGCTCTGACTAACGTAAAAAATAATGTCAGGGACAGTAAAGGCGCTGAAAATAAACAAAATGTGAACTACGGCCTTATTAACCCTTTCCTTGCTGCCGTCGGCCATTGGTCGACGGCAGCACTACCTCCCCAGTGGTGCCGTCGGCCAATGGCTGACACGGCCCCTCCCGCGCACGGAAACGCCCCCACCGCGGCAGAATTACTGCCGCGGTTAACGGGTTAAAAAAAAGTCTGTATACATTTCTGAAAGAAGCATCACTTACACACCTACTCATCAAATAGTAGTATTTCTCTACTATAAACAGAACCGCAACAGACCCTAAAACCAGATTTTGTAGATCGAACTACAGCAATATATACAAACAACTGACATGGATCTCCTGGTTACAGGGCTTTAAGTGGGATAAAATAACTCGGGGGTCTCTCAAAGGGGCATGGCCGATGAATTTAAGGGTGTGGCTTAAAAACATGTAACCTAAAAATCTGTGCTTAGCTGGTATTTTGCTGCTTGTGTCATTGCATCCAGATATATCAAATACAACAAGTAACTTTATACCTGCAACAAGGCAGGACTATTGGCTTTGCCAATGGTTGTTAGTTGCATAAGATAAATAGGCAACAACTGTGACTTTGTTGTAGTTATATATAATATTGAAAAGGCTTCAGTTCTGAAATGATGAGACTGTGAAAGAACTAAAACGAGTCTCTTTGAAATGGCATCAAAGGCTTTGTGCAGAGTTGAGATTTGTGTTCACCCTGAGAGTGAGGGCGAAAAGGGAGGGACCCGTCTCAGCACCTGCTTATAAGGACCCGGCCCACTTAAAGCCCTGCCTGGTTATACAGCAGTTAACTCAGGGAGAGCAACAAACTTCTAAATCTCAAAAGTTAATTTCATGTGAGATGAGAATTTATAAGAGGAAAATAGCAGCAACAGCGCCATCTACTGTCGCATGCACTGAACTTTCTTTGTAAAACTAAACCATTCACACTGTCATGCTTCTGCCCAGGATTTTGACCTCCCTCCTCCTTGAAGACCCCCAAGGGTCCCGGTTCCTTCTGTGTCGGTGCTCGTGACTCGAACGAGGAGGGCGAGCAGCAGAGAACTACCTACTGTGGGGATCAGCGGTGCAACAAGGGTGCCCTGGCACGGCTGGCACTGGTGGGATGTGGCCACTGGCAGCCCCAGGGCAAGGAGTCTCAGCTGCTCACACTCTGCCTCCGCCAGCACTGGCTAGTCAGGCAGCAAGCTGGGTGAGGATGAGGCAGGCACAGAAAGGCAGCAACCTGCGTGCCCCGGCTGTGATGCAAGCAAATGACGTCACAGAGGTAGAAGAGGGCGGGGCCATGGGTGAGCATGCAAGACCATACATGCCAACATTTCAGGAGAGCAAAGTGGGAGATTTAAAAAAAAAAATCGGGAGAATGGGGCTTTGAATCTGGTTACTGGCATTTATGGGCTTTGGAAGTGGCTGCTGTAGGATCGGACATTTGAAACGTAAATGCACGTTTTTTTCTTACCTTTCGGAAGCATGGAGCGTAATGGCAGGCAGAGAGCGGGCGATGTAAGTGTTGGGCTCTGTCCTGGCAGGTTGTTGGCAGTGCATGCACCCCCTACCCCCTCTGGCAGCCCGGGCTGAAACAGCCCCCCCCCCCCCAAGTACTTCGCAGGTTTTTGAAAGACGATTCCCAAGTTAATGACGCTTTGTTGGTTTTTCACCCCTTCGAGAGCCCCTGCATCGCCACTCTTTGTTGGAAGAGTTAGCACTTAACACACTACCAAGCCCTGTCAGCTGAAACCCCGGACGAATCGGGTTTTTGCTTATACAAATCGGGAGGCGGGAGACTAGCCTTCAAATCGGTAGTCTCACGCCTGAATCGGGAGGGCTGGCATGTCTGTGCAAGACACTGATTGTTTGCATATGCACCTTTGACCTTTTCCCAGTGAATACAGCCCCCGAGGAATCACAGCAGCAATAGTGTCGAATTTATGGCTGCTTTTATTCTCCATGGGGGGCGCATGGGAAGGCCTGGGGGGTCGTAAGCGGCCTGCAGGCCGCACTCTGAGTACTGACGCCCTAAACAAGGCCTCAGTTCCCTGAACCTGCCAGTTTCTCACCCACAAAACAGATTTGACATCAGGGCCGGACTGGGAACCAAAACCGGCCCTGGCAAAGTGCTCTGCCGGGCCCCCCCACCCCCCAGGGGGATTGGGGGTGCGCCCGCGCTCTTTACCAGGGCAGGTTTTCTGGCAATTTTGTTACAGGGCCGTTTTTGCAGCAAACGCTGCAAAAACGGCCCTGTAACAAAAACGGCCTCCAGGGGCCCAAAACCGGCCCCCACACTTGCAGCGCACAGGAGGATTGCCCGGTGCCCGCAACGGCCAGTCCGGGCCTGTTTGACATCTGTAGAGTCCCTCCTGAAGCCGAAATCCTGCACAGACAGCTAGGAAAGAAATGATTCAGAATATATCGGCTTGGTGTCCGTTAGCATATTTTTTAGGCAGAGCCCATGCGCTGCTCGCTCTGCGAGGCATGCTGTATTAGGGTATGCACTAGAAGCCCCACCCACATTTTTAATTGTCTTGTGATATTGTCTTTCGTGAACTGCTGGCTTCTGATTCATTATGAGGCTTGTTAGTCCCTCCTTGGTACCACCTTGTCTCCTTTAGCTACCGCCCATAAGGACTGGACCTTTTACTGGTGTTTCATGCTCTGCTTTATAAGTTGGTGAGCACTAGGGGGCATATTATCAAGGACCGGTGTTAAAATTATCGCTGTTTTATCGGCAGGAAATTGCTGATAAAATGGCGATAATGGGCTTGATAATACGTCCTTGTTAATTCCCATAGAAGCCCATGTTAACCTCAGAACATGGGCTTCTATGGGAATTAACACGGGCGTATTACCAAGCCCATTATCGCGGTTTTATCAGCAGTTTCCTGCCGATAAAACGGCGATAATTGTAACACCGGTCCTTGATAATATGCCCCTATTTTCCTTAATGCTCTTCCCCTATTCCACACACGACATCGCAGCACGCCTACTACTGTAGTTATTTAAATTAATACGCGCAGCCCGCTTTAACTATAGCGGCCGCACTTATTCACTCATTTAATTTACAGCGCGGTCCGCTCTCAGTTTAGCGGCTGCACTTATTTAATTAATTATTTTACAGGCGGCCGCTTTCACCTTAGCTGCTGCGCTTATTCATTTTATTAATTATTAGCACAGACCACTTTCACCTCAGTGACCGCGTGCAACGTTTCTTAATTAATTAATTTTTACTTTGTGTGAAAGCGCACCATTTTCATTTTCACTTAAATACTTTCTGTGCCCCTTTGTTTAGACGCTGCTCACTGTAACCTGAATACCGTGAGCAGTGTCTAAATAAAATTGGCGTGACCAACATTAAAGTTCTCTCGCATTTGCGAGAGTTTGAACTATTGGCATTAAAAATAACAATGCCTTTTATATATGTGTTTGGTTTAAAACACATAAATAAAAGGCATTGTCATTTACAATGCCAATTGCTTAAACGCTCGCAAAAGCGAGACCTATTGCATTGAAAATGCTTGTCTTTGCATATGATTGGTGCAAGCCAATAGAAATATGAGGCTGTGTCATAACCAAAAAAATAAGCAAACTTCTGTGCAAATGTTTTTGAACAACCCCATGGTGGTGTAAAGCAATGTTCCCATTGAGTTTAATTGTAAATAGCTCGTGGAACACTTACTCTATGCAGGAAATGATTACCATAATGTATGAAACAGAACATGTTGCCATAATTAGATGTACCTTCATACAATTCATCAAAGGAAAACACAGCTCTCTCTTCTAGCAGTTCATGCACTATAATAATGCCCCAATCATCAGAAACAGTATTAGGGGTAATGACATCTTTTAAAGAATTTTTCAAAAAATATGGAATTTGTCGGAGTTCAGTGTGACCTTACACATCATACGATACCCTATTCCAAACAATCCCCTCGGGAACTGGAACCACCAAAATATTCACCAGGGAAAGGTTTCCGTTCACGGTGTGATGAAGCATGTGGTTTGAGTACCAAGTTCACCAGTTGTACTGCAGAGCGTTCTGGAAGATAGTGTCTATTTAGAAGCAGGGAAAAGTCTGTCACCAAACCAGCGACCCAGTTGAAATAAAAAAAATGTAACCAAGGAGCAACAAAAGTAGTACTTTTTCAGCCGAAGATAGAAAACATGCAATTTCAGCCTAAAAGGGAGAGGCATTGAGGGTGATGGATCAGTTGATTACGATGAGAATTCATCAAAGGGGATGAAATAGCCATAGGCAGTCTGATCAATCTTTGGCAGCTTAGCAGGTTTTGTAGAACTGGGAGATGACTCGATCTGTGTTAATGTAGACCGTGTTCTTGTCAGGTTTCCAAATTGAAATCTGACTGACTTTCTGTGCTAGCTGACTGTACAGTTGTCGTTGCTGTAACAGGCAGAAGGCATACTTTGTTGTTTTTCATTGTTGTCTCTCATTAGAGAGAGGATGCTTCTTCAGTTACCAAAGCTTCCATCTAAACCTCCTATATGGTAGCGGGAGGAGGCAGGTAGCTAACAAGGAGTCCATGTGGCTTACTGTTGAGAATCACCCACATAGTGTGGTTTGCTCAGATGAATGTAGACAAATATTTTGTCTTTGCAACTGACAAGGGGCAGAAGAAGTAAGATTCTGGTACCTTCAACAGCCAGGAACACGTTCTCTGTAGGATGGCCAAAACTTTTTTTGTCTACAATTGGCTCCCTGACCAGATCCCCAACCTTTGAGACCCAGTCAGGCCTTGCCAGCACTGCCTTCACGTCTCCAGTGGTGGTGCGTTTTACTTGGACATTGCTTTGTTTGTCCCGGAAATCGTTTAGTTCCTGTAAAATAGCCAAACATTCATTATTGTCAAAAGGTGTTTCTGCCTCCACTGTGCTGGTATTTTCAAAGTCTGGGACCCACATCTTTACCCCAAAAAGGATTTCATAGGGAGTCCAGCCTCCCAGGGATTTTCTTTGCATGTTGTTGAGTGCCCACTGGACCCTATATGGGTGATGAACCCAACTGCGACCTGAGCCTAGGACCCTTGCTGTTAAAGACTGCTTTAAGTCACAGTTTTTCCTCTCCACTACCAAATTTTTCTCAGGATGATAGGGTGAGGTGTAACGCGTGGTCACACCCAAACTTCCCATGGCCTCTTTGTAAGCCTGAGAGCTAAACGCCAGACCCTGGTCGGAGTGTAATGTGCCAATTTCATATGTCCAGATAAAGACTTGCAGATCCTTTATAGCAGTTCGGGTGTCAGCTGACCACTATTGCCATACCCACAGGAATCGTGAGCAGGAATCCACTGCCACCAAGATGCATTTGTATGCCCAATCTGACTGTAGGGCGTCCAAATAGACACAAGCCAATGGCTTGTTTGAAATCAGTAGAGGTGTCTGTGGTGGACGCGCTATGGTGAAACCCTTCATCTGCTGGCAGATGCTGCATTTAAGGACAAAATCCTTAGTCTGTTTGTAGAGTCTAGGCCACCAATAGCACTGCTGCAATAATTTCATTATAGCAGTCATCCCCGCATGTGCAGATGCCAGACCCTCGTGGGCACCTAGGATCAACCCCAGTCTGCAATCTGTGTTTGGTATTACTCTATCCCCCACTCTAGGCATGTGAGCATATGGTATGTTTTGTGTGTCTACCTTGTAGGAGTACTTGAGTGGAAAGCCTTTAGGCAGGTGGGTACTGTTGTCTTCTGCGCTGACAGTCACCATGATGTATCTGTCTATCCTCGTGCTAAAACAAGTTATTGCAGCACCTGATACAAACTGTTGCTTTTACGTCTTCGTCAGCCATGGAATTCCCTACAATGTGAACGCCAACACGTTATTGACTCAATGTATAAATAACGTGAGTCCGTGGCAAGCAATCTTTCAACTTTGTCACCTTCTCCCAAAGCAACTTGTGCTTTATTGTGCAACCCTTTGAATCTCTGAAGCAATTCCGGGTATAATAGTGTGAGTATTCATTATAGGACTTGACACAGTAATACGCACCACACACTGTAAGTGTGTAAGATTGGAGCCTTTAGTTCTGCCAGCTGCGCTGTGCAGTCACCAAGTGACTGCGTGTAGGTTTTGTCAGGATTTAATACTCCATCATGCATGTGCCCTTTCAAGACCGTGCATGTGGCTGAGTATTGGTGCTTTGTCCCTATGGCAGGCATGCCAGACCCGTGAGTGTATATTATGTAATCATAGCGATCTTGAGGCATTATTTCATGAGGCAGAGGATGTTCTTATTCATACTGCAGAAAAGCTTATGTTTGTAGTATAGAATCAAATCTATAGTCTACATCTTTCTTAGTGAGTGAGTTAGCCCATTGTATCCATCGTGGATGTAAAACATTAGCGTTCGGGATGATTGCTTTGGTGACGGCCTCTAAAGTCATCACTAGGTTCACAGCAATTATGCGTTTACCCTGGGCCAGGGCCCACTCTCTCACTACAGCAGTCAGTACCGCTGTGAACATTTTTTCAGTAGGTGCAAAACACATTTGAGCATTGGTGTATAGATGCAATTTATTTGCAATTGGTACTGTGTCATCTTCATTGAACATGACATAAGTGTACTCTGGTGTTTCTGTAATGATGCCGATCACAAGGTTTGTTGTGTTCACACGTGTGTGTAAAGGTTTGGCAGCTATCATGTTAGCTTGTACGGAACATAAAATGCTTGTGTGTTTCTGCGTCCAATGTGTGCTGAGAAGTCTGGACATATCATGTTTGTAGAATGGGTTAACCCATCTGCATAATCTGGATTCTATGTTCTGCCAAAATGTAGGAATTCCAATATGGATTGTAGTCTTTTTAATGTTGTTGGTGGGTGAAGCATCGCACATTTCTCTAGGAAGTGTATCGCAAAGCTTTTTCCCTCCCATCCCAGAAAAAGGACATTGAGGTTGGCAATTTTTTTTTATTTTTAAATTGTTTTAATCAATTTGTAGCCCATGTGAGCAAATCCCACGATTATACGATCCATTTTACCAAGTGTTCTATAAGGTCATCATCCGTCAGATGGATGTCATCGGCATAGGACAAGGCCTGTTTGACAAAATTCTGTTGTAGTTCTGTTACTCTGGCTGAAAACAGCCTGAGGCTATTCTTATACCCCAGGGCCAATTGACAGAATTGCCTCTGAGAGCTTAGCGCACTGATGGTGGTCAAATATCTGCTTTCAGGTGCTATATTTTGGCAGAAAAATCCATTTGAGATATCTAGTGTTCTTTTGTTTTTCGTCTGCACAATGTTGTTCATTAGTGCAGCACTGTGTGAAACTTTTTTTCACACCCTAATTTTAAAGTTGTTCTAATATTTCCCTAACTTGTTTTTAGCTTCATTTTTTATTGGGTATCGTCTTAGAGGTTGTGGGGTCATCCTCAATCGGACCTCATGATGAGGGGAACCTATGACGAAATATCTCCAGTTTGAAGAGCTTTTTCCCACTGACGATTTACCGTTAAATCGAGGAAGGATAATCAGTTTGTTACAGCATATCTATACTTTACAATCTATCACCAGTAAAGAAATAGACCTAGTAATATTCCCATTAAAGGAAAATGGGAAAATTGCGAAAGTAGCTTTCTGGTCGTCTGTTCTTCCCGGAATTATCGTAAGGGAAAAAGAAATATTACACAAACATGGCTATGATGTCATAGAAACATCTCCACCGAAGAAATACTTAGAAAATGTGATTGGCCACAAAAACATCAACAGAAATACCCTGCCAAAAGAATGGGACATAAACAACTTTGCTCGTGCAAACATGGGGCAAATCAGCACTAGGAGGGACACTTTGACAATCCAGGTAAATGATGGTCAAAGAAATGTATGGAGCCAATATTATGAAGAAAAAGACAATAAAAAAACACCAGAATCCTGGGCTTGGGTTTCTGAGGCTTTAAATAGTAATAAACAAGATCACCAATTGCATTGCACTGTTTAACAGTACTTTAAAGATCACCTCGTGGAACTTAGCCGGAAAAACTGACAATAAAATGAACATAGCACTACAAAATAACCCAGATATACTAGCCATACAGGAAACATGGGCTACGAAACCATTCAAGCAAAAGGGATATTTTGTCTATGATATTCCGGCTATATCGACAAACAGAGGTCATGCTAAGGGTGGTCTGGCAATTCTTCTCAGTGAAGAACATGAATGGTCTCAAGTAATTATCAATTCAAAATCTGATAATTTTCAATGCATTAAGGTCTTATTAAAGACAAATACTTCGGACCAAAAAAAGGCACTTCTGTTTTTTAACATGTATATTTCTCCAGGTACCTCACAAGATATTACTTTTCTAGCTACTATCGATTCGATTGTTAAACTAATTGAAGAAAGACCGAATACCCCGTATTTGATTGCGGGTGACGTAAATGGGAAAATATCTAACGCCGATATTGGCAAGTGGGCAAAAATTTATGAAGATGAATTAATAGACTTACCAACTCCGATTTTTCCAAAAGGTAAAAACTCTGATAAAAGAGGGAAAATGCTATTAGCTTCATTGCCGAGTATAAATGGGACAATACTGAATGGCTATATAGAGGGTGATAGACCAGCATCTTTCACAAGGCGTGGAAACGGATCCCTATCAATTATTGATTATCTAATGTGTAATATAGAGATAGTGGATACATTTCAATATTTGAAAATTGACTTTACAGAATACAGTGACCACGCTCTTCTCTGTTTATATACTGGTTGGACATTAAAACCTTCTCTGCCGAACCCAATTATGCAACTGAATGGGAGTATAGAAATCAGCAAGACGCAAAGGCGAATCTTTTGGAATTTTGGGACTCTGCATTATATAAATGGAAAGATCCTACAAAATGAAATTTTAACTACAATGCATTCGGACTGTCAAATAACAAACTTCGAATGCATTATGGCAAATCTTAAAATGTTACTGCTTAACAGGGAAAAACCACGTATGAATCAAATCTGCAAAAACTCCAACGAAAATGCAAGTAAGAGGAAACTTAACAAATTGATTCGTGGGCAATTTTTAAATTATTCACCCGCAATACAGCAAGAGATAAATAAACTAAAAAACCAACAAAGAAGGAAAAAGAACAGCGAAAAAAGAAAGAATCAGGACAAAAATTGGGTGGATATTCACGAGGCGGCAAAACAAAATAATCAAAGAAAATATTGGTCATTGATAGCCAAAATAACTGGAACTAAAAAGACACTACATGCCATACCAGTACCACCGCAGGATTGGGAAGGTTATCTAAATGACCTATATAAAGCAAACCCAACTAATGATGATAGTAATACTGTTGAATTGTTTTTAGAAACTAAAACCTCACCAATGGAAAAATGTACAGTATCTTCTATTGAGATGCACATTAGAGAAGCCCGATGTACATCTGCGTCAGGCCCTGATCTGATACCGATCAAAGTACTGCAGTCCAATCCTAAACATTGGAGTCAGATGCTGACAACATTATTTAATCACATCTTCTGCACCAGGAAAATACCAAAATCTTGGCAGGGAAGTACTATAATTCCCATATACAAAAAAGGGAACCGAAATATTGCTAGTAATTACCGCCAAATTGCATTAATGGACGCTACAGGCAAGATTTTTGCAGCAGAGGTACTGGATCGATTAAAAGGTTGGTGCTTTTCACAAGGAATAATACCGATGTATCAAGCTGGCTTCCGACCAAATCACTCAGTAATAGATAATATCTCAATTCTCCAGACTATACTTGACAAATACACTGGGCGTAGATCTCAACCAGTGTATGCTGCATTTATAGACTATTCAACTGCGTTTGACCGCGTTGATAGGCCAACCTTATGGAAAAAATTGAGAAAACTGGGGATTTCTGAAAACCTATTGCAACTAATAATTATGTTACACACGAACAACTGGTCCCAGGTTCAAATGGGAAGTGAGAAGGGTATTACAAAACCAATTAATACCTTGAATGGCCTTAAGCAAGGATGCCTCCTTGCCCCAATTTTATTCTCGCTTTACCTAAGCGATTTACCTTCTCATCTGCAGCAATGCACTAGTTTGCCCCCAAAGGTTGCATCTCAGAGCATATATGCATTGTTATATGCAGATGATATAGTCCTGGTAGATCTCACATCATTTGGCCTTCAAACTCTGCTGAATTCCTTGAATGACTATTCGAAGGTCCACTTTCTAATCCCTAATTTAACAAAGACTAAAGTGGTAGCGTTCTCTGGTCGAAAAAAAAGTGCTAAATATAGCTGGTACCTTAATGGGAAAAGAGTGGAGGAAGTAAATGAATATATCTATCTTGGAAGGATTTTTTCAAAGAATATACAAAATTCTAAACAAATTGACAATCTAAAGAAAAAATCTGAGATACATGCAGGGGCGCTCTCTCGATTGTATATGGCCACTGGAAATAGGCATTTTTCCTCGCTACTCAAAGTGTATAAAGTAAAAATACCTGCGGTACTGTCTTATGCTACTGAACACTTACCAATGAAACAATGGTCTTTCATGGACTTAGCAGAAGGAAAGATTTTGAAAAGACTATTAAAGGTCGCCTCATCAACATCTGTACAGGCACTTAGACTGGAATTTGCCCTAACAAGCTCGTATGCCACAGCTGTGGCAAATATCATCAGATGGGCCTACAACATCTTGCATGCAAAAGAAGGAACACTGAGATTTTTGTTAAAGATTGAGATCTTTAAATCCGAATCTCAATGTCTCACCTTTACCAAGAATATGGTTGAGGCATTCAAATTAGCATGCCTCACAAAAGATATTCTGTCATCTTGGACAAAATCCCAGTTAAAACTCTTTTTGAAATGCTTTACTCCGAGATTAAGTTACGATCTAGATCTAGTTCATTGTAGTAAATTGTCTACATATAAAATCTTTATACAATCACTGGAATATAAGCAATCTCGGCCATATTTGGGGCTCTGTCTGATACACGGAGCAAGAAGGTCCATAATTATGTTGGGCTTAGGAATCTTACCGGTTTTTGCCTTTACATCTAAATGGTCACCAGGAGACTCCCCTATGTGTAATCTGTGTTTCGGGGGAGTGCAAGATATCGTGCACATATTATTTGTTTGCCCACATGAAACTGTAGTAAAGGCGCGGAAAAGATATGTAGAGCCGATATATCAGAAATATAACATCACTACTGTTAACAGTTTACTATCATTATGTAAACAACCGACTGATGAATGGGTCTGTTATAAATTCTATAAATTTTTGAAATCCTTTTTAAAGTTATATTGATGTGTATTTTGATTCTCTGTAAATTGTTCTAAAAAATTTGTGGTACTCAGCTGAGTACCAGATCAAATAAACTTTTTTGACTTGAAAAATGAGGGGAACCAACATCCTACCCCACTTGGTTGTGGTGTAACGCAGTAGCTAGTGCTAACAGCCACTTCTTGGCATATGAATTTTTACAGATTCTGGGACGGGTAAAAAAAGCAGTTAAAATGATCGCTTTCCCATGTGGGCATTGCATTACGAAATCAGGTGGCCAATTCTTTTTAGCCATATCAATATTGTGACCGTAACATAAGTCCTCCCAAAAGAGAAAATTGATGTATCTGGGTATGTCCCTCTCCAATTGGAGTTGTATTTCATATAAACGATGGGAAACACATAGCCATGTATCAGGTGTTTCCACCGTGATATGCTCACTCAGCGCTACTCCCACCAGACATCCATCAGGAAACGGCAAACTATAGTGACTTCTTCCATGCTGTCCAGCGTCGTCACTGCCCACTCCCCGCACATAAGCAAAGTCCTCAATATCCGTGGCATGCCTGACCTTTAGTCCAGCTACCTTCTTCTTTTTGAATTGAGGTTTGGAAGTTTTCTGCTGTTTATCTTCCTATTTAATTATGTAGTCAGATGAGCATTGTGAGTCCTTCTTTGGTTTCAGTGTTCTCCGATCTGCGCTCTGACCATCCACCTCTCTCTGAACATTTATTGGATGATTCCTGAAAGCAACAAGATAAACATGTCTCAGTATCTTGATACCGGTCAAGAGGTCTAATATTATCACAGTTTCGTAGATTATATCATTTTTAGTGGCTTTCTGTTGAGAAGACCCACCCCGTGATTTTGTTTTATCTTTATTATTTTTTTGTTTATTATCCCACTTCTTCTTTGTTGGCTCTCAAATGATCTCTGCCTAGTATAGCATAGGTTTGTTTGATAATTTTAGATAATTCACACACCTGCTGTGCAGGAATAAAATCAACTAGGCATTGACAAATGGCCAACGCTGGCACTTCCCCCTTTAAGATGCTTAACATAATGTCAGATACAGCAGCAACATTGCCCATCAGTTTCATCCCCAAGTCCAGGGCAGCCGCTGCCTGTGCTCACTCTGAAGGTGTTTCAGTACTTCAGGCAAAACAGCCAGAGAAAGGGTAACATGCATTCTGGTATATACTGCAGCAAAGACTATGACCCAGGTGGTGCATTCTTCCACAGGAGGAGCAATCCCCATTTGCAAGCAAATTGTTAATATTCTGTGTTTTTCCAGGAGGCCTGCATGGGAGAACACTGCTCCAAGCCGACTTGTTTTTGTGCGATCCAGAACGACTTTTCTCTGATGAGAACTTTTCCTATGAATGCATTTGCCGTTTGTGGGCTGATGGCTGGGGTAACCATTTGTGGTTGTGCAGTTTGAGCAGTCCGTGCAGGGATTAGTGCCAGTGTTCACATAACAAAATGTGTAAGACTTCTGTATATAGTTAGTACATCTTTGTATAGTGTTCGCACCTCTGCTGCTGGCAAATTATCAACATTAGGATGCAGTGAGTATCCGGCTAAGACTGGCCATGTCGCTCCATCATTACTGAGCAGACTGACTTTAATGTTGCTGTTGTGTGTGGAAGGGCGCCTTCAAACCAATTTATCTGTTCTTGGTAAGTGAGAGGACCTTCTATTTCCTTGTATGGAGTGTAGACATCTAGTATTTCATCCTCAGTGTAGGTGGGAAATGATTGTGTAGTGCTGCCTGCACTACGGAATGTAACCCAAGAATGGGGCGCCTCTGTCCTAAATACTTTGTGTGCCTCTACTACGAAGGTAACATCTCCACCCCTGGCCGAGAGACTATGGTGTAATAGTTTCAGAGTAACCACATGTCTGCAGTTCTCCGCAGTGTCTCCAGGCATGATAAGGAATGACCTACAGAGCGGGTGTACACACTGAGAAGTAGATCCTTCAAAAGATCAAGTTTGAACATCCTGCATCCAATCCATAGGGGTTACCTACTCAGCTGAGGAGGATGTTCCCTACCACCACTGACGTCTCCTGTTTGGAGGTAATAAGGGGACTCAGAGAAAGCACAATTGAACTACTCAGGCGATGGAATAAAATAAGAACCCAACCAACGTTGGTGACGCCATGTCATGTACTTTCCACCCTATGGTAGGAACAGCGCTTTTGTGGAAGCATAACCAATGGGATTGCGCCAGACTAATTCTATGCACCCCCTCAGGAGATGTCGTCCTATAGACCAGCTATTTCACTGTGCCACCTTAAGCACTAGGCGGGTAGCAAATGGTTCTGGCAACCACTGATAATGACAACCCTGATCCCCCCCAGGAATCGTGGTAACAGATGTTATGTTATGTTATGTTATATGTGCTTCCATAGCGCTCAGCTGCCCCAGCAAAGGGGCGTCCCAACGCTTTCACTCACACAGACCAAACCCGGGAGCCCAAAGAGCGGGGGCTTAACTGCGGGTCGATAACAAAACTATTGCGGTGGAAAAAGATACGTTTTAATCGCTCTCCTGAAGTCCATCAGGCCGTCCATGCCTCGAATCTCCAGTGGCAGAGAATTCCAAAGTTTTGCCGCTAAGTAGCGAAAAGAGCGACCCCCAGCTCTGCAGCGCTTTACACGAGGGACAGTAACTAAATGCTTCCCAAAAGAGCGCAACGCACGAGATGGTACACAGGGATTCAGAATGTTACAAAGCAGGCTGGGTGAAGCAAATTTAAGTATCTTAAATGCAAGACACAGAGTCTTAAACTTAATATGCTCTGCCACAGGCAACCAGTGCAGCTTCCGGATAGTCTTGGAGACAGAGCAACACAGAGGAAGCCCTAACAGAACTCTGGCCGCCATGTTTTGAGTGCGTTGAAGTCGAACAATCTCGGCTTGATTGGTGCCCAAGAGCAGGGAGCTGGCATAGTCCAATCGAGATAAAATCATTGATTGGATAATCAATTAACGTGTAGCAGGCTCAAAGAACTTTAGAAGAGGTCTGAGCCCCCGTAGTAGACCAAAACATGTGTTGGAGACTTTTTTTGTATGAGACCGAAAACTAAGGGAAGAGTCCATCCACACCCCTAAGTTCTTGACTTCAACCTTCGGCTCAGGAGTCTTACCCAGCGCCCTAGGCCACCAATGTTCACCCCACAGACCAGCGTTCTTACCAACTATCAGAACCTCAGTTTTACTTGTGTTTAACTGTAGGTAATTAGAGTTCATCCATTCGGACACTGCCCTCAAACGATCTCTAAATTTAGAGGCATGCATAGTGGATTCCTCTGACAGTGCTACCACCAGCTGCGTGTCGTCCGCATACGAGACGATGGCAAGATCCCATTGCTTGGCGACCGCAGCAAGTGGCTGAACATATAGATTGAATAAAGTGGGGCTCAGGGCAGAGCCCTGTGGAACCCCTTGTTCAATAGGGTGAGCCTCAGATAGGAAGGGCGGGGCGGTAACCCGAAAGGATCTCCCAGACAAAAAAGAACGGAACCATTCCAGGGCCATACCAATTATACCTGCCTCCTCCAGGCGTTGTATCAAGATGTCGTGTGAAACAGTCTCAAAAGTGGCACTGAGGTCCAATAGAATCAGTGCCGCCGTCTGACCAGCATCCAGAATGGTACGTAGATGCTCAGTCATGGCCAGGAGGGCAGTTTCGGTACTATGTCCGGACCGGAAACCGTTTTGGGACATATCCAGAATGTTATTGGCGTGCAAAAAGTTGGTTAATGTGGTGTTAGCATGGGATTCCGCTACTTTTGCCACCCAAGGAAGGAGGGATATAGGCCTGAGGTTTTCAGGCTTAGCCCGGTCCAGTGTAGGCTTCTTAAGGATGGGGGACACCCAAGCCTGTTTCCACCGAGTGGGCACCACCGCAGAGGAAAAGGACAGGTTGATAATCTGACAGAGTGGGTCTGAAAACAGTAAGAGAGAATCTTTAAAAAGAGCGGGCTTTACAGGGTCAGCCGGAGAGCTTTTTATGCTTAGCTTACCAAGCTCTTCATGGTAAATCTCGGGGATAACCATAAGCCTAGAGCTAGAGCTCGGGCCTGACCTTAAAGGAATCAGACCAGAGGAAGATGGCCCAGAAGGAAAGGACTTATATATCGCCTGCACTTTTTCAACGAAAAAGGAGGCCACTACTTCACACTGGGATTCTGAGGTAATTACAGGCTCCAGGTTCTTTCTAACTCTAAGGTCTTTTAGAATCTTAAAAATAGATTTGGCAGGGTTCGTGCTGAGATTGATCTCATTAGTATAATAGGCTGCCCGAGATTTACAGACAGCTCTGTGATATAATTTAAGCTCGGACAGATATTTTTCTTAAGTCCAAAATCATACTCCTTCCTCCAGGCACGTTCAGTTTCTTTACATGCCTTCCTTAGCATGGACAGCGAATCGTTATACCATGGACTGGACTCATGGGTACGACTCCTACACCAGCGTGCCGGAATCAAAGAGTCCAATGCCCGAGTGATCCAGTCACAAACGCAACGTAGCCTGATTCAACATCAGTAAAGGGGCGGTGGGAGTCGCTACCATAGCAGAATCAATGTTAGAGAAGATTGGATCTAACAGATGCCCAACATGTTTATTATTTATTATTATTATTATTTAAAAGATTTATATAGCGCAGCTATTACCTTACAGGTATCCTGGCGCTGAAGATAACTCCTAAAATAGATGCACTGGGAGAAGACAGTAGGATAGTGAGCAGTTAACATTTAGGAAACAGCCAAGTTGTGTAGGGCTAGGGACCAATTGGACTAATTGAAAAGCCCCAAGATCTGCCAATAAACTGCCAATGATGCTATCTTATATTATATATAAAGAGCAGTATCGCTGCCGAGTAATCCCTGAATCAATCCCAGAGTGTGAGAGCCTAGCATTCAGCATTGAATTCTCCCCCAACAACTGTTTCTGAGGCACCATTGTATACCGCCCCCCGGGCCCCTCTAAACAGTCCCATAAGTCCCTCCCAGCCATTGTAGCCGAACGGGTTACAACTGCCTCGAATTACACACTGTTAGGTGACCTCAATTTTCACTTTGATGTCACCCTCGATCATACCGCCACGGAATTGGCGGATGATTTAGCGGCACTACAGTTAGAACAATGGGTTGAGGCACCCACCCATATAAAAGCTCACTCCTGGACCCAGTGTTTAGTAATTGCACAGAGCTCATGGTCGGGCGACCAATTTGCCTCCCTTGGACTGACCACTCACTTGTGCCCCTTACCTGGACCCAGTGCTTAATTTGTAAAATATTAAGTGCAGGTGCTCAAATTTTTTAGGAGACCACACCCCTTTCCCCCGGCTCCACCCACTTCCTTCACTGGCTCCACCCACATGTCTCCACCCACATCCTCAACTGCCACTGCTGAAAGCCAGATGTAATACCACATCTGAATTTTCAGCAACTGAGCCTTCCTTAAGTAAGGGTTTGATAGTAGGTTCCCCCAGCCCGAGAACTTTTTGAGAAAAATTAAATCAAAAAGTGCACTTAAAGCACAATTTTGGAATAAATTGGCTGAAATGACTAATGCACTTAAAGGGGACACCTAGGTATGATTACTACCTTTTGGGCTCCCATCTTCCTATTGTTTATGCCTACGGTCCTAAATAAAATGCCATTAAAATGCCATGCCAGAGCTAACAGGGAAGGTTAAGTGCTACAAGTGAAGCAATAGCAATATAGCACAGATAGACAGAGGCAGAGAAAGGATGAAAACTGTGAAGGAGAAAGAGTGCCAGGCAGATGGTAGAGGGCAGTAATGCTGAAGTCACTGATGGTGCTAATTTTTAACAAAAGGAATCCAGGAGTTTTGTCACAATATTGTTGTAATGCGCAGGGGTTGTTCTTCTGGGTATCTGGGTTAGACAGTTCTTGAAAGATGCTGAAGATCTCTCTTATTCAGTCAGACCAGCTAGATGAATTTAGTAAATTAAGACTTTTTGGCTCTCCTTATGGCACTATGGAGGCCCTGCAGGTATCTTTTAGAGAGGGACTAACTTCAGTCAAAATAGTCTTGTACAACTTGAATTACAGGTTGAGACTGGTTTGTTTTATGTCCACAGGCACCACATGGAACCATTTTTTGTGGATTTAATGCCAAATTTAGTGGTTCTTGTTTCGGTTGGTACCAACTCGCAGAAAACAGTGATGTATTGTGGCATAGATAGTCCAGTAAGGCTTCAGTGCCATCCTAGTTGAGAAAGTTAGTTGTCACAACATTCTATGTTACCTCAAGCTTGTTTGCGCTGACATATCTAACACCTGGATGACGTAATTGCATATCTCTTTCAAACAAATGGAAGCAACATCAGGTGTTATACTGTCAGCATTCGTTTTTATTAGCACTACAGACTTTAGATTTACACACATAAGGCTGATTTTGAAAGAGTTTTGCGGTCACAAAGGCTGGCATTTTCAAAAAGGAAACAAAAGTATAGAGGTGAGAAAAGGAAGAAAACCCCAACTGTCAGCCTCAGCAAACTGGAAGTAAGTTTTGTATTTTTTTATGAGAAAGCATTCAGAAGCCATTTTTTGTTTGGAGAATTTCTTTAAAACCCTATTTTATCATTAACTATGACAAAAGGTTTCTTAAGCACAAACTCCCCTGAAAAGCTCAAGGATGGTGGGGTCCACCTTTGCTCATCGGCGCTTTACAGGGATGGCCAAAGAGGGAGGTATTTTCATTTTCTAGATAATCCCTTGTCTGGCATTGATAAGCAGTGTGACAAGCTGGCACCTGAGGGTACCACGAGGAGCTTGCACCAGGGAAGTGCGAGGACCTGTCCTCACCCTACACTTCCCATCGCTCTTTTTATATCTCTCTTTATCAGGCTTGTGGCCTGACTGCCGGAAACCATTAATTTGCACATAAATGCAATATCTCGCTCCAGCATTAGACCACTTAAATACTTTGTCTTTGCTAGTAATTGGCCGTATGACAGTCACACTGTGCAAAACGAACTTGCATCACCGAGCGCCAGTTGCACACCAAAACTTTCAGGACAAACCAATCAAACCTTTCATTGACTTGTACAGACATGGCAGACACTGAACATTGCAAAACAAACAGATGCCACATTTCAGGTGCCCGTGAGTGAAGAAACTACGGTCAGAAAACATTTAAGAACAAGCAGATTCCACCGTTCAATGACCTACGTGGCACGCTCAGGTAAAAGCAGGGTTAGTTATTACTTGATTACTGCCTTTTTCAACAGGCTTGCTGCTGCACGCTGCACGGCATGCTGCTACTTCAGATAATTGTGCCGGACTGCTGGCTAGTGTGTAGCGCGTGCATGCGTTCCTCAAGACGACATGCATAGCTGCCATTCCAACAAATATGAGTTGCACTTTCTTGTGAGCAAAAAAGACGAGGGAATCATATATATATATATATATATATATAAATCGCACTCATTTGAGTATAGCTGCTAATGTACAGATTGCCTATGTGTGAGATTGTCATAGATTCAGTGGATTTATGAGAGTCATTCAACGACGAACTGTGGCATTTTCTTGCAACCAAAATCGTACAATGAAGTCTATGGAAATAGAAATCACACTCATTTGAGCAAGAAGAAAATAGAACTCTGCAGCAGGTGCAGTTAAAGCTATTATTTAACTTTTAAATAATCAGCTCCCTCCAACCCAACCTCCACTCCAGTTAGCGGCTGAAACATATGTAACAAAGATCTCTGTGATAAATGCAGCAACTCACTGAGTTATCCACATACAATACTGCAGTTCAATACAATACAATATGGCGGTTGACTTTCTTTGCAGTAGGCATATTAACCCTCTGCGCTGCTTTATGGTCAGAGTGAAAACTGCCAGCAGACAAAAGTCTGACCTCTATCGAGGGGTAACATTAATCACCTGACTTACCTCTAACTTAGCAAGTCTCACTGCGCTGGGAAAATAAAGGCTGCTGCTTCATAGTGCAACTGTCAAGCACGGACATTAAACACTTTTCACTAATAAATCAGCAAATCTGCTAGTTGAGGCAGAACTTCAACCTTAGATGGCCCTTCATTTACAGCACAGACTGACAAGTTAGTGTGCCCATTTTCAAGGCTTATTCCGTGCTGGAGTCCCCGCTCCATTCTGGTAACACAAACGTTTTAAAAGTGAGCAGTAACAGATTAATAAATGAATATCTGACTTACCTGAATCTCTTTATAGCTGTCAGAATGATCTACCAGAGGAGATGCAGGTATGGCTCTGCGTGTATCACTAGCCTGTCTCTTGTTCACAGTCAGACAGCGAGCCATGCTGCAGTGCAGCCTCAGCCTGTGCCACCTGCTCCCAACAGGAGACTCACGCTGGCGTGGTGAGTCCAGGGCATAAATTGGGCTCTGCCTTGGCAGGGCACGCACAGCAACAGCACAGGTCCAGGCCAGAAAGTGGTGAGCAGGTGGTCAATCCTTAAAACACCGGCTTCCTGCTTTAACTCCAGGCCTTGCAGCAGGCCAAGGATTGATTTCCTGTGTGCTTTGGGGCCCCACTGGCAGGCAGGAAATTCAACACCCTGCCTCAGAATGCGCGACGACCGGATGGCTCCTCCGCAACAGTGTGTCCATGTGGGGCCTGCCGTGACCCGGGGAGCTGTAACAGAAAGCAGGTTTGGCGGCGCAAGTTGAAATAACTTCTTTGTATAATTAAGAAAGCCTTCAATGCCACAAAAACAGTCCGGGTAATTGATGCGTTTTGTTAGGAAGAGGTGCCTCTGCTGAAATAGTATTGTCCGGGCATCAACCCTCCCGTAAAGTAAGGGAAGTGTGTGAAAACGCTGGCTCTGCTTGCCCCTGACAACATTTACAAAATGAAAGCAATATCCTGCACTGACTTTCTGCAAAGGCTGCACCTTTGAAAAAACACACGAGTGCACTGAAGCAGGCTCAATTCATCTTAGAAGAGGTCGGAGCAGTTTTAACACTGTGATAAGGATCTGTGTCACTAAGGTTACACATGCTCCTGCAGCTGCACGGGACCAAATCCAGCCCAAATACTGTACCGGCTACCGGCAAAACAGACGGAAGGCATTGATTCATTTTCTGTTCAGCTCTTCACCAAAAAGACAAGAGTTTCAACAGTTGTTTATATTGGCTGACACTCCACACGTTGTCCAGCCGTAGACCCGGCCCTGATAAATAAGTGCCGGTGCTAAGCACCGGAAAGCACAGGCACAAATTAAGCACTGGCCCCACCATAAGGAACTCTAGAATTTGGACCAGACTACCAGTCGACTCCTGGTCCAATAGACTCGTGACCTCCCATCCCTCCCATAACGGGGACCCATGTGTAACCAATCAAGAATATGAAGAGTGGATTGTAAAATCCCTCGAGGCCACCCTCCCCCTCTGTAAAGTCACATCGAAATGTTCACAAAAAACTGCCCCCTGGTTCTCGGAGGCCCTCAGGGAAAAGAAACGTCACTGTAGGAAACTAGAAAGACGCTGGCGCATGGATTGTTTACTGGATGAGAAGACCCAATATAGAGAGGCAATTAAAGCATACAAGGTCGAGGTAAAAACGGCCCAGTCAATCTACTTCTCCGGAAA
This sequence comes from Lissotriton vulgaris, assembly GCF_964263255.1. NCBI lineage: Eukaryota > Metazoa > Chordata > Amphibia > Caudata > Salamandridae > Lissotriton > Lissotriton vulgaris. Next base: position 803,932,906 of record NC_141700.1, on the reverse strand, counting down.
AATCATGCGAGTCAAGTCTAAACCGAAGGAAATCTTCCAAATAGTGAAAAGCCTCACCAAACTTCCCCCTCCTGTGACGTACCTGGGTAAAACCATAGCCCACTGCAACGACCTGGCAGAATTTTTCCATCATAAAGTCAACCAAATCTACTCCTCCTTTCCTACCATAGCACCAGATCCCAGGGCTCAGGGACAGGCAAACCTGGGGGATGCTCCATCGCAACCCCTGACAATTTTGGAGCACTTTCCCTTGCTAGATCTCGAGTCCCTGGACTCCCTAGCTTGTCAAGTAAAATCTGGGTCACCACGCGACCCAGCACCTCCAGAAGTAATGAAGTTGGCACCCCAGGCTGTTCTGCCCACCATCATGAACCTCCTGAACGCCTCCATCACTTCAGGCACCGTCCCACCTGCCTGGAAGCGGGCCATGGTCCGTGCTCAGCTTAAAAAACCGAACATGGACCCCGGCGACTTTAGTAGCTATCGTCCGATCTCCCTGCTCCCCTGGGTGAGCAAAATTCTCGAGAGGCACATCAACATCCATCTGATGGACTTTCTAGAGAATAATCAGCTGTTAGATGCCACCCAGACGGGCTTTCGACCTAGACACGGGACGGAGACCGCTTTGCTAGCAGTCACCGAGGAAACCAGAAGGATCTTAGACCAGGGTAGATCAGTGGCAGTGATCCTCCTTGATCTGAGCGCGGCATTCTACACGGTCAGCCATGACACCTTGCTGAGCCGTCTCTCGAATGTCGGAATATCAGGCAGGGCATGGCTGTGGTTCGAATCATTTCTGAGCAACAGGTCCTTCCAAATTTTCGAAGGAGACATGGTATCCGCGAGCAGGCCACTGAGCTGCGGAGTCCCGCAGGGCTCCTCCCTAAGCCCTGCGCTATTTAACATCTATATGAGACCGCTGGCTGAGGTTGTCCGTCCGTTTGGTATCAAAATCATCTCTTACGCGGATGACACTCAGCTAGTGGTCTCCTTGGCGCAGGAGGATGGCCTATCAGCACCAGCGGGGCTAATGAGTTGCCTGGAGGAAGTAAAAGGATGGATGACAACATCTTCCCTTAAACTTAATGGGGATAAAACGGAGCTGATGCTTCTGGGCCCCATAACTCCCATACTTTTTAACTCCCTCTGGCCCCCTTGCCTGGGCACCCCACCAACCCCCAAGGACAACATAAAGAGCCTGGGGGTCTGGCTGGACAAAGCTCTATCTTTTAACACCCAGGCCACAAAACTTTCGGCAACCTGCTTTGGTCTCCTTAGGATGTTGACAAAAGATCTCCCACTCCTACCCATGGAGGCCAAACAAGTGGCCATTCAGGGCCTGATCCAGTTCCGACTGGACTTTAGCAATGTCCTGTATCTCGGCGCCCCTGAATACACATTGTGTAAGTTGCAGATAGTCCAAAACTGCGCGGCCCGCACACTGCTCCAGCTGCCGCGTAGACTGTCAGCCAAACCTGGGCTGAGCAGTCTGCATTGGCTACCGGTACGACAAAGAATTGCCTTTAAGGCTATGTGTATATCCCATCAAGCCTTTTGGGACACAGGACCGGCAATCAGCCGCGAACTAATAACACAGTACCATCTCAGTAGAAACCTCCGCTCAAACCAGGCTTTCTTGGCCACAGTCCCTAGAATAAAAAAGGCAACAGCTGGCGGCAGGATGTTCTCTTACAATGCCGCCAAGCTGTGGAGCTCACTTCCCCTTCAACTCAGGTCCAACCCTAATCTGCCCTCTTTTCGGAAGCAATTGAAGACTTTCCTTTTCAATGTTCACCACTAATCTCCCAGCGAAATTCCTCTGTCAAGCAACCACACCTTCCAATTAGCGCTCGGACGCCTCAGGGCAGCAATCGCGCTCTACAAATATACGTTTCATTTCATTTCATTCATTTCATTCATCTTGCGTGAGCTCAAGATGCAAATTCAGGTCCCCAAAAATACTAAAATTAGAAGTCTATAGAGATCTAGAGATCTAGACCTCTTTTGCTCAGTCACTCGTGCTCTCGTATTCTCAGAGAAATATACAAAGAATACACAGAGGGACGTTTCAATGTTTATTGAACCAAAGTGATTCTTGTATAAAACAGATGTGCTGCAATAATAAATAGACAGAAGTAGATGAAAGTGAACAGAAGCACCAAGGCAGTGAACAGAGTAAATATCTCCCCCATCGCACTAATACAGTGTATATCTGTTATGTTAAATGTTATGTATGTTAAAAATTCTTGTAAAGCGCACTTACACCATACGGTTTCATGGCGCTGGGATCCAAGGAGTGTTTCCTTTGCACGTCTGGCAAAATAGCTAGGTTTTTAAGAGTTTCCTAAATTGTGGATATGATGTCATGGATCTAATGGTGGAAGTAAGTTTCAAAATTGTGGGGCCAGGATCACAGATCTTTGCCCCACCAGGTGTTTGCGTTTAAAAGGTGGGGTAGCTAAAAGATTGAGATGGGAAGACCTAAGAGCCCGTGTAGGGGAGTATCTCTGTACCCAAGTAGATACAAACACTAGACCTTTGCCATGAAGCGCTTAAAAAATAGTGCATTCCAACCTAAATGCACTGTATTCAATTACCGGGAGCTAATGTGACTTTTTCATGAGAAGGGTGACATGGTGCCATCTAGGTTGGTGATAAATTAATCTGGCGGCCTGATTTTGCACCAGTCGCAGTGTTTTAGATAGATATACAGGTATACCAATGTAAAGGGAACTATCATAGTCAGTATGATAGATGACTAAGGCTAATACTACTTGGTTCAGGCCATCGGTGGTGAGGAATCTGCTGATCCCCTGATCCTACGATGCTGAAAGAAGCAGGTAGAGGCCACTGCCTCAATCAGGGGTTCATAGACAGCTCGCAGTCAATTATGATGCCAAGGCTTTTAGTAGATCTAGACTGAAGGGGGAGTTACCCAGCTCTGTCTCCGCCAGAAGTTGGAATTCCAGGGGTTTAAATAAAAACAAAATCTGCTTTTTCTGGGTTTATTTTAAGGTGGTTACTGTTCATCCAGCTCCTTATATGACGCATGGTAGATTGAAAGTCAGAGACAGAGGCGACTGGCTCGTTCATGTCAAAGATCAATTGAGGGTTGTCAGCGTAGTAGAAGGCACTTACATTCCTTTTGCCTAAAGATTGTATAAGGGGATACAAATACAAATTAAAGAGGTGCAGTGAAAGAGAGGAGCCCTGCGGCACCCCACATGTCAATTTGACTTTGGAGGTGGAGAATTGAGCAAGGCGAAGAGCTTGTGATGTTAGCCGTTTAAGTGCCAGGCCCTGTATCCCTGCCATGTGGACACGGTCAACCAAAGTGCATGGTCGACTGTGTCAAATGCAGCGGAGAGATCAAGAAGCACCAGGGCCTGTGTAGTGCCCTTATCGGCCTCTTTCCTGAGTTCATCTAGGACCGTCAAAATAACATCCTCTGAAGAAGGGGAAGGGCGAAAGCCCGCCTGATGGGGGTCAAGAGAGCGAGACTGTTCAATTAAGGAACACATGCGGTTAGCAACATGAGCCTCCAGTACCCTGGCGAAGAAGGGAAGTAAGGAAATGGGGCAATAGTTTGAGAGGGCCGGAAGGTCTGCCATGACTTTCTTCAGGATGGGAACGATTTCTGCTTCCTAGAATGCATTGGGGACTATCCCCTGAATAAGGGAGTTTGTTCAACAGCGGGGGTGAGTCGGGCATGTAAGGAGCGCTTCCCTTAAGATGTTTGGGGGGCAGCAATCCACTGGAGAGCCAGATCCGACCTTCATGAGCCGGCTTGAGAAGACTTCTTTGGCGATAAGAGGAAACTGCTCCAGAGTAAGGGTTCCTAGGCAAGGGAGACTGGTGTTTCGGGGGCGAGGTAGCTGGAATGCTAGTCTAGATGGTAATCATTTTTTCAATGAAATAAGTATTGAGTGAGTCACCTAGGGTAGGGGTGAGTTTTGCTGGGACTCTGTCTGGATTGGACAGCTCGGCAACAATAGCAAAGATTTCCTTTGATTTATTGGTGGAGCTCAGTATTTTGTTGGAAAAACTTTGTAGAATGGCAATTTTATAATGTTTAATTTGGATTAGATATTGCTCTTTTTGTCTAAAGAATAGTTTCATCTCCAGTCACATTCAGCACTGCGAAGGGCACGTTTTTTGAGTTTTAAATCTTCACAAAACCAATTTTGGGCATCACGGTTTCTAACTGCAGGTGTATATGACAATATAGAACGTTGGACGTACACCTACTATGCAGTCCCTAACCTAAGTGTCTGGGGCATTGGTGTACGTGTCCTGCCAAGAATACCCGTACTAGATGACCCAACCCTGGCTACCTGAAGGGAAAGAATGTAAGTCCCCGTCTTGGTCACGAGCTTCAGCGTGTAGAGGCCTCGCCAATGTCAGCAAAGCGCTCCTCTAACTAAACCCAGAAATGCTTGTTTATTTATAATGAAAAGCATCCTTGCGAGTCCTGTGCAATCCAGCATTGTTATGGTCTATAGACAGCTGTGTCGCCCCAGGAATGAAAAATAGAACGACATTTGCACAATGTGTGTCGAGGACTTGCACATGGTGTTCAAGGAGTCATGATGATGTTATTCGAAACGGCATCTGTAAGCAAAGTATTTTCAGAGAAGCTAATCCAACATTGTCACGCAGGCAATGTGTGTAAAAGGTTATTGTGTGAAAGGGAAGGCAACGTAAGAAAGGTGTTCATTAGGAAAGTTGGCACCATTTCTATGTGGGCCTAACTAAGACACATAACACCTAAAAACAAATTAACAAAAGTATTAACATTTTGAAGCACAAATCAACCTTTGTCACCCCGGAAACTTCAATACTCCAATATGAATACAGGATTTCAGCCAAGATCGTTTCCGCAAAAGTTTCAGAAGAATCAAAAACACTGCCCTGCTCCACTTAAGGACACCTTTCCCTCTAGACCCCGACCGCGAGGTACTGCACCACTGTCGGACTTTGTGGACGCCATAGGCCTTGTAGACCTCTGGCGACAGTTCAACGCCGAGGCCACCCAATACACTTACTACTCAGCGGTACATAACAGCCTATCTCGTATAGATTACTTCATGGCACTGGGATTGGGGCTAGACATGGTGGATAAGGTGGACACACTACCCAGGGGGATCTCAGATCACTCTCCAGTTGTCCTATCGCTTACCACCGGGGGAAAACGAAATGCTCGAATCTACCCAATCTACCCCACTTTTTTAAAAATCCCCAAGATTCGAAAGAAACTAAAACTGGTGACAACGCAGTATTTTGCTGAAAACACAGGCACAGTGGAGTCACCTTCCACCCTATGGGAGGCGTACAAAACAGTCCTCAGGGGGGCGGCCATTGCAGCGATCACGGGACACAAGCGGGACTCACGAAAGGACCTCACAGACCTGGAACTTGCACTCGACACGGCCAACAATGCACATATGACAGACCCCTCCCCGTCCACGACACACACCCTCATGGTTCGGCAACAACAATACCTAGCTCACCTCAAAACGACTGACAAAGGATATATCGCAAACACTCGACATAGAATTTACGATGTGGGCGACAAAGCAGGTCGTATGCTGGCATGGCTAGATAAGAGAGGGAATGGAGCGAGAGGTATTCAGAGGCTCAACACAGAGGAGGGGCGGACACTGGTACACCCGGAGGAAATAGTTTGCGAATTGGCACGACACTATCGGGCAATATACACACCAGAACGGAGGGTCACACGACAAATGGTAACGGCAACACTCGCGGACATTACCATCCCCAGCATTGCACAAGAGGATAGGGACACCCTAGAACTAGACCCGACGGAGGAAGAAATCCAGCTGGCGATCCAGGCATTACAGTCCGGTAAAGCACTGGGCCCTAACGGGATACCGGTGGAGTGGTACAAGTCCATGGCTCCAGACCTCAGCGCTCCATTACTGGCCATGTATTTAGAGAGCAGGGACAGGCTAGAGCTGCCGCTGGATCAACGCACGGCCACGATTGTAACGATACCCAAACCGGGGAAACCCCCGACAGAGTGTACCTCGTACCGCCCGATATCATTATTGAACATCGAGGCCAAGATACTAGCTAAACTTCTAGCTACCCGCTTGCTGCCCCACCTCAATACCTTGATCCACCCTGACCAGTCGGGCTTTATGCCCCACCGGAGCACTGCGATGAATCTCAGGAGAGTCCACGGAGTGTTGGCCCGAGCGCACCTCCTCACGGAGCAGGCTGTGATTCTCTCTCTCTACGCTAAAATGGCGTTCGACCTGGTAGAGTGGGAATATCTCTTCGTGGTACTGGAACGCATGGGATTTGGGCCGAAATACATAACATGGATACGGCTGCTTTATGCGAAACCCGTCGCACAGGTGGTAGCCAATGGCCACATATCGCCGAGATTCCCACTGGGCAGGGGGACTAGACAGGGCTGCCCCCTGTCCCCCTTGCTCTTCGCACTGGTGCTTGAACCTTTGGCCATCCAGATCAGATCCACAATCCTGTTCGCAGGCATCAAATGGGAGGAGGGGTGGGAGGACAAAGTCTCGCTATACGCAGACGACATGCTCATCTACATGACCGCACCTGATACCGGCATCCCAGCCCTGCTAGACTTATGTGACACACACGGGCGCGCATCGGGCTACACTCTCAACTGGTCAAAATCCACCATATATACGTTAAAAGGCCCGGCGCCGAGACTACAGGGGAACTGTCCACTGCTTACGACATCGGCCTCGTTCAAATACTTAGGTATTGTCATCACGAGCGTGGAGGCAGACTTTTTTGTTAGCAACCTAAAACCACCCATAGATCGCCTGCGAGCAGATGTTAAACATTGGGCGGCCCTGCCCCTGACCCTACTGGGTAGGGCGGCATTGTACAAGATGATGGCCCTCCCGAGGCTCCTATATGTCCTGGAAAATACTCCACACCTGGTACCACCGCGTTACTTCAAACAGATTGTGGCGCTGGTCACGGTCCTGCTCTGGAATACAGGCCCAGCGCGTATAGCGTATGACAAGCTGGTAAAAAGCTGGTATGAGGGGGCCATAGCGCTCCCCAACATTCAGCTATATTACTGGGCGGCCCAACTCAAAATTATAAACTACTGGATCCACGCCCCAAAAGACGACCCGGCCTATCGGGCGGATTGGTCACAACTTGGGACGGACTGTATGCTGTCCGTGCTCTACAACAAGTCACAACTGAAGACCCTAATTGGTCCGACCAAACACACGGCGGCACTATGGCACATGGCACAGGCCCGTCTGGGTTGGGCAGGTCGAATCACCAAAATGACGCCCTTGTGGGACACGAAGGCATTGGGGAACCTGAGAGGCTGTAAAGGGTTTGAGCGGTGGGATTCCATAGGCATCTCTACAGTAGGGGACCTCTGGGACGATGACTCAGTAATACCGTTTCCGCACCTGCAACAGCAATACAACCTCGGACCCACAGAGACGTTTAGATATGTCCAAATTAGACATGCATTACTGCAGGCAATCCCTACAGGCACCACTCTGCCGGACTCCTCTCCATTGGAGGATAGACTGCTAACGGAATTCATGCTCCAGAGCACCACCTCCCTTACATATAAAAAACTGATCAACAATCTCAAAGACCCAACGCTAAAACTTAAAGAAAAATGGGAAAGGGAACTAGGTGAGACAGACGAATTCGAATGGAATGAGGCGCTGGCCTCCCCGAAGGAGGTTGGAATCTCCAGTAAGCTCAGGCTGGTGCAACTTAAAATCCTACACCGCATCTACTACACCAGGACACTGTTGCATAAAATACAAAGAGCACCACACCCCTTCTGTTTGAGAGACTGCGGGGAGGAAGGGACACTGATGCACACACTATGGGAGTGCCCACAAATACGCGAATTCTGGAGGCAGATACTCCAAAACAAAAAAAAACACTGCCCTGCCATGAAAGATCAGCGTTCCGGACTATGCCGGATACGTGGAGGCAGGTGGTCTGGAGTTGAAGGTTGGTGGCAGGATCCATCACTTCATGGAGAATTGGGAAGGATACACTTCAGTCAGATGGGTTGTGGATATTGTCAGGGAAGGAAGGGAAGGGTACCAGAACAGGTTTGCCTCTCCACGAGTAGACAGAGGGAATCATACCTTCTCACTTTCCAAAATCCCAAGTGAAACAGACATCCTTGGAGGAAGGAATTCATTCAGCATGGTTGAAAAAGGCAATCAGTCCAGTTCCTGAGAATGGGGAGAATGTATACTTTTTTTTTCAAAGCCTTTATTTTTCATTTTTTTTAAACGGTTTGGCAGTAATAGGAAGAACTACAGCATACATCAGGTAGGTAAAGGCACAGTGTCCCAGAATGCAAAGGTCAGACGCATACCAAGTTCAAAGAAAGAACAGACGCATCACTTAACCAATCGAAACCCACCTCCCAATCCAGTCGCATGGCCACAGCTCAACAAGGAGCTAAAGTTCGAAGTCATCACTAACTTCACTCTTGGAGTCAGAATCTGGGACCAAGAACATGTCACCCAGTTCACACCACACAAGGACATCATCCACAACCTTATCATCCTTCCTGCTCAGTTGGATGTGGATCTCTTCCGCTAACATCCCTTCCGCCATGTCCTTTGGCCAGTAGTGTAGTTCCGGAGTCCGCTGTCCCATCCCGGTGAATGCCACCCTACGCCTAGCCAGAACCAGCACCAGCTGTATGGATTTGTGTGCCATCTTGTGGCCCTTAGGTCTCCTTACAGCCCCCAAACGACAGCACTGTGACGTTGCCATGACAGGTATAGAAGCATCTCCCATGAGTACCCCCTACCTCCAAGATCCAGACATCCTGCACTAACTGACAACCCCAGGCGAAGGAAGCCAGCCCCCTGAAAGCCGTATCGGGGCAGTAATCAGACCGGGCCAGAGAAATCCTCTGAAGAGTTAAGGGGGTCAGATAATTGCGATACATAAAATTATAATGAACCTGCTTGAAGCAGGCATTGCATGATACAGAACGCATGAGCGCACCGACTTGAGCCCATTCCTCATCCTCCATCTCTGCCCAAGGGTATCCTTCCCAAGCCACCCGGTCCAAAACCGGTCACCCATCGCATCCGCTTGCAATGCTTTATATATCAATGATATATGATGTGTACCCGACCCACAGGACGGTAAAGTCACCAGAGTGTCAGGCATCACCGGCGCCGCAGGAAAGGCGGTCCAGGTTTGACTGGCCATCCCATAATGCAAGAAGTGACCGGGCCTTAACGCAAACTCAGCCCTCATATCCTCAAATGAGGTAAAGTGCTCGTTGGGGTACCGCTCCCCTATTAGCTTACATTCCATGCCCCTCCACACCTGAAAAGACATATTTTCATTCATGCGTCAGACCAACGTCAGAATCCACACCGACAACTCCTGCTGACAGTGGGCCCGCTTCAACACCGCAGTCACTAGCTTTTGCCAGATTTTCGCAGTCTGTCCCACCACAAATGGCACAAAATCTGGGGCCCTGCACCTTCCATCAACAGCACTGGAAGCTGCCCAACAGCGACCAGCCCAGTCAACATACATTTCTCCCAGCTGTCTCCAGCCAGTGCCAAGCGTGCTGCATGTACATGGCATAGGAAACGTCAAGCTGGGTCACCTCCAGACCTGCCCCTCAGAGGGCTCAGAGTGGTCAGGGACACCCTACTGTGTTTCCCATCCCCGAGAGGAGACACTAGGATTGAATTCAACTGCCTGAACACCCTGGCCAACAGAAAGAATTGTGAACGGTACATAAAAAGCGTGGCAGGAGCACTTTCTTCGAGATGGCATCAGCAAGAACGCTAATCCAGTTGCAAAAACAACTGGATAAATATTGTCAGTTCATGCTCTCTCTGGGGTTAAAAGTTAACAAAAGCAAAACCTTTGTTATGCACACTGGGCCCAAGGTAAAGAATCCCAAACCTGTTTACATAGAACAAGTTTGATTGGAACGTGCTAGGGAATATCCATATTTAGGCATTTTAATGGACGACCAGTTATCATGGAAACAAGCAGTGGCAAGCAAAAAGTTGCTCTATCAGAGAGCAACTTCGGCTCTTGTTTCCTTTTCAAGGAAATTGGGTAAACCGGCCCCATCTGAGTTGCTTAAAATATATCACGCCAAATGACACAGCATAGCAACCTATGGCGCAGGCGTCTGGGGCTATGCTCCCGCAGACGATTTACAAAAAGTCCAAAATGGTTTTTTAAAATACTTATTGGCACTTCCTCAAAGTGCTCCAATATACGGTTGCCATATCGAACTAGGCGTCGATTATTTAATTGACAACATCAGATGTCAGCCGATCCTTCTATGGCACCGTATTTGGAACAAACCCCAATGCCACTTAACTCGTTCTTTGATATCTGATTGTCTATCCTTGGTGAGTTGGAAAAAAATTCCTTGGTTATTGTATTTCTCCAACTTTGTAAAGGATCTGAATCGCACATCTTACTTCACAGAGCCCTCTTCAACATCTGATATTAGTAGAAGTGCTCTGAAAAATCTCTGTCTAAATCATCTCAGGGATTTACGCCTCTCTTGTGAAGTATCTAAGCCAACAAACGTGCAGATTCTAATGGTCCAAACCTCCCCTGGTATTCAGCCTTATCTTCTTTCTATCTAACCACGAAAAATTTGTTCTAACTAGGTTTCGTTTTAACACTTTTTTCCGCCTTGTTACTTTCCCCACCGAGCTAAACTTGTCCCACGATCTGACCAAATGTCCGTGTGATGGTGTTTCACCTCAATCGACCATCCACCTAACTTTGTTCTGCCGCTATTATGAGCAACCACGCAAGCGCTGGATCATCCCACTCCTTCGACAAATGGGGCTGAGAACTTGTCGGCCAGCCTTTCTGGCAATTCAGCTATTAGACTCACAACATGTAGCTAAATATGTAGCTCTTTTTCTAAAATCATCTTTGAAAATACGCAGTAAAATTGGGTTATCGTCTTCCTGATTCCATGTTTATCAGAATTAACTTGTAAAATGGTTTTATCAAATGTTTTTAAACAACATTTAGTTTTTATCTGTTGTTTTTTTATGTAATTCCATTTGCATTCTATGATGTACTTTTTATGATTCACTAAATGTCAATCGAATAAAAGTTTTTGAAAGAAAGAAAGAAAGAGATGGCATCAACGACAGTGGGAGCATGTTCAAGAATGTGGCAGAGACTTTCAGTGATTCCATTGCTCTCCCCTCATTATGGTGCATTTGTTGTGCCTTTGAATGTGCAGCCATAATCCCTAGGTACCTAAAGTGGTCTAGCTCCCAGTGCAGTCCGATGTTCGACAGGTGGTCCCAATCAATGAGGCAAGGGGAAACAGCAGGGACTCACCATGGTTAATCCACAGCCCGACAAGGTACCAACGTCATCAGCAAGCACAACAGAATCTGAAGGGAAGCCCGAGGGAATCAAAGGTAAAACAATGCATAATCTGTGTATATAGATATAATATGTCTGACATGGCCTAGCTTTTTGCCCCAGTCCCTAAGCTCCCTCCAAGCCCTCACTCCCAAAGGTTCCATTGCGAGCGTGAAAAGAAGCGGGGACAGGAGGCAACTCTGTCTCGTCCCCCTACACAAAGCCCAGCTTTCCAAGCGACACTGTCCCACCTGCACTCTGGCTCTCAACTCAATGTAAAGGAGGCGGATCTAACCAGGAACTGGGGTTCAAACCCTTGACCGACAGAACGTCAAGCAGATAATCCCACTCAACCGTATCGAAGACCTTTTCTAGGTCAATGGGTTCCAAGGACAATTCTTCTGTGCAATGTTGGACCTCATGCATGACATGCGATAGGCGCCTAAGATTTATCCCAGAATAACGACCCGGGATAAACCAGCATTGGTCCCCGTGAACGAGGCTAGTCATAGGGGGGGTTCAAGCAGTTGGCCAGCAGCTTGCATAGGACCTTCAGGTCTAAATTGATCATTGTGAGAGGCCGATACGCTGCAGGGTCAGTCTTATCTCCACCCAGTTTAAGCAACATTCCAATGTCCCCCCCTCTCATGGTAGGTGGTAGAAACCCTGCCTTCTGCACCAGGGCCGTTTTCCCTGGTTTTAGCTCTGCCTGTAGTTGGTGTTGCACCCCACAAGTTAGACCCATACACAATCCCTGAAGCACTGGACTCAGCGCCTTTCGTTCTGTAGCTCTGCGAGCCATCATGCCCCTGTTGAGATCAATATAGTCCTTCAGGGCCCGAGATAGCGCCTCCTTCCCTGGGGGTCCGTAAGCATATCCAGCGATAATCTCCATGCCCCACCCTCCGCATAGCCCCCCCCCCAATGTATTGTGCAGCAGACGGGAGAATGATTTGAAAGGAACCTCTCGAGGTAAGTGACAGCCATGCCATCTGCCACAGGGGTGCCTCCCACCAGAATCCTATAGAGCCTGCTATGCATATTATGAGCCAGGGGGTGATAAGAGGATGCCCACTGTGTGGGATGACGTCTGTGCAAAGAATCCACAAGGGCCAGATTGTCTATAACCCCCCTATCGGTGTCAGTCACATGCGGTTTAGTGCCCTCCCTAGGGGGCGCCCTGCCCAGATCTCCATTGTTTACGCAATGAAAGTCTCCTAACCAGAAAATAAGCATGTCTACCTCCTGCACCACCAGGTCCTGCATCATGGGGAAAGAACTGTGGGGCATATTAGCAAGGGCAATATCGCCGCTTTAGCTGCATTTTTTGCCACTAAAGCAGCAATATTTTTATTGCCCTATCAGCAAGCTGTTGCTAACAGCTGTTAGCGACAGCTTTCTGGCGAAAGCGACCGTTTTTGGTGCCGCTTTGCATGTCCACGATATTTATCGCTAATGACAGGCAAAGTAGGCGTACCCGACTAAAAGACCACGGAAACAGCCGCTACCAAACCTAATGTCTATTAGAAATGAGGCCCCGGGCCCGGTTAGCGATATAAAAAGTATCGCTAACTGGGGTTATCGCAGGAATTTTTACACCTGCTAAAAACCTTTCTTAGCCATTATACTCAATGGGAGGTGGATTCTAAGGCTCAATCCACCTCTGCCTATTAGCAAGGTTTACGCTAGCGATACATTTTTTATCACTGTATTACTTGGGTTTTTGGTGGATTTCGCTGCTATCATTGGATCTTTTCTTGCTTTGGAGAAAAACGTTGCTAATAACGCGCTATCTCCACGATAAGATCCAGCGATAGGAAGAGATAAAAAAAAATCTCGCTAAACGCAGTTTTTGATAATTATCGCCAGTTGTTGCTAATATGTCCCAGGGTTCCTCCATATTTCGGGCATACGTATTAAGCAGAGACACCTGCCTCCCATCCAGGGCCCCCTGTAGAATCACACACCTCCCCTCCACATACGTCTCGACATATGTTCAGGAGAACGGAATGCCCGGGGCTACTCAAATCAGTACCCCCTGGCATATGTGGAGAAGGAGGAACGAAAAATCTGACCCCAGCATTTCCAGGCCAAGCCTGCCGCCACAGCGTCATCAAGATGCGTCTTTTCAGATTCTTCAGGAAGGTGAGCAACCGGTATCTTTTCATGTTGGAGATCAAGCCTTGGACATTGTCAGCAGCTTAAATTCACCCCCCATGATCAGAGTGTCAGGGCCCAAGGCACCCCACCACACTGTACTCATTGCTATCCACTGCACAAACAATTAAAAACACAAACAAATAGGAACATAGAACTCCCCCACCCAGGGACAAACATAGTGTTGTGCAGTTCCTACTAATCCGTAGGATCTGCGCATTGTTTGGACAACATAAACTTAGGACTTGGTGTCAAAACCAATTCCGGACACACCGGCAGGATATTATTATTTTTTTTTTAAGTTATATATAGCACGAACCAGACCCTTGCGGGTATCAGAGCGCTTTACAGGGTAAGTGTCATAGTTACATGGGTACAAAGTGAATAACATAAGGTTCAATGCTGGTCAATGAGAATATACCCATCCTGTGAGATATGCTGGCCTATGGGCCGCTGGCTCACAGTGGCACCATAAGTCCCCCTAACTTTATCAGGAGGCGAATGGTTAGTAGACAGAAGCAAATAAAGGAGATTACAAGCTCCAAAGGGTGAACAGTAGACACATTTCTACCATGGTGCCGAAGCAATGAACATATGCCGGCATATATGCAATATGGTAACCTAACCTACTCGTACCGTTCGGACCCCACTCTGAGTATACTTATAGTGTGTATGGGTGTAGATCCAAGAGTCCCCCAAGAGACGATCCAACCCCATTACTTGATAGGAGAAAGAGAAGGACCCCGTCTTGGTCTCGAGTTGGACATCCCTCACGGAATGTCAGAGCAGTGCTTGGTGATTTCTCAACATGCAGGACCCTTCGGTGTCAGTTGAAGTGCCTCCTCTACCAATCTATCGGGATGCCTATTATTTATAATGAAAAGCAGCCTTTGCGATGTGCGCGCTAGATTAGTGATGTTATGGATATGTAGATAGCACTGTCAACCCGTGGATGAAGATAGGACAACTTTTGTGCCTAGTGCATAGAGAGGCCTAGTACATGATATTCAAGGCATCTTGAAAATGTTGTGCGAAGCTGGATGTGTAAACAAAGTAGTTTCAAAGAACTTCATCCAACATTGTAGTGCGTGCAAATGTGTGCAAAAGTTCACAGCTGAAATTTTATTTTCTAGGACAATGTAAGGAATATTACAATAGTACAACAGGACGACTACAGATGCCCCCCAATAGCATGTGCCAGGACCTACACGGCATCCCCGCCCGTTCAACAGGGACAGGCCAACTTTTCCAGCCACCGACCAACCACACAACTCTGCTCAGAAAGACCATGACCCAAACTCGGATCTGGACACCGCCAAACATCCGTAACCCAAGAATCGGCTCGGCCCAGAATGTGGGACAGGCTAGACCCTATCCAATACCAGTGCAGCGGGCCATGCCCCATTCACAGCAGGCTGCAACTCTCATCAACCATGCATAGCTAACAACCATCCACCCAGAGACATCAGCAACGAACCGCCACACCAGCCGTCCACCGCCCAAAGGCACCCAGAGGTGTCAGCATTGAACCGCCACACCAGCCGTCCATCACCCAAAGGCACCCACAGGTGTCAGCAATGAACCGCCACACCAGCCGTCCACCGCCCAAAGGCACCCAGAGGTGTCAACAACAAACCGCCATACCAGCTTTCCATCACCCAAAGGCACCCAGAGGTGTCAGTAACAAACCGCCACACCAGCCGTCCATCACCCAAAGGCACCCAGAGGTGTCAGCATTGAACCGCCACACCAGCCGTCCACCGCCCAAAGGCACCCAGAGGTGTCAGCAACAAACCACCACACCAGCCGTCCATCACCCAAAGGCACCCAGAGGTGTCACTAACAAACCGCCACACCAGCCGTCCATCACCCAAAGGCACCCAGAGGTGTCAATAACAAACCGCCACACCAGCCGTCCATCACCCAAAGGCACCCAGAGGTGTCAGCAACAAACCACCACACCAGCCGTCCATCACCCAAAGGCACCCAGAGGTGTCAGTAACAAACCGCCACACCAGCCGTCCATCACCCAAAGGCACCCAGAGGTGTCAATAACAAACCGCCACACCAGCCGTCCATCACCCAAAGTCACCCAGAGGTGTCACTAACAAACCGCCACACCAGCCGTCCATCACCCAAAGGCACCCAGAGGTGTCAATAACAAACCGCCACACCAGCCGTCCATCACCCAAAGGCACCCAGAGGTGTCAATAACAAACCGCCACACCTGCCGTCCATCACCCAAAGGCACCCAGAGGTGTCAATAACAAACCGCCATACCAGCCGTCCATCACCCAGAGGTGTCAGCAACAAACCGCCACACCAGCCGTCCATCACCCAAAGGCACCCAGAGGTGTCAATAACAAACCGCCACACCAGCCGTCCATCACCCAAAGGCACCCAGAGGTGTCAGCAACAAACCACCGCACCAGCCGTCCATCACCCAAAGGCACCCAGAGGTGTCAGTAACAAACCGCCACACCAGCCGTCCATCACCCAAAGGCACCCAGAGGTGTCAATAACAAACCGCCACACCAGCCGTCCATCACCCAAAGGCACCCAGAGGTGTCACTAACAAACCGCCACACCAGCCGTCCATCACCCAAAGGCACCCAGAGGTGTCAATAACAAACCGCCACACCAGCCGTCCATCACCCAAAGGCACCCAGAGGTGTCAATAACAAACCGCCACACCAGCCGTCCATCACCCAAAGGCACCCAGAGGTGTCAATAACAAACCGCCACACCTGCCGTCCATCACCCAAAGGCACCCAGAGGTGTCAATAACAAACCGCCACACCAGCCGTCCATCACCCAAAGGCACCCAGAGGTGTCAATAACAAACCGCCATACCAGCCGTCCATCACCCAGAGGTGTCAGCAACAAACCGCCACACCAGCCGTCCATCACCCAAAGGCACCCAGAGGTGTCAATAACAAACCGCCACACCTGCCGTCCATCACCCAAAGGCACCCAGAGGTGTCAAAAACAAACCGCCACACCAGCCGTCCATCACCCAAAGGCACGCGCCACAAAGGAAAGGAACAACCAGCAACAGTCATTTCAATGGCAGTTCCTCTGCATCCAATGTGTCAGGCACAAGATCTAACACAGGGGGGGAGCCCCAAGCTCAGGTGGAGCCAAGCTGCAGTGGGGGCGGAGCAATGCAGGTACAAAAAGACCCAAAAACACAGAAGGAGCGCTTTGCGTTCTAATCCACAGGCATCTCCTTTCCATCTGGGTCACACTTACCTCTTCTGGTTCATCTCGGCTTCCCCCAGTCATTCCTCGTGGTGGGCGCCTTGTAGTCCAGGTGGCGGGCGGTGGTTGCGGTGTCCTTCGACCTCTGGATCCTTCCTGGAGTTATGGGATCCATTTCCCAGGGGCTGCTTGCAGGTGTCTCGTGTTCTGCCATTTCCAGTGTCAACTACTCCTGCGAAAAGAAAAAGAAAAAGAAAAGACAAACATATGCTAAAGACTCAGAAGGCTCTGCTATTGTGGTGACGTGCTTGCGCTGCTATGTACATTTGCATGCTTGAATACAAACACAACTTATCGGACTGAAGGTCCCCTTGCCTGTACATAAAGGGCATCTGTATTCTTCTTTTTTACCCCGCGAGAAGGCTGCGTCTGAGGATTGCAGTCTGTGGATAGTTTCCTGCAGCTAAGGAAACGACATAATAGCTGCATATGTTTTGCATTTTTTATATTACTCACATCTGAAAATATACATATATCAGTTTTGTTTTTGGTTATATGTATAAGAGATTAATTTTCTGGTCAAATATTTTTCTTTTCCCTTTTCTACATTAAGGGTAAGAAAGTTGTCATGCACTCCTAATTGCATCGGTGATATGTAATCACTGGCCTATCTCTTTCTTTGTATCTCTTCTTTTGGCTTTAGACCTATTCTGGCTCCTGAGGGAATGCGTTTGGATTATAGTGGAAGAGGGAGTAAAGCAGGTAGTGAAGATACTTACTCACCTCACCTTGCTACGCTCTTGCCCTTACCGGGTCTCACTCTTGTTCTCTTTTGCAGGGTCACACATACCTTCTATTGGCGACTCCCTGCTGCACTGGTCACACCGAGGGTCCTTCTTCAGTTCTCACTCCCTGGTTTCCCCTCTTCCCCTTGTACACTGGTGTTGCCTTGACTACGTTGGGCACACTTAGTGATAAAGGGAAGGGGGGACCGGCTCTTCCACTTCTTGCATCTCGTTCCTGCGGAAACTTCAGGTGAGCCCTGATACTTGGCGCCTCTAGCAGCCATCGCCCACACACAGACTCAACATCATCTCCTACACGGAGGACACGCAGCTCGTCTTTTCCCTCACAGAAGACACCCACACCACCACAGCCAACTTCCAGAACACCTTGTCCGACAACGCCAGATGGATGAAGGCCAAAGGCCTGAAGCTCAACTTATACAAAATGGAGGTACTCATCTCTGGAAACAATCCCTCCTCCTACGATGACTCCTGGTGGTCCACCGCACTAGGCCTAGCTCCTGCTCACTCGAACCACGTATTCAACCTCAGAATCATCCTGGACAGCCAACTAAGCATGAAGAACCAAGTCAACAATGTCTCCTCCTCCTGCTTCCACACCCCCCACACGCTCCGCAAGATCTTCCGCTGGATCCCCATCTCCACCCAGAAAACAGACACCCAAACCCTCGTCTCCAGCCACCTCGACAACGGCAACGCACTCTACATCGGAACCTCCAAACAACTAGTCAACCACCTCCTGACCATCCAGAACACCACAGCAACACCCATCCTTAACTGCCCCAGGAGAACCAGCTCCTCTCTACACCTCAGAGGCCTCCACTGGCTCTCCCGTACAGAAAGGAAGCCTCTTCAAGCTCCTGACTCATGCTTACAAAGCCATACACAGCTCCGGGCCCGCCTACATCAACCACCACCTGACGTTCCATTGACCCACCAGGGAACTCCGCTCCACCTCTCTTGCCCTGGCCCACACCTCCCAGCTCCACCAGAACTGCTGCAGAGGTCGTTCCTTCTCCCACCTCGCAGCCAAGTCCTGGAATTCCCTCCTCTTCCACCTGCGCACCGGTTCTTTACTTGAAGATTTCAGGAAGAAGCTCAAGACATGGCTCTTTGACCAAGGACGTTAGGCTGTTGCGCCTGGAGACCCCCGGGGTGACAAGTTGTGCTTTACAAAGACTCTTTCATTGATAGATAAAAACATCTACTTGCATGAGGATCTTTGTGTGGCAATCTAGGAGTGTGAAGTAGGTGTGATGGGATGGATGGGTCCTATAAGTGTTTGAATGCACATAAAACTAAACTTGTGGATCTTCACAAACTCATCTGTGACCTCGTACTTGATAAAAAGTCACAGATGTACTGGCAATGGAAGAAATAAGTCAGAATCCACGGTGTGAGCGGAAGGACACGCTGCACAAACTGATTGCATTTGAGTAGGGCTTGCTCGGATGGCTACAAAATCATCCTTCTTCCTCATCCATTCCGTAGAGTCAGGGGGCTAGTGGCAAGTGGTAATGTCTATGGCACAATGGAACCTCCAGACTCTTCCGTTGGGGGAGTTTACTCAGTCAGAGATGCCAGGCCTCCCTGGTTCCGTGAATGCCTCGGTCACAGGGTGGGTTTGTTATCATCTACCTGGCCCGCCCAACACATTTACCGAATCCCAGAAAAATTTCTTATATCCACAATATTATCTCATTCAAATTTCTTAATATGAAAAAGGAGGAATGCATGGGTCGAGGCCTCGGCCATACCCCACACTTCTAATTGAATTAACTTGATGGCAGTGGTTGGACTAAAGCAATTAGTTGTTGGTTGCACACACAACAATGGCAAACACTTGGTCGTGTTTCTGTTTCTTCTGTATTCATTTCAACAAACCAGTAGCGCCTTTAGCATGGACAGGCCACTTCCTAATTCCATGTTCTATCCTTTGGCATTATATTGAGATTCCAAAAAAGCTTTCAAAAGCAATTTATTTTGACTCGTCCCTGGGGAAGGCTCTCTCCAGTTGTATTGTCTGCTGGGCTGGCAACAAAGGGTTTGAATCCTGCTTAGTTATTCATGCATCTCCCTGTTACCTTGGCCCCAGCTGCTCCGCCGGTGTGAGTGTTCTGAGTGGAATGTTGGTGTGATGGCGATGCAGGGAATCTTTGGGCTGCTGTGTGGTGAGGTGGGACAAGTGGAGTATGAGCTGAGCAGCAGACAGGCTGCTCCTGGTGGGGCTGCTGAACTTAGATACCATCCTGCAACTACAAATAATAAAGAATCTTCAAAGGTACTCCTCGGCTACTTGTCATACATCACAACATAATTTTGGCGACAGGGATGGGATACAGGCCCATGCGTACAACTGGTTTTTCAGAAGCTGTCACTGGAAAGAAGGTTGAAAAATTAAAGAAACAACCAGAAGCTAAGAAGCAAGTCTCAGGGCCGAAGTACCAGGCCTAGGAGCCCCACCAGTGTCCTTTTCATCGGACAGCCGCAGCCTGGGCAAACTTTATTCTGCTGGGCTGGCAGCAAATGCCTTCACCTCACCGGTAATTTAGTTTACAATGAGTATGTGACTTATCAGGATTGGATTAATCAAGCATTTGAGACCGTCCGGTCAGTTATATAACTAGTGTTGTTGCGACCCTCGGCGTTGTGGTTGGGTGATACACTCTGCTCTCTCAAACTTGAAGGTTAAAAGTTGGAAAAACTCTGGAGTCAACTATGTCATTGAGGCCAAATTTAAATGAACAACTGCTTGAAAGGCATTCAAGAAGAGTTTCATCCATCTAGAATGCCTAGGAGATTCTTAATGTTTCTAATGTACTTAAAAAGGTCTTTCACATTGCTTATACTTTAGCTAACCCGGCCTGACTCCCAAACTGATCCATCTCCTACATTTAAGCAACAGCTTAGCTGATTTATTTGTGGCAAGAGTAAGAGATATTGTGGAGAGCTTGGGACAGAAGGTTGGCGGTGCTAATACCTGTCACTTAGCTACAACAGACTTCAGTGAGGCTATCTGCAAACCACCTGAGGCCCAAGAATGGAGGATTTGTGTCAAATGACCCATAAAGTCTCCTCGGACATTGCCAATTCGAATAGGTCTGGAATCACCATTGGATCCTCTCCCTCCAAAGATCTAGAAGTCCACAATGCAAGCACTTGCTAGGCCGTTGCGGGACATATGCAATATTTCCTTACCAAGTGGCTCAGTTCCATCAGAGTGGAGAAAGGCCATGGTGACAGCTTGCAAAAAAAAAAAGACTACGGCAGATCCTGACATTCTCAGCAACTATAGACCAATCTCTGTCTTGCCATTCACTGTTAAGCACTTAGAAAAGTTTGGAGAACCAAGGCCTTCTGGATACAGCTCAAGCAATATTTTTTTGCAGCGCATGGAACTGTATCAGCCTTGATCTTGGTCTTGGATCACCAGAAAATAGTGGTAGATAAAGACGACTTTGTGGCCTTAGTGCTATTAGATATGTCGGCCACCTAACACATTAGCCATGACTGAGATCGGTAGCGGAGGGATGGTCCTGGATCGGTGCCAATCTTACCTTGAAAACAGATCTCAAGCGATCCCTCTTCCACCCTGTAGATCTGAATTTAAGGCGGTCAGTCATGGGTCAGTCATGGTTTTCCTGATGATCCTCCTTGAGTTTAACATCTATCGTAGCCCTCGGATTCAACTAATCAGGTTACATTGAATGAACGTGATGAAGTATTCTGAAGACTCCCTGCTCATACTGTTGATCGATCCTTTCACCCTAAAGCCTTTGAGGCTTTTTACAATTGCATGAAGGCAGTCTTGTCCGGTTGAGCTGGAACTCGTTAAAGTTCAATGCGGGGAAAACTGAAATTCTATGTTGTTGCACGGGGAAGCTCACCCCTCTCCCACAGATTTGTGGCCTTCAGTTGGTGAGACTGCTCCATTGGCTTCCACCTCAGTTCAGAATCGCGGAGTCCTCACTGATAAGGACGTGTCCAATGAGTCATGTTAACAGACTTTCTGTTGCATGCTTCTCTGCATTGCTTGTCCGTAGGAAGATGCTACTGTTTTTACCTGCCCATACTCTATTGCTTATAGTACACTCTACTATTCCTTACTTCTCCTGGGCACCCTGATTTTCATAATAGGTGACTCCTTCGAATCTAGATAGCAGCCACCAGACGAGCTCTGTCCCGACCACCTCAATCATCCACCTTTGAAGCATTAGACACTCTGCACTGGTTACTTATGCAAAAATAAGGATTGCGTTTATATCATTGCCCACAAGCCATCCCTCGGAATGGCCCTCGTTATCTACAGCAGAAGTCGTCTCCTTACTGTTGTGCAAATTAAAAGCAATGGGTGGAATGTAAGCCCGCAAATTGTATACAACAGGTCTCGAAGGCTCGACCTCAAAAAGGATTGAGTTTATATCCTTGCGCATTGTGCACAAGCCTTTCTTCAGAATGGCCCTCGTACCTACAGCAAAGGTCTGTTTATTTTTGCCGTGCTTGTCTTTTGCACTCAATCAAGCAGTAGATTTCTAGAGCGCTACTGGTCACCCGCGAGGGTTTTCACCAACTCTAATCTCCCAATCATCCCCAAATTCAAAAAGATCCAGGTTCACGGCACAGCCTTCTGTGCCTTGGCGGCCCTCTCTGGAATGGGTTCCCTCTTACTTTGCGTCATGTGAACAATCTCTTGACTTTTAGGAAAGCTCTGAAAACCTGGCTTCATACAATATTGGAGTCTTTATTTCTTGCCTTTTCAGTTTGTTTAATTCGTCCACCTCTTAGTACCTTTCCTCGCCAGGACACTTTTTCAGATATCAGTAGCGCTCAATAAATGCCAAAAAGAATAATTATAATGTTAAAGGTAGGGTGGAGATTTCTTGGAAGGCAGTTTAGAAAGTTAGCAAGAGAATTTGAGCTGGTGCTGCTAATTGTTTCATGAAAAAGAGACACATGGATATTTTCACAAGAGAATATGACAATCAGGAATGTGATCCAGGAGTGCGCCTGGAAATCTGCGATTGCCGCTCATTTCTTGGGGTACTTCTGGAAACTTCTTTAAATTCATTGAAAGTGGTAATAAAGCCCCCATGCAAGGTTGTAAATTTACAGCCCCCATATATCACACTGGATATAACATAGAGAATGAGAAAAACCTTTTCACTGTGACAGCTGCAGCTGGTGCACTCACCATCTGAGCTATCTAATCATCGCTGGGTAATGCATATGGCGGTCGTGGTCTACCTCTGGATCTATTGTAGCACAGCGATCAATGGGAATCATTTCATGAGGTCCCTTACTGTTCAGTGACACTCTCTCCTGCTAAAACATGCCCAAGGGCCTAGTTCAGAGACTGGGGGGTGCAAGAGATTGGCAAAAACTGGGGGGTGTCCCGTCTGCCAAATGAAGAGTGCATTGACAAATGACGCTCTACCATTTGCCCCTCTTTGGCAGATGTCCTGCTCAGCCAAACTATGTCTTTCTGGCAACAGTCCTACCCATCTTGCGACCTGCAGTTTTGTTCTCCCAGTTGCAAGTACAGGCCCACAAGTCCCAGCGCGCCCAGTGAGACTGGGATTCGGCCAGAACAACAAACAAGATACAGTGCAAACCTATCTCA
This sequence comes from Lissotriton vulgaris, assembly GCF_964263255.1. NCBI lineage: Eukaryota > Metazoa > Chordata > Amphibia > Caudata > Salamandridae > Lissotriton > Lissotriton vulgaris. The sequence goes on along the minus strand of NC_141700.1, from coordinate 803,909,725 downwards.
ATGACATGAACCTCGACGGCTCCAAACCCTAACTTTGACCCAATGCCAAGTCACTTGGATTCGCCCTGGACACCACCCTCACTCTGAAAGAACTCACTGCTAAATAAACAATGGTGGCCTGGTACCCGCGCTCTCTTCTAAAGAGAGTCAAACCCTTCCTTCCAAAAAGCAACTTCAGAACTGCTCTCCGAGCCCTTGTACCTGGATGGTGGAAGCGCCCTGCTCCATGGCCTGGCAGACTTCACACGGGCACCCCGTGGGGCGCCCTACAGTCCGCAGAAGGTTTCATCCAGGACCTGATGGAATATATGGGCTCATCATCACCCTGTCCTGATGGAACGCCACTGGCTCCCCTTGACGGCTGCGCCATCTTCAAAACCAGCTGCACCATTTACAAAGCATCACGACCAGCACCCCCGCTGATCGGGCGTTCATGCTCGCCAGGTCTAGAGGGTCTCACCATTCCTGCGCCCGGACACCTCCAGACTCCAGACTGGCGTCTACAGAAGAACAAGACCAGGCAGCAGGCCTTTTCCATCGATGCACCCAAGATCTGGAACGACATCCCCGTCTCCACCAGGACGCCCCAACGCTGCTCTAATTTAGGACAGAGTTGAAGATCCCCTCTCGAAAGAACCCTGCATCATTAAGAGCAGATGAACCCGTTGCCTCTCCTATCACTCATGGACTTTAAGCTGGGCTTCGACCATTTGAGGGGCTTCGCTGCCTTCTGACTCGTCCACACGATAGAAATGCCTCCTACATACATGCGTAGAGGGATGTTAGGGCAGCCTAATGCATGACTTATCATCAATGGCACACCTCCCCCCAGGATCGCAGTTGCACACTTTTGCTTGGTAGCTAATGAATTCTGGGAGCTGTAGTCTTTGTGCACATTCTTTGAAAGGGATTACTCTTTTAGAGATGTTCTTACATATGAATGCATGCCCCAACATATGAACACATGCCCCAACATATGAATTCATGCCCCAACATATGAATTCATGCCCCAACATATGAATGCATGACCCAACATATGAATTCATGCCCCAACATATGAATGCATGATCCAACATATGAATGCATGGCCCGACATATGAATGCATGCCCCGATATATGAATGCATGCCCCAACATATGAACTCATGTCCCAACATATGAACACATGCCCAACATTTGAATTCATGCCTCAACATATGAACACATGCCCCAACATATGAATTCATGCCCCAACATATGAATTCATGCCCCAGCATATGAATGCATGTCCCGACATATGAATTCATGCCCCAACATATGAACACATGCCCCAACATATGAATTCATGCCCTAACATTTGAATTCATGCCTCAACATATGAACACATGCCCCAACATATGAATTCATGCCCCAACATATGAATGATGCCCCAACATATGAACGCATGCCCCACATATGAATTCATGCCCCAACATATGAATTCATGCCCCAACATATGAATGCATGCCCCGACATATGAATTCATGCCCCAACATATGAATGCATGATCCAACATATGAATGCATGGCCCGACATATGAATGCATGCCCCGATATATGAATGCATGCCCCAAAATATGAACTCATGCCCCAACATATGAATTCATGCCCCAACATATGAATGCATGCCCCAACATATGAATTCATGCCCCAACATATGAATGCATGATCCAACATATGAATGCATGGCCCGACATATGAATGCATGCCCCGATATATGAATGCATGCCCCAACATATGAACTCATGCCCCAACATATGAACACATGCCCAACATTTGAATTCATGCCTCAACATATGAACACATGCCCCAACATATGAATTCATGCCCCAACATATGAATTCATGCCCCAGCATATGAATGCATGTCCCGACATATGAATTCATGCCCCAACATATGAACACATGCCCCAACATATGAATTCATGCCCTAACATTTGAATTCATGCCCCAACATATGAACGCATGCCCCAACATATGAATTCATGCCCCAACATATGAATTCATGCCCCAACATATGAACGCATGCCCCAACATATGAATTCATGCCCCAACATATGAATTCATGCCCCAACATATGAATGCATGCCCCGACATATGAATTCATGCCCCAACATATGAATTCATGCCCCAACATATGAATGCATGCCCCAACATATGAATTCATGCCCCAACATATGAATTCATGCCCCAACATATGAACGCATGAGCCAAGATATGAATTCATGCCCCAACATATGAATTCATGCCCCAACATATGAATTCATGCCCCAACATATGAATGCATGCCCCGACATATGAATTCATGCCCCAACATATGAATTCATGCCCCAGCATATGAATGCATGTCCCGACATATGAATTCATTCCCCAACATATGAATTCATGCCCCAGCATATGAATGCATGTCCCGACATATGAATTCATTCCCCATCCCTGGAAGGCTTCCAGAATTTGACCGGTCGTAACAGACATTTCAGGCCCTTTGGTAGCAGGCCTGACAAACCCATCAAGTGGCCCTAAGCGGGGGGGGGGGACTGTCTCACCATAACACTCCACATCAAAGATGGCAAATGTAGGACTACACGTCCCAGAGTACAAAAGTTGTTTTGGTTTCAAATGTTAGTTTAGTGAAGGTACCACACATGATATGGGCACACAAACAAGCTATGCTGACGTGTGGCTGGCTCACTGTATGTGGGAGCCTTGGACAGCTGTGTCTGACTCTTCTCAAGCCTTCTCACATCCCTGAGGCAAAAACTGCCATGTGAGTGACTCTACCCCAGCCCTGTCACCTCTAGGGTACCCAGACAGATATGACTGACCCTGCCCCAGCCCTATCACCTCTAGGGTACCTAGACTGACATGACTGACTCTTCCCCAGCCCTATCACCTCTAGGGTACCCAGACAGATATGACTGACCCTGCCCCAGCACTATCACCTCTAGGGTACCTAGACTGACATGACTGACTCTACCCCAGCCCTGTCACCTCTAGGGTACCCAGACAGATATGACTGACCCTGCCCCAGCACTATCACCTCTAGGGTACCTAGACTGATATGACTGACTCTTCCCCAGCCCTATCACCTCTAGGGTACCCAGACTGACATGACTGACTCTACCCCAGCCCTGTCACCTCTAGGGTACCCAGACAGATATGACTGACCCTGCCCCAGCCCTATCACCTCTAGGGTACCTAGACTGATATGACTGACTCTTCCCCAGCCCTATCACCTCTAGGGTACCCAGACTGACATGACTGACTCTTCCCCAGCCCTATCACCTCTAGGGTACCCAGACAGATATGACTGACCCTGCCCCAGCACTATCACCTCTAGGGTACCTAGACTGACATGACTGACTCTACCCCAGCCCTGTCACCTCTAGGGTACCCAGACTCACATGATTGTCCCTGCCCCAGCCCTATCCCCTCTAGGGTACCTAGACTGATATGACTGACTCTTCCCCAGCCCTATCACCTCTAGGGTACCCAGACTGACATGACTGACTCTTCCCCAGCCCTATCACCTCTAGGGTACCCAGACTCACATGATTGACCCTGCCCCAGCCCTATCACCTCTAGGGTACCCAGACTCACATGACTGACCCTACCCCAGCCCTGTCACCTCTAGGGTACACAGACTCACATGACTGACCCTACCCCAGCCCTGTCACCTCTAGGGTACCCAGACTGCCATGATTGTCCCTGCCCCAGCCCTATCACCTCTAGGGCACCCAGACTGACATGACTGACCCTGCCCCAGCCCTGTCACCTCTAGGTCACCCAGACTGACATGACTGACCCTGCCCCAGCCCTATCACCTCTAGGGTACCCAGACTCACATGACTGACCCTACCCCAGCCCTGTCACCTCTAGGGTACACAGACTCACATGACTGACCCTACCCCAGCCCTGTCACCTCTAGGGTACCCAGACTGCCATGATTGTCCCTGCCCCAGCCCTGTCACCTCTAGGGCACCCAGACTGACATGACTGACCCTGCCCCGCCCTGTCACCTCTAGGGCACCCAGACTGACATGACTGACCCTGCCCCAGCCCTATCACCTCTAGGGCACCCAGACTGACATGACTGACCCTACCCCAGCCCTGTCACCTCTAGGGCACCCAGACTGACATGACTGACCCTGCCCCAGCCCTATCACCTCTAGGGTACCCAGACTCACATGACTGACCCTACCCCAGCCCTGTCACCTCTAGGGTACACAGACTCACATGACTGACCCTACCCCAGCCCTGTCACCTCTAGGGTACCCAGACTGCCATGATTGTCCCTGCCCCAGCCCTGTCACCTCTAGGGCACCCAGACTGACATGACTGACCCTGCCCCGCCCTGTCACCTCTAGGGCACCCAGACTGACATGACTGACCCTGCCCCAGCCCTATCACCTCTAGGGCACCCAGACTGACATGACTGACCCTACCCCAGCCCTATCACCTCTAGGGTACCCAGACTCACATGATTGTCCCTGCCCCAGCCCTATCACCTCTAGGGTACCCAGACTCACATGATTGACCCTGCCCCAGCCCTATCACCTCTAGGGTACCCAGACTGACATGATTGACCCTGCCCCAGCCCTATCACATCTAGGGTACCCAGACTCACATGATTGTCCCTGCCCCAGCCCTATCACCTCTAGGGCACCCAGACTGACATGACTGACCCTGCCCCAGCCCTATCACCTCTAGGGTACCAGACTGCCATGATTGTCCCTGCCCCAGCCCTGTCACCTCTAGGGCACCCAGACTGACATGACTGACCCTGCCCCAGCCCTGTCACCTCTAGGGTACCCAGACTGACATGATTGACCCTGCCCCAGCCCTATCACCTCTAGGGTACCCAGACTCACATGATTGTCCCTGCCCCTGCCCCAGCCCTATCACCTCTAGGGTTGATTAATTTACTAATTGCAGGGGCCTTACCTCTGTTCATGTGCTCCTGAGCTGAAGGTCTGGGGAGGGCTGAGTAGGTTAGTAATAGCAGGGGCTTTGCTGCTTTTCAGGTGCTCCTGTGCTGGAGGGCTGGAATAATTTTGTGACAAAAAGGGGCCTTGCTATTTTTTTTAGTTGCTCAGCATGTAGGCCATTGTCACCTTGGCCCTGTGTCCTGTGTAAGAACAGTATCCTCCCACTTTCATTCTTTGTCTGTGCAAATGGTATTTCATGAAAGGGCACCCCCCTTGAATGTGGGCCACGCCCCTTAAATATGGGCCACGCCTCTTGAATGTGGGCCACTTTTTTCGTCAGTGCCCGGGCCGAATTGTGATCCCAATCCGACCCTGCCCAGCCCTAACACTTCTCCCTTAAAATATAAGTCCGATATGCTAGTGTGTCTCAGCCGGTTCACCTCTCGGGTGCAAACACTGGAAGTCCTGCATCCGCACTGACTCTGCCCCAGCCCTCCCGGGCCCGTCATGTGGGGGCAGACAGTCCTGCCCCCACCCCCCCACTGACTGCCCCAGCCCTCCCGTGCCCGTCATGTGGGGGCCGACAGTCTGCCCCTGCCCCACCACCAGGCGTTGCAGCCCTGAGCTCCCGCCCCCTCGAGCCCTCTGGCTCGGCTCGGCCCGGGGGGTATAAAAGCTCCTCCCGGAGGGGGCGGTTCTTCTAGGCGCGCGTGGGCGGTGCAGACTCTCCTACAGTCCGAGCGAGTGAAGGTGAGTGAGCGCCTCGAGCGGGTCCGCAGCGCTAGGGCCAGTGTTTGATGTTGGGGGTCCTCCATGGACCCAGCTCGTAGAAGCCTCTCAGCCCGCTCTGGGCGCTAGTCTGAAGCATCCTTCCCTGCATAGCTCCTCGAGGGGTATTCCCAGCCCTCCCATCCACAGGCGCTACAATCCGTAAACACAGGAAAAGCCCCCCCCCCCCCCCCCCCCGAATACCAGCGTACGGGGGCGGGGCGGCACACGTGCACTTCATTCATGCCGGTCCCCCCTCGAGGCGCTTCTCTTTCGAGCCCCCCCCCCCAACACCAAACACGCATAAGACCCCTGCTGTCTGGGCCCCGCCCACATGCACTTTCAGGCGGGGAGGGGGGGGGGGGGGGGTTTAGAACTACCGGTTCCAGCATCCTACGCGCTCAGAAGCCAGGGGTGGCAGAGACGCGAGCTCGAGGCAGCGGCAATGATGGGTGGGTGGGAGATTAAAGTGGGGGCCCAGGCATGAGACAGCTGGGGGGGGGGTCTGACTGCAGCCGTCTCACATGAGACAGACCAAGGAGGCTGCAGACTCTGAAAGCACAGATCCTCGGGCTCGGCCAGGATCACAGGTGAGTCGGTGCGCCCTGCATGCTCACCGCCAGAGGGAGCCTTCCACTTACAAACCCTGGCTTTAACGTGTCAGGAACAGCGAGAAGACTACAAGTCCCAGGATGCATTGTTTTAACTGAACTAGGAGTGGGGAAAAGGTGCAACTTGTCCTCTCTTAACCCCAGAGCAGACATCCTAATAAAGGTGGGGGCTCCCTAAGGGGGGCAGCAGGCACGTGACATCACCGGGAGAGGCTCCCACACCTTGTAACCCCCAGGGTCTTATCGAACACTTCTTTTATTTTGATGTACACATCGTCATTGTTGAATGTGTAGGTGTTAAGCGCTGACGCCCTGCATTGGGCTGAGTAGTGCCATGAGTCACCCCAAGGCAGGGTGTCGGAGCGCTTTACAGCCCACAGACTCTAATAATTTAAAACCTTCTCTTTTCTTCGATTTCTTTTATAGCGCTTGTGCACTGTAGTGCCTTTGTGTTAATGTAACCTTTGCTTTTGTATTTTGTTCACTTGTAATGTTCTCATGTATCGGTTCTGTTCCTATTGTGAAGCGCTCTGACACCTTCGGGTAAAGTCCGCGCTATATAAAAACGCACAAATAAATAAAATAAACACACGTGACCCTCAACTCCTTCTCTGCTAGGCTTTCCCCTCTCCCATTCCCCCTCTTTTCCTTCCTGTTCCGGTCTCTTGTCTTCCCCTGCCTCCTCTCTAATTCCTATGCTTCTTTCTCTTCCTCCTGCCCTCTTCTTACTGTTCTTCTACCAATCTCTCTCCTCAGTCTTTCTCAGTCCCTCTCTCCTTTTTAGGTCCTGGCCTGCGATGGCTGCGCGTGCGCAGTCTTGCTGACGAGATTTAATGTTTCTGAGTAAGTTTCACTAGCGAGGTTATGTTATGTTATGTTATGTTATGTTATTAAAATTTTGTAAAGCGCACATACGCCCAAGGGCTTCTTGGCGCTGAAGAGATAAAAAACATAACAGAGGGTGAGTCTGCCGGGAGCGATTATTTCAAGTAGGCTTTTGTAAAGAGGTGAGTCTTGAATGCCTTTCTGAAGGCAAGGAGGTCTCTACTCTGTCTGAGGGCTAGTGGCAGAGAATTCCATAGGGTAGCTGCTAGAAAGTGGAAGCCGCTGCCACCTTGTCGTTTTTTCTTAAAGCGCGGTACTTCAAGAAGGTCTTTGTGGGCTGATCTAAGGTTACGTGAAGGAACGTATCTTCCGATCAGTTGTCTGATGAATAGAGGTCCCTTGCCTTGCAGAGCCTTAAAGATGATACATCCGGCTTTGAATTCGGCTCTTTGAGCCACAGGTAGCCAGTGCAGGCTCTCCATGCCTGGTTTAATCGATTCCCATTTGGGTACTTTACAGATCAGCCTGGCGGCCTGATTCTGTAAGTACTGCAGTCTTCTAAGTTGTCCTACAGGTAAGCCAAGGTATAGGCTGTTTGAGAAGTCGATGTGGGAGAGGACTAGTGCCATGACCACCTGAATTAAAGCAGAGGGAGTGAGGAAATGGGCAATTTTCCTAATTTTCCTCAACTGGAAAAATCCAGAAGAAACCACGGTTCCAATTTGGGATCTTAGCGAGAGGTCCTCGTTGATGGTTATCCCCAGACTTTTTACAGTCAAAGATTTCTTAGGGGGGAGGCCCATATCAGTAGGCCAGAAGTTGGGGCTCCAACTGATTTCGCTCTTGCCGGGCAGGATCAACTCAGTTTTCCCTGGGTTTAATTTAAGGTGATTTGAGGACATCCAGCTCTGGATTAAAGTCATAGTGGCTTGGAAGTCCTCTACCGCGTTTGGGGAGTTAAGAATGAAAACGAGCTGCAAGTCATCTGCATAATTGTATGCAGTGACTTTGTGCTTTCTCAGAGCGAAGAGAAGGGGCCGCATGTATAAGTTGAATAACAAGGGGGATAATGAAGAGCCTTGGGGCACCCCGCAAAAAGACTTGATTTTGGCAGCAGAAAAGGAACCTAAGCAGACAGACTGAGTGCGTTCAGAGATGAACGATTTCAGCCAGGTTAGGGCAGAGTCTCTGAGACCCGCCTGTTCGACACGGTTGACCAGGATGGAATAGTCAACCGTGTCGAATGCGGCGGACAAGTCAAGAAGTACTAGGGCCTGATGGAGGTTATTATCAGCGTTGGACCTCAAGGTGTTCTGGACGGCCAATAGAGGTTAAGCCCTGCCCCTCTTTTCCATTGATTGGCGTCACAGTTCATGCTAAACGGTGGTCAGCCATTGAAAGAGGTTCCAGTGACGTTCTCTTTTAGAGCCGTCCCACTTGGACTGGCTTCCTTGACTTACGTGTGTGGTAAAAGGTTTGTTATCTTCATGGGGCGAAACAGATGGCCCCTTAACCGCATCGCTGCAGCGGTAATTTTTGCGCTACGCGGCTTTTTTCAAAAAGCTGCGTTAGATGACGAGCTCAGCTCGTCATCCGCACACGCCCCCCGTGGCTGACGAGCTGAGCTCGTCATCCGCATCGAAGGGGTTAAAGAAGATAATAAACCTTTTCCACCCACCTAAGTCAGGACAAGCTCGTCCAAGTGGGACGGCTCTAAAACAGAAAACACTGCGTCATGGCGAAGACTGACTGTTGGGCCTCTTGTTCGCTGCTCTTCGGGATTCGTATCTCTTGTTTAGTTTGAATATGCACATTTTGGTATTGCTTGTGAAAACTTTAATCCTCGCGCTCCCCGTGAGAAACAACTGCAGGAACCGGAGCGAAGGGCAGGTACAGTATGTTTTTTCCATCTTTGACCATATTTGTTTTACTTTAAATGGACTTGCGCGCTCTCATCCACTTTTCTGACGGCCTAATTGCATTGTGTGCTCTCGCCCTCTTACTGACTCCTTCTTCTTTCTTTTCACAGTACGCGGTCCAGCGCTTCATGCAGCTTTGCTAGCTTTTGAGCACTACCCTACCAAAAGCACGATGCAGATATAAACATTGGCTGCCTTTGTGGTACCGCGCTTGTTGTCACTGTTATCACTCTATAGCGTCTTTCCAAAGAGGTGCCCTTTACAGCCTGACGCTCTGCCTTCAGCGTTTCCCATTCTCGGTGTTTATTTTACGGATTGCAAAACTAACTGAACTCAGCTTTTCCTGCAGCCAAATCGAGAATGCTATGCACACAGCACTTCATGCAGCTTTGCTGGCTTTAGAGCACTACCCTACCAATGTCAAATAGCGGAACCATGAATGTTGTATCTCGTGTGCCTCCTTTCGTCTTCATTTGTTTAGCTTTTTTTGTGAGCCCAGGCACTACTTTTGGCTGCCCCGAGGGACAATATAAATGTAACGCCTGTAAGGTGAAAGCCTCACTCCAGATCTCTGCAGACACGGTCTCCAGTCTACACCTTTTCACCTACAAATTGCTGATTTCTGGTTTTAGTCTAATTAGTGGAGTGGGTAAAAAAACAAGACTACAAGACCCAGAATGCATCCGGCTAATCACAGGCTGTCTAGGGCTGTGAACAGTATCCACGGTGGCCTAGAGTAAGGCGATACCTGTAGGCCGGTCTGTCATGGTATACGGGGGACCTCGACAGGCGCTATGTGGCATCAGTTTGGAACCAAGACTGTGCCTTATGTTGTGATGGACAGACAGGGAGTCTCCATTGGGCACCAGAGCAGGGTCTCTGCGTTTCCTCGTTAAAGGCAGAGCAGCTGCAATGCGGTTAGAATGGCCCATCTTTGAGGTCATTGGCGAACTTATGACATCACCCAAATCCTCCCAGTTTAGGCCCCCTCTGGTAATATTCTGTATACATGGTTGGCCCATTTTATGCTCGAGGAAGTGCTTTTTCGAGTGGCCTGGTGTCACCCCAATATCAAAGGTGGTGGCGTTTGCAGCTGCACGGCCCAACTCTGAACCTTGTGATGCTACCCAGAACAATTCCACAGCGCGGGGCCTGCCCCCCATGGGCGCGAAGAGAGAGAGGCTTCCACAGTTTTAATAAAATATTAATAGACCCACCCTGTTCACTGTTAAACCACGGTTTGCGATTGGTCCCTGCAGTGCTTTGCACAGCCGCCAGGGGGCGCCTCCGCCCGTAGGTTGTGCTCCAGGAGCCTCGCGAAAAGTCGCCTGCTCGGCCGATCGGGAGCAGGCTCTGGACAGACGGACGCCCTCTTGTCTCTGGGGCCGGTGTCAGATGGAGGTGGCTCCGCCTCCAACACCACATTCTCTCCATATTCACGCACTGGGGCGCCGGTTTGGTGCAATGAATACTCGTGCACGGTTTGTTTGCGGAGTCCCGGTTGGGGCTTTTTGTCTGCCTGCCTCATTAGGGAAAGGTCAAAGGCTGAGGCCGGCTAACGTCAGATACATCCAAAAACAACGGTGATGGATTGAATGCTTGAATTAATCTCAGTCATTGGCAATCACTCGGGCCGCATCCCGAACCATTGTTTTTGGCCCACAATGCACCACACTTTGGGTCTTTTGGGTCTAGCTATAGGCAACTCAGGCTTTCATCTGCTCCAATGCAAAGAGTCCAGCCTGAATTGCCAGGCCAGGTCCTCCCTGAAGCTTGGTTCCAGCGGGACCGTGAGCACGGATACCTAGTCTTGCACCGTATTTAGGTATCCGTATTTCGGACCCCATGCAGTGGACCCCTCATGTCCACAAAATGCTGCTTAGCCATAAAAGGGTTGTCGGGGCTCTCTACAAGGAACAGCGTTTTGCCACGACCCGACCCATTGCACCCGTTAACATCTATAAGGCGAAGGGTGTTAGTTCTGCCCTCTATGGTGCAGCGCTTTGGGGCACTTCCAATATAGACTCGTTGACAAGGTCTGAGAACAAATATTTGCGGGGTATCACGTCGCTTCCACAGAGTACTCCAATGATACCTCTCTTGCTTGACCTGGGTTGTAAACCCATTAACGATCTGGCCAAACTCCGACCTTTGCTATTATGGGCTAGACTGTGGCGAGCGCCTGAACTTGCCAAGTACGCTAAGGGTTTAGCGGAGGTGATGGCAATGGTGGGCTGGCAAAAAATTAAATGGCTTAAGGACGTTAAACATCTCCTTTGTAAGCTAGGTGTTGGTGAAGCCTGGGATAGCCGGTCCTCCCCACCGAAAGCAACCCTAAAGACTTTGTATTGGAACTGGGTCGCCAACAGAGCTAGTACAGACCTATCTCTTGGGAGGTTAAGAAAAGAGTTCCTTGAGCACAAGGAGCTACCATTCCGGGAACTTTATTTAGACCTGGTCTGGCAACCGCCCTATATTTTCGTTTAGAGTCGGGTCTCTTCCAGTTCGCACCCTAACTGCCCACTGGAAGCCCAGTTCGCACCCTAACTGCCCACTGGAAGCCCCCTTCCCAAACCGTTTCTTTCTGCCCCTTCTGTCTAACAAGTGAAGAGTCTGTACCCCACATTCTGTTTGTCTGCCCGGCTTATGCCCGACCAAGGCAAGTATGGCTTAAACCGATATGTCGGACTATGGGAACCAGGCATTCTAGCGCGGCACTTTGCATTTTAACTTCAGACACCCGGCCATTGTATACCTGTGGTGTTTCGAAATTTTTATCTTGGACATGGTCCAGTAGAGCCAAAAGGCTAGCATCAAATGTTTAATTGTTTTTTAACCAGGGATTATCCTTATTTCTTAACTGTTTTTATCCCTTTTTATTCTTGATATCTATGTATTTATAAGATGGAACTTTGCAAGATCTTGTAAATAGTGCCAAAATTAACAATCCATTTTATATTTCTCCTTTGCCTGTATACTGTGATGCGTTTATGATTTGATTTATCGAAATAAAGCCTTTTTGACTAACTAGTCTTTCACCCGTCTCTCTTCTCCCTTCTTATTTCACATTCTTTCCTGTCTCGCGAGTCCATCCTTTCATCTTCTTTGCCTCCCATCACTCTGTTCAGCCCTTCCCCCAAATTCCTCTTTCCCTCCATACCTTTGATTAAACCCTTTTCCAGCTCTGATTCACCCCCTCACCCAATATTTCACATGCTGCTTTCGCACTCATCCTTCCCTAGCTCAGTCTCCCTACTCTCTTCTTTTCTCTCCTGCCATGAAGAATGTTTCTTCCCTCCTGTCTTATCTCTTCTTCGCCCCTTGTCGTCTTCGCCTTCCTTCTATCCCACCCCTTCTCTCCTGGCACCCGGCATCGCCCGTCTGTGGCTCCCATGAGGTGGTGCTAGTCTCCAGGCATTCTTGCTCGTTTCTCTTCCTGCAGGCAGCTCTGCGCTAGTCTCGCAAGTGCTTGCGTGTTGGTCTGCACACAAGGCCTTCCTAAACAGCCACAGACCGTGCCTTTTTCTGTTTTAAGGTGGTCGTCCTTTGCCAACGGCGTCCCTTGTGTGATAGTCTGGTGCTGGGCCCTCGGCCCACAGGCAAACTAGAATGATGGACAGACACAGTTGGTTACTGGGTAGCACTGGACACGAGCACGTGCGCTTGGCCCCTTTTATTGTCAGGGTCACTTGACTAGTGACGTCTGTGAGGGGTGGGTGTAGTGTGGTTGATAGAAGGTATTGCGGGTAGAATCATCTATCCTCGAGGCTTAGCGCGAAATCAACTTTGAAACATCGAAGTTTCTTCTCCAAGTTCCATGAATTTTATTTGCAACTTCTGAATTTTTCAAATGTGAATTAGGACATCGTGTGTCAAAAGAACTTCCTTGCGTGCATAATTACATTCTTATGTCGCAATACTGATGGTAACATATCAATTTCAATTCACCCAATGCATTTCGGGTCATGCAACCGTGACCCTTCGTCAGGGGTGAGCAAATGGACGCCGTCGCGTCTCAGGGAAATCTATCGGCTACCCCTGATGAAGGGTCACGGTTGCATGACCCGAAATGCATTGGGTGAAGTGAACTTCTATGTTTCAAAGTTGATTTCGCGCTCCGCCTCGGATAGATGATTCTACCCTCAATACCTGCTATCACATTAAAAGGCACGACCTGACTACGTGCGACGACCAGAGCGCATTTCGTATATATGTATACTTAACATTAAAAACTGTTCAGCAACGAGTGCACAGGAATAACACCTCCTGTAGTGTGGTTGAGGCACAATGCTAAACACTAGACCGGTTATCACTCATCCCTCCCAAACTTTATGAAAAGTCAAAACAAAGTCCAAACCTGTGGGAAGGATACCTAACTGAAATCAAAATACAATGCAATAAAACCACTTCCACAAAGTCTCTTTAACCGCTTGCCAACCGCCGGCAATGGTATCGTTGCAGTCAGGCTCACTAGTTCTCTTTAGCACGATGCCAGGGTGCCCTGCGGACCTAGTCTTTCTTGGACTCAACAATGTGGAAAGAGACTCCTCAGTCTTTCTGTTCCACGTGCAGTGAAGGTACATGTGGAGTGATGGTGGACTAGGCGTGTTCCGTGTTCCACCACATAGTCCTGGTTAGTGTATTCTATCCATATTGCCAGTATTGATCCTCTCTGCCGATAGGTCTGCAGTTGCCGGACATCCCTCTCACGGATGTCCCCTCTCGGGCTTGTTCTCTCTCAGAATGACCCGGAGGCCCTCTTCTGCCAGGCTTCCACTGCACCGGGTGGACTTCCGCTGTGTCACTCCAACCACTTTAGAAGATTTGCTATGGGCAGTCTATTGTGTTCCACGCTCCACCAGAAAGGGTTGCTGTTGGCTCCTGCCCTTTCTCACAAGACCTTCATACCCCTGGAACCTGCATACGAGTGGTTGTGGATCCACCTCTCGTGTCGGGACCCGCTGCCACCAGCGTCCCTGAGGCCCTTGCCCCTTGGATATCCACGGTCTCCCGTTCTAGCCCTAAGGTAGGTGTTACCATTGGTCCATCCTGCTCGCTTCTGCCGTTACCAGGAGATCTGGGTACTAGTAGGTTGGTGTTGTAGGTAGATATTTATTTGGTGTCCCTGGTGTTGGTTCCAGTCTCTGTGCTCCGATGTGCATGCATGATTCACCTTTCCTTTCAGGTGTCCCTTCTGGGGTGAGTTGACCTGTCACACACCTCTTTACTCTTCTCTGCTTTTCTTCTTCACCATGGTATCTTGTCACTCTGCTTCGGTCTTCACTTTCCTTCCTTCGCGACGCGAAGCTGCGCCTGCACTTTATTTATTTCTTACGCGCGCGGCCACCTTCCTACTATTTATTTATATACAGGTCTTGCCTGCAGCTTGAATTCACTTCTACCAGCAACCGCTGGCCGCGCACTGTCCGTTTGGCTGCGCTCCTCTACTGTTGCTTTTCACCTCCTGGGGTGTGCGGGGGTCACGGCAGTAAGACCGATACTCCTGTACCCTCTTACATGTTAAGCACGGTGGCCACCCGGCCCTCGCAGCGGGCAGCGCAGGGGCGGGTGCTGGTGCCGGTCCGATCAGTTGCGGGCCGCACGCTGTCTCCTTTCACTGCTTCACCCCCACCGCAGCAGCCTTACACAGTGCACTTTGCTGCGCGGGGCAGATTTCTTTCCCTCGTGGGGGCGGGGGAGTTGGTAGCTATTCCACTCTCCGACCTCCCGCTTTAAGCCGGGCCATACTGGGAACAGAAACCGGCCCTGGCAAACTGCTCAGGCCCCCCCCACCCTCTGGGTGAGGGGTGTGCAGCAGAGTAGTTTGCAAGGGCCGTTTTCGTTCGACTTTGTTACTGTGGGCCGATCTTGCAGGCACCCAGTAACAAACAGCCCCCCAGGTGCTCAAAACCGTTCCCACCCTAGCGGCCTACTGGGAAACCCCCGGTGCACACTATGGCCAGTCCAGCCCTGGCTTTGTCTACTTTGCTGCCACTTCTGACCTCCCTTTGGGCTCATCTTCTGGCTGATGTTGACTCAGACCTTGTTCACCTCCCGGTAATCTGCAGCGGCAGCCTGCCTCCTGGCAGTCAGCCCGCATGCCATTCTTCTGCCCTCCTAGGGCCTTGCATCACCGGACACAGGGGCGGCCGGCTCTTCTGATGAGGGGTGGGCTCCCGATCACCATCTCTTCACCCCAGGACGCTTCACACACCCTGCTGGTCTTCACGTCAGTCAGCTTTAGGGCGCTGGTCTTCAAGTCGGTGCGGGGTGGGCTCCCTATCCTAGTCTTCACACCTGGGGTCCTTCACATGCCCTGCAAACGATCAGGCGCATCTCTTGCCTGCTCCAGGGGGTGCCCTCAACCCTGGTCACACTCTCCCCCCCCCCCCCCCCCTCCCCCCCCCCTTACAACCTTAAAAAAGGAAGCTGCACACGCAGGACTAGCCCACTCGTTGCCAATGTCATCTGCTACTGGGCCCTAGGCCCATATGCAATCTATAATAATGGGCAGACAGTTGGTTTACAGGGTAGAACTGGCACAAGCAGTCTTGGTCTTCTCTTTCTGTCAGATGGCTTCTGACTTGTTTTGGACACCGAGGCAGTATCCTCATTACTCCACATTCTTTTTTTCTGTTTTTTTTTGTCTTTCAGTTTTCTTATTGATCTGTAACACTTTGTCACAGTTGAAGTTGGTTCACAAGGTCAGCTTTGTGATTGGCTGTGGGTAGCGGTCAATTGAGTTTGCAGGAATGTCAGCAAGTTTCTTCTGAGTCTTGTCTTTGTCTGTCAAATACCTTCTGATAGTGATGAGTTTTGGATGTCTGCCGAGGCGGTTGCCTCATTGTTTCACATTTATTTTGAGGTTTGTTTTTTAGTCCCTGTTTCCGGTTCACAAGGTCATTGCTGAAATGGGACGCGGGTAGTGGTCAAATGGGTTTGCAGAGGTGTCAGCAAGCTTGCTGATCAGTGGGTTTTCTTTTTGATTACATTCTTCTGGAGTTTGCGGAGATGGTCGTCCGGCATCTCAACACCTAGGTCTCTGTAAAGGTCTGTCTTCTTGTGAAGATAGGAGCACCTGCTGCAATCCGTAAGGCCTTGCTCTGTACTTTCTGCAAGTCTTGCCGATACTTGGGATGGCAGGAACTCCAAACTGGTGAAGCAAACCTCATTGTTGGTCGTATTATTGCGTTGATTGCTCGCACCTTGCTCTACATGGGCATCGACTTCGTCTTCAGGAGTGGGTGTAAGGCAGCCAGTTTTGTTGCTTTTCTCTGGCAGGTCTTCTAGACGTGGTTTCTCCAGCTGAGTTTAGACTCCAGTCACCCCCAGGTAGGAGCGGTTTGTTTCCCGTTTGATCTCCTCCCCATTGAGGAGGATCTGTGGATGCTTCCTGTTCCGATATATGATGAATAATGTTGCTGTGGTTTTGCTTGTGTTCAGGGTGATCTACCAGTCTCTGTACCATTCGGAGAGTCTGAGCGATGTCTCGAGGCTCTTAGCCACTTCTATTTCGCTGAAGGATTGGGAGATGACTGCAATATCGGCATAAAGAGCAAGATTAGTCTTCTTTAAGTCCGTGGGGACATCGTTTGTAAATATATTGGAGGAAAGGTCCAAGAATTGATCCCCGAGGCACTCCAGTGAGGATAGGGAGTGATGAGCATTCCTCCCGTGCCGCCACGTGGAAGGTCCATTCTAACAAGTAGCTAGACAGCAGCTTAACTAGGTAACTTGGAAACTTGAGCTCGAGTTTTGTAAAGCAGTCCCTTGTGCCATACTCGGTCGAATGCTTTGAAAGACTACTCCAGTCGACTTGTGGATGTTGAATCCATGGCTGAGGTCCAGAACTCTGAGAAGTTGGTGATTTGTTGAGTGGTGTTTCCAGAACCCAAACTGTTCTGTGGAGAAGAGGTTTTCAGTTGGTGCAGAGTCAATGAGACGAGCAAGAATAACTTTTTCAAAGAGCTTCGATACGCCTGATAGCTGGTTTATGGGGCAGTAGTTTGCAGGACCTCGTAATGGTTTTCCAGCCTTAGGGAAAACTACGACTCTTGCCTCTCTCCAAACCTTGGGAAGTACTGCTGCTGCATACACGCATTGAATATCTCTGCAAGACGATCCACTGCAGCATCTGGGAGCATCTTGATGGCTTAGTTTGTTTTTCCATCCTTTCCTGGAGCCTTGCCATTTTTTAGTTTCTTTACCAAGGGGAAGACTTCATCGGTTGAGCATTCCTCAATGGTTGCAGCTTTGGTTTGACGGGTGCTCCAGGTGGTGCTTAGTGACCTCTTGTTTAACTTCTGCTGCCAGTTTGCTTGCCTGGTTAGGCCTGAAGGATGCCTCCAGTGTCTCGGCGAGGACCTCAGCCTTTTCTCTGCTGCTGCATGCCAGGTATCTTTCCTTGTATGGGTGGGTTTGGTTCCTTCTTCCCAGTCAAGCGTCGGGGCATTTTCCAGAGAGAATTCAGTCCTTCAGGTTGGCTGTAGCTGCTTCCCATTTCTCACCTCTGTGCTGGCTTATTTGCATCTTCAGCTGTCTTGTCAGTTTGTTGTACTTCTTCAGATCAGGGGTGCGGTACTTTTGCCACTCTCTCCGGGCTCTGTTCTTGTCAGCTATCAACTTCTTGATGCCGTTCGGGAGGTCATAGATCAGGGGTCTCCAAACTGGTCCTGGAGGGCCGGATCCATGCCAGATTTTTGGGATATCCCCATTGAGATACATGTAGTAATTTTAAAAATCTGGCATGGATCCGGCCCTCCAGGACCGGTTTGGAGACCCCTGGCATAGATGGAGCAGCGTTCAGGTCAATTTCTTCAATGCAGCGTCGGGGGGCCAGGGACCAGTGTCTCCTCGAGGCGTCTCTTGTACAGACTCCAGTCCACCTTCTTGTAGTTGTGCCTGGTGCCCTGTTGGTTTTCAATCACTTCTCCAACAGTGATCAATACTTGGTAGTGATCCGATGAGTGCTGTAAAAGTCTCTAGCTCCATAAACTGATAGATTCTTCATGACCACTACGTCCAAAACATTGGGATTGTACCGTGCAGCACCTGGATAGTGTGTTGGGCTGGCCACTACAAAGTCCTCCTTCTTTGAGCAGGCAAGTAGAGCGTGTCCTTTCCTGTTTGCAGTGCAAGAGTTCCAGCACTGGTGCTTGGCATTAAGGTCTTCTCCAATTAAAGTTGGGATGTTGGGGTCCAGTAAAGCATCTAGGTCTTTTGGGTGTAGCTTTTCTGGGGGTGAGTAGGCAGAAATCAACCGTAGAGGGCCTGCAGATGTGTGGATCTGTATGCCAGTTGCTTCGAAACTCCCCACTGGTGGTAGTGGTGCGATCTTGTGGTGCTTCACTGTTGTGCTGACAATCACTGCTGTTCCTCCGCCCTTGGCTCCAGTGGTGCGATCTGTGCAGTACACCCTGTGGTTTGCTAGGATAAGCTTCTGGCTTTCTTGGAGATGGGTGTCTGAGATGCACTATTCTCACATTCTTAGTTTCCATCAGATGTAGGAGTTCATCTGTTTTCTTCTGAATGCTGTTGGCATTCCACATCAAGAGGGAGTTTCTTTTAGTTTTTGCTGCCATGGGAGTAGCTTTCTTCACCTGTGAAAAGCCCAGCGATGAGATTTGCCACCATTGTCACCACAGGGTGGATGTCCATGTCTGAGACTACTTTCGCAACCTTCATAATGAGTTCCTGCCAGTAGATGGCTGAGCCTATTCCACAGGATGGTCCCGGTGCGGTTGTTGGAGGTGGGCTGACTTGCTTAGGTCCTGCAATGTCCGCGTATGTCCTTCCATCCACTTGTGCTTTGCTACGGCTGTTGGTTGTATTGGGGGATGAGATCCTGGGTACCAATGCAGGAGTGCTGTTGTAAGTCTTCCTTTGACTCTGGTCTGTTGCGTATCGAGCAGACCTTTGTGGTTGGGGGAGTTGCTTACGTGCATCCTTATTTGCCTTCTGCAGGTAGGTACAGCCACAGTAGCTTGCTGGGCGGTTTCCTGTGAAATGTGCACACATTGCAGGTTCGGGTTCTCGGTTCCTGGTGCATTGGTTGGCGTGCACTTGGCCCCTTTTATTGTCGGCGTCACCTGACTGGTGACGCCTGTGAGGGGTGGGTGTAGAATGTGGTTGAGGCACAATGCAAAACACTAGACCACTGATCATATGATCACTAATCCTTGCACTTTTTTTTTTCGTCCAAAAGGGCATGTCCCTCTGATCTGCACTTTACACTTAGCAGGAGATGCTCCGTGCTTTGCCTGCTCGGGCTTCTGTCCTCTCTGCTGCCTGCTTCATCCACCATTACTTGTACTCTGCCTACTGGCCCCTCTGCCTGTTCAGGCTTCTGTCCTCTCTGCTGCATGCTTCATCCACCATTACTTGTACTCTGCCTCAAACATGCAGCAACTCCTATAGAAAATACAATTTCTATTTATACATACTCTGGAAACTCCTCGTTTGTTGTAGTCTTACTTTTTCATGTAAATTTCTGCCTTCAAATGCCTGACGGTGGAGGTATAAAAGTCAGCAGTTCTTATTGGTCATGTCTTTGGGTTAACAAAATATAGCTCAGTTTGAGGCAGTCTGTGCTGACTGATCAAAATAGATCTCAAATTAATATCAACGCCTCAAGGTAGTAAGTGCTATATACATATAACACGTTCTAACGATTTAAATTTGGCCTAACTTTCATAATTAAGTGAAATGATGCTTCAAAGAAATTGTACCTACAATTCCACAGTAGTTGAGGACAGCATAGCCCAGTGTACAGTAATTAGTCAGCTCTTCAATCCCTGGCGGCGCAGCACCAAGGATAATGGGCTGCATGGCTAAATACTTAGAAGGCCCCATGGCGAACTATTGGCTTTGCCAATGCTTGTTTTTTTTCCTATTTAGGTAGTTTGCACTGAGGCCCCTGTATTCCTTTTCTCCACAAGGTATCCTCCCCAAATTTGTGTCATTTTCTTCCAACATCAGGAGGATTTTAAAGGTGCCCAGAGTTTGATCCTCCCTGGAGGAGACCCAGAAAGTAGCCAAAATACAACTAATTTTATATTTATTTTTTTAAATGGGGGTGGTGGGGGTAGTGCTGCAGAAAGTTTTGTTTTTTTTCGCTGCAAATGGTGTCAACAAAGGGTTTGTGGAGCTGAATTCAGTCTTCCCAGATTTCAGTGATCAGGCAGACTTTTGTCAGAAATCCAACATTTTATAGTTTTTGCCTTTTACTTGGACATAGCCTATTTTTACCATGTTGTCTGCTTTTTTACTACGTTGTCTGCTTTGAACGGCCTTCTAGTTCGAGGTAGAAATGGGTATGAAAGCAATAATGGGTCCTGAGAAGCTATACATTTCAGGAAAGTAGAAAATATTCTGAACTCTGCAAGCAAGGGCTTGTTTGTGTGGATCGTTCAAGTTTTTTTATATAGAAACAGTTCACTAAGAAATAGACAATGAGTGTAACAAACAGCTGTTTGCAACGTTTTTTCACCTGTATTCTCTTCGTACGACAGATTTTTTAAAGCAATGTACTGTTACATCCGCGGGCCTTTACTCGTTGTGGGGATTTATAGGACTTGTAGGTTCATAAGAACCCAACAAACCCAGAGCCAATAACTGAGCAGCGACTTGCAATGGTTTTCTATTATGTACCGGGTAAACAGCAATTAATTTGGGAAAATATAAATAGGTCAAAATTGGTATGAAACACCTATGTATTTCTGAAATTGGAACAAAATGTACAGTTTAGAAACAGTAGATATTGGCACAATTACCACACTAGCATGAGAATTATAGGTCAGTTTTCAAAATGACTTCTTTTTTACACATGGTCTTGCATTTGGAAGGCAGAAATGCATCGGAAGTCAATAGGTAATAAGTTCCTCTACAATTCTGTTCCCCCAAGTCTCCCGATTAAAATGGTACCTAATCTGTGTGGGAAGGCCTAGTGCCTGCGACATGAAACTGCCCAAAAAGCAACATGGACACATTTTTATAGTGAAAACGGACCCTTTTCCTGCAAAGTGCCTAGCTGTGGATTTTGGACCCTAGCTCAGCCGGCACCTTGGGAAACCTAGAAAACCTATACATTTTTAACACTAGACACACAGGGGAATACAGAATGGGGTGACTTGTCTGGCTTTCACTAGGTTCTGTTATCCAGAATCCTTTGCACACCTCAAACTTAGTAAAAAGAAACTTTAATCACATTTCTGTGATAGAAAGTTTGGAATCAGTGTGGTTCCACAAACCTCCGCCCATCTCACATCCCCCAAAGTCTCTCAATACAAGTAGTAACTCACTTGTGTGGGTGGACCAAGTATCCACAGCAGGGAAGGACCCATAATGTTTTGTGGAAAATTCAAAATGACCTATCACAAAACCTCGTTTTGCAAGGGGGGCACCTGTGTGTTTGGCCCTGGGCTCGACTGCCATCTAGGGAAACCTACCAAACCCAGACATTTCTGAAAACTGGGCAATCCGAGGGGCCCAGGGATGTGTAGCTTGCATGGATCCCCCAACGTTTTCCTACCCAGAATTCCCTGCAAACTTCAAAATTACCTTAAAAAAAATCCTGTTTTCCTCACATTTGTCTGAGATCGTGCCGGCACAAATATCCCATCAGTGTTCCCCTTATTCTCAGGATAAAAATGATACCTCACTTGTGTGGGTGTCTAATGCAGAATCGCCGTAAAACATATTTAAATAAAAAATATAGCTCTTAGACTGTGCTGTGCTATCCCCTCAATTCCAGTCTGTGGCCCTTCCCAGTTGCAGGCCCTTGGCCCAGCCACACAAGTGAGGTATCGCTTCCCTCTGGAGACTGAGGGGAACGCTGAGTGGTAGGACATTTGTTCCGGCAATGTGATCCCAGCCAGAAATGTGAGAAATGCTATTTATTTAAGCTAAATATGAAGTTTGCACGGTTTCTTGGTGGGAAAATGTTGGGGGATCTGCAAGCCATACCTCCCTGGACTCCCCTGGGTGTCTAGTTTTCAGAAATGTCAGGGTTTGGTCGGTTTTCCTAGATAGCCGCTGAGCCTGGGGTAAAAAAACCAGGCGATCCCCTTACAAAATCAGGTTGTTTTAACGCATAATTGTTTCTACAATGTTTTGGGCCCTTCCCTGCCAGGGGCACTTGACACACGTGTGAGTGAGGTACCATTTTTATCGGGAGGCTTTGTAGAATGGTGGGTGGATGCATGTGGACCCACACATATTCCAGAACTTTCAATTACAGAAATGTGATTTTAGCTAAATTTAAAGTTTGCAGGGGATTCTTGGTAGGAAAATGTTGGGAGATCCAAGCAAGCCACCCCCCCCCCCCCCCGGACTCCCATGGTGTCTAGTCTTTCAGCAATGTCTGGGTTTGGTAGGTGTCCCTTGATGGCCGCTGATCCCAGGATCAAAAACGCAGGTGGCCCCCTTGAAAAACCGGGTTGTATTGTGATAGGTGGGCACCTGTGTTTTTGGTCCCGGTTTCGCAGACCCCTAGGGGACCCTAAAAAACCCAGAAATATCTAAAAACTAGACACCCATGGCAGTCCAGGGAGGTATGGCTTGCATTTATCCCCCTAATTCACGTCTATTCAACCGGACCACTCTGCAGTTCAGCTTGGTGCAACTGCACTGTAAAATTTAAAACCATCAATATTGCATCTTGTTTATGTAAACCTCTGTATACGTATCTTATCTAAAGATATTTAAACAAAATACCATGAACAGCTCCAACTCATGTTCAGTTAATAATACATTTTTAATTTAAACAAAATTACATAATGCTAAATATCTCCTGTTTCCAGGGATTCCGTTTTGCCCAATGCATTTCGGGCCGGAGGGCCCTTCGGGCTTCAATTTATAAAATACAAAACTTTTGTTGCCACATATTCATTGCGCAAGGAAATAATCAATACACATAATTTTTCTTGGTGGTATATAAGAACCAGTTACATACATGTGAAGTGCGCAGGAAATTCGTCACCATTTTACAGTTTAAGTTGGTGTTAAAAAAACAGTAATGCATGTGAAGTGCTTCCCCTCATTACAGAGCAGAATAGTAGAAAACAGAATTCAACACTCAACGTGCTGCCTGTTTAATAGAAACAAAACCGTGACTGCCAATCACATGAAAAGATATTATGCGCGAATAAACGGTGTACTACAACACAAGACTGTAAGAAAACGCAAGAGTACACCTTTTATCGTTCTTAAAAGGTCTTCACCACTGGACCTTGGTAAGTGGACATCCCACCTGCCCCCCACATTTTCCTTCTCAGAATCTGCTGCAAACCTCAATTCAGCTAAAAAGTCACATTTTCCTGTAATGGGTGGGAAAGTTATGGGATCACTGCAAGGCACACGTTTCCTACCACTCACCATTGCCCTCAGCCTGTTGATGACTCATCCATACAAGTATGGTATCATGGTTAAGTGCCTATGCCATGGAAGGGCCAAAAACGTGGAGATTGAAGGGCGAACAAAGCCGTTCCAAAAGGGCAGTTTCATGCGTTTTTAAGCTGACCCTTCTTTGGGCACCCACACAAGTGACGTGTCCTTTTTCTCAGGAGACCAAGGGAATGCTGGGTAGTAGGAAACTGGTGCCTGCACGGTGATCTTGCATCTTACCCACACATCTGAGGAAAAAGTTACTTTGGAAGTATAAAATGTAGGTTTGCAGGGGATTCTAGGTAAGAAAACACTGGGGATCCATGCAAGCCACACTGCCAGCCAAGGGCGATCCGCGCACACTTCCAGCCAAGCAATGCGGGCTGGGAACAGCAACCAGCCCTGGCAGATTGATGCTCGACCAGCCCTGGGAGGGGGGGCTTGCTAGTAAAAAGCACTGCTATCGCTTTTGTTACTGGGGGCTGATATTGCAGCACTGCCCCTTTGGCCAGAAAACCACCCTCCAGCCCATCGGGGAAATGCCTGGTACCCTCTACTGCCAGTCCGCCTCTGCATTGAGCACCATCCATGCACACAGCCAGCCAAGCGCCACTTCATGCACACCACCAGGCAAGCGCCAATCTACAGTCACCACCAGGCAAGCGCCAATCTACAGTCACCACCAGGCAAGCGCCAATCTACAGTCATAAAGTGCAAGTCCACCCACACCATTAGCCAAGTGCAAGTCCATACGCCCCACACGCAAAATGCCAGCCAAGGTCAGCCCACGCAGACCGCCAGCCTGACTCCAGTTTACACACACACTAGTGGTTTTCTGCCCCTGCTTGGGTGCAGATGAGTCTAAAAATATCACTGAAACAGCCAAAATGTGTGCCAAAAAAACAGGGAGCGACCCTAGCCGATGGGGCTTCTCACTGGCATGCCCATAAACATATCCCTTGTGCCTAGTGGGCTTTCTGCCCCACCCCTTGGGGGGGCAGATAAAGGACTATTGCCTCAATCTTCTTTCAGAGGGGGGGGCAGAAAGACTGGCATTTTGCAGGGGAGTGGGCATTGGCATGCCCAACTCTGGCAGCCTCCACCCCTACATGTGCCCTAAAATTAAATCCCTGGTGCCTAGTGTGATTTCTGCCCTCCCCGGGTGGCAGAATGGGGGCTACTGTCCCTAGAAAGACTCAATATACCTAAACAAAAATAGGGGGAGGCAACCCCAAGCAGGTATCCACTAGGGAGGGGTGCCATTCTAAAGGGGAGATTCTCCCCTTTCCAACAATACCTCCCTTGTCTTTCTATGTGCTCGGGCTGCTGAGATGGCCCATGAGCACGTTGAAAGTGTAACTGAAATTAGCAGATTCTCATTTCAGTGTCTGTTTCACTGAAATGTCAGTGTGACATGCGTGCTGATAGTCATTTCAGGGAAACAAACTAACTGCATTGGGAGGGAGGGAGAAGGGGGGAAAGGAAATCTGGCTGGTGTGGGCACCAGAGGAAATTCCTGTGCCATGGTGAGACGGGCGGGAGCTGTTCGCACATGAGCACTTTTGCTTCGGACGGCTCCCGCGTGTCTGCATGTAAAGGGTTGGAGTACCTTCATGTCTCTTGTATACAGGATTTAGAAAAGGGGGTGGTGATGGACGAGGTATCTGAATTAAGCAGAACACTCCTACCCAGTCAACAGATCAGGGCTTGATCCATCAGTTATTTAGCTCACTGCACCATCCCAGCTCAGAACCTGGCTACATGCAAATTAGTCTGTCCCTGGCCCAGTGCATCATGGGAACGGGGCAGACCAAACTACCAAGCCAATTCTTTTACTGGAAAGGAAACAAGCTTCCGGGGACCGGTTTCTGGCATTACAGCAGTCTTCGGCCCGGCTTGCTTGAATCCCCGGAATCCTGTTTCCTTTCCAGTAAAAGAATTGGCTTGGTAGTTTGGTCTGCCCTGTTCCCATGATGCACTGGGTCAGGGACAGACTAATTTGCATGTAGCCAGGTTCTGAGCTGGGATGGTGCAGTGAGCTAAATAACGGTGATGGATCAAGCCCTGATCTGTTGACTGGGTACGAGTGTTCTGTTTAATTCAGATACTCTGTTCATCACCACCCCCTTTTCTGAATCATCCTGTATACAGGGACTGAACAAAGTCAAAAGCTGCCTCTTGTACCTGTGCAGTGGTAAGATGTGGGCCTTTGTTTCCCCTCCATTGCATCTAGGTGTGAGGCTCCTGATAGATCCCAGCCAGGATACTCCCACAAAGAGGTGTGATGGCCACTTAACTCCGACTTTTGTTGTGGGCCAAGCTGGACTTTGATTAGCTCTTTCCCCACTTGCAAAATGCTGTTCGGAACAAAAGCAGGCCAGGCGCTGGCGCTGCTGAAAGTTCCCCAGGGTCAGAAAAATATACCAGGGTGAGTTCCGCATATGTCTGTGAATTCTGGGAGAAGTAGGGAAAGTCCATGTCACTTGCTTTAACAACTTCGCCGTGGCGGACATTACCCCGCGGTGCGGCTGTATCTGACACGAACGCAGATCGGACTACCCCAGCACACGCCCACTGTGACGTCGGGTGGCCCGGGCAGTCTGAAGCATGGAAAAGGTAGTCGCCAGCTTTGCAGCAGGATGGACATCTACTCTTGATTCGAGCCCGACTCGTGCATCTATTCTCCTGGCAGGGGGTTCACTTTGATGCTTTCAGGGGCCCCTGACTCTGCCTAGCTGAGAGCCCCCCAAGGCTGTGCCAATAGTTGCTCTGCATAGCTTTGGCCCTGGTGCTGTACTCCAGTCCTGAAGCTGCTCTGTGCAGCTGAAGGACTTGGAGGGGGCAACAGTGACTGGAGGAAGAGCTGTGAAACAGTGACTCAGGAGACAGGAGGACGAGCGGGGAAAACAGTGCCCGTCAGGTGGGGCAACTAAAGAGTCTGTATCTTGATTCTGGTAGTTGGTCTGAGTAAAGCGACTGTCTCTTGGCTCCGTCTCTTAATGGCTCCTCCAGTTGGGGTGACTAAGGCAACTCTTAACTGTTTTGCATAGGAGTTAGGCAACTCTACATCTTGTCTTTGCCAGTTGGGGCAAATAAGGTGTCTGCATCTTGGCTGTCAAGTTGGGGCCAGTAAGGCTACTTCATCTTGGCTGTGTCAGTTGGGGCCAGTAAGGTGATTGTGTATTGGCTCTGCAATTTTGGGCCAGTAAGGCACCACTGCATCTTGGCTCTGCCTACTGGACTGAGTTCTCTGCCGGCTGGACTGAGTTTAAGGTGACTCCACCTTGGCTCTGCCGGCTGGACTGAGTTTAAGGTGACTCCACCTTGGCTCTGCCGGCTGGACTGAGTTTAAGGTGACTCCACCTTGGCTCTGCCGGCTGGACTGAGTTTAAGGTGACTCCACCTTGGCTCTGCCGGCTGGACTGGGTTTAAGGTGACTCCATCATGGCTTTACCTGGTGTATTTTTGCAGGAAATGAACAAAATGCTGTCCCACCTCCCAGCGAGAGCGCAGCGTAAAAAGGACCGGTCAAGTGTGGGGTTTAAACCGGGGCCTGCAGTAAGGTTGGGGTGGGGTCGCAAAAGACAACTTGCAGGTGACACCCTCCCCCCCCCCCCCCCACCCCAGGCACCTTCCTAGTACTCTTCTCCCCCCCACCCCAGACATGTTCTGCAGTAGCAGTCGTCCCCCAACCCCAATGACTCAATCCTGCAGGCTGCCCACCCTAGAACCCGACCATGGTACTCTGTCCCAATCAGTCAGGCCCCCCACCATGTTCCTGCAGTATCAGACCCCACCCCCACTTACCCTGTTCCTGCAGTATCAGACCCCCCACTCACCCTGTTCCTGCAGTATCAGACCCCCCACTCACCCTGTTCCTGCAGTATCAGACCCCCCACTCACCCTGTTCCTGCAGTATCAGACCCCCTGCTCACCCTGTTCCTGCAGTTTCAGACCCCCCACCTACCATGTTCCTGCAGTATCAGATACCAACCCCCATGTTCTCCCACCTGAATAAGCTGTCCGCTTTTAGAGCCTGCAAAGCCCCGGGCTGGTACATAATCTGACTTTAAAAAACCTTGTATGTATTTCATTCTCCCTTTTTTCGGTCCCGACTACAGCATTGCTTTAGCAATGCTTGTTTGTCTATTATAGTAAGGCTTTCAAAAGTCTACCCAAAACTGCGGATCGGGTACAGTTCATGTGAGCCAGGTGTGTGCACATTGCCAGCCACATCCCACACCATGCTTCGGCATCAGACTTCAAAGGAAGCCGCTCCCCGCCCCCTCCGCATAATGCCAGAGCTTGTTTACCAATTACCAACAGATGTGGCAAAGAGTGAATCTCCTTTTATGATACCCACATTAGGCTTTCCCCTCACAAATCGCGTACTCTGCTCTACACCACACCTATTCTAAGTGCCATTACAGGGCTTTATTCCTAAACTCTTTTAAGTACTTTATTTTTAGTAGGGCTAAATGTTTGTTTTCCCCCTCCCCCCCTCTCTCCCTTGGAGCAAACGTCCTCTCAGGGTGCCTCTCCTCGCTTTAGCTTTTCTCGGACTCTCTTCCTTCTCATGCTCCACCTCTCGCTCCTGCAGCTCACGCCCTCCTTCACATGCTAGCCATTCTAATGCCTTGTGCACTCTCCTCGTTCCCTTTCTCCACTCCCCTTTCCTGTCTCTCGCCTAGCTCCCCTTTCCTTTCTCCACTCTTGCTTTCTCGCTACCCCTTTTTTCTCTCCTCTCCTCTCTCCTTTTCTTCTCTCTTGATCTCTCTCCCACTGCACCTTTTCCTTCTCTCTTCATCCATTTTCTCAATTCTCCTCTCACTCTCCATCCGTTTGCTCTTTTCCACTCCTGTATTTGTCCCCCGTCTTTCTTTCCCACCCCCTCTTGAGTCCGTTCCTTTTCTTTATTCATCAGACATCTCTCGCGATACACATTTCTGCTGCTGCTTTCCTGTGGCAACATGCTGGGTATGGTGTCTTTGAGAATGTGGGTGAAGGGCTGGCATGTGGTGGGGCGTCTTTTACACACCTGTCCATCCTCTTTCATGGACGATCTGAAAAGCCCGACGCTTGGGCACACACAGAGCCTTGCCCCCACCCCCGCACAGTGTTTGCACATTTTGCATCCTAAATTAAATCATGCCTTACGCTATTGGCACCGGACAGTGGCAGTAATACAGAGAAGGGGTGCTAACTAAGCATGGGCGAATTTTGTGAATTCGCGATTTGCAAATTCGCGATTCGCGAATTTGCGGATTGTTTTTTTGCGGGTTCGCTGGGTTTATTGCGTGTTTGCAGGGTTTTTGCGTGTTCGCGGGGCTTTTTCCGTCTTCGCGAGCCGCTTGCATAGCAAAGTTACCCATGCAGTCGTTTATGGGAGAGGGAGAGAGAGATAGATGGATAGATAGAGAGAGGAAGAGAGGGAAAGAGAGGGAGAGAGAACGAGAGAAAGAAAGAGGCCAGATCTCTGAAGGGCCAGATTCCTGAGTTGCCCCTACAGAACATACAGCTTTTTATTTTTAGCAAAATGCATATGAAAATTGTGCTGTAAAGGTCTCTTTTAGTTTAACCCCTCCTGATAACTCAAAATGGGTGTATTTGCCATCCTCTCCCTTCTTCCTGTTTTTTATATCTGTAAGTGCTTCCTGATGAGGTTTAATTCCTTGGACAGGTGCCTCATTGCCTACTTGTAACTATTCTGACCCTGCTTCAAGGGTCAGAGCAGGGTCAGAGAATATTTGCAAGTAGGCAACTAGGCGCCAGGAAGCAATTAGCAGCAGGTGTCCAAGTTGTAGTGAGTTTGTTTGTAACCCTTTTGTAAAAGGTTACAAAGAAATTAGGTTCAACTTTTGCACCTGCTGCTGTAACCTTTGCTTGGCTGAAAATTTGTCCCCGCTGATTTGCGGATTTTACCACGATTTCGCGAAATTCGTGATCGCGGAAAATCCGCAAATTCGCCCGCGAAACGGATTTTACGCCCACCCTTAGTGATAACCTTTGTTACAGTACCAGCAATGCCCAGCAGGGGTGGTGCCCTATTTAAAAGGAGCCGTTCTAATTCAGTGTCATCCCCCTCCCATCAGTAGGCAAATATGTGCCTTAATGAGTCAGCAACAACACTCCACAGGAGTTTTGTTGTACTCGTGATGCGACCGTGCAAGCAGTGCAAATGACCAGTACTGGCACTGCCCAGGAGGGCAGATATGTTTAATGAAATATGAATAACCTACCCAGCTGAGTGCCAGTGCTATCCTGCAGTGCAGATATACGTTTACTAAGACCGCGCCCGTACTGCCGGGCAGTGGAGATGCAGGTTTGAATATACCGGGCCAGCGCTGATGCTACACTTGAACCGGGGCACTGCAAGCACCACCGGGCAGTGGAGGTGGACATTAATGAGCAGGGCTGCTAAACATGGAGTGGGACAATGCACCACTACAAAGCATGTCACAACCTGGTCAATTCTCATTTGTTAGCTGCTTTCCGCATCTTCATCGAGTTTACTTTTTGTGTGCAATTTGGGCTGATCCAGCCCAATGTTAACCCTTTCTCCCTCCACCTCCTTTAGTCAGGTCGCCAGAGGGCCATGGGCCCTAATTCAAGGGGTTAATACCTCCTTCACCCCGAGTTGGGTAGTAATGATTGGGGCTTAATGGGCTTCTTACACCTTTCACCCTGCTGCACCAACGATACTCCAGCCCTACCATTGGTGTCTCTGTATTAGTGTGCCTGTCTCACGGGGTTTGTGTTTCTCAGCGTGTGCATGCATGTGTGCCCGTTTGTAGTGCGGTTTCTATGTATGTCTGTATGCGGTGGTCAGCAGGGGTAAAAGACATTGTCATTTACAACGCCATTTCTTGTTTCAAATGAATTTGTCCATCTATAACGCAGCTGGTGCTCATATAAAGCACTCCGATACTTTCAGGTGTAGTTTGCGCGATATAAGCTGCCCTCATTCACTTTATAAATATCATGGATGTGCTCCGTGCGTGAGCAGTACCCGTCCGTCTTACCTGTGCTCCCGTCCCTCCTCTCATCCCTTGACCCTCCCCTCATCCCTTGACCCTCCCCTCTCCCTTGACCCTCCCCTCTCCCTTTTCTGGGCACATGATCATTTTGTTTATTAAATATTTTTTTTAAACAATAGAAAATGCCCCAGCATCCACGCGGATCTCCTATTTCCACAGCGGGTCTCGTATCTTCACGCTATAAGGACCGCAGCTGCCGGAGGTCTCTCGTGCTCATCCTCTCAGCACGCTGTTGCAGCCTGATTTCCTCCAGCAGGCCCACTCTGCTTTTCTTCAATCGCTGCATTAACCGGTCATTCTTCCTTCTGGCATATTTAATGCTTCCTTCCTCTGCCTCTCAGTTTCGTTCTTACTCCCCCTTTCTCTTAATTTAACTCCATACATTTTGAATTATGAAAAATTCCTTTCTGCCCAGTGTTTTACATTTCACGTTCATGTTTTGTTTTTGTTCCACCCTCTATTGCCCTCACTTTATCTATCTCACTAACTCCATCGCATCACCAGTGACTAAGTATGGGCGCAAAATCCGTTCTGCTCAAGGAATTTGCGGATTTTCAGCAATTTCGCGATCCGCGAATCTCACAAAATTGCCGAAAAATCTGCAAATCCGCTCGTGGGCGGATTTTTTTTTTTTTGCAGTAAATATCAACATGGTGACATCTTCGTGGATAAATATGCAGGCAGTATTCATTCTGGCACGATGCTCCTGTCACAAATTAAACCTCAACAGGAAGCACTTACAGATTATAAAGGTGCCCAAGTTGAAGCTCAAATTCAGTAATGCATTATAATCCGCCCCAACAACTAGTGAGCACGGTCGAGGCTAGGCAGGTGTGCTTCCTCCCCTTATATACCGCCTACATTTAGATATAATCTTGATGGAGGTCTTTGCATCACGAGTTTCTCGAGCGCAATACCAGTGTACTTCCTGTGACCAGGAGGCTGTTTCTTCTCATCCGCTGCTCTGATCAGTCTCTAACCCTTTATAAACCAGGCATGTGAACGCGCATGGAAGCCCCACCCGTTTGGCCCGCCCCACACACACTAGGGTATGCAACGTCTTCCTGCCCTTTCCTCACTATGATGGACCGCTCACTCGAGGGATCTCGGTGCTGTTGGGGGCGGTGGCAAAGTTAGACACACGTGATCGCGAGTTCACGGATTTTTTTTGCCTATTTCGCGCAAATCAGCAAAATTTGCCCATGCAGCATCACTCGGGGGCACCACATCAATATGCGTTACCACCGTATCAATCTGTGCAAACATTCAACAACTGGTTCAAATATGTTCTCTCAATGTTTCAAGCTTTATTACAAATGTCACAAAGATGTTAATATTTCACTTCTGTTCTTGGATTTTCGTCACAATAAAATACACTGAACATAATCTTCACAAGTTATTTACAAAAGTTTAAGCTATTGCCATTATAAATTAAAATCACTTTTATTTAAGTATTAATTATTTAAAAAAATTAAAAGCCATTGTAATTTGTAATATCAATACAGCTAAGTCACGTAAATACAAAACATGTTGCATTACAAATGCTATAGGTGTCACATTTGCAAAAGTTATAACTATTGGCATTGTAAATGACAAAGCTATTTTCGCTAGTTTCAAAACCAATACATAGATAAAAAAAATTGTCATTTACAATACCAATAGCTCAAACTTTCCTAAAGCGAGACCTATTGCATTGCAAATGCTTGTTTGCTTTAGTTCTCCAGACACGTCCACAGGTGCTGCAGGGGGTACCAAGCGGCATAGGGGGCTCCCTGACCTCTCGACCACGTGCAGTGCCGGTGGGGGGGGGCCTAGGGCTCGCCCCCTGCCCCGCGGTGGCTATTGTTACGCTACTGCCCCCAGCCGAGGCCCCCCGTATGACGTGGCCCGAGCTCCGTCCAGGGGTGGCCGTGGGATCCGACCAAGGGAGGGCTCTTTAAAGCTGATGGGGTGAGTGGCAGGTGCCAGGAGGGCCCCGGGGGTGCCAGGACTCCAGTGGTGCACTGCCCATCCCTCTTTCCTCTACACCCTGAAGCATCTGCACTCTTGGCACACTTCCACCGTGCCCAGGACTAGGGCCTCCTGTCCTGAAGGGGGTCACCTGTTAACCTCACTGATTCCGCCCCAGACCAAGCAGCCTCCTAGCGCAGATCCCAGCTACTTCAAGATTGTTTTAGGCATAGCCGTCCCCACCCCCTTAGCTCCAGGCCTTTGTGGGCCCATCCTCCCGGGGCCCAATGTGTGCCTCTGCCCTGCACATGGTCCTCCCTCCCACCCCTCTTTTGTGCGCATGTGCCCCCCCATTTTGTGCGCACCGGCCCCCCCTTTTGTCCGCACGTGGCTCCCCTGCTCCACACATGGTCTGCTCGCTTCCAGTTTTCACTGCAATAACCTTTGTTTTCCTTCCTGTCCTTTTAGGCTTTGTGGGCAGAGGCGGTCAGCTGCTGCAGCCAGTGTTGGGACTTCGGTGACCAGGCCGTGGCGACCAGAAGCGCCTCCAGGGCACATCAGCGCAGACTGTCCGCGGGCTGTCCATGGTGGTTGAAAGTCTCCCTTGGACTCTCCTGAACTCTCCCTGACTGACCATCAGCTGCTGGCCTTCAGTCCTCTGCTAGCCTTCAGAGTTCCAGCAGGATGAGCTACTACCAGAAGCGCCGACCATCCCTTCCGTGTTTTGGCCCCCACAGCTTGTCGAGCTCGGACAGACTAGCTCAGCGGACTGTGGGCTCAGGATGGGCTGCCCCAGATTGCAGGCGAGCCTCCATGTCGAGTGAGGAGGACCGGCTGTGGACATTCCAGGACTGGCCGCCCTCCGCACCGGTCTCGCCGCTAGATCTGGCTCGCTCTGGCTTCTTCTACCTGGGGCCTGGCGACCGGGTCCAGTGCTTCTCCTGCAGAGGGATTCTGAAGTGCTGGGCCGCAGGGGAGAGCGCCATGTCTGAACACCAGAAATTCTTCCCAGACTGTCCCTTTGTGCTGGAACGGGAGGTATGCAACCGACCGAGGGCCCAGCCCAGAGGCAGGTGCCCAGACTGCACGGATGGGCAAATTGTGGGTCACCTGGGTTTTAGGTACACTGAGGACTCCCCCGCCTTGGACCACCCAGCCCACCCCGATATGGACCAGGAATGGGCACGCCTCTCCTCCTTCCGATACTGGCCCCTATGTGCAGTGGTACAGCCACAGACGCTTGCAGGGGCTGGCTTCTTCTACACAGGTAAGTGGCACCTGCCGGCCTTGACACCTTGGTTGGGGTGTAGTTCAACATTATTGCACCACAATCCCTATACACTGCCTTCCCACTAGTTTCATTGCCTCCATTCTTCACCTCATCCTCTGCACTATCATTTTTAGGACTTGCACCTACGTTGCAGTGTGTAGCATTGCTCGCGCAGCGAGAGACCTCTTGAGGCGGGGTTTGAAAATATACCTAGGAATCGCACATGCTTGTGCATGTGATTTTCCTTTTGTGGCCCGCTGTTGGCCTTTGCTCACGTCTTTTAATAAAAGACGCATGCAATTGGCCAAAGGGGGACGCATTGCTCCGCCCACGACCTATTGGTCTGTTACGAGCACGGACCGTCATGTGGTTTCAATTATTGTGCCCAGACACTGGCGCGATAATTGAAAGCACATGGTCGCTGTGGCACGCGCACCACTCGTGGGCTTGTCAGAGGCGAACTTCAACTTTTTACATCCCAAAGAATATCTTAAGATGGAAAGTCAGTCTACAGGTTTTACCGAGCAGAAGCAGTCTTCTTTATTGCCCTGACAGTCTAGACAGCCCTTCACCCAGAGAGGCTGACGGAAAACTCAGCAGCACCAACGCACCATGCATTCTAGCCCATGAGTCAAGGATGTGGGGGAGCAGCCTCAGTCTGTTTGTTGCGGCCCACCAGAAGTCCTGTTCTGAGGAGCATGGCTGCCGGTAAGCTGGGAATGGATGGAGAGTGTTGGCCGATCACAGCATGGCAACTCCTGGCCGTAAGCAAGAACTGTCTTCAAAAAGTGTAATGTGTGCAGTATTTTTCATATTATAGGATCATTAAATAGGTGGCTGTATGTAGTTTCCCAAGTCTATTGGATACATGCTGATGCCCATGATTAGTAGCAGTTTTAAAATTATATGGTTATTAAATAGGTGGAAGTATGTCATTTCCCAAGCCTACTGAACATATGCTACTGCCCGTTTATACAGCATTTCTCTGCTACAGGTCAGCGCAGAATTAGCAAAAAATCGCATTTGCAGCTCAAAACCCATCTGAATGCACATCCTTTCCTCTAACATTTGCGATTCAACAGTGTTCACAGCAAAGTTCTCTATGAAATTGCATAGTATTCGATCAAACCCATAAATGACCTTGGTTCGATCAAACCCATAAATGAAATTGGTTATTGTCTTTATGTGAGGGAGCTGATTTAATGGCCTCAGTAAGGTCTTTATTTGGTTTCACTCCTTCGCCTTTGTTTGTGTGACCCAAATGTTGAATCTGATTAGGAAAACACATTTTTCTTCGTGCAGGGTAAGACCTTCCTTTAACAACCTATTCAAAACTTTTCAACACTAGATTGTGGTATTCCACTGTTCTCTCTAAAAATGAGAGAGGGACCCCTTAAGCGTATCAAGGGAAGTGAGGTACAAACCTTAGTAAAAAAAAACTGTTCCCTTGGCTCGAATGAAATATTGAGTACAATAGTCAAACTTCTTAAAAAAATTTCCACTATTCCACTGTTGCTCCATAGCTTAAAGTATCTTGAAAATAAATGTTTGGTAGGCTTTAAAACACCTGAGACCATATTCGCTGAAATACGCTAGCTGCCGAAAGTAATCCAAACCGCATTCTATAAAAATAAAAAAGTACCCTCCATGGTAATTAACACCATAAGATTCTTGGAGTTCATGTGTAGCTGAATTGGATGATGAGCGCTCTTCAGATCTAATTTAAGAACTTGCTTCCATTCAACCATTACAATTCATTTATATTGGCTGAGGGAAAGTTGTCCATGACTCATTCTGGTTCACACTAAGTCAACACACAATCTCAATCGATCATCTGCTTTTTGTATTGTGATAACTGGTGAAATCCAATTTGAGGCCTCTACCGGTTCTTATTCTCTCCATTTCATTTAACATTAGTTTGACTTTATCCCGGACCACCAAAATAACCTTTCTAACTGTCTTTCACTGGTATCGCCCTTGGTTGAACCCCGATCTTATGTACATACACCTTCAATTCTTCCAATTCACCTCGAAACACTCCTTTTGCACTTGCCAAAATGTCATCAATATTAAATTCCTGCACAGTCACCTATTCAGAGGTCCTGGGACTTACAATTATATTAAAGTTGTTCTGATGCATCATTCACGAATTGGCGGCCCCTCTCCAACCTGCGCTGTTCTTTCATTTTCTCTAGTCAAGAACTTTAATAGTGGCAATATATCCTACAATAGAGATCCACCTCCCCCATCGCCCTTGCCAAATGTCATTGGGTAGGAGTTTAACATTAGTCTATTTTTTCTCAAATGTATCCTCTGGAAAAATTGTGTACCTAGAACCTGTATCCACCGTCTGCTCAATATATCTTCCCAACACAGTGAACAAAGTTTTGGGCCTGTTTCCTCCTCTCTACACACCCTTAGACTCAATCTCCACCATGACAGCCACCCTCAATTTAGGCGAATCTTTGCACATACATGCAATTGCCCCTTGTATCTGCACTTCCTAAACTCTTTCCCTGTATCGTAACAAGTTTTTGAATCTCCTCCATAAAAATGTGCTTACCACGCCAGTGGCCGACTTTCATGTGCTGCTTCAGTTCACACAGGTTTTTGGTTTTTAACAACTTCTGGTCAGACTATTGTTTGTCTTCATACCCAACAGCCACTATCTTTTTGCCCCCAAACACAGAACCCACCTCTCTTGCTCATATACTTCATACAATATTCTGATTTCTCCACCCTTTTGCGGCCAACAGTCTTTGTATTTTCCTACTCCTCCATTGAACAATTATCTGAATACTTAGTCATCTCCCATGCCACCAAATTGACATTTCATAGATCAGTCTGTCCTGAGACTAATTCATTTACCTGTATATTGTGGTTGTGTATAAAAATAATCAGTCATTACTACATTTGTTTTGGCAAATCTAAAGTCTCATTTTATTTTCCTTTTCATATAAATCTGGTTTTCTAAACCCATTTTGAACTAATACTTCAGAAAAACTTAAACCCTCAACCCCAATGAAATCCACAAAATAGCTTTGTTTCCCTCAGGACTAAAGTTTTGGCCATCCAGCGTCCCACTGAATGATTGAAGCCCCTTGAGTAGGTGGAAATTGTGGTGGTGTAGCGATCACAACTTGCTCCATAGTGAGGAGTTTTCATTTGTAAGCAGAAGCCTTTTCTTTAAGGTGTGCGCGTCAACATACTTTTGCTGACTTCCAAGAGGTGCCCGCACAGCCGGCGAAGCCATGCTGGCTTTACATGTGGACTGTGCCACAGGCGTAATGCAAAGGTGTTAATCAGGCTTCCTATTTTTTCGGGGGGGGGCACATTTTTTATTCTGAAGCATTAATAGGATCAAAACCAATCAAGACACTTCACTTAGTGAATCACAAATGATAAATATTCAGGGACCCCTGATTTCCACGAGAGTTGCATAAATACTCTGAGATTCTGCAGAGTTCAGTGCGCTATGGAGTTTTGGCGCGTCGAGTTGCTCTTCGCGATGGGAGCTTGTTCCGCGGTGTAAAATCAGTGCGGACCGCACCAGGTGCCACCAGAGGGCGCTGCTCCTTTCTGCAGTTTGGGTAGTTTTCCTACTCAAGCGGCCAGGGGCGTAACACAGGCCCCCGCAGCCCCCGCGGTGTGAGGGGCCCCAAGCTCCAGGGACCCCACTCAGCACTGCACGCTGTCTGCAGGGCTCCTGATTGAGCCCAGAGGGGGCCCCTCCACGTGCCTTGCAGGGAGGTCCCCCTCGATTTCCGTTACGCAGTGCGATCAGCACCTTTCTCAACACCGGTGCTACCTCCATGTTGTGAATCTGTGCCGGTACTCGTCCTAGGGCTTGAGTCCCTTTCTTGCCATCTTATCGTTTGTGAGCCACTCACAAGAAGAATTCTGCCACATGACTGTTCGCAAAGTTTTTCTGGAACTCTGCACTCCAGGCAGAGTGCGCACTATTCGGGCAGGGAACTCTGAACTCAGGTGCATCAGTTTCTTGCCCACCCCTAGTACTGCTGTAAAACATCAGCTTGTCACTGGGTGGGGTTTTCAGCCCAGGCACCCAGTTACCACAACAGTCGTTGTGGCACAAGTGTACATGCGTGGTCTGCACGGTCGCCATTTTCACTCCTTTAATTCACCATCTAACATAGCAGAAGGCCCAGTTTGAAAGGTGAACTTACAACGAAATAAAGGGAAAGCGGTCGAAGTTGGTGCAAAATGGAATCTGGCTGCCATATCATTTTACAGGTCCCATTAAAACCAAACATATAAAGTATCTGGTCAAGAGGGCCTAGTCTGCACTCTGTAAGGTAGCCGTCTACTGTGCTGCGGCGTGATCTAAAACCAGACTGGTAGTCGTGTAGGTTCTGGACATACACTGCGTTTTCAATGACCTTGCCTGTGCGTGGCAGGTGAGTGATGGCTGGCGGCTGGTGAGGTCATTGTGTCTAGTGTAGGTTTCTGTAGGAGTGGGAGGATCTGGACTATAGGGAGAGCCTCTGGGAGGAGGCGAGGGAGGGCGGGAGGGCGGGAGGGCGGGAGGACTCTACAAGGGTGAATAGGGCTGAGAGAATCCCTGGAACTTTGAAGGACCAACTTCATAAGAAGTGGCTTTGAGGGAGTTGAGTGCCTGCAAGAGGGGGCTAAGCAGGGGGACCATTGCAGGATTCTAAGGGATGGGGTGGGTTTAAGAGCCACTTTCTGTGCTGTCAGATGTGCTCTTGTTTTCCACTGAACGAGTTTGATGGCGTTACACTTTTTGTGAAGTGAGGTCCTGCAGGGGGGGTGATAGGTTTGATGCATTTAGTGTTCTGCTCCTGCCTGTGGCTTTAGTGTTGGTGTTGGTATAGAACTCAGTTATAACTGATGCAATATGTCTGTGTTGCACGGAAGGAGCTCAGAGCCTAGAGGTCTTCAGGAGTTCTGTGGGTTTTTGTTCTTTCCTGCCTGTGGGTGAGTGGTTTATTTGGCAGCGCGGTCTTTGGACGACCAGGGTGCTGAAGCTGTGGTTCACAGTTGCGTATTGTAATTGGGGTCTGGATCAGTTTGCCAGAAAGTGTTGACTTTTTTTTTTTTTTAGGATGTTTGCAGCGGACGTGAAGGTTATTTCAAGCATTGTGCTGTCTATGGAGAAGTTGTTGAAGGATCCTAAAGTTTGATCTTTTCTTCTGACTTTGATTTGTTGGTAGGAGTCCGAGAAGGTAGATGTGGACGTGGTCTGCCCACTCCTAGTGTATGAAGGGTTTACATTGGATTGTTTTGTTGAAGACAAAGTGGAGGTTGTGGCCTTTATCATGTGCCAAATGCTGCACTACTTAGTGTGTTGATGAGGTGGTGAATGGTGTCTTGTGCATGTTTTGATTGAATTTTTAGCTTGTGTTGGCTGGGAGGTTGAAGTCACTCTGGGGGTGGGGACAAGACGGGAGAGGTGAGTTTGGAGAAGTCCCTTTTCTTTTCAGGAGGCCTGTAGATGAGATATGAGATATTGCTCTGAGCTGCAGGAAGTAAAATCTGGGCTGTCAGCAGCTCCATAAAGCAGAATGTTTCTGGCTTGCCTAGGGTGTATACCCAGGGTGACGTTTGGATGACCGCCAAGCCTCCTTGCTTGTGTCGGTGAGCCACACGCGGGAAGCTGAAGCCCGTGGGAAGGTCTCCCAGGAAGTGCATGGACTTGAGGTTGAACAAGGTTTCTGAGATGAAGTGTCCAGCTTGTGTTTGGCAATGAGGCCCGCATGTCTGGTGCCTGGAGGACCGCTGCGCAGGTGGTGGAATCTTGTTTGAGGGCGTGGGGTGTGTGGTGTAAAGTAGGATGTATAAGAGGTTGGGTCTGTGTGGCGAGTGTGATGTGAGTATCTGGGTTGTCTAGATCGAGGCGTGATTGTGATATTTGCAGTATGGGGTGCGAAGTAAGACCTGATGCCCTCTTAACGTGTGTTCCAGTGTCACAAGGGTCCTGGCTCCAGGCTCTTCCTGACCCAATCAGCCCTAATCGGGTGATGTGCTTCTGTCCGGTCTTACTGGGGGCGTCCAGGCACTGGATATTCTGAAGTATTGGCAGAAAAGGGATTCCCATTCCTGTGCAGATGGACAACCGGAAACTCAGTCAATTTGAATATAACGTCTTTCAATTCTGAGATTAGGAAACTGAAGTGAACGTTAACAAGGTCTGTGGAAGGGGTAGTGGTCTCTGGAGTGTCTGAATCAGTCCTTTCAGCCCTTCAGCCCACGTTCTTTTGCAGTCAAACTGACATTTAATGACTGTCTCGCCCCACTTCTTTCTGAAATCTGTCACACTTTGCCAGAGTGTTCTGTAACCATTGCTGTCTGTGGTCTTCTGAGAGGCCAAGATTTGGATGATCATGTAGTCTGAACAGCTTTACGACGGCGACCGGCAACATGAGACTCTCTCAATCATTTGCCCTCATGAACATCTACCCAGAACCCGAGCTGCTACTTCCATTTCAGAGGAAGGGAAGAGGGGGGGGGGATTACAGCATCTGTCACAACGGTTGTGACTGACCGCGCAAGGCAGAGGAGGAAGGCACCAACCTTCCACTTCCAAGGGCAGCGGTAGAAGGGGCTGAGCAGCATTGCCTCCTCTGCCTTGGCTTCAGTGCAGGACGGAGGGGTACAGGAGAGATTCTCCCGCTCCCCTCCTAGGCTCACCCTGGAAGGAAGGGATGGAAGCTCAGTTTGGGTATGTTAGAAATGGGATTTCTGGCTAGCTGAGACTTATGCCAAATCGAGGCAGAAACCACCACCCTAGTCAGGATAAGGGAGTTACACTTCTAAAATAACCCCTGCTCACCCCCCTTGGTAGCTTGGCACGAGCAGCCAGGCTTATCTTTGAGGCATTGTGTAAAGCATTTGCACATAACGAACAGTAAAACGGGGTATGCACTACAAAAGGACAGCGCACCAGTTTAGAAAACATCAAATTTGTATATACTTAAGACCAGACCAAATACGATAAAAATCCACAATACTATACCTAAAAGTTCAGTTCCAAAATTATGTTGATTAAAGAGTTCCTTGTGTGGGTAGCTCCATCTGGGCTACCACGGCGTCGTGAACAACCAATCCCAACAGTTCTGGCTGGTCGCGGGCCAGCTACGGTGTTGGGAAGACCGGCAAACAGTACCTGTGAGAAATGCAGGGCGCTGATACCCTTGAAGTCGCTCGAGTTGCAGGTCGAGCTCCTCTCTGGTGAATCTGGAGCGCTGGCACCGGCAGGCGTTGGATACTGTGGTGTGTAGTGCAACAGTGCAGAGTGCGGTGCCCCAGGTCGCGGTGCGAACAGCGGCTCTGTGGCAGTCAGATGGCGTCATCGATGAGACCAGGGTCGCTGTGCGAGATAAAGGCTGTGCTCGCCACAGTGCAAGCAGCAGCAGCCTCGTTGCTGAAGCGCTGTTGTCGGCTGGCGAACTGGAGTCGATGGCGCCAACGCCGGTAGGCCAAGACTTCAGTGCAGGGTGAGGGTGGTGCGTTGTGTGACTTACGAGTGGTGCCCTTGAACCACGGCGCAAGCAGCGGCATCTATTTCGGTAGGAAGTGGCGGTCAGGCAGGCCAAGGCGTCCTCGTGAAGTGAGGCTGTGCAGAGTGCGGTGCCCCAGGTTGCGGTGCGAGCAGCGGCTCGTTGGCAACAGGTGTCATCGGTGAAACCAAGGTCATGTTGCGGCGGTGCCCTCTGTGGTGCCTTCAGGACATGGAGTTGACAGCGTCGTCGTAGACCTAGTCTAATTGGTTTACCTCTGTTTGGAGCATAAAACACAGTCCCCAGTGCTGAGGGCAGAAGAGCTTGAAGTCTTTGCTGTTCCTGAGACTTCTTGAAGAGGTGGCAAGCTCTACCGCAAGCCCTTGGAGAAACTAACAAAAGAAGATTGCAGAAAAGTCCAGTCCTTTCACTGCTCAAGACAGAAGCAGCCACTGCAGGTCAGTCCAGAAAAACACCCAGCAAAGCAGTTCCTTTTCGCGTCTCTCCTTCCTAGCAGTCTTCTTGTTCCAGATGAGTTCTAAAGTTCAGGGGTCGGGGACCCAGTATTTATGTCCAAAAATCCTGTGATCTTTCAGGCAGAGGGTGTCTATGCCCGGTCAGAACCAGTTGGGCCTTCTCTGGTGTGAATTTCTGGCAGGAGGTGGAGATGGCATTTGTCAGTGGCAGACCAGGCCCTTTGAGGTGCAAGGAAAATCTCCTCCCCCTTTTCCCATCGTAGCCCATGTCAATTCAGCCCTTTCCTGACCTACCTAGACTATCTGGAGCCACTCCTGCCCCCCAGCCTTCTGTCACCCAAAGCCCAGACAGGCAATCCACATTCCAGCAGAGGCACACGTGATGACTGAGCAAGAAAATACCTACTTTCTAAAAGTGGTATTTTCAAACGCAGAATGTAAAAATCACCTTCACTAGAAGATGCATCTTTAGATTCTGAGTTCAGGCATACTAAACTTTATTTTCTTACCACATTTTCTGGCCCAGTTATGTTTATAAGATGTTATAAACAAACCTCCCATTCTATCCTATGGGGAACTGGCAGCCTTGCAATAGTGAACAAGCATTTACAGTGCAATGGTCTCTGCATTATTAAAGGTAGAGCTATTGGCATTGCTCATGACATTTTTTTCATTTTTTTTTTTTTAAATATAAATAAATGGTATTGTCATTTACACGCGCAGACAGTCATGCGCACGCACAGTCATGCGCGAGCACAGACAGAACGCTAGCGCCTTCCTCTCCCACCCATGCCAACTAATCAACATGCCCCAGGGGCTACCACCTGCACGCCCAGGCTTTACTCGCGAGCGCCCAGTCGCTATCTGTTGGTCGTCAGGTGGCAAATGCCCGTGGTGGTGAGCTCCGGGGTCCGCATGGCTCTAGACTCTATGTTCCAAGTAGAGGGGGCTGCGGAGCACGAGGTGGGGTGGCGTACTTCAGCTGCCCCGAGGTACCGCCCCCTGGCGACGGAAGGCCCGTGTCTAGTGTCGCCGTCAGCGGCAGGTGGGTGTCGCCGCGGTACCCCTCCGTTCTTCCAGCCGACTGGCTGCGCGTGGCGAACCCCCGCCCTCAGGCGGGAACCGAGGGGGGCTCCGGGCTGCGCTCCCCAGCGCCCGCGGCTGTGGTCGGTTGTTGCGGGCTGGGGTGTCCCATACAACTGCCCTGGTCTATGGGGCTCAACTAGGGGTTGGACTGAGGAGGTGCCCCCCTAAACACACGCCATCCCGGAGAGGCTCAGGTGGGCTTCACCTGCTGCCAGGAATGGTTCGGTCGCTGAGGGCCCAGCGCGGGTCCCCCCTGCACCTCCTGCTGCCTCAGGTGCGCCTCAGGTGAGCTCTGGACTGGGAGGCGCCGTCTTACATGTGCCAGATGAGACATGCAGCGCGGGTGGAGCGGTCACGCGGATACCGATTGCATGGGGCAGGAAAAAATATCGTAGTCTTACTTCGGGGTCCCGTCGCCCCCCCATCTAACAGCCAATAACATAGGTCTGCATATGCCTCTCCCCTACACCCTGCCTCGGAGGAAAGAGCTCCCCAACCTGCAGTGGTCGCAGGTGGGGCGTGTGGGAGGTTCAAGCAAGCCTGAGAGGACAAAATGGAGCCAGAGGGAGGATAGAATGGGCGAGCGAGACTGAGAGAGTTCAGGGGTTGAGGAGAGAAGAAGCGGGAGAAGGGAGAGACCAGAGGTGGGGAGCAGTGGGGAGATATAGGCGAGAGTTGGCGACTGGAGACATTGAGCGAGATTGAGAGAAAGGTGAAGGGCAATGGTGGAAGGGATTGAGGGAGATGGACGGAAAGAGATGTGCGGCCCGGAGTATCTGGAGCTAGCGTGCAAGGGAGAACTAACCAGTGTCCGAACTGGAAAATAAAATAATTCCATGGGACCTATAAATTGAAGGTCAGGGTGTGGCAGTTGAAAGGTGTGTGTAAATCACGAGAGGATGAGTCTTGAAAAGCGGAATGTGACAGTCATCTTCTACATTTTTTTAAATCTGGGCAGCAAAGAAATTGAGCAGAAAAGTGACATTAATTAACTCTATTGTGGCGTTAATTGCTGACACTTCTCACGTTGTCCGGCGCTCGCACCACTCCGGCTCCTCATTTAAGGAATCGCAAAATTTGCGATTCCTTAAATGCAATGTATGACGCAAAAATAAATTGCTTTTTGTCTAAGGAATCGCAAATTACCACCAACTTCAAGTTGGTGGAAATTTGCGAATTTCTTGAAAAATGCCAATTTTGGCATTTTTCAAAGTGTCAAGTGATGCACATACATGCCCTTAGGGCATGTATGTGTACCCATGCTTATTTCAGGGGTGCAACAGGGTGTCCATTGGACACCCCTGCACCCTTGAAATTATTCTCCATTTGCTTTCTCAAATTGCGAATCGCAAATTGAGAATAACTTCACATTCATTCCTATGGGCCTCCAGGCCCATAGAAATGAATGGGAAATTATTATTCCTTAATTGCGATTAGCAATTTGCTAATTGCAATTAAGGAATTTTAAGAAATCGCTAAAAAATAGCGACTTTC
The DNA here is from genome assembly GCF_964263255.1 of Lissotriton vulgaris. Lineage (NCBI taxonomy): Eukaryota > Metazoa > Chordata > Amphibia > Caudata > Salamandridae > Lissotriton > Lissotriton vulgaris. Next base: position 803,865,483 of record NC_141700.1, on the reverse strand, counting down.
TACATACATAGCATTTTGCAATTCTCAAATAGCGATTCCTTAAAAATCGCTATTTGAGAATCGCAAAAGTGTATCTTGATACATCTGGCCCTAGGTCCCATAACTCGTGAGAGGGCTGATATTCACCTGAAAGACTGCATGCAAGGCTTGTTGTTGCATCCAGACGTCGCACAAGATATACCCCAAATATCCAGACCTATTGATATGTTTGTGCGCACTATTTCTATAGCGGAACCCTATGCAAGAAGCTGCAGAGCGCACCACAGGGTCAATGATGGGCATTGGGGCCATGAGAGATGGGCGAGGAAGCCGGTTAGTGGATGGTTAATACATTGTGATCTTTTTTATTTTTTGTATGAAAATGCTTTATTAAAGAGAATAAACAAACCAAAAGCATTTACAACGAATGAAAAGAAACATAGATTCAATCCAACCAAAGATTGATAAATATAATATGGGCTAATACACGATTCTAATCAATAAAAGGGAGAAAACAAACGTATAAAAACCATGTAAATTAAACATAGCCTATAATAAACGATGAACCTAAAAACTAGAATTGAAATCTAGAACTACAAGAACAAAGTGCATTTTAAGAAAGGTTTATAAGCAAGAAAGAAGAAACCAGTAAAGAAAGAAGAGTGTCTTTGTGACCTTTTGAAGAGGTGAACCTTCAACTTTTATCTAAATGGAAGCAAGGAGGGAGCAGTGCTGTGGATGTTGGTCCCATAGATGGAAAAGGCCCCCAGCCGTCTCTTGCTTTTTAAACTTTTTTTACAACCGGTTTGCTCAGCGGGTTAATGTCGCTGTTCTTGTCCAGCTGGACTTTCTGACTTATTTCCAATGCATTGAACAGAGTCCTTGCACTGGTGGGTTAGAAATGTGACTCCCGCCGCCTTGTGATCTTCCCCCCCACCTTCTCGCTCCCCGAATTTGTTAACATAGCTATGTTGTGTTTAAACTTGTGCAAAATCTGATTACAAAAATGAATACAATATTGGGTCTGTGGTCTTTCTTTGATGTAGAAGGTAATTCTAACACTTAAACGAAGTCTGGTTATGAAATTGGGCATTTTTACTTTCACTTGTGCGACACCTGGGGATAAAAGTAGGATCTGGGACCTTTTGGGGACTCTAAATGAACCTCCTAGTATGGAAATGTGGTTTTGTTTTCCTCACTCATTAATTCTTTCTCTGTATTGAACACCGAATAAACATACATTTTTCTGTTATCTTCACTCTAATGTTCTTAAACCCTCTAGCATTCTCAACGTTATCTATTCATATTCCTTCTAAGCACATTGCCACCCTCATCAGAGGGTTTTCTGAGCACCCCTCGTTTTGCAAGTTATTGGCAATTTAGAGTGCCCAAATATTCCAGCCTCTAGCGAAGGACGAGGTGCTAATCTAGGTACTGACATGGAGGCTGCCGTGAACGCCAATCCCCTGTCACTGACTGAACTTGTATCCTCTGCAGGCCACGGGGACTACGTCAAGTGCTTCTACTGCGGCGGAGGCCTTCGTAAATGGGAGGTGGACAATGACCCCTTGTTCCAGCACGCCAAGTGGTTTCCCAGGTAAACTGATTTTTAGCCAAATATGAGATGTGGTTGGTTGTGGTGGGGAGTGCCGGCCCCATCACTGGGGCATTTCCCTGCCAGCACCTGCTTCCTGAGCTCTCCATTGGATGCCCCTATGCGCGAGCCTTCTGGGTTTGCGTCCTCCGATTTCAACGATTGCAATTCTAATTCCCCCCTCCTTGTTGACATGACTTGATTTTGTGAACTCAGATACCAGTGGCAACAAGTCATTCTTTCATACTAAAACATGGGGACTGGGTGAGACGAAACAGAGGGCCACTTGGACAAGACTCCATCACACGCTCTTTTCCCTGAAGCAGTAATGGCTGTATGTCTGCCTTTTATTGTCCTCTGTCGCGACACGTGTTGCGTACTGTGAAGTGATGCCTTGTACTCTTCCCCAGCTCCTTTCTGAGATCCTACCAGCCCATATGATGCTCACTTGGCCCTTCCAGATGATGTCACTCGTGGGTCCTGGTTTAGAGTGTAGTGGCGGGGTCACACCATGACGGCTATCCCACCCACCGCCTTAAAAGTGCATTATATCCTACGGAACTTGTAATACGGCGGCCGTGTTATCCATCCCGTGTGTGCCGGAGTAACCCGATGCCAAATTCTAAATCTAGCCCAATAATTAATCCCAATATCCCAAGGCAGCTTGTGCTGTAGAATTGATTAAAGAAAAGGGACTGAAAGGAGCCGCCCATTGCTCTGATGTGCAGTGACTGCACCGTGTACTAATATTTTGTGCAGTTTAAGTCCTGTCGTCTTTTCCAATCAACAAACTCACACAACTTATGGTTTATGGTTTAAAGTTTTTCTTTCCAAATATTCACCCTCCCAAGCCTCTCTGAGGCTGCATTTGGGCTTGGAATACCTCTGTGATCATGAAAATGGTGATGGTGTCAATTCCTCCCTGAAAAGCTTTGGAAGCTGTTGTGGCTTCTAGGAGTGGATGATAATAGACCTGCTTTCCCTGTGAACTCACACGACGTCCACCCAACTATACTCATGTATGCGTGTGGGTAATCTGTCTTAAATGCCCAAAATGGAATAATGGTCGAATACCGTCCATTTGGTTTTGTTCATGAGATTTTGGTCTGTTAATTGCAGATGAGGGGACCACGTACAAACTGTTGCAGCATGTGCCAAAATGAGTCCAGCGCATGGCTGGGAGTCCCGTTTTTTAAGGCTGTCCACCTGGAGACCAGCGTAATGTCCAGTTGAAGACTGCTCCGAAGTACTATCCACTCCACTCATGCCAGGACCATACACGGCTTCGTCCCAAGCTTTAGAATCTGAGCTTTGTTCAGATTTGTGATTTCAAACTTAGTATTGCAGGAGGGCAGAGCATCAGACCGTCTTTGAAGAGCAGCGGGTGTTCGATGTAAGATTACCAAGTCATTAGCGACCATCATCCGCCTGAGACCGAATGGACCAGGTTTGCGGAAAGAGTTAACTGAACTCTTCCTTAGGCAGATCCTCATGGTACACGTTGGAGTTTAGGGGCAAGGGGGCAGTCTTGCACCAATGCTAGTTATTTTGGGTCGAAGTAGTCATCATTACCCAAACACACAGACGTATTGACCTGGAGAGCATGTACAATCTTTAATAAACCAGAATCCAGTTCCATCGCAATGAACTTTCTTCGGTGGCATTTGAAGTCACTTGTCACCACCTTTTGGAAATTTGGTATTAAGCGAATTGATTTCATTACTGCCTGGAACACAATTGTGCCCAGATATTACTTTTACTGTTAAGCAAGTCAGTTGATCTAGAACTGCTATGAGTGCCCGTCTTGAATGCGTCAAACCCAGACAACAGAAGTAGGGAGGGCAGTTTAGGGGCAAACATAGACAACAAGTGAGGGGGCTGGTGGAGGCAAGCAACTTGAAGAATGGAGGGAGAGGGCGGTTTAACGGGTAAGAAGATGGACAGGGGAGAAGTGCAGGAGGGGGCCAGCTGAAAGACGCCCTCTGGTAGACCGCTTAAACCCAGAGTTGCCCCTATAAAAAAGAGCAGCGGAAGGAGCAGAGTGATCCACCCACACTCCAGGGGAGGAACAAACTCAGAGGAAGGAAGCCCGCAGCAGCTGACCAATAAGAAGCAAGGAAATATGTGGGACTGAAGCCAGCCAATGGTAAGCAGTGGGCGGTCTCTAAGCCCATTGATTGGAAATGAAATCTATTAGAGACCGCTTGAGCTCTGCCTAGGTTAGACACCCGCTTTGAGCCACATTTCTACCTCCACGCTTCAAGCGAATCGCTACTCCTTTTCAGCCAGTTTTGTAGGAGGTGATGTTAGCCGTCTTGCAGGATATCCACTCCTTTCACTGCTAGATGCGGTGGGGAAAGATTTTAGAAGCCCCTTCCTGCAAGCTGTTGGAACTTTAACGCTGTCGGTTTAATCCTAAGAGCTGTGGGGTTTAGACCCCGCAATCTACTCTAGGCACTGATCTGCTTGAATTCTATCTAGCGTAGAGCTTCAGGTTTGTGAACAGGGGTCACTTGCAATTTCCTTTCACACAGACTGGCTCAAGTCCAAGTGGGCTCCTGGGAGGACGGAAGCACCAGGGAGAAGGTGCGTAAGTGCAAAGCAGTGTTTTTAATGGAGGATTTACCTGCAGCGCTCTCAAACCAGGCGAATCCTCCACAGTTGAGGGGATCCCGTCAGCACAAGATCCTATGGCCCTGATTGGCTGTCGCGTGTCACGCTCCTGGTCTTCAACACTGACCACTGGCCCCGGAGCCCTACTGCACAACAAGATAATGAGCAATTGTATCCATGCAAGACTTGGTCGACATGAGACCTCTCAAGCTGATGTGTCACTGGTGTGAACTTTGAGGTGGTTCCAAACATCTGGGTTTTAATAAATTGTGATTCAAAGAACATGTAGACTACCTTCTTTTTGCAAAGGTAGCAAAGTCGGTTTTATTCGGTTTTAACCGCAGTTTAATGGTTGCACTGCTCCAGTGAGACTCCCTGGCCAAAAGTGCACCAGTTCTTCCTTCTGGGAAGCCAGGATCAGCTGCAGAGTTTGACTACAAGAGGTTTGAAGGCTTGGCATTTACCTGCTCCCTTGGACTTCCAGCAGCTTTAGGCATAGGAACCCCCCTTGTATTGAGTGCCCTTTCAGTACAGAAGGGAGAAGGCATTCATTTGATAGCATTTCTGACCAGAGAAGGCACTTTAAGTTTAGCAACCAAGTATTTGAATGGCTGTCAAGAGCACTTGACCACGACTGTGTGCACTTTAAAGAAGCAAGTGCTGGGAAGCGAGATTGCGGTCACTCGGGAAGGAATGTTCTTTAAAGAAGCAACTGATCACCGAGAAGTCGCTGACTAGTCCTGAAGTTTTACCTTCAAACCTGCGTCACCAGGGGTTACTTTTCTGGCCTGGTGCATTTTGTAATGTTTGTCATATGAAAAGATGCTCCAGAGGGTTTTGTTGCTGACGTGTTCCCACCTCACACGTGTGTGCACTTAAGGCTCTTGTGCACCCTGGAGCTGTGAGTAAGATGGAGTTTAACCGGTTACCACAGAGAGGGGTTCCCCTCCAGTCGCTGTCTCCATGCAGTGAGATTTCTTTAATTTCTGCTGTAATGTTACCATACGAGTACATTCAACGCTGGATGTGTTTACACGGATACAAAGGCTAGAACTGTTTTGTAGTAAAACATTCTTCTGTTGGGTAAATGTTGATTAAATTCTAGGCCATGTTTTTGGATCTAGTAAATTTCCACAGTAACCAGTGCATCATAGTCCCTTTCTGGCTGCATCTCCCTGGTGCACATTGTGAACGTTTCTGTCACTTGGTGGGAATTTTAAAAGCTGTTTCTATCCCGGCTCGTCTACTTCCTTAGGTGTGAGTTCGTGCAGCATGTCCTGGGGGAGTCTTACATCGCCGGAGCCCAATATCAGTACGTCGGAACACCGGAAGATCAGGTAAGGCGCATGGTCTGTCGGGGAGCTTGTTTATTGTGCAAAGGTGGGGCGTGGCGGAGGGGGGGGGGGCTCACCCTTCAGAGTACAAGGGACAAAGGGAGAAGGGGACCTGGGTACGGGGTAGAATCTGGTTCCATCTGAGGGTGACTCCTTTGACGATGCTGGATCCCTGCCTTTTGCACCTGAGCTGGTGATACTCACCTCACTCGCCCCCTGTACCTTGCTGCCATTGGCATTCCATTTGAAACTGGTCACATGGCACAATATTGGGTACTGTCTATTTTTGTGAACTGTTGTGCCAAGTAACCAATGCCTAAATCCTCAAAGGCACTCTTGTGATGCCAGAAGGTTTTATTTTATTTTTTGCCAGGATTGCTAGTGGGATGAGGGTAAGTAAGTTGGTTTGCCCAAACCTACTTACCCTCTGGAGACAAGGAGGGTTGGATTAAAGAAGTGCAGGTAAAGCCTGGGAGGAGGCCTTGGCAGTAGCTGCTCTGTTGTACTGCCCTGGGTGCCACACATTCACATCTGTCTGGGCAGCTGGTTCAAGATGCGCTCTGTCTAGTGACTATCTTGTTTCTTTCAGGAGGTTGTGCAGGAGACGGAGACCAGCCCCCCGCAGCACAGAGGTGAGTCCATGGCCTGCGCAGCAGTGTTGACACGTCTCTTCCTGCTTGTTCCTTGGTAGCCCTGGCCGTGGCCCTGTCCTGGGCTCGCTGAGGCCAGCAGGTGGACCCGCTGAGGTGTCTCCAACCAGTTAAAGCAGTGTTGATCAAGAGCTCATTGGTTTTCCATCCGTACAAATGTTAAACAGAAGTCCTTTAACTAGATTCACTCTCTCGAGCAGGAGGCGAGCTGTCGCTTTAAATGACCTCTGGCAAATACCTGTGGACCATCTGATTGCCCATTGTGTGGAATTGGTCATATGGGCGAAGGAACCCCCTCCTGATGACTTAACACTTTACTTTGAAGACCCAGCCTGGACCGGTTCCCACCAGAAGCACCTGTAGGTCTGTCTTGCGAGAGCAGTAAGACCGCCTGACTAAGTTGTAATCAAGAAAGCGACTGACTTCTGACCATGTTGAACTGTAGTTTGCGGTCCTTTTCCTTCTGCTCACCTGTGAGGAGAGAACAGATTGCAGAGATGGATTGGGATGGGTGGAGACACAGGGGCACTAAGCAAAAAAACTTTTGTGGACCAAAAGTCAGGAACCTGGCTGGTAGATATATCCTTTTTCTCTTGATTGTTTAATACTAAGGGAAAATGTTTAAAGACCTACCCAGGGTGAAGTCACCTACTCAATGAATTAAAAACCAAAAACACACTGTGGTCTGTATCAGAGCCTGCCGTGTTCCAGAAGTAAATCAACACTCCTACCCAAGTCAGTGGCCGTTACTGAGGCTATGTACCATTAGCTTACTCATAAAGTACCAAAATAAGCAACCCGTATGGTGGGATTCACTACAATTGTCAAATAGACCCGTACAGAGAGACTGGATTTCCATCAACGTCCGATGTAGATCATGTATTCTCATTTGGTCATCCAAATAGGAATGGTATGTCTCATGATCATTGAGACTAATCCATAACCCATACTCGTCTGGGTCACATCTCCAAATGTCGTGAAGACCATGAGTGCAATGATCGTGATGGAGTCCGGTGCAGTGCAAAAATAATAAAGTGTGGTGAAATTAAAAAAGGATAGAATATAGTTAGTTAAAAATAGTGGTCACCTTTTTGGAACTTTGACCATAAGGCAACCTTATTTTGGGATTCATGTTAGATCTCTGATTTCTTTTGTGAACAGATACAAACGATACTGGTTGAAAGAGGATTGAGAGAAATACATATGACACACTTGTATCCTTTGATTGGTTTAGTTATGTTTCACGTTTTTGATATGCAGTAGCAAACGTTAAGGACTGTGGCCCTGAAGAAAGCAGCGGGATTTAGTTCCCTTGTGGGCGAAACATGTTGGCCCGATACATGCAGTTATATGGTTAGACTGCATCTTTGCACTGTTCTTGTTTTTAGGAAGGGAGAGATCAAGTTATATTAAAGCTTGTTGTATTGATCTTCTATCCTTTTTTAATTTCACCACACTTTATTTTTTGCACTGCACCGACTCCATCACGATCATTGCACTCATGGTCTTCATGACATTTGGAGATGTGACCCAGACGAGTATGGGTTATGGATTAGTCTCAAGGAGCATGAGACCTACCATTCCTATTTGGATGACCAAATGAGAATACATGATCTACATCTGACGTTGATGGAAATCCAGTCTCTCTGTATGGGTCTATTCGACAATTGTAGTGAATCCCACCATACGGGTTGCTTATTTTGGTACTTTATGAGTAAGCTAATGGTACATAGCCTTGGTAACGGCCACTGACTTAGGTAGGAGTGTTCGTTTACTTCTGGAGCACGACAGGCTCTGATACAGACCAGTGTGTTTTTGGTTTTTAATTGGTAGATAGTATTCACAGGAGTGGCGTACACAGGGCTGGTCCCTGTGTTGTCCTGAAGAGATAGGGGAATCTCGAACCATGTTGACACAAGGGAATAGGCATGCCTAACTCATTGACAGTAGGATCCCTAGTTCTCTACCCCACTTTTAAAATACCACCCAGGAGCAAGAATAAATCCTGTATAGCTCACTAGGCAGGTATTTTAACCCACATAGATCATACCACTCCATATTCACAAACGCCACTTGCACCACACATAGTCCATCACAAAAAAGTGCTCCTACGTAGTTCGCAAGTCGTAGCACGCCTCAGTCCGTAGAGGACTGGGATGTCCCCAATGATGAAGCATGTCACTGTGGGAAACCCTGGTGAGTGAGGGGACTCAAGAAATATCACTTTCTTTCTATCTACATCACAGATATTCCAACCCCAACGAGCGTTGTGAATACTATCTACCGGCCAGGTTCCTGACTTTTGGTCCACAAACGTTTTTTTGATTAGTGCTAATGACAGGAGGGTGAACCTGGCCCTACCCTCTTTCTCCCCCCCTTTGGATGTAACATGGAGACACAGGGGGTCAGGAGTGTCCCTCTGGGAATAAACCTTGAAAACCAATCTGTTTCCAATCTATAGGAATCCGGTGTAGGTTTATTGCTTTACTCTACTTCAGGGGTCTCCAAACCGGTCCTGGAGGGCCGGATCCATGGCAGATTTTTAAAATTACTACTTGTATCTCAATGGGGATATCCAAAAAATCTGGAATGGATCCGGCCCTCCAGGGACCCCTGCTCTACTTCTTGCAGCATTGTGTAGAGTCCTAGATTTTGCTGAAACGAGTACAAATCTCTACACCAGAAATACTCCAAGTCCCACCTACCTCTGGTGCTGGAAGGACCGCAGGCCTTCTTTAAATGTTTGTTTTTTCAAGCTTCAACGTTCATGGAATTTAACGAGCGAAGTTTTTGGTGAGCGCTCGAGGGAGGCTTCAGGGACACTTGTCTCCTTCGATGGACATTCCTGTAAAGTTGTCTGGAGGCCCTTGCAAGCTGTAGATGTGCGTTCCATCACCCATGCTACTTTTCAGGATTGTGCTGCCAACTCTGCACTGGTCTTAGACCGGTGGTGGACCCCCACAGACCGGTGGTGGACCCCCACAGACTGGGAGACCCACAGACTGGTGCACCCAACGGTTGGAGTTGTAATGGTCACTCTTGCACATATTGCATGGCCGGGTCTTTGTTTTCAGCCTCTCGTTAGCTAAACAACCCAGCGGTCTCACTCGGTAGAGATTGTGTAGCCGGTCCAGAGTTTAAGAATGGTTGTGTTCGATTGCAAGACTCGCACTGCAAAAGAGTCTATTCTACTATTGGTGCGTGCAGATCCAAAACTCCCAGCCCCATGGTTTTAGTATCTGAGCCCCTAGTAGAGCAAGTAGTTTTCCAAGTCGAGTGGTGTGGCTCAGTGGTTAGAGGCGGCAGACCCGAAAGCAGAGGACGGCCCGGGACCAGGGTTCAATTCCCGATGCGGCAGGGTGGTGGACCAGGGTCAGCGGACTCGATAATTCTCGCATCGGTGCCTACTCTAACCAGGGATCACACTCTGCAACTCTGGGCATTAGCTTGCCTCATCTCCACAACGGCCCCCACATACGCCGGGGATGCCTGGTTTCACCTTGGAGGTACCCAGTAGGGACCATCTCTCAGGGAAAGCCAGGACGGGTTCCCCAGCGGTCTACTGCGCAGAGATACTTCTTCGGGAGTCGATTCTAGAGCATTACAAACCCACAAATAATTACGTATTAAGTCCTTCCCTTCCTTGAAGTATGAATAGTGCCTGCCCACCTCCCCTCGGCACAAGACCCCAGTACCCTAGCAAGCTTTACCTGTAGTAATCCAGAGGGAGGATCTCAAACTGCTCCACCCTCTCACTTCACATCCTTGAGATGGCCTGAATCCGGCGGTCATTGTGCCTCATGTTGAGATCCTCCAGCATTGCGCAGCTGGGCAGCGAGTCCCTGCTGACGTCGTTTTGCGCATCTCCACCAGGCTCAAGTCCTTCTCCACTATTGACCATCTGAGGCCCACGTTGTGCCTTGTGTTGAGATCCTCCAGCATTGCGCAGCTGGTCGGTGCTGCCCACCCTGGGTGCTTCTCGTTACTTGCACGTCTTGTTTCCCTCTGCCTGGGACACTGTACTGCGTTTGTGCGAAGCTCTGCGTGGGGAAAGTCTTCTGTGAAGTGTGATTGGTTCAAGACTCCTTTCTTTCCCTGCAGAGCTGGAGGCTTGTGAGCAGGCGATGCAAACCAGGCAGACCCCAGCGAAGGATGAAGGTGATGTACGGCAGCACAAGCGCTTAGGGGAGGGTTGGGTGCATTGGGAATGACCCGCTATGTGCCGCAGAGGTATTCAGTCTGTTTCTGCAGAACGACCCCGACTTCATCATTGGCACGAAGATGTGGTTGACCTTTGCCCTTCCTCCTTCACCTCTCATGGCTGATTAGTACTAGGGCTTGAATACTGGACCCTCTTGCTGTGTATTCCAGGTTGCTGTCAGGGTCTTTGCTCTGTCCAGTCCTGGTCAGCATCTCCAAGTGTTGTCTGCCCTTTGGACGCATGTGAACCATGGATGATGGGGGAGGAAGGTTCAGGACTGTAGTGTACCCCATGTCAAGGAGGTAATGGCAACCTTGCAGACAACAGGGGCAGGGAGACGTGTTACTGTAGGGTGCACAGCTCCTTCACCACTTCAGCTTCCAACACATTCCAAAGGGCTCCCGAGAACCGTGGCCCCCACCCAGCTCCAGTTTACGCCGCTCCAGTTTACGCCACTCCTGTTTACGCTGCTCCAGTTTAAGGGCTATTGGTGATTCCGGAGCGTACGTCCAGTCTGGCCTTTGGTTCCTGAAGGGACAGAATAGCCATACAGTTACATGAGCTAAATATCCTTTCCTCCCTCCCTTATCAAAGCTCTTTATCCAATAAAGTATCTGTTGGCATTAAAACTGCAAACCCATCCTCCGTTAGGCGGAGGAGATCTGCTCTATTAAACCCGCGTGGTTTCTGAAGTCCAGCTCTCTGGCAGATTATCTGTAAATCGAATTACCTAATGTATTCACCTCAGTTAAGTCTTTCCCCAGTTGTTGTAAACTGCCCAACTCGCCCACCGGTGCCTCTGTAACCTGCAGGGGGTGGTTGTGCTCCTTTAGTGCCCCCCTATTCTAGAGCCTTGGTCTGCGCTGTTCAAACACCCACAATAAATTGTGTACATTTTCATTCTCCATTTTAGAGCTGACTTGGAATCCATCCTGATGGGCGTTGGGAAGTATTTAGTTTGTGATCCACCGTTGTCCCTCCACCCAAGCAGGGCCTCCCTGCTCGAAGGCTGGAATCAGATCTGCTGAAGGGATCTCTGCTTCGGGGTGCCAGGTTGATGCCATGCCTGGAGTGCACCCCCAGGGCCTGCATTGGGTGATCTTAAGCATGATTACTACCAGGCCGGTGACCAGCTCCATCCCTAAAGCGACATCTGTTCAATGCCTAGATCTGAGGTGTCTAGCATCGCTTAAGGAGGCCCCATCTGCACCTGATTTTTTAGAATATCCGTGTTCTACGACTCTAGATGGCCGTAATCCTGAAAGTCTGGCACGCAACGAGCTCTCCCATAGGTCCTATATCAACGCTCTGCCCTTAAAGTTGGGTAAAAATTGTAACTTTCTTAGCTATAAAGTTCTATTTATATTCACTGTTTAAGTTGCTGTCCGATTTTGTCGGTTAAACCTTTGCCTTGACTCTGGAGAGCTGCTACTTCTACATTGTCTACATCCCTAGAGACCCACTCAAGTAAAGCGCCTTGACCAGTCTGATCCATGCGCTTGCTATCGGTGCATGGGTCTCCAAGATGTACTCTTCACTCTGACTTCCAGGCATGTCGTAGCGCCTGGACGAGGGACTTGGGTGTACCTAGCAGTGATGAATACTGGGAAATCCTCTAAACTGCAGACACTCTTGCACTTCTAGTTTAGAACAAGGATGTACAAAATCCAAGCTGACCCCAAGGCTTGCCCCAGCTGAATATCCTGGGTGCCCCGCGGATTCACTTCTCCATGCAAACTTCATACCTCTTGTTTGGCACTGCCCGAGATTACAGGAATTTGGGACACTGTCCTAGTCATTGCCAAAATTTCCCATAATCGATAAACACGGATCTCAGTATACAGTATTGCCCATGATTGAGAAGCTCGTTCCTCTAGGATGGCCTTTTTCAGTATTGCCCAAGATCGAGAAGCTCATTCCTCCGGGATGGCCTTATACAGTATTGCCCATTATCTAAGGTCATTCCTCTAGGATGGCGGTGTTCAGTGATGTATCTGGAGCGCATGTGGAGTCTTGATGGCTTCCACCATTTTTACTTACCAAGCAATGAAGAGCTCTTACCTGACCCTTGGGTCCTCTTCCCCTAAACCTTCCCTGCCCTACCGCCTGCCCTCATGATATTTGGTGCCCACCACGTACATACCTTTCACACCTCACAACACATACCTGTCTCCCAACATGCTGACGCAACTGCAGAGGCAAATTACAATAACATTTTTGTTGACAATGAGCAAGAATCTGCTGGAACTTGGTACACTGCTGCGTTGGTAACCGCTTCCTCTTCATGGGACTACCTTGCGTGGTCAGTAGATGTCTGTTAGGGAGTGTGCTATTCACTGTAGTGATTGTCATGTTTGACCATAGCTGAAAATCACAAATCGCATTTTCTAACCATAACTTGATGCTCTGAAAGTACTTGTAGGCCCTGATACTTGATGCCATGACCCAGAATCTGAATACTCCAAGCCAGGACCTGGCGCTCCATGGGCAAGGTTCACTTGGCCCCCAAACACCTTGTATCTCCTGCTCCCACCGATACTTGGTGCAGCGTCTGTACCATAAGCCTTAGACCAGGCTTTAGAAGGTCTTTGATAAACACTAACGCATAGTACTTAACTGTTGCCCCTCTTCCCAGCGCACCCCTGATCCACCAATCACCTATGCGTTTGTCTTAGAATTATTCAGCTTCAGTAATTCTCTCCTCTGATAGACCAGATGACTTGTTAGTGGCTCTTCACACCCCACACTGCCCTGAACCCTCCTGTTGATAAACTTCCAAGCAGCACTTAAGACCACGCATCCTTGTGTCACGTGCTGTGGCCATAGACCTGCCACACTGGCTCCTTCTGGGTCACTGCTGACTGCTTCCAGGTTGTAGTTCCTTATCCACCCGGTTGTAGCTTGAATAGTTTGTATCTTTGCCTTTCAGAGACCCCCGAGGAGCAGCTGCACCGGTTGCAGGAAGAGCGCATGTGCAAGGTTTGCATGGACAACCAGGTGTCCATCGTCTTTGTTCCTTGCGGCCATCTCGTGGTGTGTATGGAATGTGCCCCCAGCCTCGCAGATTGCCCAATCTGCCGGACGCCTATCAGGGGCTCCGTCCGCACGTTCATGTCCTAGCTGCCTGGTGAGTTTTGACCTTCCTCTCTCAAATACTGTGCAGTCTCAATGTATACTGGCTGAAGTGCTTTCCTCTGTCCCTTGTTCACCCCAATAGTGGTGGCAAAGACCATGTGAGCTTTGCCTAATGTTGGTCCGTGTAGATCCTGCATGTCTATGCTTGGCGCTGCCACAGTGAAAGTTCCTTAGAATGCGAGCCGCAATGTTCATTGTGAGTGGAGTGATAAAGAGCGGAGGGAAAAGGATGAAGTGATTCCAGTGCTTGGAGGGCTTGTCATATGCTCTACAAATGTCCTCACTCGGGGCTAGAGTTTTTGGAACTGAAATAGTATGTAATTTCCTTCATAATTTTCTTTTTCTTCTAGCTCTAGGTAGCCTCAACAAACTCTGGTTCTGTGCAGAGAAGAGGTTTCATTTTGCATCTTTTTGGAGAATCTGCATGGACTTCCCAGGAGAAGCATCAGACCATCAGTAACCGTCACTTCCTGTCCAGTCACCTCTGCCTAACGGACTATAAATCTGTTTTGTTTCCAAGTTTGAACCCTACAATTTATATTGAAATTATTCTATTAAATATTGCAGAATATATTTATTTTTATAAAAATTATAACCTTTACGAAATATGCTTGGGCGTATGCTATTTTAGAACTGTTGTGCAATAAAGATTTTCTATTTTGAGTGGCTGCTGGAGTCTTGTCCGTGTTCTTTATACGAGAGGTCTTTCAGACATGGCCTTCGTGGGTCTTTTCACCACCACTTGTACGAAGGGCTTCCAGCTGCAAACTCCCCGCTTCCTGAATGTAAAATTCCAAGAGAACTAGAAAGGGTAAAATGATACTGTGGAATGGCCACCGACGCGCTGCCAGAACTAGGATCCGTAGGGAAAATGGAGAGCCACCCACAGCGTAACATATCAATTCTGTAAAATGGGGGATTCGATTATAATCAAAGTATACCGAAGGCTATAGATATTACATTTGAAATGTTAACACTAACCTCCAATAGACTTGCTCCTCCTAGAAGACTGTCAGTGAGTCTCCAACCTCTGGGGATCAAAAGGAGACAAGAAAACACAAAGGTGCAGCGAGGGAGATGGTAGAGTGCAAACTAATGTGAAAGTTGGAGAACGCGACAAGACACCAGTTTGCTAGTCAATCAGTCCTTGCTGCCTTTTATAGTGCCTAGAATGACTATTCAGAGCGGTCATGGCCGGTAGAGGTGGGCGCCAATTTTGATTGGTACTAGTGTGGGATCCGTTACGGACTCTAAGTTGGCACCACCATCTTGGATTGGGAACCAAGCTGACTGAGCCCACAGTCTCAAAGTGCCCTGGCTACCATAGCATTCAATGTTACTGAAACCTGTCCACCTCTGTCGAAGGTCTGATGTAATGTGAGGACCCCTGCCCTGCCGGTAAGTCATGACCGGTCTTCAGAGAAAAGGGACTGTCTTTGAGGCAAAGAGTTCAAGGCTAGTATTGGCAATTAACATGGTTAAAGAAACAGTACAAATATAGATTATCTTGGTAGTCATTTTTGAGTGGCTGTTCTGGTAGTGTAGCTAAACTGGTGCAGTAAACCAGGTCGATCTGCAATTTCCAGCCTCGTCCCTAATCTGGCTGAGCAGATGGCAGAGACTTTAACACAAATATCTGGGCCAGTGTGCACAAAACTGATCCATGCGGTCTTTTTTAAGGAGAAACCTTTGCAACGCGAGCCTTGATTTCAGCTAAGCCATTAAGGCTTGAGTTGGGTGTATCTGGAAATACATACTAATAGGGCAAGATGCTTGTGTGATCTTGGACATGCCACACCGCAGCCTAAAGAGTTGATTCAGCTAGAATTGGCAGGAAAACCAAGCTAGGAGGAGAGATGTGTCCACCTTTGTCAACCCCACCCCTCAGTTTGGGGGAGGAGAGGTGGAGCACACATCGGTCCCCTCCAGCTTGAAGATGAGGGGACCCAGCTAATTAGCACGAGGCGCATATCTCCTCCCACTAGAGCAGAGGTCTTCAATCTGTGGGGTGCGACCCCCAGGGGTTGGGGGGGGTTGAGGCATGGGAAGGGGATTGCGCCCTTCATTTGCTAAAAGAAAACATTCCAGACGTTTTTAAAATGGTTCTCCCTGGAGTTTTATTCAGAGACTCTCCTGTGCTGAGAAATCGAAGCCCGGCCGACATCAAACCGCGCCTCTCTACCAGTGAGCTGCTGGCCTGAAAGGAATGCAAATGTGCACAAGGAGTTACTCTGCGAATGTAAAGGATTTGCAGATTAACTCGTTTACATTTCTTTCAGGCCAGCAGCACAACTGGCAGAAAGGTGTGTTTAGCTGTCTGCCTGGCTTTGATTTCTCAGGACAGGAGAGTGCTGTTCCAGTCGATTGATTGTGGCGTAACAAAACGTGAGGGGGTCCCCCTGCAAGAAATGCTGAAGGGGCACCCAACACATGGGGGTGGGGTGGGGTGGGGGGGGGGGGGCTTTGTTGTGCGACTGGTTGCGATGAGTAGCATACGCATCTGCCAAGCAAGTGATTGCAACAGGTACCAACGTTCAGTCTGGACCAAACCCCACATCCTTATAAAGCATTATTTTTTGTGTTAAATGTGTTGTGATTAGAGGAGCCCTTTTCTGCATGCTATTTATATTTGTTACAAAAACACAAGGGAACCCTCAAGGTAATAAGGACCTTGGGTAACAGTTATGCATGTACGCAGTGGTCCTTAAACACATGATCTAAACAATACGAAAAATATGGATTAGAATCAATACTATATTTTGGATGTCTAGCCGGACAAACCATTTAAAAATGTAATCAAACCAATAGCTTGGATGAAACACAACATTTAAGTGAGACTCAGTCCTGCGTCCTACAGAGAAGAAAACATTAACAATTCTATACAACACACAAGGACATTTCAGGCAAGGCAAATCTAGCTTGATGTAGATCAAGTCAAGCTTAGTGAAGAGACAATGCACTTTTTGACACCGTGGATTAACGTGCAAGCTGTTACATCGGAGTCGACAACATTGCGATCCTATTCAACAATATTAGGATCATCAGGACAATGAATAGTGCATGCCTGATATTGGAAATTGCCTGTGGAAAAGGAGGAAGAGCGGTATAAGGGAAACAAGCATTGGAAATGCAATAGGTCTCGCATCATTAGAGTTAGTGCTTTTAGAATTGTTTATGGGTTTTTTTTTGTAAATCTTTAGCATTTTTGTTTCCTGTAGCCAATGCTAAAGAATTACAAATAAAAAAAGCCATAAACATTTCTAAAAGCTCTAACTCAAATGCTGCGAGACCTATTGCACTGTCGGCTGGGGTTTTTTGATGGTGCTGTGCTGGGGGAGAGAGAGTGGGGAGGGGTTGGAGAAGGGAGGGGGCGTGACACGCCAGATTCCAACAGCATGCACACACGTCACATGTTTGTGAACCGGAGCAGAGGTGTGTCGAATAGCAAGACGGAGCCCAAACAGATACAGTCAGAGGTGCAGCGGTAAGTTTAAAAGAAGAGGTGACGAGTCACAAAGAGACGCCTGAGTCCTGCGCGCGGCGAGTACTCTCAGTACCTGGCATATGGACGCATGTGTCAGAGTTCCCGCAAGAACTTTTGTCCCTGGTCTGCAGCATTGCATTCTCTGTGATATAAAATAATCTGGTAACTTTAATCACTGAGGTCGCACATAGATAGAGGGGAGGGCAGCGAGTGGAGTTCGGGGCGGCTAAAGTAGAGCGGGGAGGGCACTGGGTTAAGAGCAGGAAACGCTCTGGGGGTCCAAACCTGAGCGGCAAGGTTGTGCTGGGAGAGAGAGAGTGGGGAGGAGAGTAGGAGGAGGAGGGGGGAGGAGAGTAGGAAGAGGAGGGGGGAGGAGAGTAGGGGAGGCACGGCCTAGCGGCTGAGCAACCAAGAAATGAAGAGACAAGACGGAGGGAAGGCAGAGAAGGGGAGGGGGGGAGGAGAAATGCGACATGGCGGGCAGGGGAGGGGGCGGAGCGGGGAGAGGGTGTGAAAGCAGCAGGGGCCTGGAGTGCGGCTGAGGGAACAGAAGAAATGCGACACAGCAGGCAGGGGAGGGGGCGGAGCGGGGGTGTGGGACGAGTGCGCCTGAGGGAAAATACATGCAAGGCAGGCGGCTGGGGGCATGTGCACGCGCTTTTAAGCTCAATGCGCATGGAGCTTGAATTTCACGGGCACTGCAAGGAATCGCCACGATTCCTTGCAAGTTGGTTAAAGACTGTTTAAGCCCCCATAGTCTCGCAAGCTCGATGCGCATCGACAGGCGAGGGTTAAAGACTGTTTAAGCCCTCATAGTCTCGCAAGCTCGATGCGCATGCACATCGACAGGCGAGACCTAAAAAATGGGGGGTAAAGTAGTCTGCATTAGATTGGCATCGTGGCGACAAACATCCATGCCATGCTCAATGTCATGCGTGAGGTCTCGACAGTATCTAGGTGAGTGTAAAACTGAGTGCTTTAAGTAAAGCGAGGCTGTAAAAAAGGAGTGAAGCCAGTAAATTCTTTTTAATTTTTTTTTTTATTAAGTTTCCAAGACCTTTATTGATATAGTACGTCAATGTTACACGGCTTGGTGCCTACAACCCCGTGTTTGCCGGCAGAGTGTCAAAACCGTTAAAGAAATATCAAATAAGGAATTGCAGTTCAAGTATAACAAAATACACAGCAAGTCGCCTACAACCCTAGTGGGCCGGCCGCGTAGACAGTAATATTAGGTCTCAGATTTTGCTTTTTCTACTGTATAACAGTCATAAGCCATAACTGGATCATTCCACTACCGCACTCCCCACCCAACCTAGATTTAATTGTTATGAAACATGTGTTGCCTTCGTTTTTCAAGAATTGCGGGAGGTCAGTGTAACTAACAGACGGTCAAAACCACTTAATCATCAACTTGTGCATTCAAGTAGGCAGTGAGCTACACCAATAGTCTTGAGGCCTGGATCTAGGCGGCAGTGAGTCCTCATACGTTCGGAGCGTGTCCCTGCAATGCGCCATGTCCTTCAGCCACTGCTTAACCAATGCTACCCTGTTACACTCCCAGCATATGGAGACTCTTCGCTTAGTCAACAGCAAGGCCACTGCGCAGAACCTGCGTTTCGTGGCTTTCACACTTCCCAGTAGCCTCAGTAAGCAACAGCGGATTGTACATACAATAGTTACTCCCACCATTTCGGACAATTTAGACACCACCTCTTTCCAATAGGTCTGTATCTCCGCACACTGCCATGCCAAATGTATAAAGTCCGCTTGACTGTAGCCACATTGCTTGCAACTTGCCTCGTCATGTAGACCATATCTATGCAGTTGGACTGGTGTGTAATATGCTTGGTGCAGGTATTTAAAATGTATTCGCAAGTTGCCATTGGGCGTGCGTATTTTGGTCAGTGTGCAGGCTATCTCCCAATCGTTTTCTGTGAGGGGAGCTTCCAGTACTGCGGTCCATCTATCCTGCGCCCTAGTCTCTCTATAGCCTATTTCAGTCTGAGCCATTTTGTAGAGCCGTGAAACCAAGTGCGTGTTGGGTGTCGTTAGGAGGAATTGCAATGTATCCAAAGTTAACGGCTCATTAGGAAAGGTTGGATAGTGTTTGATCGCCCCCTTTAGCCTGTGAAATGTAAAGCAAAATAGTAGCGTTGGATTTTGTATATAGGCTAGGTCACGCTCCGTGATGAATACCCCATCTTTATATAAGTCACCCATGGAGACTAACCCTACCTGTTTTAGGAGGCCCATTCCGACATCTTTCGTCGTGACCGACGGATTCGGATGATGGTGTAGCGGCAATGCAGGAGCATATAGGGGTAGTTTGTGCATCAGCTGACCCAACCGTCGCCATGCAGCGTTTGTGTTGTCAATCGTGTTAATGTCATTGCTGTGGAGTGGGGGGTCTGTCGTGCATAATGATGTCTAGTGGGACAGGCCCCGCGTCACCCTCAACAGCTACATGTGTCAAATATGGGGTTTTGTGGTACCAGTGCGTGGCGTATTGGGCCTGGGCACATAAGTAATATAGCAAGAAGTCTGGTACTCCCCATCCGCCTTTGTCATAAGGTAGTGTCAACACAGCCAAGGTAATACGCGCCTGTTTACCCGCCCATATCAGCGTCAGTATCAATGTGGTCAGTCGCTTGACAACTTCCCTAGGCGGTTGGATGGGGATATTATTGAAGAGGTAAAGGAGTTTAGGAAGCACGACCATCTTTACAAACGCTATTCTGTCAGCCAGTGATAGTGGGAGCTGAATCCATCACTTGACTTTGTCTTCTAGTGCGTCGATGGTCCTACCATAATTTGTCCGTATGACTAGTTCCGGGTCCCTGTGGAACCATATACCCAGATATCTTATGGGGTCTGCCTGCCACGCTAACGGGTACTCAATCGGGTGGGGCAGTGTAGTGTCAGTCAATGGCAATATAGAGGACTTGTCCCAGTTTATCTGCAGACCCAAATATCCCTCAAATGTAATGTATACGCGTAGGAGGGAATCAAAGTTTTGTGCAGGGTCGCGGACATAGAGCAGCATATCATGCGCATATAGGGAGATATGTAGCGGTCGACCTGGGAATTGGAGCGCCAGGTGGTGGGTGGTGTTGCTGCCGCACTATACAGGCCAGGGGCTCCAGGGCAAATAGGAGTGGAGACCGGGGGCAGCCCTGCCTTGTCCCTCTACCTATATCAAAGGCCTCCGATACGTAGCCATTGATCTTAACCATAGCCCAGGATTAGGTATATAACAACTGGATCCATTGAATGAAAATCAGGGGGAAGCCCATTCTGTGAAGTATCCTAATTAGATAGGACCATTCAATGGAATCGAACGCCTTAGATAGGATCATTCAATGAAATCGAACGCCTTTGCGGCATCTAGCATAACCACTACAGCTTTCGTAGGTGGGCTCAGGTAGTGGGAGACCGCAAAGAGCGTCCTGGTGTTGTGTGCGGTATTTCTAGTGGGTATAAACCCTGATTGGTCCGGGAGGACTAGATTTACCATGAGTGGCTGTAATCGCATGGCAAGTGTTTTAGCGAGAATTTTCGAGTCCACATTTAGCAGAGACAAAGGGCGATATGAATTGCATCTGTCAGGGTCTTTGTCAGGTTTAAAAAGTGCTATTATCATTGCTTCGCGCAGTGTGGCTGGGAGTAACTGAGTTTCGTGGGCAGCACCAAACATTGCAACTAACCGAGGCGCCAGTATATCTTTATACGTTTTGTAGAATTCGCAAGTGAATCCATCAGGCCCCGGGGCCTTTCCGTTTGGCAATGACTGGATCACTCCTGCAAACTCCTCTACGGTTATCGGCAGAGACAAGTATTGTCTTTAGGTCTGTCCACACTATCATCTGAGGCGATATTTAAGTCACCCCCCCCCCCAAAGCACTGCTTGATCAGTCTCCGAGGACAGTTGCAACCCAATCTCATGAAAGAAGTCAGGGAAATCAGTGTTGGGTCCATATGTGTTATCCAGTGTCAGATGCCTACCATGTATCCTACCACTAAGTATAATGTAGCGGCCATTCTCGTCTATAGTCGTCATGCCAGTTTTGAAATTCGTGCCTTTTTTCACTAGTATGGAGACCCCTCTAGAGTAAGATGAGTATTTGGAACAGTGTACGGATTCCGCCCATCTCCGTCCCACCTGTGCGTGAGGCTTCGTGTGTTTCCTGGAATATAACTATCAATGTGCCATCTATCCAAACATGCCAATATCTGTCGTATCTTTCTCAGATTAGTATTGCCCCTGATATTCCAGGTGAGGAAGTTTAACGTTGGTGGATTCAATGTAGAAGCCGCCATTGGGTCCGTCTGTATAATCTGTGAACGTTCTCTGTCTGAACTAGACAATACCCCTGTGTGGGGGACATCAGATAATGCAATAAGGCACAATAAAGCAAATAGTAGGCATATCCTTAGGATGCACTACCTAAGTGTAGGTAGTGCATCCTAAGCAGCCAGATCCATGAACTAAAACAACCCTCATGTCCCACCCCCAAAGCACAACAGCAGCCCAATCCTGCTGATGCCATACCCTTAGTAAACATCCCAATTGCATAGAACTTTCGTGGGGATCCGCCTGGACTGCACATCACCATCTGAACTAGCGGATGTGGACGAACAGTATCAATTAGCAACCGAATTAACACATTGTATATTATAGCATGAGGAATCATCAGTGCAATGTATATAGGCCATCGATCACATAGTAACCGACCAGTAAGGTAGCTGTACCTGTATCTTACAGCATGTCACTCTCGGTAGTGGGTCAGCAGTTTTAAACCTGAGAGGAGGTGCAAGTATCACCAAATTAAGCAGATGCACCGAGGGCTGGTCTATAGTTAGCACCGGTACAGAACATAGATATAACCGGTAATTGCTTGTTAGGGTTACTATATAAATGCTTGATGTGAGTCTTGTATAGTAATTGTGTGTAGTACAGATCTCCGTCCCCCTCTGCAATATAATGTCAAGGTATACCCTCTAGTGCATGAATACGTGAATTATCACATGCAAAGTGTCCTAATAGACAACATTGTGCTCCTTAGTGGACTGATAACATCTCAGTACAACCAAATGACTCCTCTGCAGCTGTACAGTGTCTGCCAACCCCCATCGGAACTTCACCTTTCATATGAGTGCGCGTAATACAGAAGAGGATGCCGGTCCTTATGGTGTCTACATCCATGGCAAAGTCTTGCACTCAGCAATGCAACCATTTTGTCTACACAGGCCCCACCCTCGCTGCATACAGGAGTCGTGGTTCTCCCAACCCCTACCTGTGGTCGAAACCACCCCTAGTGTCCAGGGAGAGGTGAGCACACTCGTGTGGCCAATTCCTGCATTCCAGTATTGTCTGTGATCGTGAGGGTCCATCCCTACACATAGTACAGGTGTGTGCTAAATCTCCGCCTCCGTCAGGCCTGGCAGTACCCTGGCGCATCAAGGCAGCTTATACTCAGGCATGTGTATAAAGTCGTGTGTACCATTGAGAATAGTATTACAAAGTGTGGACTCACCTGCAAATGGGGTGCTCGTCACAATTTAGTTCAATGTTCACATCAGTTATGGCAGGTCTTACCATGTCGGCCTTGGACATACGTGAATATCAGCACCACCGCCAGAATCCAATTCACAGTAGTCCGTCATTCCTCGTTGTGGTCTTGTTCATGACGCCCTCTGTTCTTCCGGGTAGTCACAATGGTTTTGATGAAATTGTTCGCTGCCTTGGGTGTGGAGAGCACTGTCGATTTACCATCCCAATTCACCTTCAGCCACATTGAGTATAACATGGCGTATTTCACCTTCAGGTCACGTAGTTAAGCCTTAGCTGAATTAAATTCTCTTCGGGCCTGCTGTACCGCCATCGTGTAGTCAGGATAAAACTCCAGACGGTTATTTTGGAAGGATAGGTCTTTGTGCTCGCGTGCCAGTCTCAGAATCTCATCCCTGTCGCGATAGTTCAAAATCGCGCCACTATTGGTCTTGGTGGTGTTCCTGGCGGGGGACGCGGTGCCAGGGTGCGTTGAGCTCTTTCTACTATAAACACTGGTAATAGTGCTTCCTTGCCAAAGAGTGCCAGGCAGAGTTCTTCCACGTATGTCTCCATCTTGCCCGTGTTTGTGGATTCTGGCACACCTGTGATGCGTACATTATTGCAACGCGATCTAGCTTACAAATCCTCTGCCTTGGATTTTATGACTTCCAGTATCTTTTCAAAACCAGTGCATTTAGACTTGCTCGTATGTGCTTCATCTTCCACCGCCGATAATCTGGTTTCAGCCTCATCCAGCCTTTCGCCATGCTTGTCCATCTTCGCCGCCATATTATCTACTCGATAGGTGAGGTGGTCCAGCTTTCCGTTTATGTCCTGGAGACTGGTTTGGATGGCTTTCAAAATAGATTCCATCCCTTGCGTCGCGCAGCCTTCTGCATCTGTCTCGGTGTCAGAGTGTGATTTAGGCGCCCGTGTTGTCCTGCGTTGTTCAAAGTTGAGCTTTAGTTGTTGCTTGTCCGGTTTCCCCATCTTGGGATGATATTCTCCGTCGGGGTTCAGCGGCCAGATATAACACTGTACAGCACGATAGCGATATCAGAATGTTAGCTATGTGAAGAGCTCACCAGTCATCAAAGTAGGCCTTTGGATATGCGTTCCCCAGCGGTCTTTGCCCAGGATCTTCAGATGGGTAGCGTGTGATCTCCTGCTGTCCGATTGACTCAGGGCCCATATTTTACCGGCGCAGGTTGCGAGTGGCAGGGTCACTCCCCGTCGACCCCTCCGTATCCGCAGTGTGCCCAACAGCGGGGATGTTCTCTCTTTATTGGGCACAGGGGTGCTCTCTTGCTGTGCAGGGCTAGGAGCGTTGATCCATAATATAGCATGTGCTTCAGCAATGTTCCGTTATGTGGCCAGAAGTCTTGTAGCGTTTCCCTGCCTGCCATACAGTCCATACATTGCTCCCGATGCGCACAGTTCCTCCGCATTAGTTCTGCGTTATCGGCATTTGCGAGGTGCTTTATATGGGTGCTGCCATCTTGTCTTCCATTTTCGCACCTTGAGTGAAGGCGATATACCTTTTTTATTGCGCCCCAACACCTAACAGTTCAGCCTGGCATGTATTTTCTTTTACGGGCAGTCAAGTTGTCCGCATGGAGTGCCCATCCGTGTATTATCATTCATTGGGGCTGCTGAGTTATGAATAGTTAGCCTTGCAGTGGAGAAGTGTGGCTCACTGGTTAGAGGCGGCAGACCCTGAAGCAGAGGTCAGACCCGGGACCAGGGTTCGATTCCCGACGCGGCAGGGTCTTGAGCTCAAATGTCCATGGACTCGATAATTCTCGCTTCGGTGCCTGACCTAATCATGGGTTCACACTCTGCAACTCTGGGCATTAAGCTTGCTTAATCTCCACAACGCCCCCCCCACGGCGGGATGCCTGGCTTTCACCTTGGGGATGCCCTGTAGGGGCTATCTCACAGGGAAAAACCAGGACGGGTTCCCAAGGCAAGCGCGGAGATACCCCTTCGGGGGTCGATTCTGGCGCTATATAAGAAATATAATAATAATAATAATAACCATCTTAGCCGTCTATGCATGAGGAACCAGGCACCGATACTCGTGACTGAAAGTTACGCTTGGGGGCTCCGGTGTTGTAATACGTGCCGACCGGTCAGGCAGCGAGTTGCGGGCGCCATCTTACCCGGTGCTTGCAGGTTCACGCTTCGGCCCCCCCCCCCCGAGCTGATTTATTCCAACTGTGCCTTTGTTTTCCTGCAGCAGAGCACATCCATCATGGGCTATGCATGTTCTCCTGGTGGAGCGTGGTTGGCATCGCTGAAATTGGTTACTTTAAACGGGAGAAATTACGCGATTCAGTGTCCGTCTGGCGGAGCTGTCTTTTCAGACAGCCTTCCCGCAGTGCGCCCTCTAGCGCCTCCGTGAAGCCAGTAATTAACTAGCCGCTGCAAGTGGTGAAGGGATGGTGTTTTAATACTTGCTCAATGGTGTCCTGAAGTAACATCAATAGGGGAGTTGGCGAGAGAATGTGTAAATGGTGCATGATCTGGTGCAGTAGACGGATAAGACAGTGCTAATGGAAGGCAACCATGCATAAACAGCAATTGCGGAGGAAACACAAACCTCGAAGGGTATGGGGAGGGTTGCTCCACGGGGTCCTCGTTGTCTGATCGGACGAGTTAAGAGCAAACCGGGCAAAAAAATACGGAACGCAATTCTGTAAGGACCAGAGACGTGAAGACCGGTTCGCGGTTAACCTTAGGAATCCAATGAAAGTGGCAGGAATTATTGTCAACACTTGTCACTCAGGGATGTGCCACATTAACAGTGAAAACGTGTCCAGGCACTAAGGGGTAAAAGATCTGCGTTAAGCGCATTTCGTTTAAGCTATGTGCAAAAGTGCAGAAGGCGAATAACTGTGGGTAGGCGCTCCCCTCAAGTTAAAAATTACTTCTAGTAAAATAGTACATGTTCTCAATGGAATCACGTATAATTGCCATCCCGAAATGGAAGCATCTGTTTCGGTAGATGGGACAAAAGTCACAAGCGGTGTGCCGATACACTGTGGAAACAAACTTAAAAATATAAGGATAAGGCCACCAACTGGATTAATGTTGAAGATAGCCTTGGGGTTCGAAAACCACAGACGCTTACCAGATATGCCACAGTGCCTCACGGGATCAAGCAGAGTAATAATGTGCGCGCATGGGGCACCTATAAATAATTGTATGTATAAACTGGAAAGTGAACAATGCGTCAAGGGCGCCATCTTGGGTGAGGGAAAAGTGACTCTGAGGAAGAGCTGGGAAAACAGTGACTCTGGGAGACTGGAGAAAGAACGGATGAAACCGTAACTGGGGAGGATAGATTTGGGGGTCTCTGCTTGGCACAGGTATGCACTTGTAAAAAGCAGGGACCCTCTCCTCTAGTCATGGCAAGGGACTTGGGCGCCCAATGTATCAAAGGGTTTTGCCCATTGTGTCTATGGGGAAATGTGTTGATACATAAGGCCCTTACTCCTAGAAATAACCCCTGCTAACCCTCTAGGCGGCGTGGCGCGAGCAGACCAGGCTAATCCCCAGAGCGTTTAGAGTTAAGCATTTGTAACTACATACAGTAACCAGTTGACACCCTACAGATTAACACCAGGCTGGCTTTATGTAAAAATAGAAGTATTTTGTATGCAGGTTTAAGCAGGCTTATTACAAGTTCCAATAGCACTTAAAGGTTCCACAATACTAAATGCAGCAATCAGTTCGTTTGGCAATGTTTTTAAAAAGGTTGTGTGCGTCGTAGCACTCCAGTGCCCTTCGTTTGGTGCGAGCAAAAAGGTCTTGCGGGGTCTCAAGGGCCTCGAGGACACTTAAGTCTGAGGCGCGGTACGATGCGTACAGCGATGCTGGATTACACAGGGGTACGAGTCGTAGCACTCCTGTGCGACTCTCACCTCGTTGACAAAGGCTTTACCAAATTGTACACGCCTCAAGGACACTTCAGTCCGGGGTGCGGCGCACAGTACAGAGCGTTGCACAGTACCTTTGTTCTTCAAGGAGAGTTCGGGCGGACGGTGCGGTGAAGGTCAGACGTCCCACGTCACAGTGCCTTCCTTGTGGTGCGAGCTACGGCTCGGGCGCCGTTATCCCTTTACTTCGGGCAGCGATGCGTTGTGGGGCACAGGCTCTTTGCAGAGTCCGCTCTGGTCCTGAAGAGGGGAAGCGGCTGAGGGTGACAAGTGGCAGTGCGATCCAAAGGTATGGGACATACCCAGCCACACTACGCACCGCAGCTGCTCACTCACAGTGGCTGGGCGCTTCCAGCAGGACGCCACATGAGGATGAAGCTAACACAGGTGATGTCCGTCTTTACGTTGCGAGCTATGGCTCAGGGGCCACAGCATCACTGTGCTTGGAACGGACGGGTCCTCATGTTGCGAGCTCCAGCTCGGTTGGGTGGCAGTCACGGTGCTCGGGCCAGGCGGGGCTGGTCCTTAATTTGCGAATTTTGGTGCGACCAGGCAGAAGTCTTGTTGCTCGGCCGGACAGGGATGCACAGACTTAGTGCGTGACGAAGTTTCACAGTGCACTCAGCTTTTCTTGATCAGCGCTGCAGGGAAAGGCATCACACTCTGCAGTTTCTTCTTCAGGGGGGTAGAGCCCAATGTTCCTGGGGCTCAGTTCAGGGGGCAGGCTCACACGCAAGCCCTTGGAGATCGTGTTCAGAGAATGCACAAGTTGAAATCAAGTCTTTCTCGGTCCTTTCCTCTCCTTCTTGCAGCAAGGCACCCACCACAGGCCAGTCTCCCAGGTCAGAGACAGTAGTCTTCCATGCAGCTTTTCCAGGTCCTTCTCTTCAGGCAGATTTTCATCTTGGCGCAAACGGGATCTGATTTCTTAGGAGCAGGGCTCCTACTTTTATACACAATCCTTTGTTCTTGCAGGCCAGGGGGGCCTTTGCCTAATCCAGTCCCTGAGCACTTTGTTTGGCAGACTCTGGTTTCTCCTTTCAGTGAGTATGGCAGGGACATCAGACGCTCCGCAGGAGGTGGAGCCAGCATTGTGGTGACAAGTACAGCCCAGGAGTACTCTGACCGTCTTCCCCTCTCTTCACAAGGTGCAGGGCAGGGACATCAGACAATCCCCAGGGGGCGGAGCCAGCATTGAGGTGGCAAAGCACAGCCCTATTCAGAGTCAAGGGGCACCCCCCCCCACCACCACCCATCCTGGTGTAATCTTTCTATTCACCACCCGTCAGCCCCAGCCTGTCTCCTGGAATTCCCCAGCCCTGTCACTCGCACAAACCAGACAGATGCACATAAGGGCAGAGGCTGGCTGGAATGGTTAGGCAAGCAAATGCCAGCTTTCTAAAAGTGGCATTTACATACAAAGGATATTAAAATAAACTTTACTAAAAGATGTATTTTATTATTCTGAGTTCAGGCATACTTAACTTTCTACCATGTTCCCTGAGCCTGCTGGGATTATAGTGTGTAATAATTCCAGCTGCCCATTCTGGCCTATGAGAACAGGTAGCCTTACAATAGTGAAAAACGAAAATGGATGTAATTCACTATTAGGACATGCCACACGCACCAGGGCTTGTCCTACCTAATGCTTACAATGCACCCTGTCCTTGGGCCTACCATAGGGGTGACTAATATGAAGTTAAGGGATGGTTTAGGGACTGGCAAGGGGGGTCCTTGACCAGTCAGCATGACGGTACCAGACTGCACGCAGGTTCTGCAATGGCAGACCTTAGACACATTTTACTAGGCCGCTTCTGTGGGTGGCGCAACCAGTGCTACAAGCCCACCAGCAACATTTGTATTTACAAGCCCTGGCACTCCTGGTGCACTTTACTGGGGTCTGACAGCAAACCACATAAGCCAAACATGGAATCCAATCACATATAACAATTTACACATAGGGAGAGCATATGCACTTTAGCACTGGTCAGCAGTGGTAAACTGCCCAGAGTCATTAAACCAACAAAAACCGGTCAGAGAATATTGGAGGAAGGCAAAAAGTTCAGGGATGACCCTGCCAAGAGGGCCATGTCCAACACAACCCCCTTCCAGCCAAAACGCAGGGTAGACCAATCACCACTGTGATGGGCTTCCCTGCTTTGGGTGATAGAACATGGACCTGGCCCGCAGGGGCACATTCCAGTTCTACGCCAATCTGAGCCTATTTCAAATCCTCTGTTCATACTCTCAGGGTCCACCAAGATAATCCATGGGGAACCAGTCTCTTCACCTGTGGACACCACCTGTGTAGCACCTACCCTTAATTTGCTCACAGGTGTGTCCCAACAGACAGACATCAAATCACAGTGGCCACTGACAGTAGTCAGGACTGAGACCCAGGCCTTATGCCTCTCAGGGCTCTCAAACCTCTGTGGCGTTAGAGAGCGTGGGGCAGTAGTCCCAGGTGCTTGGCACCCTTTGTCCACTCTCCCTCCTGTCAGGTCAGGTATGACATCCTGGCACTGACCCACCAGCCCCAGGCCTGTACCCGGCGGCTGGACCAAGGAATGGGGTGGGCTCTCCCACACCCGGTCCTCTTCCTTGGTGCTCTGTACCCTGACCTGGTGTGGTGCCCCCTTTTAGAATTGTAAGGGCACCTGGGGCAGGTGACCTGCACAATTTGCCCTCCAGTTCAGGATAGCTATCGTGCAACTGGGGCACCAGGTCAGGGGGGACACCCTGCACCTGGCCCTCAAACCTAGGGTCTAAACCCTCTAGTTGAACTGGGGTCAGAGGCGAGGACTCCCTCCCTCTGCACCCCCTTCCAGATGGCTGTACCCTCTCACCTGGACTGGTACCCCAAGAAGCTATTTTGGTCAGGACACTGATTACAGTGGTCCCTCCCTCCAGGTCAGGTAACCCCTGTCCGTGGCTTTCCAACCCAGGGACCAACCCCTGCAGTTGAACACTTGCCTGATGCACCAGGACTCCCTTGGGAGCATGCATGGCCCCTCTGAGGGTAACACAACTCCTGTGTTGTGACAGTCTGCCTGGTGCAGTGCTCCTGTCCATCTGACAGTGCGCGAAGATCCCCCAGGACAGAAGTGGTGTCACCATGGTCATTCCCTGGGGATGCAGCCCTGCTGGCTGGCCTCTGACACACTGGGTCCTCCACTGGGGACTTTTCCCCCCTTTTCACCTCATTGACTGGGTGTGAGGGTTTGATTGGTTCAGATGCTCCGTCCATCACCACCCCCTTTTGTACCGCTTTGTTCGCCATAAGTTGGCAGGGTATGCTCAGACGTGAGTCCCTTGCTCACTTGGCCACTGGATTCAAGATAGCCTGGCTGATGAGGGTTATGAATCCGAAACCGGTCCCAGGATGCTTGTTTCCGGTCCAGGGAAGACATGGCTTGGCAGTTCGGGCTGAACTGTTCCCATGAGGCACAGGGTCAGACTGATTTGAATATGGCCATGTCTGAACTGGGGTGGCAGAGTGGGCTAAAGAACGGTGATGGATTAAACCCAGATCAGTTGACTGGGGGTGAGAGTTTGATTTGCTCAAACGCTCCGTCCATCACCACCCCCTTTTGTACCCCTTTTATAACACGGTTAAACCTCTACTGCACCATTTCCTGCAGGATGATATACAGACGTCAAATCATGTGTTATTCCATTCCTTTTTAAAAACTCCTCAACTCTCACTGCTGTAAAATGTGTTCCGTTATCACTAATCATTCTTTTAGGCAATCCTTCTCTCAAAAATACACCATTGAGAAAAGTTACTACTGTTTCTGCATCAGCTTTCTCTACAACTTCTAAGTCACCCCACTTACTGAAGTAGTCTATTAAAACTATAATAAACCTATTTTATCCATTTTTTTGTTCTGAATTGGACCAACAAAATCAATAGCCATCAAATCCCAAACCATTTCTGGACATTGTACAGGTGACAATTGTGGTCTCATTGTCGTTAAACTTTTGTCGGAATCCGCACATTCTTTGCATTCCCTCACAACCCTTTTCACCTCTGTCTTCGCCTGGCCACTAATATGAACTTTTAACTCTTTTCTTTGTTCTAACAATGTCAAAATGTCCTTCATGACATAAATCTACTATCTTTTTCCTCAAACTTCTTGGTGGTATCATTTTTCCTCCCCTTAATACAAATCCTGATTCTACACTCAACTCACTTCTTACCTCCCAAAAACTTCTCTCTTCAGCTACATCAGGTTTTCTTTCTTCCCAACCTTTCAAAACTTTTTCTTTGATTTTCTCCATCAACTCATTTTTTCCATAATGCAATAGCCATTCTTTCTTATCAATAGATTTGACAATCTCTTCCTCCACCACGGCAATTTGATAATCATCCCATTCACTCTTAGGTACTTCCATAATCGGTGAAGGCATTCTACTCAAACAGTCTGCAATTTTATTTTGCACACCTGGAACATATTTGATCCTGAAGTTGTAATCCTGTAATCTCATTGAGTCTTGCTGTTCTCGCCGGAGCTCTTATCATACCGCTAGTAGTCGATAAATTCACCAAAGGCTTATGATCTGTTCTCACATCACTCATTCCCCCACAGGTACGCTCTAAAATGTTCCATTCCCCACACACAACCTAAAGTCTCTCTTTCTATTACAGAATAAAGTTCTTCAGCTGGTGTTAAACTCCTTGACGCAAATCCAATGATCACTTCCTTTTCACCACCTTCCAACTGTGTTAAAACTGCACCCAATCCTTTC
Organism: Lissotriton vulgaris; assembly: GCF_964263255.1. Classification (NCBI taxonomy): domain Eukaryota; kingdom Metazoa; phylum Chordata; class Amphibia; order Caudata; family Salamandridae; genus Lissotriton; species Lissotriton vulgaris. The sequence continues at coordinate 803,834,249 of NC_141700.1, read as the reverse complement.
CCGCTGGCATCCACTGTTGATACACTCCTCAAATCCGGATCAAACGCTTCTATAGGTGTTGCATTGCATACTTCCGTCTTCAACATCTCGAACCTTTCCTTACATTTATCACTCCAAACAAATGTACTCCTTTGTTTTAATAGTGGTCTCAATTCATAAGAATGTTCTGAAAAATTCTTTACAAATTTCGTCAAGCCTAGAAATGAACGTCGTTCATCCTTCTTCCTCGGCTCTGGTGCTTCCCTCACGGCCTCGAACGCCTCTGACCATCAATACCAACATTATGTCCTAAATAGGCCACTTTTTGTTTTGCAAACTTGCATTTCTCATGCTCGGCCGTCAGTCCTTTATTCCTCAAAACATTAAATACTGCTCTTAATCTTTGGTCATGTGCTTTCCTATTCTCCCCCATGACTAATATATCATCCTGGAAATATAATACACCTTGAAGACCTCTCAAAATCTCACTCGTAATCCTTTGTAATACCGCCGCCGCAGAGGCCAACCCAACCGGCATCCTAACATACTGGAAACATCTAGAAGGTGTCATAAATTATGTTATTTTCCTGCTTTCCTAATGTAATTCTACCTGATGGTATGCTGATGATAAATCAACTGTTGAACATAACAACCCCCGCGCTGGACACCTCTCTTGATTTCCCCCCCCCCCCTGTTCAGTCCCCCCACTGACTCGATCCTGCAGGCTGCCCACCCTCGAAACAGGGGGCCATGGTCCTACTGTCTGTCCCAATCAGTCAGACCACCCCCCATGTTCCTGCAGCATCACCCCTCCTCCCCCCATGTTCCTGCAGCATCACCCCTCCTCCCCCCATGTTCCTGCAGCATCACCCCTCCTCCCCCCATGTTCCTGCAGCATCACCCCTCCTCCCCCCATGTTCCTGCAGCATCACCCCTCCCCCCATGTTCCTGCAGCATCACCCCTCCCCCCTCCCCCATGTTCCTGCAGCATCACCCTCCTCCCCATGTTCCTGCAGCATCACCCTCCCCCCCATGTTCCTGCAGCATCACCCTCCCCCCCATGTTCCTGCAGCATCACCCCTCCCCCCATGTTCCTGCAGCATCACCCCTCCCCCCCCCATGTTCCTGCAGCATCACCCCTCCCCCATGTTCCTGCAGCATCACCCCTCCCCCCCCCATGTTCCTGCAGCATCACCCCTCCCCCCCATGTTCCTGCAGCATCACCCCACCCCCCCCATGTTCCTGCAGCATCACCCCTCCCCCCCCCCATGTTCCTGCAGCATCACCCCTCCCCCATGTTCCTGCAGCATCACCCCTCCCCCCCCCCCATGTTCCTGCAGCATCACCCCTCCCCCCCCATGTTCCTGCAGCATCACCCCTCCCCTCCCCCCCATGTTCCTGCAGCATCACCCCTCCCCTCCCCCCCATGTTCCTGCAGCATCACCCCCTCCCCCATGTTCCTGCAGCATCACCCCCCCTCCCCCCATGTTCCTGCAGCATCACCCCTCCCCCCCCATGTTCCTGCAGCATCACCCCTCCCCATGTTCCTGCAGCATCACCCCCCCCATGTTCCTGCAGCATCACCCCTCCCCCCCCATGTTCCTGCAGCATCACCCCTCCCCATGTTCCTGCAGCATCACCCCCCGCCCCATGTTCCTGCAGCATCACCCCCCCTCCCCCCCCATGTTCCTGCAGCATCACCCCTCCCCCATGTTCCTGCAGCATCACCCCTCCCCCCCCCCCATGTTCCTGCAGCATCACCCCTCCCCCCCATGTTCCTGCAGCATCACCCCCCCTCCCCCCATGTTCCTGCAGCATCACCCCTCCCCCATGTTCCTGCAGCATCACCCCCCGCCCCATGTTCCTGCAGCATCACCCCTCCCCCCCATGTTCCTGCAGCATCACCCCCCTCCCCCCCATGTTCCTGCAGCATCACCCCCCCTCCCCCCATGTTCCTGCAGCATCACCCCTCCCCCATGTTCCTGCAGCATCACCCCCCGCCCCATGTTCCTGCAGCATCACCCCTCCCCCCCCCCCCCATGTTCCTGCAGCATCACCCCTCCCCCATGTTCCTGCAGCATCACCCCCCCTCCCCCCCATGTTCCTGCAGCATCACCCCTCCCCCCCCCATGTTCCTGCAGCATCACCCCTCCCCCCCATGTTCCTGCAGCATCACCCCTCCCCCCCATGTTCCTGCAGCATCACCCCTCCCCCCCCCATGTTCCTGCAGCATCACCCCCCCTCCCCCCATGTTCCTGCAGCATCACCCCTCCCCCCCCGCCCCATGTTCCTGCAGCATCACCCCTCCCCCCCCGCCCCATGTTCCTGCAGCATCACCCCTCCCCCCCCCATGTTCCTGCAGCATCCCCCCTCCCCCCCCCCATGTTCCTGCAGCATCACCCCTCCCCCCCCATGTTCCTGCAGCATCACCCCTTCTCCCCCATGTTCCTGCAGCATTACCCCTCCCCCCCCATGTTCCTGCAGCATCACCCCTCCCCCCCCGCCCCATGTTCCTGCAGCATCACCCCTCCCCCCCATGTTCCTGCAGCATCACCCCTCCTCTCCCCCATGTTCCTGCAGCATCACCCCTCCTCCCCCATGTTCCTGCAGCATCACCCCTCCCCCCCCGCCCCATGTTCCTGCAGCATCACCCCTCCCCCCCCATGTTCCTGCAGCATCACCCCTCCTCTCCCCCATGTTCCTGCAGCATCACCCCCCCTCCCCCCATGTTCCTGCAGCATCACCCCTCCTCCCCCATGTTCCTGCAGCATCACCCCTCCCCCCCATGTTCCTGCAGCATCACCCCTCCTCCCCCCATGTTCCTGCAGCATCACCCCTCCCCCTCCCCCCCATGTTCCTGCAGCATCACCCCTCCCCCCCCCATGTTCCTGCAGCATCACCCCTCCTCTCCCCCATGTTCCTGCAGCATCACCCCTCCTCCCCCCATGTTCCTGCAGCATCACCCCCCCCGCCCCATGTTCCTGCAGCATCACCCCATCACCCCTCCCCCCCTGTTCCTGCAGCATCACCCCTCCTCCCCCCATGTTCCTGCAGCATCACCCCTCCCCCCCCATGTTCCTGCAGCATCACCCCTCCCCCCCATGTTCCTGCAGCATCACCCCATCACCCCTCCCCCCCTGTTCCTGCAGCATCACCCCACCCCCCATGTTCCTGCAGCATCACCCCCCTCCCCCCATGTTCCTGCAGCATCACCCCTCCTCCCCCATGTTCCTGCAGCATCACCCCTCCCCCCCGCCCCATGTTCCTGCAGCATCACCCCTCCCCCCCCATGTTCCTGCAGCATCACCCCTCCTCTCCCCCATGTTCCTGCAGCATCACCCCTCCTCCCCCATGTTCCTGCAGCATCACCCCTCCCCCCCCGCCCCATGTTCCTGCAGCATCACCCCTCCCCCCCCATGTTCCTGCAGCATCACCCCTCCTCTCCCCCATGTTCCTGCAGCATCACCCCTCCTCCCCCATGTTCCTGCAGCATCACCCCTCCCCCCATGTTCCTGCAGCATCACCCCCCCTCCCCCCATGTTCCTGCAGCATCACCCCTCCTCCCCCATGTTCCTGCAGCATCACCCCCCCTCCCCCCATGTTCCTGCAGCATCACCCCTCCCCCCCATGTTCCTGCAGCATCACCCCTCCCCATGTTCCTGCAGCATCACCCCCCCCCCCATGTTCCTGCAGCATCACCCCTCCCCCTCCATGTTCCTGCAACATCACCCCCCCCCATGTTCCTGCAGCATCACCCCTCCCCCCCATGTTCCTGCAGCATCACCCCTCCCCCCCCATGTTCCTGCAGCATCACCCCTCCCCATGTTCCTGCAGCATCACCCCCCGCCCCATGTTCCTGCAGCATCACCCCCTCCCCCCCCATGTTCCTGCAGCATCACCCCTCCCCCCCCCCATGTTCCTGCAGCATCACCCCTCCCCCCCATGTTCCTGCAGCATCACCCCCCCTCCCCCCATGTTCCTGCAGCATCACCCCTCCCCCATGTTCCTGCAGCATCACCCCCCCTCCCCCCATGTTCCTGCAGCATCACCCCTCCCCCCATGTTCCTGCAGCATCACCCCTCCCCCCCCATGTTCCTGCAGCATCACCCCCCCTCCCCCCATGTTCCTGCAGCATCACCCCTCCTCCCCCATGTTCCTGCAGCATCACCCCTCCCCCCCCGCCCCATGTTCCTGCAGCATTTGTAGTTGAATTTATAGGCCGTGCAGCTACCCACAGGGGGTCTCCCGGCGCTGATTGAAATAGTGCTACAAATAGCAGTTATTGAGGAAAGAGCCAGGTTTTAAGGTCTCTGCGAAATTTCATCAAAGATGGTTCAAGTTACAGTGTGACCAGAAGAGAGTTCCACAGCCAAGGAGCAACACAAGAGCAGGAACGTCCACTCAGTCTCATCAGTTTGAAACGCGGAATCAGAAAATTTCCTTGAGATGAGGATCTAAGAAGGCAAGATGGAGAATATTGTTGGACGAGAGACTGTAGGTAAGCCGGAGCAAACCCTTGCTTGATCTTATGCATTAAGCAAAGGGCTTTAAATTTGACTCTGTTTTCAATACGGAGCCAGTGAAGGTCCTTGAGAAAGGGGGAGATAGGGAATCTCCACGGGACCTTACAGAGGAGGCGAGCAGCCGAGTTATGGACAAGTTGAAGTTTCCTCTGAATCTCCAAGGTAACTCCAAGACACAGCACATTACCGTAGTCCAGGCGAGAAGTGATCAAAGCCAGGACCACAGAGCGTCTCGTCGAGACTGGGAGCATCCATAGGATTTTCCGGAGCCATCCCAAGATGGAAAAGCAGGTGGCTGCCACCTTGACCACTTGTTGCCGCATGGAGAGCGAGTCATCCAGAACAAAGCCAAGGTTGCGTACCTGCGTAACTGGCAGGGGTGGAGAACCCATTTCTGACGGCCAATGTGTGGGGCTCCAGAGGTACTTATGCCTGCCCAGAATGACCACCTCCGTCTTGTCTCCGTTCAGTTTCAGGAGGTTCGCCTGCATCCACTCTGCCACTTGGCTGAGTCCTTGTTTAAGAACAGATGGAGTATTTGATTCAGCCGAGGAGAGGGAGAAAATAATCTGAGTATCATCTGCGTATGAGTAAAGGGAAAGACCTGCGTCTTCCACAATGGTTGCCAGGGGCCTCACGTAGATGTTAAAGAGCATAGGGCTCAGTGAGGACCCCTGCGGCACCCCATGCGCAGATGAGCGGACAGAAGAAGAAGAACCGGAAGAAACAACCTGAAATGTACGGTGGTTTAAGAAAGAGGACAGCCAGGCCAGGGCAGGACTAGTCACCCCGGCCGCTTTCAATGCTCTCAGAAGGATAGGGTGCGAGACCGTATCAAATGCGGTGCTTACATCTAAAAGAATAAGCGCCGAGGTTTCACCCTGATCGAGGCGAGCGCGTAAATTCTCAGTGACCCCCAGGAGGGTTGTCTCTGTGGAGAAGTGGGAGCGGAACCCCGACTGGGACGGATGTAAAAATCCTGTAGTCTCCACATGAGAAGTGAGGTGTATATTAATATGCCTCTCAAGGATCTTTGAGAACATAGGCAGCAAGGAAATGGGCCGGAAGTTAGCAAGCGTCTTGGGGTCTGCGCCAGGTTCTTTTAAGAGTGGAACCACCATGGCTCTTTTCCATTCATACGGGACAGTAGATTCCCGCAGTGAAGAGTTCAAAAGCTCTTGAATGACTAGAAATACATCAGGAGATAGCTGTCGAAGGATGTCCATAGGAATTGGATCCAGGCGAGAGCCTGAATTTACCTTGGCCATACAGGCGAGGATCTAACAGGGGCCACTCCAAGATCTGCACTTCCGGGGATGGAGGACCCAATGTGTCCAAAGTAGGGGAGTAAAGAGGAATCTTAGAGGAGGCCGAAGAAAGGGCATTATAGATAGTTTCGACTTTGGATATAAAAAAGTCTGCAATTTCATTGCATTCCGATTCCCCTAGAGCAGGTGGGGTGGGGGAAGTGTTTGAGCCTGCTAACTTCTTAACCACTGAGAAGAGAGCTTTCGGCCGATTAATGGCCCTTTCGATAGACTCCGAGACATAGAAGGCTTTCGCCTTTCTACAAGCTCGGTGGTATTGCCTGAGTACCGATCGATATGTCAGTTTGTCATTGAGAGCATATGTTTTTCTCCAGGATCTCTCCAGATGTTTACATTCGGACTTCAGTACTTTCAGATCGTCCGTAAACCATGGGGCTGGAGCAAGATGCAGAATAGGTCGTCTGGGACGTGGCGGCAGATGGCGATTGATGTTACAAGTTAGCCAGTGAGATACTTCCTGAATCAGGGAAGTACACATAAGTTTTGTATCAGGGCAGGTGGCAGTGAGTGAGGCGTTAAACGCCGAAATATTCACCCCAGTCCAGGCTCTATGGTTGCCCTTTGTGCCAAAGGAAGACATATCCTTAGCAGTTTCGACAAGCAGAGTAAAGTGAATTGCGAAATGATTGGACCAATCAAGGGGGAGGGCAGGAGAGGTGCAGTCAAACAGAATGTTAGAGATAACAGGATCGAGTAGATGGCCAGCCTGATGGGTAGGACCTTGATTGCATAATGTTAAATTAATGGCCTCGCAATCGGATAGAAACATTCTACTTAAGCCATTATGGGTGTCTTCTAAATGGAGGTTTAGGTCTCCCAGAATGGTGAAATTGGCTGACTTCATGACATAAGGGGCTACACGTTCAGCAAACGATGATAGCCACTGAGTTGGTTTGTCAGGGGGGCGATAAATGAGTATTCCCGATAGCGTCAGTTGAGGGGTGACCGCCAATTTGAACAGTGCGGCTTCACAGTCCGGAAATGAAAGACCTACCAGATGACCGGAATAAATATCCTTAAAAATGATCGCTATCCCACCGCCTTTCCCAGTGGCTCTGTCTTGTCTGACTATGACCTATTCAGGCGGCAAGGCACTGGCCACATGTGGCCCGGAGCTGGCAGGAAGCCAGGTTTCCGTAAAAAACAAAACATCTGGCTGAGTGGAAGTTAATAAGTCAAATATATGATCTGTTTTTTGGCAGAGATCGACAATTAACTCTCCAGAACTTATAAGATGGAGTTAATGACACTAAAGGCACAGTGTTACAGGAAAATTCGTAATTACAGTGTGAACATTTTACCGGTTCTTTGGTCGAGCAATCCAGGGGTACACAGAGAGGAAGGCTGCTACCGAGGCGACGTAACTCCTCAGATGAATACGAGTCTGGGCAACAGATTGCGGGCTCATTTTGGGCAAGGTTCCTGGCCGCTGGGCGCAGACGGGCTTGCCTTTGGCGCGCATTCGGCGCGCGTTCGGGACTGGTGATCATTTTATAGGCGAAGAGGATAGGAGGCAGCCAGCAGCTGGTCCGCTACCTTGCCGTACACCCAAGATGGCGTAACCCCTGTCTCCTGCCGCGTCAGCGCCTAGTCGGCTGCGCAGGGAGCAGGGTTCTCGATACGGCAAAGGAAGGTAAGTAAGGTGGCTGAAAGAATTTAAAATTTCAAAATGCAACAGAGATAAATAATACAAGTGAAAAATGCAGCAGGTTTAAAACCCCTGGCTTTCCGCCTCGGGGGAGAGTGAAGCACTTAATCAAGCATCACCCCTCCATGTTCCTGCAGCATCACCCCTCTCCCATGTTCCTGCAGCATCACCCCTCCCCCCATATTCCTGCAGCATCACCCCTCCTCCCCCCATGTTCCTGCAGCATCACCCCTCCCCCCCCATGTTCCTGCAGCATCACCCCTCCTCCCCCCATGTTCCTGCAGCATCACCCCTCCCCCCCCATGTTCCTGCAGCATCACCCCTCCCCCCCGCCCCATGTTCCTGCAGCATCACCCCTCCCCCCCATGTTCCTGCAGCATCACCCCTCCCCGCCCCATGTTCCTGCAGCATCACCCCTCCCCCCCGCCCCATGTTCCTGCAGCATCACCCCTCCCCCCCATGTTCCTGCAGCATCACCCCTCCCCCCCCATGTTCCTGCAGCATCACCCCTCCCCCCCCCCATGTTCCTGCAGCATCACCCCTCCCCCCCCATGTTCCTGCAGCATCACCCCTCCCCCCATGTTCCTGCAGCATCACCCCTCCCCCTCCATGTTCCTGCAGCATCACCCCTTCCCCTGCCCCATGTTCCTGCAGCATCACCCCTCCCCCTCCATGTTCCTGCAGCATCACCCCTCCCCCTCCATGTTCCTGCAGCATCACCCCTCCTCCCCCCATGTTCCTGCAGCATCACCCCTCCTCCCCCCATGTTCCTGCAGCATCACCCCTTCCCCTGCCCCATGTTCCTGCAGCATCACCCCTCCCCCCCCATGTTCCTGCAGCATCACCCCTCCCCCCCCATGTTCCTGCAGCATCACCCCCCCCCCCCCATGTTCCTGCAGCATCACCCCTCCCCCCCCATGTTCCTGCAGCATCACCCCTCCCCCCCATGTTCCTGCAGCATCACCCCTCCCCCCCCATGTTCCTGCAGCATCACCCCTCCCCCTCCATGTTCCTGCAGCATCACCCCTTCCCCTGCCCCATGTTCCTGCAGCATCACCCCTCCCCCCATGTTCCTGCAGCATCACCCCTCCCCCCATGTTCCTGCAGCATCACCCCTTCCCCTGCCCCATGTTCCTGCAGCATCACCCCCCTCCCCCCATGTTCCTGCAGCATCACCCCTCCCCCCATGTTCCTGCAGCATCACCCCTCCTCCCCCCATGTTTCTGCAGCATCACCCCTCCCCCCAAGTTCCTGCATCACCCCATCACCCCTCCCCCTATGTTCCTGCAGCATCACCCCTCCCCCCCATGTTCCTGCAGCATCACCCCTCCCCCATGTTCCTGCAGCATCACCCCTCCCCCCATGTTCCTGCAGCATCACCCCTCCCCCCCCATGTTCCTGCAGCATCACCCCATCACCCCTCCTCCCCCCATGTTCCTGCAGCATCACCCCCCATGTTCCTGCAGCATCACCCTCCCCCCATGTTCCTGCAGCATCACCCCTCCTCCCCCACCCCATGTTCCTGCAGCATCACCCCTCCCCCCATGTTCCTGCAGCATCACCCCTCCCCCCATGTTCCTGCAGCATCCCCCCTCCCCCCATGTTCCTGCAGCATCACCCCTCCTCCCCCCGCCCCATGTTCCTGCAGCATCACCCCTCCCCCCCGCCCCATGTTCCTGCAGCATCACCCCTCCCCCCCGCCCCATGTTCCTGCAGCATCACCCCTCCCCCCCATGTTCCTGCAGCATCACCCCACCCCCCCCCATGTTCCTGCAGCATCACCCCTCCCCCCCCATGTTCCTGCAGCATCACCCCTCCCCCTCCCCCCCATGTTCCTGCAGCATCACCCCTCCCCCTCCCCCCCATGTTCCTGCAGCATCACCCCTCCCCCCGCCCCATGTTCCTGCAGCATCACCCCTCCCCGCCCCATGTTCCTGCAGCATCACCCCTCCCCCCCGCCCCATGTTCCTGCAGCATCACCCCTCCCCTCCCATGTTCCTGCAGCATCACCCCTCCCCCCCCCATGTTCCTGCAGCATCACCCCTCCCCCCCATGTTCCTGCAGCATCACCCCTCCGCCCCCATGTTCCTGCAGCATCACCCCTCCCCCCCCCATGTTCCTGCAGCATCACCCCTCCCCCCCCCATGTTCCTGCAGCATCACCCCTCCCCCCCCCCATGTTCCTGCAGCATCACCCCTCCCCCCCCCATGTTCCTGCAGCATCACCCCTCCCCCCCCATGTTCCTGCAGCATCACCCCCCCCGCCCCATGTTCCTGCAGCATCACCCCTCCCCCACCCATGTTCCTGCAGCATCACCCCTCCTCCCCCCATGTTCCTGCAGCATCACCCCTCCCCCTCCCCATGTTCCTGCAGCATCACCCCTCCCCCCCATGTTCCTGCAGCATCACCCCTCCCCCCCCATGTTCCTGCAGCATCACCCCTCACCCCCCATGTTCCTGCAGCATCACCCCATCACCCCTCCCCCCCTGTTCCTGCAGCATCACCCCTCCCCCCTCCCCCATGTTCCTGCAGCATCACCCCCCACCCCCATGTTCCTGCAGCATCACCCCTCCCCCCCATGTTCCTGCAGCATCACCCCTCCTCCCCCCATGTTCCTGCAGCATCACCCCTCCCCCTCCATGTTCCTGCAGCATCACCCCTCCCCCTCCATGTTCCTGCAGCATCACCCCTCCCCCTCCCCCCATGTTCCTGCAGCATCACCCCTCCCCCACCCATGTTCCTGCAGCATCACCCCTCCCCCCCATGTTCCTGCAGCATCACCCCTCCTCCCCCCATGTTCCTGCAGCATCACCCCTCCCCCTCCCCATGTTCCTGCAGCATCACCCCTCCCCCCCATGTTCCTGCAGCATCACCCCCCCCTCCCCCCATGTTCCTGCAGCATCACCCCCCCTCCCCCCATGTTCCTGCAGCATCACCCCTCCCCCCCATGTTCCTGCAGCATCACCCCTCCTCCCCCATGTTCCTGCAGCATCACCCCTCCTCCCCCCATGTTCCTGCAGCATCACCCCTCCCCCTCCCCATGTTCCTGCAGCATCACCCCTCCTCCCCCCATGTTCCTGCAGCATCACCCCTCCTCCCCCCATGTTCCTGCAGCATCACCCCTCCCCCCCCATGTTCCTGCAGCATCACCCCTCCCCCCATGTTCCTGCAGCATCACCCCATCACCCCTCCCCCCCTGTTCCTGCAGCATCACCCCTCCCCCTCCCCATGTTCCTGCAGCATCACCCCTCCTCCCCCCATGTTCCTGCAGCATCACCCCTCCTCCCCCCATGTTCCTGCAGCATCACCCCATCACCCCTCCCCCCCTGTTCCTGCAGCATCACCCCTCCTCCCCCCATGTTCCTGCAGCATCACCCCTCCCCCCCCATGTTCCTGCAGCATCACCCCTCCCCCCCATGTTCCTGCAGCATCACCCCTCCCCCCCATGTTCCTGCAGCATCACCCCACCCCCCATGTTCCTGCAGCATCACCCCTCCCCCCCATGTTCCTGCAGCATCACCCCTCCCCCTCCCCCCCATGTTCCTGCAGCATCACCCCTCCCCCTCCCCTCCCCCCCATGTTCCTGCAGCATCACCCCTCCCCCCCTGTTCCTGCAGCATCACCCCTCCCCCCCCATGTTCCTGCAGCATCACCCCTCCCCCCCATGTTCCTGCAGCATCACCCCTCCCCCTCCCCCCCATGTTCCTGCAGCATCACCCCTCCCCCTCCCCCTCCCCCATGTTCCTGCAGCATCACCCCTCCCCCCCCATGTTCCTGCAGCATCACCCCCCCCCATGTTCCTGCAGCATCACCCCTCCCCCTCCCCATGTTCCTGCAGCATCACCCCTCCTCCCCCCATGTTCCTGCAGCATCACCCCTCCCCCCCATGTTCCTGCAGCATCACCCCTCCCCCCCCATGTTCCTGCAGCATCACCCCTCCCCCCCATGTTCCTGCAGCATCACCCCTCCCCCTCCCCCCCCATGTTCCATCAGCATCACCCCCCTCCCCCCCATGTTCCTGCAGCATCACCCCTCCCCCCCCATGTTCCTGCAGCATCACCCCTCCCCCCCATGTTCCTGCAGCATCACCCCTCCCCCCCATGTTCCTGCAGCATCACCCCTCCCCCCTCCCCCATGTTCCTGCAGCATCACCCCTCCCCCCCATGTTCCTGCAGCATCACCCCTCCCCCCCATGTTCCTGCAGCATCACCCCTCCCCCCCCCATGTTCCTGCAGCATCACCCCTCCCCCCCATGTTCCTGCAGCATCACCCCTCCCCCTCCCCCCCATGTTCCTGCAGCATCACCCCTCCCCCCCATGTTCCTGCAGCATCACCCCTCCCCCTCCCCCCCATGTTCCTGCAGCATCACCCCTCCCCCCCATGTTCCTGCAGCATCACCCCTCCTCCCCCCATGTTCCTGCAGCATCACCCCTCCTCCCCCCATGTTCCTGCAGCATCACCCCTCCTCCCCATGTTCCTGCAGCATCACCCCTCCCCCCCATGTTCCTGCAGCATCACCCCTCCCCCCCGCCCCATGTTCCTGCAGCATCACCCCTCCCCCCATGTTCCTGCAGCATCACCCCTCCTCCCCCCATGTTCCTGCAGCATCCCCCCTCCTCCCCCCATGTTCCTGCAGCATCACCCCTCCCCCCCATGTTCCTGCAGCATCACCCCTCCCCCCATGTTCCTGCAGCATCACCCCTCCTTCCCTCCATGTTCCTGCAGCATCACCCCTCCTTCCCTCCATGTTCCTGCAGCATCACCCCTCCCCCCATGTTCCTGCAGCATCCCCCCTCCTTCCCTCCATGTTCCTGCAGCATCACCCCTCCCCCCATGTTCCTGCAGCATCACCCCTCCTTCCCTCCATGTTCCTGCAGCATCACCCCTCCCCCCATGTTCCTGCAGCATCCCCCTCCCCCCATGTTCCTGCGGCATCACCCCTCCTCCCCCCATGTTCCTGCAGCATCACCCCTCCTCCCCCCATGTTCCTGCAGCATCACCCCTCCCCCTCCCCCCATGTTCCTGCAGCATCACCCCTCCCCCCCATGTTCCTGCAGCATCACCCCTCCTCCCCCCATGTTCCTGCAGCATCACCCCTCCTCCCCCCATGTTCCTGCAGCATCACCCCATCACCCCTCCCCCCCTGTTCCTGCAGCATCACCCCTCCTCCCCCCATGTTCCTGCAGCATCACCCCTCCCCCCCATGTTCCTGCAGCATCACCCCTCCCCCCCATGTTCCTGCAGCATCACCCCTCCCCCCCTGTTCCTGCAGCATCACCCCTCCCCCCCATGTTCCTGCAGCATCACCCCTCCCCCCCATGTTCCTGCAGCATCACCCCTCCCCCCCATGTTCCTGCAGCATCACCCCTCCTCCCCCCATGTTCCTGCAGCATCACCCCTCCCCCCCCATGTTCCTGCAGCATCACCCCTCCCCCCCCATGTTCCTGCAGCATCACCCCTCCCCCCCTGTTCCTGCAGCATCACCCCTCCCCCCCCATGTTCCTGCAGCATCACCCCTCCCCCTCCCCCCCATGTTCCTGCAGCATCACCCCTCCCCCTCCCCCATGTTCCTGCAGCATCACCCCTCCCCCCCATGTTCCTGCAGCATCACCCCCCCCCCATGTTCCTGCAGCATCACCCCTCCCCCTCCCCCATGTTCCTGCAGCATCACCCCTCCCCCCCATGTTCCATCAGCATCAACCCCCTCCCCCCCATGTTCCTGCAGCATCACCCCTCCTCCCCCCATGTTCCTGCAGCATCACCCCTCCCCCCATGTTCCTGCAGCATCACCCCTCCCCCCCCATGTTCCTGCAGCATCACCCCTCCCCCCCATGTTCCTGCAGCATCACCCCTCCCCCTCCCCCCCATGTTCCATCAGCATCACCCCCCTCCCCCCCATGTTCCTGCAGCATCACCCCTCCCCCCCCATGTTCCTGCAGCATCACCCCTCCCCCCCCATGTTCCTGCAGCATCACCCCTCCCCCCATGTTCCTGCAGCATCACCCCTCCCCCCCATGTTCCTGCAGCATCACCCCTCCCCCCCATGTTCCTGCAGCATCACCCCTCCCCCTCCCCCCCATGTTCCTGCAGCATCACCCCTCCCCCCCATGTTCCTGCAGCATCACCCCTCCCCCCCATGTTCCTGCAGCATCACCCCTCCCCCTCCCCCCCATGTTCCTGCAGCATCACCCCTCCCCCATGTTCCTGCAGCATCACCCCTCCCCCCCATGTTCCTGCAGCATCACCCCTCCCCCTCCCCCCCATGTTCCTGCAGCATCACCCCTCCCCCCCCATGTTCCTGCAGCATCACCCCTCCCCCTCCCCCCCATGTTCCTGCAGCATCACCCCTCCCCCCATGTTCCTGCAGCATCACCCCTCCCCCCATGTTCCTGCAGCATCACCCCTCCCCCTCCCCCCCATGTTCCTGCAGCATCACCCCTCCCCCCCATGTTCCTGCAGCATCACCCCTCCCCCCCATGTTCCTGCAGCATCACCCCTCCCCCCCATGTTCCTGCAGCATCACCCCTCCCCCCCATGTTCCTGCAGCATCACCCCTCCCCCCCCATGTTCCTGCAGCATCACCCCTCCCCCCCATGTTCCTGCAGCATCACCCCTCCCCCCCATGTTCCTGCAGCATCACCCCTCCCCCTCCCCCCCATGTTCCTGCAGCATCACCCCTCCCCCCCATGTTCCTGCAGCATCACCCCTCCCCCTCCCCCCCATGTTCCTGCAGCATCACCCCTCCCCCCCATGTTCCTGCAGCATCACCCCCCCCCTCCCCCCCATGTTCCTGCAGCATCACCCCTCCCCCATGTTCCTGCAGCATCACCCCTCCCCCCCATGTTCCTGCAGCATCACCCCTCCCCCTCCCCCCCATGTTCCTGCAGCATCACCCCTCCCCCCCATGTTCCTGCAGCATCACCCCTCCCCCCCATGTTCCTGCAGCATCACCCCTCCCCCTCCCCCCCATGTTCCTGCAGCATCACCCCTCCCCCCCATGTTCCTGCAGCATCACCCCTCCCCCCCATGTTCCTGCAGCATCACCCCTCCCCCACCCCCATGTTCCTGCAGCATCACCCCTCCCCCCCCATGTTCCTGCAGCATCACCCCTCCCCCCATGTTCCTGCAGCATCACCCCTCCCCCTCCCCCCCATGTTCCTGCAGCATCACCCCTCCCCCCCATGTTCCTGCAGCATCACCCCTCCCCCTCCCCCCCATGTTCCTGCAGCATCACCCCTCCCCCATGTTCCTGCAGCATCACCCCTCCCCCCCATGTTCCTGCAGCATCACCCCTCCCCCTCCCCCCCATGTTCCTGCAGCATCACCCCTCCCCCCATGTTCCTGCAGCATCACCCCTTCCCCTGCCCCATGTTCCTGCAGCATCACCCCTCCCCCCCCATGTTCCTGCAGCATCACCCCTCCCCCCCATGTTCCTGCAGCATCACCCCTCCCCCACCCCCATGTTCCTGCAGCATCACCCCTCCCCCCCCATGTTCCTGCAGCTTCACCCCCCCTCCCCCCATGTTCCTGCAGCATCACCCCTCCCCCCCATGTTCCTGCAGCATCACCCCTCCCCATGTTCCTGCAGCATCACCCCTCCCCCTCCCCCCCATGTTCCTGCAGCATCACCCCTCCCCCCCATGTTCCTGCAGCATCACCCCTCCCCCATGTTCCTGCAGCATCACCCCTCCCCCCCCATGTTCCTGCAGCATCACCCCTCCCCGCCCCATGTTCCTGCAGCATCACCCCTCCCCCCCATGTTCCTGCAGCATCACCCCTCCCCCCCCATGTTCCTGCAGCATCACCCCTCCCCCCCATGTTCCTGCAGCATCACCCCTCCCCCACCCCCATGTTCCTGCAGCATCACCCCTCCCCCCCCATGTTCCTGCAGCTTCACCCCCCCTCCCCCCATGTTCCTGCAGCATCACCCCTCCCCCCCCCCATGTTCCTGCAGCATCACCCCTCCCCCCCCCATGTTCCTGCAGCATCACCCCTCCCCCCCCATGTTCCTGCAGCATCACTCCTGAGACCCCCCCCCCCCCCCCGCGCATCTGATGGTCCTGACCTATCAAGCCACGTGCAGTGCCGGGGGTGGGGGCCCTGGAGCGCAACCCCCCCCCCCCTGCCCCCCTCCCGCACCGCGGTGGCTATTGTTACGCCACTGCCCCCAGCTGAGGCCCCCCCCCCCCGTATGAGCTCCGCTCAGGGGGGCCGCGGCACCGACCCAGGGAGGGCTCTTTAAAGCTGATGGGGTGAGTGGCAGGTGCCATGGGGGCCAGGGTCGGACCCCCAGGGTGCCAGGACCCCCAGGGCGGCAGGACCCTCAGGGTGCCAGGGCCCCAGGGGTCCACTGCCCACCCCGGTCTTACCTTTACACCCTGAAACATCTGTGCTCTTGGCACACTTGACACTTCCACCGCGCCCAGGACCTCCTGTCCCCGAGGGGAATCACTGACTCCGCCCCAGACCCAGCAGCCTCCTAGTATCCGGCCTCCCTCGGCAGCGGGTCTCGGCTTGTTTCAGGCAGAGGGAGCTGCTGCCCCTGGCCTAGCGCAGGACTGGGACACATGACCCCGACGGGGAAGGGTCATCTGGAAACATCACGGACTCCACCCCAGACCCAGCAGCCTCCTAGCGCAGCTCCCAGCTACTTCCAGCTTGTTTTAGGCATAGCCGGCCCCACCCCCTTAGCTCCAGGCCTTTGTGGGCCCCTCCTCCCGGGGCCCAGTGTGTGCCTTTGTTTGCCCTGCACGTGGCCCTCCCTCTCCCCCGCCTCTTTTGTTCGCACGTGAACCCCTCCCTCTTTTGTGCGCACGTGAACCCCTCCCTCTTTTGTGCGCACGTGCCCCCCCTTTTGTCCGCACGTGCCCCCCCCCCTTTTGTCCGCACGTGGCCCCCCTGCTCCGCACATGGTCTGCTCGCTTCCAGTTTTCACTGCAATAACCTTTGTTTTCCTTCCTGTCCTTTTAGGCTTTGTGGCCAGAGGCGGTCAGCTGCTGCAGCCAGTGTTGGGACCAGGCCGTGGTGACCAGAAGCGCCTCCGGGGCCACGCCAGCGCACACTGTCCGCGGGTTGTCCATGCTGGTTGGAGGTCTCCCTTGGACTCTCCCTGACTGACCATCAGCTGCTGGCCTTCAGTCCTCTGCTAGCCTTCAGAGTTCCAGCAAGATGAGCTACTACCAGAAGCGTCGACCATCCCTTCCGGGTGTTGGCCTGCACAGCTCGCCTAGCTCGGACAGACTAGCTCAGCGGACTGTGGACTCTGTGCTCAATGACCTGGTCCCAGGATGGGCCGCCCCGGATTGTAGACGAGCCTCAATGTCGAGTGAGGAGGACCGGCTGTGGACATTCCAGGACTGGCCGCCCTCCGCACCGGTCTCGCCGCTAGATCTGGCTCGCTCTGGCTTCTTCTACCTGGGGCCTGACGACCGTGTCCAGTGCTTCTCCTGCAGAGGGATTCTGAAGTGCTGGGCCGCAGGGGAGAGCGCCATGTCTGAACACCAGAAGTTCTTCCCAGACTGTCCCTTTGTGCTGGAACGGGAGGTATGCAACCGACCGAGGGGCCAGCCCAGACGCAGGTGTCCAGACTGCACGGATGGGCAAATCGTGGGTCACCTGCGAAATATGTACACTGATGACTCCCCCGCCATGGACCACCCTGCCCACCCCGATATGGATCGGGAATGGGCACGCCTCGCCTCCTTCCGATACTGGCCCCTACATGCAGTGGTACAGCCACAGAAGCTCGCCGAAGCCGGCTTCTTCTACGTAGGTAAGTGGCACCTGCCGGCCTTGACACCTTGGTTGGGCTATAGTTCAACATTATTGCACCACAATCCTTATACATTCCCGTCCTACTGGTTGCATTGACCCATTCTTCACCTCGTCCTCCGCGCTATCATTTTTATACGTGATCCGTCACCTGCTCCCGTTCTTTGTCACTTTGAGTCTTTGTAAAGCGCACAGTCCCCCATGAGGAGATGTGGAGGTGAGTAGGGGCTTTGCGTATACAAAAGATAATTACTTAGGCGATCCATTAAGAAAGCACGCAATCTACCAATGATGGTGGCGCCATGTCGTACGGTTTCCATTTTCTCAGTAGCAAATGTTCATTTGTTGGGCAACATACACGTCTGGATGCTGCCAGATGGATTCTATGCCCCTCCCTCGATGTCGGCCTGCAGACCTGCTAGCTCAGTGCCACCATATGTACCCCTAAACCTGAGTAACAAACGGTTTGGGCAACCTCTACATGACCACCCTGACTCCCCAAGGAATCGTGGTAACCGATCTACAACCTTTTCACTCAGTCACTCGTGCATACCAAGAAAGATGCACCAAGAAGACTCGGAGGCGTTTCAATATTTATTGAATGAACCTCTGGTTCTTGTATAGAATACATGTGGTGCAATGATCAATAGACAGAAGCAGATACATGATTAGCAGTGTGAGCACAGTGAAAAGAATAAACAATTCCATCATTGTGCTGAAACCATGTGTATATACTGGCAGACGTACGGTGTATAGTGTACTCCTCCTACGAAGCGCTCCCTAACCTAGTTGTCTAGTGCGGTGTTCTGTCGGGTATCCCCTACTGGATGATTAAAGTCCCCATCACCTGAGGGTGAGTGTATGCAGGGCCCCTTGCATAGTTGGTAGCAAGAGGCAAGATGGCCGCCAGGCTGCTGTGCTGAGAGGTCGCACTCTCCTTCTCTCTAAGAATGGAATGAAGATAATTCTATGCCACCCATGAAGAAAGGACCTAATGGAGACCGGGCGCTGCTGGTTTGAAAGATTACTACTTAAGAAGGAGCTGCTACGGATTGGGCAGGTTTGGAGACTGCTGAAGGAAGGACTGCTGCACTTCAGTAAAACATATTGGCATATGGCTCCTAAACCACCTACACGTATGGCCAATACAGAAAAAGAAAAGGTAAATGACAGAACAAGAAAACCCCCCGATACTCCGAAGACAGGAGGAGCTGGTAGTGGGAAAGGGGATCCCCTGCCAGCAAGGAGTACAGGAGCGATCAGAAAACTAATTCCTCCGCCAGCAGAGAAATGCAAGAAGAGTGAAATGCGGAAACCGAATGTGATCGGTAAAATAATTAGCATGGCGGGTAAAAGCATCTCACAGCCGGCGAAGGGAGATGAGCAGAAGGCTCGGGACATCGTTATGCGCCAACCCACCGTGGCAGAGATGTTAGCGGGAAAATCCTTGGAGCCAGCATCAGGGTCTGTAGATGCAGGAAACCCGAGCATCTCCCAAAACCAGGACGCCGATACTCCCGATGTTGTGGCTGCTGCAGGAAACGTCCTCGAGGACGCAACTGACTCAAACGCGGAAGACGCGGAAGACGCGAAGCTGGTTGCTAGGCAACGGGCCGAGGCAGCGCGGAGAGAGGCACAGAAGGCTGTAACACCGCAGACGGACGGTGAACATGCAGGAGCTCACGCTGAGGATGAAATGCCAGCGGAAGACAGAGGTAAAGGGGCGAATGTCAGTGGCAAAACTGGGAAAGCTGGTAAAGAGAATACAAACGCCAGGGGAGACACTACAGCAGATATGCTGGGAGCGTTAATGCAGGTAGAGAAAGAAATTAATGAGTCCCGTAAAGTGACTGGTTCCTGGGGGAGCAGAGAAAGTATAGTAAGCTCCACGAAAACAAGCCTTGAGGAGGGGACTAATGTAACTAAGCAGCCCCATGGGGGAGAATGTACATCCCTAGAAGGAGAGGGAGAGTTCTTTTCTGTAAACGAAGACTCTGAGTCACTGTCATCGGCAGAGTCAAGTACAGAGGAAGACGAAGGCACAGAGTCAGGCATAAGCACCTCTGGTAAAGAGTCTACTATGAAAAAGAGGAAACACACTAAAGTAGAGAAACGTCTCCTATGGGATTATTCAGCAACCTCTCAAGTGTACCAGGAGGAAGATATGCATGCTAATAAAGCTGAGAGAACCACAAGTGGCAATCTACCTCCTCCACAAGACCCTTTCCAGACTTTATTCTCAACGCTAAGGCAGATGCAACATGAAGCAAGAACAGAAAGTCGCAGAGCAAGGCAGGCATCAAAGAAAATACAGAATAGCCTAAGGAAGGTTAATAAACTGTACGATGAGCTGGTTGACAGAGTCACAGAGGTGGAGGAGCGGACAGGGAAGCTGGAGGACGACGTGGGGAGCTGGCAAACGTTTAGGACTGAGCATGAGAAAATGACGGAGGATATGCGCTGGAAGATGGAGGATTTCGAGAATCGGCAGAGAAGGAACAATGTCCGCCTTTTGGGTGTGGAGGAAGGGGTTGAGGGGCAGGATGTTAGGCAGTTTGTGATAAATCTTTTGAGGGGCGCATTCCCAGAGTCTCAGTGGCAGTGGGAAACAGAGATACAAAGAGCACACAGGTTCCCCTTTGTATTAAGGAGGGGGGGAGAAGGAGGGGGAGCAGGAAGAGGTGGGCAAAAAAATCAGCCAAGGGCTATACTAGTCTATGTTGGGAATTTTCTGCTTAGGGAAGAAATCCTAGCCAAAGCAAGGCCAGAGAGTAGGAGAACTTTTGAGAATAGTACCTTTTTTGCCAGGCCTGACTTTTGTCATTTTACTGTAGAGAGGAGGTGGAAGATGAGGCAACTGATTGCACCATTTCAGGCTCTTGGTTCTGAGGCGTATTTACTCTACCCTGCTAGATTGAAGGTAATTGTTAGAGGGAAAACCTGGATGTTTAACTCAGAAATCAAAGCAGGAATCTTTCTAGAGGAAATGAAGAAACAAAAGGGAGCATAAGTGCCCGGGGGAGCATAGGATATAAAAGGATCAGTGGGTGACATGAAAAAGTAAATAGCTGGATGAGAGAGGGAAGCGATTTGCGCAACACAAGGCGGGCACACATAGGTCGGCTGACCTATTTGCCTGTGAAGGGGGGGGGATGGGGAGGGGTGAGCAGAGCAGGGGCGGTAGGGGAGGGGGGTGTGGGGGGGGAGAATAACAGTTGGTTACTTATGATTTTGCACATTGATATGGTGGTGGGAGATAGAGGAGATACACAGAGTGGTTTGAGGCTGACAAGGATTGACTGTTTTAGCTGGTATATACACTTGTCAATGCAATGGTATGTAGGATAGCATCAATTAATGTGTGCGGTCTAAACGATTTGAATAAGAGAATGAAGGTAGCTGCATATTTAAAAACTTTGCGGTTGGACTTGATATGTCTGCAGGAAACCCATATTGAGGCGAGTAAGATGTACCTAATGGAACAACTTGGGTTCAGGGTATTGGCCAGTTCTAAACAAGAAACTAGGACTAGAGGAGTGGCAATTTTGGGCAAACACAGGGATATGGTAGTGGGGAAAAAGAAGGAGGATAAATGGGGAAGGTGGGCTATAGCGGAAATTTCCTTTCGGGGACAGAAAATATCATTAGCCACTATCTACGGATCCACTGAAGATGATCCTGAGGTATTTCAGTTTCTTGATGTGGAGCTGGCGCAGTGGCCTGAACCCATTATCTGTTGTGGTGATTTCAATTTACATGACCTAGAAAGTTCATTTACACAGATAGATGCAATTTATAGAGGAAGGAAAAGGAAGGTGTTCAGGGCATTGGCGGACATGGTTAGGAATAATTCTTTGATTGATCCGTGGATAAAGCTACACCCGCATCTTGATGGAAGTACCTTTTTCTCGGCCCCTCATAAAATATTGGTTAGGCTGGACTATTTTCTTATAACTAGTAGTCTGCTACCGGGGGCACAGATTGAGAAACTCCCAAGGGTGGTCTCAGATCACAGTCCAGTAATACTTACCATCGAAAATAACTGCCTACAAAGATCGACTGTACAATGGACGTTTGAGAGGGGACTTTTAAGGGATATTGCATATAAGGAGCACATGTCAAAATGGATTAAAGGGTTTTGGGATATTAATAGGGGGACGGCAGGTGTAGGAGTAGTCTGGGATACATTTAAAGCAGGAATAAGGGGTGAAACACTGAGCTTTGTGTTGAGCAGACAAAAAAGAGAAAGGGTAAGGAGAGAATTGGTAGAGCACAAATTATTAAGGGAGGAGGAGAATCTAAGTAGGTTAATAAGGGATAATAGTCCTTTGGAGGAATGTCTGTTTAAAATAATAGCATTAAAAGCAGAGGCAGTGGAAGGTCTGGCTAGGCAGGCGGTAGATAAGTTTCTATCCAACAAAGAAAAGACATATGAGCTTAGTGAAAAGGTAGGGCGGGTGTTGGCAGTCAGAACTAGGCAGAGAGCAGCCGAAGCAGGAGTAAAGGAAATACGGGATATACAGGGAAATTTGGTTATGGAGACAGATGCAGTAAGAGAGGTATTTAGGAAATTCTATGCAGATTTATATACCCCAGAAGAGGCACCAAGCCTGGGGGAGATTGAGGAGTATCTAGATAACATATCCCCTTCGGCGATCTCAGAAGAGGATAAAGAAACACTGGACAGTCCAATACTGCTAGGAGAGGTGGAGGAAGCTCTGGACAGCCTGCCGAAAGGTAAAGCAACAGGGCCAGACCAAATTCCGCTAGAATTTTATCAGACTTTCAAAAATGAACTATTAGCAGACATGTGCATAATTATACAACAAGCACAGGTAGGAGACACTAGCCCAGAGTCATGGGGGGGGGCTAATATAATAGTAATTTTGAAAAAAGGAAAGCCACCAGAAACGCCAGGATCATACAGACCAATAACATTAATGAATTCGGATATTAAGATATATTCTAAGATTCTAGCGAAGAGACTTGCAGGAGTGATTGAGCAGTTAGTGACCCCTATCCAGCATGGCTTCATACCTGGGAAAGGGACTACGCAACATGTAAGAACTGTAATTACAGTATTTGACCACGCAGAAATACTAGGAGATCCGGTAGCAGCACTTTTTCTCGATGCCGAGAAGGCATTCGATAGGGTGGATTGGAAATACCTTTGGTGTGTAATGAGATGGTGTGGGTTGGGTGAATCCTTTATAAAAGCGATCCAGGTATTATATAAGAATCCGGCAGCGAGGATAAGGGTGAATGGTGGGCTTTCAGATGTAGTAAAAATAGCCAGGGGGACCAGACAGGGATGTCCTTCCTCTCCCCTATTGTTCGCACTATATCTGGAACCCCTGCTACGTAGGTTGGAGGAGAACGTAAGGATACCTCCAATGAAAAGAAATGAAAAGGTGGTAAAGTCCTTAGCCTACGCAGACGACGTGGCAATTTTAACTCCGAACCCTACTCTAGCTATAAAGGAGATAGAGTTAGAGGCTCAGAAATTTGGGAAACTATCAGGGTATAGCTTAAATAGAACTAAGACCCAGATTATTAAAAATAGATATACACCGTGTGTGGATACTAGGGTGGTTGACTCAGCAGTATATTTAGGAGTAACACTAACCGCAAATTTGGAAAAAGTTGTAGAGTTAAATTTGGATCCCCTAATAGGCAAAGTTAAGAAAGACCTTGAAAGAATGAATAACCTGCACCTTTCCCTTATGGGATGCACAAATGTTGTTAAAATGTTAATCTTACCAAAATTTCTATATTTTTTTCGCACTATTCCATTAATTTTTGAAGCCAGATGGTTTAATTTAATAGAAAGGACTCTGAACAGATTTATCTGGGCACATGGAAAGACCCGTAGAGCGTATAGGTACATGACTCTACCGAGAGAGAGAGGGGGATGGGGAGCCCCTGACTTTCGGATGTATCAGATGGCTGCTGCATTACAATACATGCAGGGAATAATTGGGGGTGGAGGAAGTGGGGCAAGGGCTGGGACATTGTCTGCGGAAGTGTATGCCATTATATTGGGGGCAGAGGCAGAAAATAACTTGTTAAATAGAGTAGAATTTGGATATTATAAAAGAACAAGGTTTAAGACCATGATGGCAGCAACTAGAATATGGAATACATTTCTTAAAAGAATGGGAATGGGCAGATATAATAGGTATATAAGGCTCTACAAGAACTGTTCCTTTCCGATGGAAATTTTTGGTGACTTAACAATGTTGGGATGGATGCAGAAAGGGATAGAACAGATTGGGGATATAATAGATGGGGATGGGGTAATCCAGTTCATAGATCTCTGTGCTAAATATGGGATTGAGAGAAAGGACTTCTTTAAATACCTGCAGGTACGGAGTTTTTTATTGCACAAGAAAGGCGGCAGGGAGGGGTTTAATAAAAATGATCTTTTGGAAAAGATAAAAACAGGAGGGGATTGCACAATTAGATCTTTTTATGCAATACTAACCAAAGGAAAGCTGGATGATCTGGAGAAAGTTAGCACTAAGTGGGCTGGAAAGTTGGGAGAGGATGCAGGAAGTTTTCAAGATTCTTTAAACTTGGGATGTACCATCCTGCGCTCTGGACCCTTGCAATCGCAACATTATAAGACGCTATACTCGCTGTATTACACCCCAGCGAGGCTAGCTAAGTGGGGAGGGTCCACTGGAGTTACTTGTCCACGGTGTAATGCAGCAGCTGCTGACATTATCCATATGTTTGCTACTTGCCCTCAGTTATATACCTTGATTCAAAGTATAGAAGATTTTATTAATAACACTCTTGATATAAGAATTAAACTAACGCCTAGGATGATTCTGTTTGGAGTAGATAATCAAGTTGGATTGGTTTATAAGGAATTTATGTTTGTGGCAATGTCAGTACTGAGATTAATAATTGCAAGAGTATGGTTGGACAAGGTACCCCCTGACTTACAGGTATGGCTATCAAATCTGCTAGCTAGTTATAATCTTGAGAGAGCTATATATGCTCGGAAGGGGAAGAGGGGAAGGAGACTGGGGTTGAAAATTTGGGAACCAATAAATATATGGAAAGGGAGGATGGCATAGTAAGTGATGGAGATTTTAGGCTAGGTTTTTCTGCTATATGATTTGGTGTTATAAATGTATTTTTATTTTGTCTTTGATTTGAAAAGCGTCAAACCAGTGATACTCTGTAAAATGTAAAAATGTTCAGTTTTGATTTGTTTTGTAATCTAATGTGCAAGTGTACAAGAAAAAGGGGGAAAAAAAAAAATAAAAAAAAAAAAAAAAAAAAAAAAAAAAAGGAGATGTGGAGGTGAGTAGGGGCTTTGCGTATACAAAAGATAATTACTTAGGCGATCCATTAAGAAAGCACGCAATCTACCAATGATGGTGGCGCCATGTCGTACGGTTTCCATTTTCTCAGTAGCAAATGTTCATTTGTTGGGCAACATACACGTCTGGATGCTGCCAGATGGATTCTATGCCCCTCCCTCGATGTCGGCCTGCAGACCTGCTAGCTCAGTGCCACCATATGTACCCCTAAACCTGAGTAACAAACGGTTTGGGCAACCTCTACATGACCACCCTGACTCCCCAAGGAATCGTGGTAACCGATCTACAACCTTTTCACTCAGTCACTCGTGCATACCAAGAAAGATGCACCAAGAAGACTCGGAGGCGTTTCAATATTTATTGAATGAACCTCTGGTTCTTGTATAGAATACATGTGGTGCAATGATCAATAGACAGAAGCAGATACATGATTAGCAGTGTGAGCACAGTGAAAAGAATAAACAATTCCATCATTGTGCTGAAACCATGTGTATATACTGGCAGACGTACGGTGTATAGTGTACTCCTCCTACGAAGCGCTCCCTAACCTAGTTGTCTAGTGCGGTGTTCTGTCGGGTATCCCCTACTGGATGATTAAAGTCCCCATCACCTGAGGGTGAGTGTATGCAGGGCCCCTTCTTGGTCGTGCATTGGACGCCCCCCCCTCGCAGGGGTAAACGGGAACAGCTGTGCTGGGATTACGAAGACCTCGCAGTGATAGAGTGCGCCTCCGATTTGAACACAGAAATGCCTGTGTGTATATATATATAATCCATGCTTCCGTGTTGAAGCCCCAGCCAGGCTGTCATTGTTTACCCTCCTGTGATGGCTATGGATGAATAACAAACATTTGCACAATGTATGATCCGGCCTTGCACTAAATTTTCATACTTACAAGTGGAAATGTAAGCAATAAGATTTCAGAGAAACTAGTCCTGCCCGGTCACGCGTCAAATGGTTCAATTCATTGTGTAGGAAGGAATGTAACTCAAACATGCATGTGAAACGGCAGTGATTCCTCCCCCTCCTCTTGGGTCTGGCGGCTGTTATGCGCGGATTGCACTCTTCTGGTGAGTTGCTTGGTGATTCCCGGTGTATGCGTTCCCGTAGTTCAACTTGCTGGTGACCTCGTCATGAGTGATCGTTTTTCTAGTGTTGCTTGGGACCCCTTTGAAGATGCATAGACGGTGTAGATTTGTGTGAAGCCCTGGCCAGTTTCCTATTTATTATTTCAGAATTCTGGGCTTGTGTGCTGGCTGTGGATCTGACTTCGGAAGGCCGCCTTTTGGAGTCCCGTGGTGAGGTGTTCTTGCTGAAGATCACTACTTCGGTCTTGTCTGTGCTGAGCTTGAGATGTTTCATCCAGTTAGTGACTTCCGGTGTGCAGGTGCTGTTGGTGGTCCTATCTGAGAGGGCGCGTATGAGTTGCATATCATTGGAGAAGGAGAGTATGTTGGTGCGCACAGATGGCATTGGTCAGAGGGATCATGTATGCGTTGAGGAGGGTGGGGCTGAGCCCTGAACCTTGAGGCACTCCACCGATCAGTGTGTGGGCTTCCGAGGAGTAAGGTGCCTGGCTGGCATCCTATGCTCTATCCGTTAGAAAGGAGCAGATCAGCGGAGAGTGGGTCCTTGGTGCCAATCTCATGCAGGTGCCGGATGAGGGTGGGAAGTGGGACTGTCGAAAGCTCCCTTCTCCCTTTGCTCACACTTCACTCTCTCTCCCTTCTTACTGTTCTCTGTTCTGCTCCATCACTATAGCACAACTTATGTCCTTTCCTGAGGGTTGAACTACCAACCTAGTGACAAATTTGAAGTGTTTGTAAGCAGTAACAAATGTAATCCCTTCCAAGACTGCCCAGGGTCGTGGCTAGAGGGTGGTCAGGATTGTCGCTATTAACTGCACCTTTGACATTGTCAATAACATTCTCACCTTCTTTCATCACCTGCGTATTCTGTAATTTTACTATGGAATGCTCTGGCTCTGTTCCTACATTTTTGTCAATACGTAAACGTTTATTCGAAAAACCTGTGAGCCTCACCTATGTATTCAACAGTATCTGTTTCGAGGGCCGTTCTTTTCCACATCACCTTTTGCGGCTTCAAACGCCGTCTGCCATAAACGCCTGTGTTTTTTTTCCTTTGAAAAATAAGTTCTGGAGCCGGTTAGAATCCCCCCCTCTTCCCCTCCTCGCCTGTTCAAACTGCTCCCCTGCCTCATCGATTTCCCCTTCCTCCAAAGATTCAGACCCTTCCTCGGCCCAACTGCTGCTTACCACTCCTGTACCTTGTTCTCTTCCTACTCTCTTGCTACCACTCGGAAGCTCCCCATCACCTATTCCCCCATCATAAACATTCCAATTAATAGCTTTAGCATAATATGCTGCTCTTTTTTGATCCATCGGAGCAGGACATTTCGCTTGAACATTTTGCCTGTTTTGACCTCGTGCGTTGCAAGCCACCAAAGACCTGTTCACCACTTCTTTACTGCCCTTTATTGTGTTTGGCAGCATCTCTCCCTCGTGGGGTTGCAAAGCGCTGGACTTTGTAACCTCTGGACTTCTTGCGGTTTTTAAATTAAGTAATCTACTCTCGTTATGTATTTCCTTAGGAATCCATACCCATTGACCCTCTGTTTCTAAATTGTTAATATCATTTCCTATACTTGTAATTTTAGAGCCGAGTGCATTATTCTCATTATCCCTCCTTCTCCAATTCCACTCACCTTGACTTATTTGCATTCACCTCCACTTTTTGTTTGCACACATTTACAGCCACTTTGTTCCGTAATGGTGTAGTTTTTATTTTTTAATATTCTGTCAACAGACTCACTTGACACTATTGGTGATCAACACGTTTCAGCCTTAGACTCCTCTTGTTCATACATTGATTTTAAATTGTCTCTTTCCAAATATAAATATCTTTTTAGGTCGAGCCTAGAGCAGCGCATGCACTGTCTGCCTGACTTTTAGTAAGGGGGCTTCAAAAAGCTCACCACACACTTGTGCGTGTGGTTTTGTTTTCCTCATTTTTCTCACAGGCTACTGGGCTTTGCGTGCGTCTTTCTAAGCTATCCAGGCTGAAGAAGGCTGATAGCCAGAAACCGGTCCTTGCATGCTTGATTCCGGTCTAGGAAAGACATGGCTTGGTAGTTCGGGCTGGACTGTTCCCATGAGGCACAGGGTCAAAGCTGATTTGCATATAGCCATTGTCTGACCTAGGGTGGTGTGGAGTGCAAGGTGAAAGCTCAAGATAAAGACCTTGTGTTGGTGGGTTTAGGAAGGTTGTCATGGGGGGAGGGGGGGGGGAGTATCTTACATATTGCGCACTTCACCCGATTTGCATCTTTTTGACTTCGTTGTAAAATGGTTATCCTGTCCTCATCCCAAACACGAATGAGTTAAATTGTGGAAGGACCCAGATACCACTCAGTGGTCCCTGTCTTTGCACACAATGAAATGGTATATTTCTATGCCCATGTTCATTGGTCCACCTCAGTCTCCCCACAAATTGGTCAATCTCCTTCACAGGCAGTGTATGTATAAATTGTCTCGTGGTCACCCATTGGGCCATCCAAGTGTTTTATCTTACTGGTTGGCTCAATGCCGCCTTGCTCATTGGTTCATTCCTTGTAGACTGTTGGCAGGGCTTTAAGTGGGATTTAAAAACTGGGGGGTCTCAAAGGGGCGTGGCCATTGTAATTAAGGGTGTGGCTTAAATGCATGTACGCTAAAAATCTGTGCTTAGCATAGTGTCGCCCGACTTGTGTTTTGCTCTTTTTGACATTGCATCCAGATATTTCATACAACAAGTAATGGCATACCTTGTCAGGACTATTGGCTTTGTCAATGGTTGTTAGTTGCATAAGATAAATACCCAGCAACTATGGCTTGTATATAATATTGAAAAAGCTCCCACTTAAAGCCCTGGTGATACCATGACAATGTTGCTGCGCCTGAGTTTCAAAAAGAGAAGGGAAATCCAAAGAGAAAAGGACTCTCTCTAAAGGATTTCCCTTCCCCTACAATGCTCACCCGGCATGACGTCATGCTGTAACTTCTCCAATAGTGAGTAGTGTGAGCAGCGCACATCAATGTGTCTGCTGTCACTGCAGTCCAGAAAACAAGCATTGACCTAGCCAATAGGTCTTGCCTTTGGGACCTTATAAGTGTTTAGCCATGCAACAGTTGATGTTGTTGCACCAAGGATATTGTGCTGGATAACTAAACACTTATAAGGGCCCAAAGGCGAAACCTATTGGCGATGTCAAAGTTGGTTTCTCTTTGAAAGACTCATTAGGTCTCACTGAACCAACGCGCATGCGTTGTTCAGCAAGAGTATAGAAAGGGCACCCAAAAAATGCTCCCAAAGTGCGGATCGGACACAGTTCATGTGCGCCGGGCGCGCGCACACCACCTGTTCGCCTGCAGCCTTGAGCAATTTCGCGGCCGCTTTGATGTTCTCAAAGAGCCGCTCGGCCACTGAGAACATCAAAGCGGCCGCGAAAGTGCTCACTACTTGACACCCCCTCCCCAGCTCTTGTTCACTTTTCCTCTCAAACAGTCCGACTTCTGCAGACCAACTTTTCCTTTATTCTTCTGCTCTATTATTGGTTAGTTACTTCTGGTGTATTGCAGTTCTGTGAAACAATATGGACGCGTTATAGGCACCTTTTTGTTCTGGGAAAAAAAATTACTATTGATTGAGGTGAATTATATGTCCTGTTTTTCCTGTGCACCTAAGCCTCTTAAAATAAGCCGTCTAGTCTAGTGGCTAAATTACAACTATAGACTGAGAAGATAAGAGTTTTAATGTCAGCATGTCTTGCTGGGCACACTGTGTGATCTTGGGCATATCTATTTGTTTGCCTGTCTTAGTTCTAAAATCAGCAAACATTAACGAGCATGTAGAAATGGCCTACACAAACAACTGAATATTTTCATTACTGGATGGTACCCACCACATCCACCACCATCGCATCCACCAACACCACCACCATGTCCACCCCCACCATGTCCAGCACCACCACAACCACCTCCACCATGACATCATCCACCATCACCACGTCCACCACTACCACGTCCACCACTACCATGTCCACCACCACCATGTCCAACACCACCATGTCCAACACCACAACCACTACCACGTCCACTACCACCACGTCCACCACCAACACCAGCATGACCACCACCATGTCCAACACCACCACCACCATGTGCACCACCACCACGTCCACCACCACGTCCACCACCACCACGTCCACCACCACCACGTCCACAACCACCACCACAACCACCACCAGTACGTCCACCACCAGTACGTCCACCACCATGTCCACCACAATCACATCCACAACCACCACCACAACATCCACCACAACCACCACCACAACATCCACCACCACGTCCTCCACCACCACACCCACAACCTCCACCACCACCACACCCACAACCTCCACCACCACCACCACACCCACAACCACCACCACCTCATCCATCACCACCATGTCCACAATCACCACACCCACCACCACGTCCACCACCACATCCACCACATCCACCACCACTACGTCCACCACCACCACGTCAACCACCACACCCACCACCACATCCACCACATCCACCACCACCACATCCACCACCACCCCATCCACCACCACCACAACCACCACACCCACCACGACTACGTCCACCACCACGATGACACCACCACCATGTCCAGCACCACCACGTCCACCACCAACACACCCACCTCCACCACCATGTCCACCACCATTACCACCACCACATCCATCACCACCACATCCACCACCACCACCACATCCACCACCACCACATCCACCACCGCCACCACCACAAGGCCACCTCACTCTATCTGTCGCCCTCACTCTATCTATCTGTCTCCCTCACTCTATATATCAGTCTCCCTCACTCTATCGATCTGTCGCCCTCACTCTATCCATCGGTCGCCCTCACTCTATTGATCCGTCGCCCTCACTCTATCGATCTGTCGCCCTCACTCTATCGATCTGTCGCCCTCACTCTATCGATCTGTCGCCCTCACTCTATCGATCTATTGCCCTCACTCTATCGATCTATTGCCCTCACTCTATCTATCTATTGCCCTCACTTTATCTATCGCCCTCACTTTATCTATCGCCCTCACTTTATCTATCGCCCTCACTTTATCTATCGCCCTCACTCTTTATCTATCGCCCTCACTTTATCTATCACCCTCAATTTATCTGTCGCCCTCAATCTGTCGCCCTCATTCTATCTATCGCCCTCACAATATCTATCGCCCCATCGCCCTCACTGTATCTATCGCCCTCATTTTATCTATCTGTCTATCTATCGCCCTCCCTCTATCTATCGCATCACTCAGCACCACCACAGCATCACTCAGCGACACCAGAACATGACGATGCGCTACCACAGCATCACTGACGCCACAGCATCATTCATCGCCACTACAACATCACTCAGCGCCACCACAGCATCAATCTGTGCAAACATTCAACAACAACTCTTTCAAATATGTTCTCTCAATGTTTCAAGGTTTATTACAAATGTCACAAAAAGATGTTAATATTTCACTTCTGTTGGATTTTCGTCACAATAAAATACACTGAACATAATCTTCACAAAAGTTATTTACAAAAGTTTCAGCTATTGCCATTATAAATCACAATAGCTTTTATTTAAGTATTAATTATTAAAAATAAAAAAAAACATAGTTATTTGTAATATCAATACATCTAAGGCACGTAAATACAACACATATTGCATTACAAATGCTAAAGGTGTCACATTTGTGAAAGTTAAAACTATTGGCATTGAAAATAACAAAGCTATTAATTTAGCCATTTTGAAAACCAACACACAAATAAAAAATGTGTCATTTACAAGACCGATAGATCAAACTTTTCTAATGCGAGACCTATTGCATTGCAAATGCTTGTTTTTTAGTTGAATTGCTCACAATGTCCACCAGGTGGGGAAGTTGAGGTAATTTGCAGTTCTCCTATATGCTGTATGGAGGCCTGTCTCCTTTAAAACTTCTCTTCTTATACATGGAGCTTGTTTCATCACCTGTGATCTGCCCCTGTCTCTTAGAGGCCTTTAGAACATTTCTGGCAGCCAAGGTATGTGCAGTGCTTCATCTCGTGCTTGTGCTTATTTTAAACTTTCTTGTGCCTTTAGTCCCATCCAGTGATGGGACCGGAGCCTTCATTTGATGTCCAGGCATTGACAGCAGCTGACACGCCGCGTGCTGCCTTCCTTGCGTGTTTTTCGAAGCTCACCCATGCCTCAGGGCACACTGGTGACTGTTAAATCATCCCTGCCTGCCTCACAAAAGATACGAAAGCTGCAGCATCCATACTATCCGCCCGAAGCTACCGGGGGTGGACAGTCTGTGATTGGTACCCCCAGGAGCCCTCACTACAAAAGCATCCCCTGCTCCGAGGCACTGCCACAAAGCGTGCAGAGCTCCATAGGCCCCTTTGTTTCTTCACCCCGAGGGTTTGCCATGATGAGCTGCTCGGCGGGAGCGGTGCCGTGCTCCTCCATGCCCTTTAGGCCGCCCCGTGTGCTCAGACCGCATGAACTTCTCTGGGCACCTTTGCCTTTCCCAGGTTGTCTGAATTTTTCATGGAAAAAGTAAGATTAGCCGAAAACGCTCCTAGTTAACGCTGCTTTGTTTAAGGAGGTTATCTGCGTGGTGGGAGGTCGAGGAGTTGGTGCCCCCTTTGCCCGTCCCAACCCCACCTGCAGGTACCCATGGGCATCCGCCAGTACCAGACTGCTTGACACCCGACTGGCTGTTGCCCTGCTCTTTCAGAGACCTTTGCGGGCTGGTGAGTCTTACCTTTCCGCCAGCTCTCTGGTATGAACATGGTGGGGCTGCCTGAACCTTACGAGCCTCGTTGGACTAGAGCAAGAATCTCAACACGCCTTGTCCACGAGGGCTGAATCCACGCCAGCTTTTAAGGACAGCCGCATGAGATAAGTTTGTATTAGTGTAAAGAATACCTTTACTTGGCCGTGGGGTTTGTAATGTCCTGCGGGACATGTTCTAGTGCTCCGCAGGAAGTTGGACTTCCCGCCACTCCTTTGAGGGCTGGACACACTGCACCCCCACACCCATCCATCACGGGTGTCACGAGTGACGTGACCCCGCACATAAAAGGGCCCGGGTGCACGGGCTCGAGGCCAGTTACTGCTATACTGACCCTAGTGTCCCTGTCCATCATTGCCGTGATGTGGGCCTGAGGCCCAACACCACAGGGTTAATCTGAAAATCAGCATGGACACTGCACTCCATGGTACATTAGCGGGACGCCCCGGGGCTAGGGGCGCACCTGGAAGACTCACAGTGCAGAGATTGAAAAGACTGACACGCAGTGAAGTCATCGACCTTTCCTATAAAGTGCCTACATTTTTTGTGCAAAACAACATTATCCGTATGTGCCAAACATAAACAATTATACCCATATATATTTTGATAAAAATCACAAATTAATCAAATTCAGTTTTCAGCATTGCATAGCTCCGAAATATTGAGCGTTCCCCTTACTTATTCATGCATATTCACATGCCTCAAATTACTGGAATCAATTCATGTATCCTCGCACCAAGCAAGAATCTAAGAACACAACATTTTATAAAGTGCAAATGCGCAAAGGACGGTAAATATATATCACTATTGATAAAGATTCATAACCTCAGACCATTATAAATA
This sequence comes from Lissotriton vulgaris, assembly GCF_964263255.1. Lineage (NCBI taxonomy): Eukaryota > Metazoa > Chordata > Amphibia > Caudata > Salamandridae > Lissotriton > Lissotriton vulgaris. Next base: position 803,800,921 of record NC_141700.1, on the reverse strand, counting down.
GAAGTATAAAATATACTTTCTAAAAAACCATGTCTAAAATCTGACCATAAATATCCTAATTAAATATACAAAATACATATATCATTAGTCCTAAAATTTGCCTTTAAATAAGTATTTGATGACTCATGTTTAAAAAACAGTACTACTCCAGGAGATACAAAGAAAATCATTCCACAAAGTCCAGTTTGCCACATCATGTCTAAAATATACCCTTCAATCATTTCATAGAAACGTGTACAGATCCTCGCTATTATTGAGACCCCTGGGGTGCTTGGAATCAAATTCTAAAATGTACATGTTTTCCAACCTTCTTAGTTTTGATTCTTTATCCCCTCCTCTTTTTTGGGGGCCTACTGCGTCTATGACGTAATATTTTAGGTGTTTGAGCTCATTGTTATGAATCAACTTAAAATGTCTTGCAACAGGATAGCTATCATCACTGTTTACAATTGCACGTATGTGCTGAAGGATTCTCTTGTGCGCTTGCAGCTTAGTGCTGCCAATATATTTCAAATTGCAGCTACATGTCAATACATACACAGCATATTCCGATTTGCACGTAAGATGTTGCTCTATACTGCAAGGCTTGATGTTAAATGCCGTAGTTTAACTAATAGTATTGACGCCATATTGGCAAGCTTTACACGCCACACATTTAGAAAAATCCCTTCCTTGCTGTTAGCCACGTGGTATCCATAACCGGACCTGACCCCCCACCGGCCGCACCTGAGACTGTTTGCTCAGGGCTGAGCGAGAAAGAATCATGCAGCCACAGCATTAGGAGTCGTGGCAGCCATGGTGACGGGGCTGGCAGTCCATCCATCCAACTACACAGGGCACCTTTTTTTCAACGAGGAATGCAGGTTCTTTTGTGGCTGGAGTGACGCTGTCTCTGTGCCCTGAGTGAACCACGATACCCTGCACCTGTGCCCGGTGGTTTGTGTGGGTCTGTAATCACATGACCTTCATTTGAGGGCCTAGCTGGCTCCAATAAAACAATTTCAAGGTCCTAAAAGGTCATTGCGCTGGCAGAAACATTTTAATCTTAATATTGAGTTGGCCGCCATTTTATTGTCGGGAGACTCACAACTTTGAAAGGTTGAGACCAATGGCCCCTTAAATTCTGGTGGTACCATAGTGTGTTTAAGGTTCAAAAGAATGACACCGCTAGTGCACAACTGTAAAAACTGCACCGAACAAAAGTCAACATCACAGCCTTTGTAGTGTTTGGAACTGGCTTAAAAAAACACCCTGACCGCCTAGACCCCTGCTCCACATTTCACTAAACTTTGGTTATCAGAGATCACATCCCAGCCCACACTTTCTATGTGTCTGTGCATTCAAGTAATCTTTCGATGGGGGTAGGCCCCTTTAAAAGGGTGCAGGGTTATAAATGCAAGCCGTAGAGACTGGCAGAATGGCTTCAGCTCAGCTGATGAGTTCACATCAGTAGACAGATGCACATTTTATTTCAACTTACTTTTTAGTACATTACTAGTGCACAGTACTTTTCAGGAGCCCTGAGCCGCGCGACATAGTTGAAGTCGCAGTTAACTCGCTGGTGACGGTGGAGTGACTCTTGTCAGTGGTGACGGAGATAGTGTCCCTCATAGTTGAAATGTCACTCATAATTGCACTGAAATTCTGAAAATGTCACACTTAGCAATCTGAAACCTTGGCAGCTGTGGGAGTGCTGGCGATTTGCAGCAGAACAACCCCTGCGGCCGGGGCCCTGGCACCACTGTGGACTCTACACACGACCGACTAGAGCCTGAGGGAGGAGCTACAAACGGTTGTCATAAGGGGAGGAAAGGATCTTTGAGCGGTGAACCTCCTCGTTTTGGGGTTTCAAACTGCCCCTGAAAATTACCCCAAAAGAGTTCTTTTCACCGGGCTCCATTCCCAACTTCCTCAGACCAAGTGCCTCTAGTTTCAGCCGCAGCGAATCGAGAATAGGCGAGGTTGGGATCTTTAGTTGCCGCAGTTTGCTCCTGTCCTTGCTCGACTCTGTATGGTTTGAAGAGGACAGTGCTCTGCTTCCCCATTCCCAAGATATTAATGGGCGTTTAGTCGTATAACAAAGTATTAAAGCTTCCTTCATACACGAGTCCTAATTCACTTCTTCTGTCCGGATGATGGTCGCGTCCATTGCTTGAACGTGGGAACAAGTCCTTTTCACCTAAAAGTCGAATATTATTAAAGCTGATTTAAGAATAAGGCAATCATTATTTGGGAAACCCATAGAAAGAGTAACACCATCACAGTGAGAGTATAACACCATCACAGTGAGAGTATAACACCATCACAGTGAGAGTATAACACCATCACAGTGAGGGTATAACACCATCACAGTGAGGGTATAACACCATCACAGTGAGAGTATAACACCATCACAGTGAGGGTATAACACCATCACAGTGAGGGTATAACACCATCACAGTGAGGGTATAACACCATCACAGTGAGAGTATAACACCATCACAGTGAGAGTATAACACCATCACAGTGAGGGTATAACACCATCACAGTGAGAGTATAACACCATCACAGTGAGGGTATAAGACCATCACAGTGAGGGTATAACACCATCACAGTGAGAGTATAACACCATCACAGTGAGAGTATAACACCATCACAGTGAGGGTATAAAGGAGTCTGGGCCATTCCCTGAAACAGGACATGTAGAATAAAAGCAAAAAATTGGGCATAGGATATCTGAATCCATTTTGTTATATATTAAAGGAAAGTAATAGAAATAAACCAAAGATTCTGTGGTAGAAATGCGGTTGGCCCATTGCCATCACAGATGAGGCCGGGAGTCAAGTTTGAGTGAGTAAAGGATACATCCTGTATTTTGTCAAACAAATTCCAGAGCAAATACGCACCCCCTCCCCCACTACCCTCCATGGGCGCCAATCTGAGAGATAGCCCCGGGTGCCAGAAGCTCTAGCTACGCCACTGGCCGCAGTCCAGGGGCGGATTGGCACTGCGGGCTCTCTGGCATGGGCCGAAGGGCCGGTGTCTCAGTGCCCTTTGTGGGCCGGTTTCCCCCCCCTTTACCAGTCCACAGAGAGCACTGATAGGGAGAGGGAAGCAACTTCGCTGTGCGGCCGGCCGAGTGATGATCAGCTGTGGCCTCTCCTTGACCCTTGCCCTGCCAAGCAATCACGCTGAGGGTGGGCTGCGGAGGGGTGATTGTGTGCCAGAATCGGCCTCCCTGGGGGCCAGGTGTTGCTCAGGCCTATGAGCCATTTTCACCTCGGCCCCCCTGGGGCCCACGCAGCCCAGAAACAGTGCTCGCATTAGCCCTCGCCCACAGCCCTTCATTCAGGGCGTAGTGGGCGAGGAAGAATGGGTCTCACTATGGGGGCCAGGTGATATGGGGAACTCGCACCATCTTCACCTTGGCGCCCACTCCCGTGGATGGCCCAGAAGCTGTGATTTTGCTTTAGCCCCTCCCCTGCCACGCCATTGCCATGAGGCAGTAAAGGGCTCAGAAGGGCTGAGTAATTTACAAATAGCGGGGACCTCGCTGTTTTCAGATGCTTCTGCGCTGGAGGGCTGGGGAATAATTTTTTAAGAGAAAGTGATTTCACCGTTTTCAGATGCTCCTGCGCTGGTGGGCTGGGAATCATTTGGTAATTGAAAGGGGCTCGGCTGTTTTTCAGTTGCTCAGCTTGTAGGACATTGTCACCTTGGCCCTTCGTCCTTTCCAAGAACAATGTCCTCCCACTTACATTCCTTGGGCCTCATTTATGACTTTTTGCCGTAGGGAAGCGCAGCAGGCCTTCCTGCTGCGCTTCCCTACGGCAAAAGAAAAGGATACGGCGCATTCCTGTCCTTTCCCCCTGCGCCAGCACACAATGGGCTGCCAGCGCAGGCACCCTTGCACAATGGTGCAAGGGTGTGCCTGCGTTGCGGGGAAGATTATTTTTGTACAGGAAGGGACACCTTTCTGTACAAAAATAATCACAAGAGGCTTTTCCTCTTTCTATGTGTGCTGTAGAATTCAGCACACTTAGAAAAAGGAAATACGAGGAGAAATAAAGGCATTTCTCCCTGTTGCGCCTCCCTTACGCCTCCCCTGGGGAGGCGTAAGCTTTTGGCACTGGTTCAGATTTACGATTTCTCGTAAATCTGGGGCAGTGTCAAAAGGCCATGGATGTTGCTGGGATCGCCCTCAGCAACACCCATTGCACGCCCCTTTAACGCAGAACACTGCGTTAAAGGGACTGATATTTATCATGCAGAATTAAGACAAAAAAGTGGCGTAGTGCTGCCTGATAAATACCACGCAGGCTTCTGCGCCACGGAACTTCTTGAAAAGTGAAGTTCCGATGGCGCAAGGGGCCTCATAAATGAGGCCCCTTGTGTGTTTCATGAAAGGGCACGCCCGCGAATGTGGGCCACTCCTGCGAATGTGGGCCACTCCCACGAATGTGGGCCACTCCTGCGAATGTGGGCCACTCCCCGCAAATGTAGGTCACTTTTTTCATCAGTGCCCGGGCCAAATTGTGATCCCAGTCCGACCCTGGGCCGGACCAGGGAACGGGCAGTTTGGACGGCCAGATTTTTCGGATTGCCCCTGTGTCCCTGAACTCGTCCGCGGGCTGATATTCACCTGAAAGAACTGCATGCAAGGCTTGTTGTTGCATCAAGACGTCGCACAAGATATACCCCAAATATCTCGGGGAAAACATGGCGGCCGCCGGTTAGGACAGGTCGCGTCTCTCATACGGAGCTCCTGAAAGCCCAGGGATCGGAAGGCTAGTCGGCAGAATCGGCGGATTTTTCTGAACGAGAATTGGTCTGAAGGATCTGACCCCTCCTCACCCCTCCCCACTGATCTCACTCAACGTCTACCTGGTTTTTCCATCGGCATCAGCATCGGCGTTGGCTTTGGTTGTTTTCCTGGCAGCCGGGTGTCCCTCTCGCGGCAGGAGCCGTTGAACAACAGAGCTCCGTGAGAGGCAAGGTTCAGGCTCCACCCGCTCCACCCGCTCAAGCACGCCCTGCCGCCGGCTGCTTTGTCAGCCTGCCGCCGGCCGCTTTGTCAGCCGGTAAGCTGTCTTCGGAAGGATTACCGTGGCGGTCGGGAAAGGAAAAACTGCAAAAGACCCTGACAGGCTTCTCGGTATCCTACGAGGGGGGGGCGGGCAGCTGTCAGCTGTTTACAGGAGGTTATAGGATTGCCGTGGCGGTCGGGAGAAACTGCACAGACCCTGACACAGGCTTCCTGGTATCCCGCGAGGGAGAGAGAGTAGAGAGTGCAGACAGAGGCTTCTGCGCAGTCACATTCAAAAACATTCGAAAACACATTTGAAAGCACTTTCCTTGGGTGGGTGTGTATGGATGTGCGGGTTCGTGGTTCCACCTTCCGCCTCACTTTCCCGGTGGGCAGAGGCAGCCGTGGAGCTGCGAAGGAGCCGCAGAGCGGCTGCTCGCGGTGATCTTAGCGGCCTCCGTCCTTCATTAAAGTGCCAAAACTTAACTAAAGGAGCTCAGTCCGGTGGTGCTTCCAACGAGGATAAAAGCCAGAGGACCCGTCGCCTTAAACCCAAATCCAGGACCAGGGCAGCACCAGTGGAGGAAGGAGGAAAGGCAGGAGAAGCACTCGTCCAGGCATTACCTCCAAGTAAGGTGTTGGGGCAGGGGTGTGAGGGTGCTAAGGGTGGCAAAGGTGGAGAAGAGATACTGACATTAAACCCCCTCACTGATACTGATATTGTTACTAAAGTGGGTCCTAACCCCGGTAACGCTAAGGAGGGGGCTAAAAATTTAGAGAGCGCTTTCAGTGAAAATATTCAGGGCCCTTCTATCTTTGTTTTTTCCGGGACCCACTCCGCTAATTCCACTAATTCCGCTACTACAGCTACAGCTACCGCAGCTATAGCTCCTCGGCTGTCTGTTCTAAAAGGGTTAAAAGACTTAAAACTTGGCACCAAACCAAAAACCAAAAACACCAAAAACAGTGGAGTGAGGCTCACCCCCTCACTCAGATCATACTTTAAGGTGTTGCCTCAGGTCCTAGAAATCTCCAGTAGATCTCAAGAGGGGGCCATAAATATGGGCGATACAGATGATACCCAAGGATCTGCCGCAGTGGATGTGGTGGCTGTGGATGTGGAAGTAGATTCAGGGGTTCCTGTCCAAAATACCTCGGAGGAGGTTGGGTTTTCAGCCCCCCTGGTCAAGGTGGGTGAGTCCCTAGAGTTACAGGAGAAGATTTCATTGGAAGACTTATTACATGAAATCAAAAGCGGGTTCACTGAGTCCAAGCGCAACCAGCAGGAGATTAAAGCGGCGTTTGATGCCCTGAATAAGAGAGTTGATCTTCTCTCTGAGAGGACAGATACTCTTGAAAGTACGGTAACTGAATTAAAAGCTAAATTAGACTCTGCTAATGAGAAGATTTACTACTTAAAACGTGATGGAAACGCAACAAAGGAGAGAGTGGAATCTTTGGAGAATTACTCACGGAGGAACAACGTTAGAATTCTGAAAGTTCCAGAAGGAAAAGAGGGGAGTGAAATGAAAAAATATGTTGCTTCCTTGCTTAAAGAGTCCTTGAATCTGGAGGAGTCCGTGGAGGAGCTGGAAAAAGATATTCAACGAGCTCACAGAGATCCTTTCCGCTTAAAACAGGGGAGGTCTAAACCAAGGAAGATTCTAGTCAATTTCTTAACTTATTCCGTCAAGGAGAAGATACTGAATTTAGCTCTAAAATCGACTGCTTTAAAAGCTCCAGACTTCTCTTTTGTTGTAAGATCCGACCTATCTAGATCTACTCTTGACAGACAATGGGAGTTAGGCCAGAAAATGGAGAAGTTTAGGGCTCTGGGAGCCACTGTCCAGATGAGGTTCCCTGCTTTCTTGAGGGTCATGTATAATAATAAAATGCACAATATTCACTCCCCATTCGAGGCAGATGAACTTCTGACATCTATTTATGACCATCAACAGGGGAACATCTAGTGGTCAATACAGTAGGGACACATTGAGATAAACAATATGGTAAGGGGAAAAGAGGGGAGAAGATGGGGGAAAAAAAAAAATATATATATATATTTTTTTATTTTTTATTTGTTTATCATGAAAGAATAACAGCACATTACAATGTACGAGGAGCCCTTCGCCTACAACCCTTCACGGGCCGGCAGTGGACTGCCTCGCCACAATCATGACACTTACATGTAGCAAGCAGAAGGACCTATAGATCAAGGTTTAGGTCTCGGTAGCAATACGGATCAAGCAGGGCTACTCCCGCCCGCTAGTCCTGTCTGCGTTGCGATGTGCATTGCGTGTATATAAACAACACCGTACATTTTTATCATTTTCTCCCAACCAAAATCCCATCCCATGAACCCCCCCCCTCCGCAACTGGTCCCATGTGAGTGCTTCTCGTGTGTGGTAGTGTGCGTCCCGGTGGCGTGTTATGGCTCGTGCCACTCTCAACCTCCCAGCATCCCAGCAGGAGCCTCCCAATGTCGCACACAGGCAGGGGTGTAATAGCCTCTCCCATCCAGTGATATACTATAGTGTAGTGTACAGCCCTATCCGGGCTCCATGCGTAGGTCACTGTCTTGGTCTTCCCCCTCCCCCTCTGTGGATGCATCCCCGTCTATTCTGGAGGTTAGGTAAGTCTGGTATAGCCCCCAGAAGTTTTTGGGGCGGCTTCGGGGCGGGAGGAGCTCACTGTATGCGTCTGCTTGAGTGTTGCAGTATTTCATGTCGCTAGACCACCTCTTCAGTGTAGGAAGGGGACCCCTCATCCAGCACAGTGCCACCACCCTTTTCGCAAGGAGCATGCCCATGCTCACCAGCTTCCTCACCGTGACGGGTATCTCCTTTGTGTATCCCATCAGTGCGAGGGCCGGGCTAAGGGTCAAGTCCACTACCTTGCTAAGTTCTGCAAATACGCAGGCCAAGTACTTCTGAACACCTGGGCACCACCAGGCTAAATGCAGGAAGTCCGCCACTGGCGCATGACATCTCTCACAGTGTGGCGTGTCCCGTAGGCCGTACCTGTGCAACCGTTCCGGCGTGTGATACACCCGCTGCAAGAATTTAAAGTGGATCAAACGGTGCCGTCCGTTCAGGGAAATGCGCCTGGAGGCCGCGCAGCAGTACCCCCACATGCCGTCATCAATTGGAGTCCCTAGGTCAGTCTGCCAGGCTAATCGCGCCCTAGTGTAGTGTAGTGCCGTGTGCTCATGGCCTATCCTATAAAGCCTAGAGATCAGTTTCTTCGGGTTCTCAGTATCTATGATGTATACTAGTTCCGGGACTTCAGGGGGTTCTTCCAGGTCGGGGCCCAATAGATCCAGCAGCGCACTCCTCACTCTATGATACTGGAAGCGTTGAAGCACTGAGGCACGCTCCCCCCCCGTGCGCGAGTTGATCCCACGTCTTCACCTTCCCTTGCACAAAGAGGTCACCCATGGTGCGTGCGCCTAATTCGTTGAGGGCCTTGTACACACCAGGCTCCACCAATGTTGGGAGCCATAGCGCCCATTGTATCGGCATGTTGGGTGCGTACATCAGTACTTTGTCTTGGCGCTGCAGTATAGAATGCCAGGCATGGTTAGTGGACAGGAGGGAGTCCAGCACTCCCACTCTGCGGTCCTTGGGTCCGCATATGGTTGCTGGAAGTGGGGTGGGATCCGCGAACAGCCACTCCAGGATCACATGCGGGATGTCCCGGTCACCATGAATCCAGGTGTGGAGATGGGAGGCCTGTGCAATCCTGTAGTAACGCTCCAGGTCTGGAGCAGCCAGACCTCCCTGCTCGTACGGTAATTGTAGCACCTTCCATTGCACTCTAGGTTGTTTACCAGCCCACGCCAATCTCACCAGTAATTTGTTCATGGTTGCAAAGAAAGCCTTCGAAAGGACCATCGGGAGGTTATTGAAGAGAAACAGGAATCTCAGGAGAATTACCATTTTCATCATGGCTATTCTGCCCATCAGTGACAGCGGAAGCTTAATCCAAATCTCCACGTCGTCTACAAGTTTACTGTAGGCTACCCCGTAGTTCTCCCTTAGCATCACATCAGGGTCTGTGTGGAGCATGATGCCCAAATACCTCACCGGTTCCGTGGACCATTGGAGCGGGTAATCCATCTCGAAAGGCTCGGTGATAGGGGTCAGCGGGAAGGCCACTGATTTTGGCCAGTTGACCTTTAGTCCCGAGAGTGCGCCAAACCTCACCACTTCCCTCAAGACCGAAGACAAGTTATTGGCCGGGTCTCTGATGTACAGCAGAGTGTCATCCGCGTACGTGGATATGCCAATCTTGTAAGTAGGGTAGTTGATGGCTTCGTAGGAGTGGTATTCCCGCATCGCGCACGCCAGTGGCTCCGCCACCAGTGCATATAGTAGGGGGGAGAGGGGGCATCCCTGTCTCGTGCCTCTGCTAATGGCAATCGGCTCCGAGACTGCGTCCCCTAGCCTGATCCTCGCCGTGGGCATATGGTAAAGCGCGCCCAGGAGTTGGAGGAATAGCTCCCCCAGTCCCAGCCTCTTCAGTACCCTACGCATGAAGGGCCACTCCACAGAGTCAAAGGCCTTCTCCATATCGAGGAACACCGCCACGGCTCTAGTATCATGCCTAGTGTGCTGCATGGCCCCCATGACAGTGCGGATGTTATAAGTGAGGTTCCTTGCTGGGATAAACCCTGCCTGCTCCGGGGCTACTAACTCCGGGGCTACCAGTGCCAGTCTGGTCGCCAGGACCTTAGCATAGAGCTTAGCGTCCACGTTCAGAAGGGAAAGGGGGCGGTATGAACCCGGAAGATCAGGGGGCTTGCCCGGCTTCAATATTGTGACGATGAGCGCCTCTCTCATCGAGGGCGGCATAGCGCCGTACTCGCATATCTCATCCAAGAGGGTGGAGAGGTAAGGCAACAACTTGTCCTTGTATGCCTTATAGAATGCCACCGTCAGTCCGTCTATCCCGGGCGCACTTTCGGACCTCATGGTGTCTAGCGCGTCCGATATTTCCTCACGGAGTATAGGGGACATCAGGAATTCCCTCTGCCAGTTCTCGAGGAACGGCATCTTAATATAGCCTAAATAGTTGTCGATTTGGTCTTCTACCCCAGTGATCTTGGTAGTATATAGGTCCTCATAGAATCTCCGAAATTCCGCCAGAATGTCCTCCTCCGTAGTGACTCTCTCCCCCCCCGGAGTTTGCAGTTCCGGGATTGTCTGCCTGCGCCTAGTGCCCTTCATTATCCTAGCTAGCAGTGCTCCAGGCCGTTCTCCTTCTCCATAAGAGCGCGCTGTCGCGTACTTTCCTAGGTGTCTAACCTCCCTATCCGCCTCCTCCTGAAACTCTTTCAGTAGGCCCTGCAAGGACTCATCCCCGAGTGGCGCCGGGTCCAGTAGCTGGCGGCGTTCGCAGTACGCAATCTGCCCCTCAAGATACTTAAGCCTGTTCCTAATAGCCTTGATGACACTGGAGTGTTTTGCCATGACTACCCCCCTGACGTAAACTTTGAATGCCTCCCAGACTGTCCCAAACTTGTCCACTGAGCCTACGTTAGTGGCGAAGTATGTATCTATGTCCTCCCCCAGGTCAGCCCTAAACGCCTCATCTAGTAGTGAGTATGGCGGGAAGCGCCACGTGAACGGAGGGATCCTCTGCTTGGGAGTGGTCAGTACTAGCACTACCGGGGAGTGGTCCGACAGGGTGCGGGGGAGCACCCTGCAGCCCAGGACCATGGGAAGCAGCGTGTGTGTGGACAGCCAGTAATCTATCCTGGTATGGATGTTATGGTACGCGGAGTAGTGTGTGTATCCCCCCTTGTCGATGTGCCTATCTCTCCAAACGCCTACCAGCCCTAGCCGCAACATTTCAGCCTGCATCTGCAGAGCGGCCGCCGCCGGGCGCCGGGAGGGGCCCGCCGACCTATCCAGCTCTGCATTAAATGTGAAGTTGAAGTCCCCCCCCAAAGCATTCTATCAGCGGGGCAGTCAGCGCAGTGGGCCGCCACCGCCGCATAGAAGTCAGGGGAATCGTAGTTCGGACCGTAGATGTTCATGACTAGAATGTCGTGACCCTTGCCCACGCACCTGCTCAACACAAACCGTCCTTCCGGGTCCGCTTTCAGTAGTGTGAGAGACAGCTTGGATTTCGGGTTGACCCATGTAAGAACCCCCCTTGCGTGTGTGGTGAAGCCCGCGTAAGTGGCGTTTCCCTGAAGCCCCCTATGCGTGAGCATGTTGCTGGTGTCGGGCAAGTGAGTTTCCTGCAAAAGCGCCAGGTCTATGTGGTGTCGGAGTAGGTACTGCAGCACCTTGCGGAGTTTTCGGTAATCATTTAGCCCCCTAACGTTCCATGTAACAGCCTTGAGAGTCTCTGTGTCACTCAGGAGGTCATCATGTGATGCATCAACCATAGTCCCTAAAGAAGCACATTAATGTCAAGGCCCTGCCATTCACCACCCCCCTCCGTCCATAGCATCCGCCTACGCCCTCCGAGGAGCACCACAGTTCAAAGCACAGTTTGGACCCCCCCCCCGAACAGTTCTGAACCCAGAACCCCCAACACCCCCCCACCCACAGACCACCAAGCCCAACCTGGTGTGACCGAGTCCTCCAACTCTCGCGTCCCCCCGCCTCCCACAGTCACCCAACCCCCAACCTGGTGTGACCGAAGTTCCAGTGCCCCTCCCCCCCCCCACATTCAGACCCATGCAACAATTCCCCATACCAGCTCGATCCGAGCCGTAATCGCAGTATGCGCCGGGGCAGAGGTAGCCTGTGTAGTCCTTTTGTCGTCCTCTTCCCCACTGGGACTATCAAACAGTGTCCTTCAGCTTGCCCCTTCGCCAGCGCCCCGTTAACAAGATTTAGCAGTGTCTGCTAAGCTCCACAGTTCACCAATGTGTGCGAGTGCTCACCCCTCCGTCCCCCCACACCCAGATTCTCCAGTACCCTCCTGTGTCTCGCATTTGGGGGCTAAGACCCGCCTAGGGCAGTTCCAGTAGCGCAAGCGCAGCCCCCCCAGTGGTCCCAGTACATATCACACAAATCTCACCCACAGGTCAACGTGTACCAGTCCAGGGCCTGTGGCAGTGCGCTCCGAGCGGCTATCTCCATTAGTCCAACGAGGGGAATCAGGGGTGCTGGAGCGATCAGTTAAACGGATTGCACTGCTTACCGCCCTCCGTTACTCAGTCCTGTTCCTCGAGGTCCCCATTACAGTTCCGTTCCGCCGTGTGTGGGCTCGGGCTCCCCCGGGCATCTTTCATCCAAACCTTCAAGGATTTTTGCAGTTCTTTGGGATCCGTGAAGAAATGCGAGTGCCCCTGCCTGTTGATGCGCAGTCTCGCTGGGTATAACATGGCGTAGTCCAGGCCCAGGTCTCTGAGCTGCTGTTTGTATGGAACAAATCTCCGTCTCTCCTCCTGTACCTTCGAAGTGAAGTCCGGGTATAGCGATATGTTCATTCCCTCGTACTGTAGTTTGCCCTTTTCACGGGCCGCTCTGAGGGCAGCGTCTCTATCCCTGTAATTTAACAATTTCGCTATAATCGGCCTAGGGTTGGCGCCCGGGGGGGGCCTCGGGCCGAGGGTGCGATGGGCGCGTTCCACTATGAACATTGGCGAGAAGGTGTCGTCCCCCAGCATCGTCTTCAGGAGCTTTTCAATAAACAGTTCCATTTTGCCCGTTTGGGTCGACTCAGCCACGCCCGTGACGCGGATGTTGGAGCGCCGGGAACGCGCCTCCAAGTCCTCCGACTTCTCCTGGATGACCTGAAGTAATCTACCAAATTGTTTGCGGTCCGAGTCCCACTCGGTTTGCGCCTCCTCCGCCTCAGTGAGTCTGCGTTCTGCCATGTCCAGCCTCTCCGCGTGCTTGTCCACTCGTTCTGTCATCCGGTCCATCCGATAGGCCAGTGCATCAATCTTGCTTCCAATGGCCGACATACCCTCCTGCAGCCCTTTCTCCATAGTGGTAAGCATCTCTTTTATCTCGGCGCATAGTGAGGGACTCCGGTCACCAGCCGTGTTCGGAGACTGGGCAGCCGGTTGTTCCGGTTCCTTCTGTCTTCTCTGCTCGAACGTCAGCTTCGTTTGCGTCCGGTCTCCCTTGCCCATTGTGAAGATTCGGGGAGGCAGTGGCTCTCTTCGACGGGGGACTCACTGTATGCCGGAGCTACGTGTTTGCACCCTCGCTGGCAGTGAGTGGCTGCAGTGGTGCTGTAAGCTGGGCTGCGTGGGGAGCGCGGCCTGCTGGGGCCCGGTGTCGCCACTTATGCCCGTGATTATCCTCCGGAATGGCCGGAAGGTCGCCCTCCAGTATCCCCAATGTGGCCCAGGGCAGCAAAAGAAGTCCGTTCTCGTGGGGGGAGACCTCTGCCCCCCGGAGGCTGCCCGCTCCCTGATCAAAGCCCAGCACTCCTCAGCTGTGGGGATGCATGCCAGGCTGGGGCCCGGGCCGAGCCTACCTTCGGGGTGTTCCGCGGTCGCCACGTGGTCCGCAACCGGCCCTGCAGTCGCACCGGTGTCTCCCTCGCTGCCCCCGCCGGCTCTCAGGTGTGTGTCAGCACCTCCGGTGCGCGGTTCCACAGCGTGGGGCAGTCGGAGGGCCAGTCACCGCCAGGTATCGTCAGACCCCCAGCCGTCCGCTCGCCTCTGCCGCACGTCGGGTGACGTCGCTCGGCCTCGCCGGGCAGGAAAGGCCGGGGATTCGGGCCTGGTCCGGCGTCAGTAGGGCAGTCGGGCAAAGTAGGGTTTCCCTAGGCCGATTTCCGCCAAAATTGCAGCCGGAGATCCGTTAGGGATAGGGGGGACGACGTCCGCTGGTTATTCGTGTGTGGCACTGCTAATAAAGGATTAATGCCGGATAGGTGGTGGCGCTGGCTCGGAGCTCCGCTCTTACGCGTCCGCCATTGACGCCGGCTAGCTCCGCCTATATATATATATATATATGAAAGGAAATATATAACAACAAAAAAAAAAATATATAATAGGGAGAGTGGGTAAGAGGTATATCTCACAGAGGGTGTTTAAAATTGGAAAAAATGGAGTAGGAAAACGAATTAAAGAAAAGGAGGGGGAAAAAAAAAAGAAGGGAAAAAGGGGAAAAAAAAATTAAAAAAAAATAAAATATGTATATATATGTATATAGATATATAATATATATGTATGACAAATGTATGTTATATGTATATATAAATGAAAGGAAAATTAAAATAATGGAACAAGAACTCTGACCCGAAAGTCATGTGGAAAGTTTTGTGATAAACTTTAGTATTATTACTCTCTATAATTATGACGGTTTCCCAAAAAAAAAAAAAAAAAGAGAGATCTTACTTAAGTATGCCGACCAATACTTTAACTATGTAACAGACCTGGGCAAAGGGAACTCCATAGAGAGACAAATCTGGCACCAACGGCCAGAACAACTAAGGGGGGGTTTTCCAGGGAGGGATGGGGGAGGGGAAGGGGTAAAATGATAAAATATCCTCACTGTTCAGTCACTGTTCCAAAATCACAATTTTCATTAAATATACTTTTATCTCTATTCTGTTTAATTTGCATTGGGAGATCCAACTCTCTATTGAGTTGGAATAGGGGTTTAGAAATTAGCTGATGGGAATAAAATTTTTGTCCTGGAATGTCAATTGCCTGCGTGTCAAGGGTAGGAGGTACAGAATACTGCAATACCTGAGGGACTCTCCAGCGCAGGTCATTGTCATTCAGGAAACACATCTCCTTCAACACGAAGTGAAGGATATGTTGAGTAGAATCAGATGGGTAGACTGTTTTATTTGCACTAACCATAATGCAAATATTCGTGGTATACTAATTATTTTTAAAAAGCAAGTAAAAGCTCAGATTATTACATATGAGGAGGATTTCAGTGGGAGATGGTTATACGCTAAAGTTAGTCTAGACAATAGTATATATAATTTGGTTGGTTACTACGGTCCCAACCAGGATGACCCCTCATATTTGAATAAAATTCACAGTCCGCTACTAACAACTCAAGGTCCAATAATTTGGATGGGAGACTTTAATGTGGTACTTAACCCAAAATTGGATAAATCCCCCAATTCAAAGGCACTAACTTTTAAGAAATCCAGGCAGGTATTGGGGGATGTTATGTCAGCACTCGGATTGGCAGATCCATGGAGGGAGAGAGCTGGGGAGGTACTCGGTGTATCATATCATAACTATAAATATAACCATAAGTCGAGAATTGATTACGCCCTTTTCAGTTATTCATTAAGAGATCCCCTAAAAGACTTAACATATTTGCCCTCACACTTATCGGATCACTCCGCTATATCTTTCTCTCTACAATCGGTCCAGCAATCCTCTCAGACTTTATGGTCATTTGACCGCACGATTCTCTTAGAGGAAGAGGAAATAGACCTCCTCATCCAAGAAACAAAAATTTTCATGGATATAAATATTAACTCTACTCAGCTAAATACAGTATGGGAGGCCTATAAAGCGTATTTGAGAGGCTATATTACCAACAGGGCCTCTTACAGAGGGAAAATTTATAGAGCAAGGATCGCCAATATCGAAAACGATATTGCATATTTGGACCAACGTATTGGTTCCGGAAATGCGACTAATACAGAACTAGAACAGCGTAAAGACTTAAAAGAGAAGCTAGAAAGCATTCTTCAGGAAAGGGTTGCACTGAGATGGGAAGTAAGTAAGCTCTCCAACTTTGAATATGGTGAGTCCGCAGGTAAGGTCCTCGCCTGGAAAATTAAATCGGAGCAGGCAAAAAAACATATAAAACATATTATTGTAGAGGGCGAGACATTGGAAAGATCGTCTGTTAAAGAAATTGGAAAAGCTTTTTTGGAGTTTTTCCAACAAATATATAAGGAAGAAACTTTGGAGGACCCCATCTCAAAACTTAGATGGTTGGAGAAGATTACTCTTCCGACTCTCAGCCCTGAACAAAGAGATCGTCTCGATAGGCCCATTTCAGAGGAAGAAGTGAGGGAAAGCATCAAAAAGGTGAAGAGGGGTAAGGCAACTGGCCCGGATGGTCTACCTGGTGAACTATTGCGGGTCGTAGCACCCGAAATAGTCTCGGTGTTGACAAGACTCTTTAATGATATTCTAATAAACGGTGTGACTCCTCCTAAATCATGGGGCGAGGCGATTATTGTCCTGATTCCGAAACCCGGGAAAGATCCAACCAAGTGTGGCTCATATAGGCCAATCTCGCTTCTAAACAGCGATTATAAGATCTTTGCAGCGGTGTTGGCGAATCGGTTGGGAAGGGAGGCTGGCTCAATAATCCACACTGACCAAAAGGGTTTCATAAAAGGTAGACAACTTTCAGACCTTACCTACGACTTAATTGGGGCAGTGGATATCGCCTCTACGTTCTCTCTTCCTTTGGCCATTATGACCCTCGACGCTACCAAAGCCTTCGACCGTGTAAATTGGGCATACTTAGCTGAAACCATGAAGAAATTCGCATTTGGTCCAAATTTTCGGAGATCAATTGATCTCTTATATGCAAATCCTAGTGCAAGGATTATGGTTAATGGCGTATGTACCGAGCCCTTTTTGATTACTAGGGGGACAAGACAGGGATGTCCCCTGTCCCCTTTACTTTTTAACATATACATTGAGCCACTTGCACAATCTTTTAGGGACGACTCAAGAATTTCCCCATTTAAATTTGATGGTTGGGAAAGGAAAGTAGGGCTATACGCCGACGACATTGTAATCTACACCAGTGATCCAGTAAATGCTTTTCCCATAGTGGTAGAAAAAGCTAAGGAATTCGGAACTATATCAGGCTACGACATCAATGCTGATAAGACTGAGTTAATGACATGGAACATTGCCAATCCGGGTGTTGGGGTGACGCCCTCAACTAGCTCAATACGTTACCTCGGAGTTAAAATAACACAAGACATTGAAGCCTTAGCAAAAGCAAACCTAGACCTGGTTGCCAAAGAGTGTAGGGCCCTTCTGAGATCCTGGGTAGGTCTTAGACTTTCAATTTTTGGGAAGGTTAACATAGTAAAGATGTCTATCCTCCCGAAACTGACTTTTATTTTCAACACAATTCCTATTGCATTTGACCCCAAGCAACTTCTTAAGTGCCAACAAGAAATAAATTCTTTCATCTGGGGCTATAAATCCACGAGGTTGGCTTGGAAAAAACTGAGGAGGAGGAGGGAGAAAGGGGGATTGGCCCTCCCAGATTTGCAATACTATTCTTGGGCGTTTCAGCTTTCCCATTCAAGAATGCTATTGAAGTCACCAGATCTTACTTCAAATGGGAAGCTATTTAGAGCTATGCTGGTAGGGGCAAACCTCCCATTAGATGGGTTTTTATTCAAGTTCGGAGATCGAAAGTTTTTCAAGAAGGTGAGGCTGAAGACCCTACTATCACAATTAAAGTCATGGGTACAAATTAGACGCAGAGTGGGGTTGGCCTACTATTCTAATTATGCTCAAATTTGGGACTCCCCCGGGCTGCCAATGTGCCTACAGGATTCTCTGGCAACCCCCCTAATCACAGCTGGGCTTTCTAGATGGGGTGAACTGCTTTGTGGAAACATCTTGATACCGTGGGAAGTTCTTAGGGAGAAAGTAGGGCCGACACTGTCAAGATTTAAATACACACAAATTAGCAGCTGGGCCAGAGAATTAATCAGGAAGGACCCTAATACTGGGAAAATCAGTCCTTTAGAACAACGGCTAGTCGAAAAACAGATAGGAGGTAAGGAGGTGGCTCTTTGGTATTGGTCCATACTGGAAGAGATAGATGGGGATTTTCAACTTCCAAGGGAGATATGGGGCAGAGAAATTGAGGAATTGGACGAGGATAGTTGGATAGAATCCTTTACCCTTCTGTATAAATTGGTAAAACCCGCTTGGCTTAGACGAAATCACCTGTTCACTTTACACCAGGCATATCTTACCCCTTTACGTCTATCCAAATATCAAGAGGGGAAATGTTGTAATAAATGCCAACTGCCAGCAGCTTCCGACATACACATGTTTTGGGACTGCCCCCAAATAGCTACCTATTGGATGAAGATCAAAGTAACTTTGGACTCAATTATCAAAACCAACATTTCCTTATCCCTACCATTTGTCATTCTTGGCTTCGACCGGAACATCACTGGGGCAGCACGGTCATTTTTGTTCTATGCCATCCTGTTGGCAAGACGGCAGATATGCATGCATTGGGTGGATATCACCCCTCCCACTCACTCAGCATGGCTAACCTCATTATACGAAACCTCAAAGGTTGACTTGAAAAGATCATGTAGAGTCCAGAACCTCACATTCTGGAAACTTTTGACAGAGTGGAAGTGAAGCCCTTTTGGGTTTTTTTTTTTCTCCCAAATATCCGATGATTAAGCCCATCTACTCAACAATTCAGTATTATGGTCTGCCTAGATTTCGACATGTATATACTGACTTCACTGTCACGAAATTGCCTTGAGACATCGTCACAAGATATACGGACGTTCAACCAACCCATAAAAATCTCTGCCTAACTGTGTAGCGGCTCAATTTCCAGGGCATTGCTCCCAATGGCGGTGAGCTGGCTGGGTGGTTAACTCCACATCTAAGGGACGTGTGTCGGGCAGATGAGGATAAAAAAAAAAAAAAAAATTTTAAGAAAAAAATGTGAAAGAAAAAAAGAAGAAATTAAAAAAATAAGAAAAAAAAAAAAAGACAGCGATGACTCAGTCCTTTTCTGCAAATAACATGAAATTGCTTTAATGAGGAAACTTTTTCCAGTTCCTGCTTCTCCACTCACGTACAGTCGGACAGGCTTCAACGACGTACATGAGCACTGTTTCTTCTCATGACTTAATCCATGATCAATTTGGTTGGTAACTTCGTCATATATTTTCCTCTGCTCAACGTTGAGTTGTCTTTCCAAATCTTCTAAGTTAACCGCATCTTCCTGAGCATGTGCCATGGCTCTTTCCACTTCAATCATGGCAGTGGCAGCTTCATTTTCGATAACTGGTCCTCCTAGTGGATCCTGACTCAATGAAGTGGAACTCTGACTGTCCTGAGAACTGTCTCTTGCAATCTCGGCTGCAATTGTTGCTTCCTGCTCGATTTCTGCATTCAACATTTCTAGATATTTTGGAAAAACAGGACATTCTATGGACTCCTTGGCTGCATTGAAAGAATCTTCATAACAGAGGAAATCTCCAAGCAGTTCCTCTTCTGCACGCCAAGGCTTGAAAAGTTGCAAAAGAGCTAAATAGAAAAACTCTTTTCTTTCAGGAGATTCGCAATTCAATTTTCGATGATTAACCAATTGGCATTTTCTTTGCTTGACCAGACATCCCTCACTTCCAATTACAGCATACACTCCTTTATCAATATCTTCTTTGATGTTCCTCTTGAATATGTAATTTTGTAGAACCTCATACAGACAAACATTCTCGAGATGACTGCTTCTATTTGGATAATATGTATCCAACATGTTGGTCTTCAAAATATCTGTACTGTTTGGCTCCTTATCCGCCAAATACTCAATTTCCCGTACAGGTTTCAGAACTTGATTACGTGTTGCAGCAAGACCAAGACTCACCCAAATTATACTCCTAGATTTGGCATAGAGACTTGCTGAAGATAACCGATCAGAACATTCGTATGCTCCGATGTCTCGATGCGACAAAAAAAAAAAAAGATATACCCCAAATATCCAGACCTATTGATATGTATGTGTGTGCACTATTTCTATAGCGGAACCCTATGCAAGAAGCTGCAGAGCGCACTACAGGGTCAATGACGGCCATTAAGGCCATGAGAGATGGGCGAGGAAGCCGGTTAGTGGATGGTTAATACATTGTGATCTCTTTTTTATTTTTTGTATGAAAATGCTTTATTAAAGAGTAAAAAACAAAACTTTTACAACAAAGGAAAAACATCATTGTCAATCCAAGCAAATATTGACATATAATATGGGCTAATGCACAAATCTAATAAATAGAAGGGAGAAAACAAACATATAAAAACCATGTGAAGTAAACCTAGCATATAATAATAAACGATGAACGTAAACTTGAATTGAAATATATACCTAAAATGCTGAGAACAAAATGCATTTAAACATTTTCTTATAAAAAAGAAAAATCAGTAAAAGAAGTTAGAAGAATAACGTTGTCACCTTTTAAAAAGGTGAACATTCAACTTTTACCTAAATTGAAGCGGGGTGGGAGCAGTCCTGGGGATACGGGGATGTTTGTCCCGATGCTGGGTCCATAGATGGAAAAGGCCTGCAGCCGTCTCTTGCTTTTTTTTTTTTTTACAGCCAGATGGTTCAACAGGTTAGTGTCACCGCTGTACAGCTAGACTTTCTGATTTTTTTCCAATGTATTGAACAAAGTCCTTGCACTGGTGGGTCATCAATGTGACTCCCGCCACCCTGTGATCTTCCCCCCACCTTCTCGCTCCCCCAATTTGTTATCATAGCTATGTTGTGTTTAAACTTGTGCAAAATCTGATTACAAAAATGAATACAATATTGGGTCTGTGGTCTTTCTTTCATGTAGAAGGTAATTCTAACACTTAAACTAAGCCTGGTTCTAAAATTGGGCATTTTGACTTTCACTTGAAGGACACCTGGGGATAAAAGTATGATCTGGGACCTTTTGGGGGACTCTAAATGATCCTCCTAGTATGGAAATGTGGTTTTGTTTTACCTCACTCACTCATTAATTCTTTCTCTGTATTGAACACCGAATAATTCACATACGTTTTTCTGTAGTCTGCACTGTAATGTTCTGAATGTTGAATGCATTCTCAACTTTATATCTGTTTATATTCCTTCTAAGCACATTACCACCCTCATCGGAGGGTTTCTGAGCACCCTTTGTTTTGCAAGTTATTAGTTATCTAGAGTGCCCTAATATTCCAGCCTCTAGCGAAGGAAGAGGCGCTAATCTAGGTACTGACATGGAGGCTGCCGTGAACGCCAAACCCCTGTCACTGACTGAACTTGTATCCTCTGCAGGCCACGGGGACCACGTCAAGTGCTTCTACTGCGACGGAGGCCTTCGTAACTGGGAGGTGGACGATGACCCCTTGATCCAGCACGCCAAGTGGTTTCCCAGGTAAACTGATTTTAAGCCAAATATGAGATGTGGTTGGTTGTGGTGGAGAGTGCCGGCCCCATCACTGGGGCATTTCCCGGCCAGCACCTGCTTCCTGAGCTCTCCATTGGATGCCCCTATGCGCGAGCCTTCTGGGTTTGCGTCGTCAGATTTCAACGATTGCAATTCTAATTCCCCCCCTCCTTGTTGACATGACTTGATTTTGTGAACTCTGATACCAATGGCAACAAGTCATTCTTTTACACTAAACAAACATGGGGACTGGGTGAGAAGAAACAGAGGGTCACTTGGACAAGACTCCATCACACTGGTCTCTATTCCCTGAAGCAGTAATGGCTGTATGTCTGCCTTTTATTGTCCTCTGTGGCAAAGGTGGGGGCAGTTGGGGGAAGGAACACTGACAACAGAAGTAGGGAGGGCTGTTGAGGGGCAAACCTGGACAACAAGTGAGGACTGGTGGAGGCAAGCAACTTGAAGAATGGAGGGAGAGGGCGGTTAAAGGGTAAGAAGATGGACAGTGGAGAAGGGGAGAAGTGCAGGAGGGGGCCAGCTGAAAGAGACACTCTGGTAGACTGCTTAAACACAAAGAAAAAAGTTGCACCTACAAACATGAGCAGCGGAAGGAGATCAGAAATTCACCCACACTCCAGGGGAGTGACAAACTCAGTGGAAGGAATATGACAGCACCTGACCAATAAGAAGCCAGGAAATAAGTGAGCCTGAAGCCAGCCAGTGGTAAGCAATGGGCGGTCTCTAAGCCCATTGATTGGAAATGAAATCTATTAGAGACAGCTTGAGCGCTGCCTAGGTGAGACACCAGCTTTGAGCGACATCTCTCCCTCCACGCTTCAAGCGAGTCGCTTCTCCTGTTCAGACAGATTTTTAAGAGGTGATGAGAGCAGTCTTGTGGAATATCCACTCCTTTCACTCCTTGATGCTGCTTATAAAATCTTTGCACGGCCCTTACTGCAAGCTGTTGAGACTTTGGTAACACTGTAGGGTTAAACCTAAGAGCTGTGGGGTTTAGACCCCACAATCTACTGTTGGCCACTCATCTGCTTGAATTCTATCTTGTGTAGAGCTTCAGGTTCGCAAACAGGGGTCTCTTTTAATTTCCTTCCACACAGACTGGCTCAAGTCCATGTGGGCCCCTGGGAGGACGGAACCACTAGGGTAAAGGTGCGTAAGTCCCAAACAGTGTGTTTAATGGATGGTGTACCTGCATCGCTCTCCAGCCAGGCTAATCCTCCATGGTTGAGGGGACCGCTGTCCCCAACTGATCCTATGGCCATGATTGGCTGTCACATGTCACGCTCCTGGTCTTAAACACTGACCACTGGCCCCGGAGCCCTACTGCTTAACAAGATAATGAGCAATTGTATCCATGCAAGACTTGGTAGATATGAAACCAATCAAACTGATGTGTTAATGGTGTAAAGTATGAGGTGGTTCCAAACATCAGGGTTTTAACAACAAATTGTGTTTCAAAATATGTAGACCACATTGTTTTTGCAAAGGTAGAAAATTCTGTTTTATTAGGTTTTAACCGCAGTTCAATAGTTGCACTGCTCCAGTGAGACTCCCTGGCTAAAAGTGCACCAGTTCTTCCTTCTGGGAAGCCAGGATCAGCTGCAGAGTTTGACTACAAGAGGTTTGAAGGCTGGGCATTTACCTGCTCCCTTGGACTTCCAGCAGCTTTAGGCATAGGAAGCCCCCTTGTATGGAGTGCCCTTGCAGTACAGAAGGGAGAAGGCATTCATTCATTTTATTGCATTTCTGACCAGAGAAGGCACTTTAAGTTTAGCAACAGTGTTTGAATGACTGTCTTTCAAGAGCACTTGACCACTACTGTGTGCACTTTAAAGAAGCAAGTGCTGGGAAGCAAGATTGCGGTCACTCGGGAAGGAATGTTCATTTAAGAAGCAACTGATCACCGAGAAGTCACTGACTAGTTATGAAGTTTTAACTTCAAACCAGCGTCACCAAGGGTTACTTTTCTGGCCTGGTGCATTTTGTAATGGTTGTCATATGAAAAGATTCTCCAGAGGGTTTTGTTGCGGACTTGTTCCCACCTCACACGTGTGTCCACTTAAGGCTCTTGTGCACCCTGGAGCTGGGCGAGTAAGATGGAGTTTAACCGGTTACCACAGAGAGGGGTTCCCCTCCAGTCACTATCCATGCAGTGAGATTTCTTTAATTTGTGCTGTAATGTTACCATATGAGTACATTCAACGCTGGATGTGATTACACGGATACGAAGGCTAGAACTGTTTTGTAGTAAAACGTTCTACTGTTAGGTAAGGTAAATGTTGATTAAATTCTAGGCCATGTTTTTGGATCTAGTACATTTCCACAGTAACCAGTGCATCATAGTCCCTTTCTGGCTGCATCTCCCTGGTGCACATTGTGAACGTTTCTGTCACTTGGTGGGAATTTTAAAAGCTGTTTCTATCCCGGCTCGTCTACTCCCTTAGGTGTGAGTTCGTGCAGCATGTCCTGGGGGAGTCTTACATCGCCGGCGTCCAATATCGGTACTTCGGAACACCGGAAGATCAGGTAAGGTGCATGGTCTGTCGGGGAGCTTGTTTATTGTGCAAAGGTGGGGGGGGCTCACCCTTCAGAGTACAAGGGATAGAGGGAGAAGGGCACCTGGGTACTCTGGGTAGAATCTGGTTCAAACTGGTTCCATCTGATGGTGACTCCTTGGACAATGCTGTATCCCTGCCTTTTGCACCTGAGCTGGTGATACTCACCTCACTTGCCCCCTGCACCTCGCTTCCATTGGCATTCCATTTGAAAGTGGTCGCATGGCACAATAATGGGTACTGTCCTTTTTAGTGAACTTTTTGTGCCAAGCAATCCATGTCTAAATCCTCAAAGGCAGTCTTGTGACGCCAGAAGGTTCTTTTATTTTTTGGCTGGTTTGCTAGTGGGATGAGGGTAAGTAAGTTGGTTTGCCCAAACCTACTTACCCTCTGGAGACAAGGAGGGTTGGATTAAAGAAGTGCAGGTAAAGCCTGGGAGTAGGCCTTGGCAGTAGCTGCTCTGTTGTACTGCCCTGGGTGCCACACATTCACATCTGTCTGGGCAGCTGGTTCAAGATGCGCTCTGTCTAGTGACTATCTTGTCTCTTTTAGCAGGTTGTGCAGGAGACAGAGACCAGCCCGCCGCAGCACCGAGGTGAGTCCATGGCCTGCGCAGCAGTGTTGACGCATCTCATCCTGCTTGTTCCTTGGTAGCCCTGACCGTGGCCCTGTTCTGGGCTCGCTGTGAAGCCAGCAGGTGGACCTGCTGAGGTGTCTCCAACCAGTTCAAGCAGTGTTGATCAAGAGCTCATTGGTGTTCATCCGTACAAATGTTAAACAGAAGTCCTTTAACTAGATTCACTCTCTCGAGCAGGAGGTGAGCTGTCTCTTTAAATGACCTCTGGCAAATACCTGTGGACCATCTGATTGCCCATTGTGTGGAATTAGTCATATGGGCGAAGGAACCCCTCCTGATGACTTAACACTTTACTTTGAAGACACAGCCTGGACCGGTTCCCACCAGAAGCACCTGTAGGTCTGTCTTGAGAGAGCAGTAGATCGCCTGACTACGTTTTAATCAGAAAAGTGACTGACTTCTGACCATGTTGAACTGTAGTCAGCGGTCCTTTTCCTTCTGCTCACCTGTGAGGAGAGAACAGATTGCAGAGATGGATTGGGATGGATGGAGACACAGGGGGTCAGAACTGTCCCTCTGGGAATAATCCTTGAAAACCAATCCGTCTCCACCATATAGAAATCCGGTGTAGGTTGTGTAGGTTTATCGCTTTACTCTGCTTCTTGCAGCATTGTGTAGATTCCTAGGTTTCCCTGAAATGAGTACAAGTCTCTACACCAGAAATACTCCACGTCCTACCTGCTTCTGTTGCTGGAAGGACCGCAGGCCTTCTTTAAATGTTTGTTTTTCAAGCTTCAACGTTCACAGAACTAAATGAGCGGAGTTTTGGGTGAGCGCTCAAGGGAGGCTTCAGGGACACTTGTCTCCTTCGATGGACGTTCCTATGAACTTGTCTGGAGGCCCTTGCAAGCTGTAGATGTGCTTTCCATCACCCATGCTGGGTTTCAGGATTGTGTTGGTTCTGCCAACTCTGCACTGGTCTTAGACCGGTGGTGGACCCCCACAGACCAGTGGTGGACCCTCAGACTGGGAGACCCACAGACTGGTGCACCCAACAGTTGGAGTTGTAATGGTCACTCTTGCACATATTGCATGGCCGGGTCTTTGTTTTCAGCCTCTCGTTAGCTAAACTAACGACCCAGCGGCCTCACTGGGTAGAGATTTTGTAGCCGGTCCAGAGTTTTAAGAATGGTTGCGTTCAATTGCAAGACTCGCACTGCAAAAGAGTTCATTCCACTCTGTTGGTACATGCAGATCTAATCTTATGATGGAGAGTGTTAGAAATGGGGTAGCGTGGTGCAGAGCCGGTGGGCCAAACTCCGGAGGAAATGTGTAAAGCATTCGCGCAGCACACACAGGCGACACACCAGGCACACTGCAAAAAGAGACTCCACACCAGGTTAGGTGAAAAACAGTATGTATATTGTAAAATAAACAGCCAGCACCGGGGAATAATTCACAGGGGGACTGTTAGAACTGGCTATTTCTGGTAGGCCAAGGCTGACGCCAAAGCCAGGCAGAAACCACCATTCTAGTCAGGGCAAGGAAGTCACACGCCAAGATAACCCCTGCTCACCCCCTTGGTAGCTTGGCACAAGCAGTAAGGCTAAACTTGAAGGCAATGTGTAAAGCATTTGCGTCAGCGCACAACAGCAACAACATACTAGGCACACCACAAAAGAGACTCCACACAAGGTTATTATAAAAATACCTTTTGTATTGTAAAAGCACATCAGATAAAATCACACATATACATGGTGCCAATTGGCACGGGCAATATTCACAGGGATTATTCACAAGACAGGGCCACAAGGGCCACTGTCACAATCAGCACTTTAGTAGAAATGAAATACTATCAGAACTTAGACTAAAAGAATATAAAATCACTGTAGCACAAAGTAACAGTTATGAATCACATCCAGTAACTACTGGGAACAGGTAAGTACACACTACGCAACCCTAAACCCCTTAGGAGCATGTCACGCAGGGAACCAGGACCTCACTAGGACCACCTGTACTAAAAAGGACAACCACCTAAGTATCACACAGCGTTTAGGGGTCTAGGAAAGAACACATTACCCATGATGCATAAATATACATTCAGAGGAGTAGAAAAGGGAAACACATGACGCATAAACCTACACATTCAGCGGTGTTTAAGAACAGAGCACATGATGCAATGAAATACATTCAGGGGTGCAGCGCAAGAGGACACATGACGCCTAAAACATTCAGAGGTGCAGCGCAGGGAAAAGAAAGACACATAATGCCTAAAAACATTCAGAGGTGCCAGAGCAATGCAATAGCGCAACAATCACATGAGGCCTAAAAACCTTCAGAGGTGCAGGAATAACACATGATGCAAGAGATCACATTCAGAGGTGCAATAACCATATACTTGCGCAGCAACTCACATCAGCCACCACCGGTGGCAGTCCCTAGGCCAGCGGCCTTGTTGGGGCTCAGACGCCCTGAGTCTCAATGTCAGGGTGCGCTGCCATGCAGCGCCAGTCTCAAAGTACAAAAAGCCTAAACGTGGCAGCTGCCCACAAAGTGTTGGGCAACTGAAGACCAACAAAACTGCGCCAGGGCCCTCACTGGCCCTTAGGCGCCAACTGCGCCACTGCTGGAGCCACACAGGCTCTGGGCATATCGCACATGCCCCGGACGTTGGAGCCACAGAGGCTCTGCTACTGCAAATAGCCAAACGTTGGAGCCACACCGGCTCTTAAAACAATGGTGCCCCCAAGAGCCTCACCGGACTCTAACCCTCACACTCGGAGGCAGGAAGGGACGAGCACCGACAATGTGCCCCGAAGCCCCCTCTATCGAGTATGGCCCTCTCTGGAGCCAAACGGGCTCGTAAACATCATATGGCCCCTCTGAGCCTCTCTAGGCTCACGCACGTTGAGGCGACCCACTGCCAACTGGGGCCGCCCTTGAAGCCCTCGTGGCTTCGCACTGACAACAGGCGCGCTCTCGCGCCACTGGGGGGGGGGGGGGCGGACACAGACAACGTGTCCCGGCGCCCCTCCTCCCTTCTGCCCCACTCTGCCCGGCCCTCAGCCCAGACTCACCGGGTCTCCTGTGCGGCGGGGGCGGGGCTCGGCGGCCACAGAGGAGCTCCTGCTCCTCGCAGACTCTCCTCGCTTGGCCCGGTCCCCCGTCTCGGGACTGGGACGCAGAGTGGAGCCAGCCAGGCTCCCGGGGGCAGTCTCTTCTCTCGCTGCAGGGCTCCCTCGGCACACGGGAGCCCTGTTAACCGGCCGCCACCTTTCTTCCTCGCCGCCTCATCTCCAGCAGGTCACGAGCGATGGGCCAATCCCATCGCGGCTCCTTCGGCGAGCCCCCAGTGACGCCAGAGCCTCTGCAGGCGTCTCGATCAACCGGAGCGCGACTCTCCGGGGCAGCGGCCAATCAGAGCGCGTCTCTCCTTGGGGCTCGGCCAATCCGGTCGCGGCCCCTTTGTGGTTTGTTTTCACCGCGGCAGATCGAGGTGGGCACTCGTAAATAATTAAATAAATACGGGCCAGAAGCCTCAGCGCGTCCAGCGCTAGAAGCGAGCATCAAAGCGCTCCTAGCACTAGAAAGTCCAGAGAAAGCGCCCTCAAACGCTTGGGGGAAATGAAGCGCTCCAAAGCGCTAGAAAGCAGGCAGAGCGCTCCCAGGCGCTCAGGGGGAAGCACAGCGCCTCCAGGCGCTAGAAATCAACTCCAGCGCTCTCCACAGGGAAAGGCAGCTTCTCCATGCTGCCAAGGTCCCAGAGCTTCCCCCGGGGGCAAAGCCAAGTCCCCCCTTCAGCCCAGGCAGGGCAGAAGGGTCCCCCAGGAGTCCAGGAATCCAGGGGCTGGGCAGCGCCCACCCCTGGTAGATTCAAGTCAGCCGCAAGAACAAGAACGACTTGGAAGGAGACACAGCCCCTTCTTATACAAAGAAATGCCTTTGAAGTACTTTGAAGTCTTCGTACAAGGGGCCCTGAGTACTGGAATGTTTCTGGTTTTCGTCTTCCTGACAGCTTCAGGGCCAGAGGTGACAGTGGGCCGTCAGGATGGAGAGCCAGCAGGGTGGGCGGCAGGCACGGCCCGGCACCACCAGACGCTCTTTCCTCCCATCCTTGACAGCAGATGGGGCCTTTCATCTACGGCTGACTCAGACCCCCTCCTCCGGGGCCTTGCAGACCCTGCAGACCCTGTCCTACTCAAACCAGATAGTCCATCCACCAGCAGGCCCAGGCACTCCTGAGCAGACTCACCAGCCAATCACACGCTAGCACCAACTTACACAAATATGCCAACTTCCAAAAGTAGTACTTCTAGACTAGACACAGTCATGCCGCATATATAATTTTGCAGCCTTCATTCTCACAAGTTCGCTCATACCAAACTCGACCCCTGCACTCCCCACACAACAGGAACTACCATGGGCATACATATTCCCCATTCATTCCTATGGGAGGGCAGGTCACTCACCCTTCATACAGAGAGCTCCAGCACTTTACACTGTACCACAGTGAAAAAGTGCGCAGAGGCCTAGAATCACCAACACCAGGTTCCAGAAACAGGCTAGGAAAAAGCAAAAAGTCTAGGGGTGAACCTGCCCAAAGGGCCGGGTCCAACAGGGACTATATACAGAGGAGCGCCAATCTGGCCGCTGCCAGAACCATCACAAGTCCAAGGATAACTGAAAGTCCATTAGCAATAACGTCTCACCGGCCGTATCCACTGGTGAGTAGATATGCACTTGGCATGTATCACTTTAAGCATTTGTCAAGGTAGGCCTAAACATGAAACCAGCCACATAGGCTTTATGCATTAATCATGAAAAGACATTATGCATAACTTCAGGCATAAATCATCGTTGCCGTAGCCTGGAATGGGAACCTCAGGTTAGGCATAGTATGCAGAACACCAGCATTGCAGCCTTAGGGGAAAAGAAACCATTAGCACTAGGCATAAAACACACAGTGGTCAGGCATAAAGCCTGAATCAACACCTTAGTCCTACCATCACAGTGGACCTGAAAACACGAATACATTAGGCATAACGGGTGAGCATATTCTGCATATCATTAGGCACGCACAGTCTGAGCACATGGTATCTCTACTGCTCTACATATACACCCCTCCCCGCCTACCAGAAAGGGCTGGAAGCTTCTATACCTCCACTGTCACTGTGGGGGAAGTGTAGAGCACCTTGTCACTTCAAACACTAGACCGCCAACCCACCTCAGGCAGGAGGCACAAGCAGAAAGAAATGGCGTCCATTTTAAAAGTCTGACTTGAAAGTGACATTTCTGCAATGGTAAAAGAACACTAGACCGCCAACCCACTGCAGCAGGTGGCACAAAGCACACAGCAATGGCGTCCATTTTAAAAGTGACATTTCTCTACAGCAGCTCAAATAAATCTGTGCACGCCATTGCACAGCATGTGCCACTGCATCTCACACCACACATGGCCTATACATTCCTCTACCATGGGGGAGATATCCTCTAATGGGGGGAAAAGCGAAAAAAATTCAGGAAAAAGGGCCAAGTCCAACAGAGAGGTGCCTCTTACTTCATATCCTTGAGATGGCCTGAATCCGGCGGTCATCTGGTTTTTAGGTCTAAACCCACCAGGCTGTGCAGCCTGTGCCTCGTGTTGAGATCCTCCAGCATTGCGCAGCCGGGCAGTGAGTCCCTGCTGACGTCGTAGTGCGCATCTCCACCAGGCTCAAGTCCTTCTCCACAATTGACATCTGAGGCCCACGTTGTGCCTTGTGTTGAGATCCTCCAGCATTGCGCAGCCGGTCAGTGCTGCCCACCCTGGGTGCTTCTCGTTACTTGCACGTCTTGTGGGACACTGTACTGCGTTTGTGCGAAGCTCTGCGTGGGGAAAGTCTTCTGTGAAGTGTGATTGGTTCAAGACTCCTTTCTTTCCCTGCAGAGCTGGAGGCTTGTGAGCAGGCGATGCAAACCAGGCAGACCCCAGCGAAGGATGAAGGTGATGTACGGCATCATGAGCGCTTAGGGGAGGGTTGGGATGAATTAGGAATGACCCGCTATGTGCCGCAGAGGTATTCAGTCTGTTTCTGCAGAACGACCAAGACTTCATCACTGGCACAAAGCTGTGGTTGACCTTTGCCCTTTCCTCCTTCACCTCTCATAGCTGGTTAGCACTAGGGCTTGAATACTGGACCCTCTTGCTGTATATTCCAGGTTGTTGTCAGGGTTTTTGCTCTGTCCAGTCCTGGTCAGCATCTCCAAGCGTTGTCTATCCTTTGGACGCATGTGAACCATGGATGAAGGGGGAGGGAAGTTCAGGACTGTAGTGTACCCTATGTCAAGGAGGTAATGGCAACCTTACAGACAACAGGGGAAGGGAGACATGTTACTGTAGGGTGCACAGCTCCTTCACAACTTCAGCTTACAACAGAATTTCCAAAGGACTCCTGAGAACCGTGGCCCCCACCCAGCTCCCGTTTACGCCGCTCCAGTTTACGGGCGCTCCATGGGCAAGGTGCACTTGGTCCTCAAACACCTTGCATCTCATTCTCTCACTGATGTTTGGTTCAGCGACGGTTCCATAAGCCTTAAACCAGGCTTTAGAAGGTCTTCGATCAGCACAAACGCATAGTACTTAACTGTTGCCCCTCTTCCCAGCGCTCCCCTGATCCACCAATCACCTATGCGTTTGATTTACAATTAGCCAGTTTCAGTAATTCTCTCCTCTGATAGACCAGGTGACTTGTTAGTGGCTCTTCACACACCCCACACTGCCCTAAACCCTTCTGGTAAACTTCCAAGCAGCACTTAAGACCACGCCTCCTTGTGCGCCACGTGCTGTGGCCATAGACCCGCAGCACTGGCTCCTTCCTGGGTCACTGCTGACTGCCTCCAGGTTGTGGATCTTCATCCTCCTGGTTGTAGCTTGAATCGTTTGTATCTTTGCCTTTCAGAGACCCCTGAGGAGCAGCTGCACCGGTTGCAGGAAGAGCGCATGTGCAAGGTTTGCATGGACAACCAGGTGTCCATCGTCTTTGTTCCTTGCGGCCATCTCGTGGTGTGTATGGAATGTGCCCCCAGCCTCGCAGATTGCCCAATCTGCCGGACCCCTATCAGGGGCACCGTCCGCACGTTCATGTCCTAGCTGCCGGGTGAGTTTTGACCTCTTTTCTCCCTCAAATACTGTGCAGTCTCAATGTATACTGGCTGAAGTACTTTCCTCTGTACCTTGTTCACCCCAATGGTGGTGGCAAAGACCATGTGAGCTTTGCCTAATGTTGGTCTGTGTAGATCCTGCAGGTCTATGCTTGGCGCCGGGACGGTGACAGTTCCTTAGAATGCGAGGCGCAATGTTCATTGTGAGTGGAGTGATAAAGAGCGGAGGGAAAAGGATAAAGTGTGATTCCAGTGCTCAGAGAGCTTGTCATATGCTCTACAAATGTCCTCACTCTGGGCTAGAGTTTGTCTGGAACTGAAAGCAGAGTATGTAAATTCCTTAATTTCCTTAATTTTCTGTTTCTTCTAGCTCTAGGTAGCCTCAACCAACTCTGGTTCTGTGCAGAGAAGGTTTCATTTTCCCTCTTTTTGGAGAATCCGCGTGGACTTCCCAGTAGAAGCATCAGACCATCAGTAACCACCGTCAATTCCTGCCCAGTCACCTCTGCCTAACTGGGACTATAAATCTGTCTGTTTTGTTTCCAAGTTTGAACCCTTTAATTTATATTGAAATTATTCTATTAAATATTGCAGAATATATCTTATTTATTTTTTAAAAATTATAACCTTCATGAAATATGCTTGGGATTATGCTATTTTAGAACTTTTGTGCAATAAAGATTTTCTATTTTGAGTGGCTAAGGGAGTCTTGTCTCTGTTCTTTATACGAGAGGCCTTTCAGACATTGCCTCAGTGGTCTTTTACGACCACTTGTACGAAGGGCTTCCAGCTGCAAACTCCCCGCTTCCCTGAATGTAAAACTTCAAGAGAACTAGAAAGGGTAAAATTATACTGTGGAATGGCCTCCGACGCAGTTCCAGGACTAGGATCTGTAGGGAAAATGGAGGTCCACCCACAGCGGAACATATCAATTCTGTAAAACCGGTGATGTGATTATAATCAAAGTATACCGAAGACTATAGATATTAAATTATAAATGTTGTTAACACAAACCTCCAATAGAATTGTTGCTCCTAGAAGAGGCATGGAGACTGTTTCAGTGAGCCAATCTCGGGGGGGAGGGGGGGGAGATCAAAAGGAGGTAAGGTGCAGTGAGGGAGATGGTAGAGTGCAAACTAATGTGAAAGTTGAAGAACGCGACAAGACACCAGTTGTCTTTGCACCTTGCTGCCTTTTATAGAGCCTAGAATTACTGTTAAGAGCTATCATGGCCGGTAGAGGTGGGCACAATTTTGAATTGGTACTAGTGTGGGATCGGTCACAGACTCTAAGTTGGCCCCACCATCTTGGATTGGGAACCAAGCTGCCGAAGTCCCCTGTCTCAAAGTGCCCTGGCTACCATAGCATTCAATGTTACTGAAACCTGTCCACCTCTATCTAAGGTCTGATGTAATGTGTGGACCCCCTGCCCTGCCAGTAAGTCATGACGGTCTTCAAAGAAAAGGGACTGTCTTTGAGGCATGGATTTCAAGGCTAGTATTAGCAATTAACATGTTTAAAAGAAACAGTATGTTCAAATCGTAATGTCAAACTATACTTAAAAAAAAAAGAAAACTCAAAGTACAAATATATTCTTGCTGGCATTGCTCTTGTGTGGAATACCGCTTTATTTAAAGACGTCTCTAAATACTATTGTGTGTGTGTATATGTATGTGTTGTGTATGTATGTGTGTGTGTGTGTGTGCGTGTGTGTGTATGTGTATGTATGTGTATATATATATATATATGTATATAGATAGATAGATAGATAGATAGATAGATATATGTTTGCTCCAAATTCTCCAAATAATACCCAGCCGGGGTTGAAGAAATACAGCACTCTCGGGGTTCCAGTTCTGAGCAAAGGTGTGGAGCAAACATTGTTATCGCTATATATATATATATATATATATATATATATATATATATATATATATATATATATATATATATATATATATATATATATATATATATATATATATATATATATATATATATATATATATATATATATATATATATATATATATATATATATATATATATATATATATATATATATATATATATATATATATATTAGTGTGTATGGCCTGACAAAGTGAAACTGAAGAGGGCAGGGCCCTGAAAATGTATATTTACTCAGGGCCCTGGCATCTTCCATTTCACTTTGTCAGGCCATGTCTGTGCAATCGCAATTTATATATGTTAATTGGAACCTCCATCAATGTCCTTCACAGAACAAAGCACTCCTGCAGAGATGGGGTCTCGGTTCATCAGAGCACCCACCGGTTCTGTCCCCTACTTTGGGTGGGAGAATTGGCGGGAAAACCAAGCTAGGAGAGGTGTGCCTACCTTTTGTCAACCTCACCCCTCAGGTGGGGTAGGGGAGTTGAAACACGCATCTCGGTCCCCTCTATCTTGAAGATGAAGGGACCCATCTAATTAGCGAGAGGCTCATGCTCCCTCACACTGGAGAGTGGCATAATAGGGGGTGTACCCACCCCAACTAAGCGACCCATTGGTTACAACCTACACACCCCTTTAATTCCCCTTAATTTAGTATTAAGGGTCAACGCTGAATGTTGCTTCCTTAGGTTCGAGGAAGAAAGAAGGACCAAAGAGCCGTGCTGACCTAGGAAGAAGAGGACACCTACTGCTTTGGCTCCAGCCCTACTGGCCTGTCCCGGCTCCGAACTGCCTACAGCAAAGAAATGGGCAAGTCAAGCAGCTGCCTGGAAGACCTGCCCGCACTCACCTTAGTCTGTCTCCCGTGATCATCAGATTTGCTCAACAAAGATTCCAAGATCAGAACCAGGACCCAGGCAGCTCCACGGTTCTGGCCCAGTTCGAGTGGCCCAACAACACCGAGGTTTGCCCAGTAATCCTGGCCTGGGATCTGGTGATCCCAGGCTTCAAGACGACACCTGCAGCCTCAACCTGACTGCAGGACTTGGGTATTTTTATGTTGGTCCAAAAAAGAACCCCACTTAAGAAACCTAATGAGCAACACAGGGAATGTGGCTGAGGAGCAAAATCTCACCCCTTGCTTCAACCTAAGGGTTGGGGAGCTACGGCTTCTCTGTGAAACTAGACAAATAAGAGGGTCCATCCCGACCAGAATAGAATGGAGTTTCTGGCACAGTATGAGACGGGTCACCCCTCTCCTGATGACTCCCAGGGAGCTTGGGACGGTAGTGAGGTGAATGAGGTTTTTAACCCTACATCTCAACCCCTTAGAGAGAAGGAACGTTGAGCTCCCCACCTCCAAGCAAGGGAGCAGAGGCATTAGAACCTCCAGGTGGAGACTGGACTCTGTACAAGATGGCGAAGACCTCTTCACTGAAGAGGGCAACCTTTGAGCAAGGGTGGCCAGGAGGCTAGTGCTAGGGACTATGCTCCTAGCTCTGGAGAAAGAGCAATCCGATATTGGCCTAGGCCCCATCCGCGGTGGTCAATACTCAACCAAGAGATGATCCCCAAATTCTCCAAAGAGAATGTCCTGAAATTTAAGTTGAGTATGGTGATGACATCACCAAGTGGTTCAGAGCCTTTGAGAGGGCTTGTGAAGCCAGAAAAGCAGGAAGTCTCACTGCGGGCACAGCTTTGGGAATTGTTCTCTGGTAGGTGCAGAGACGGCTTCTGCCCCAGTGAGGGTCTGAAGTCTGAGTCCGATGAACTCATGAAGGGACCCCTGATCGAGGGATTTGGACGCCCCACTGAGGAGTACAGAATTAAATGTACGGGGGCTCAGTCAGTCTCGGGTGGAATTTATAGCCTACTTCCAATCAGCCACAGGGTCTTTACTGAGTAAAGTGCAGAATGATGAAGGACTTTTATAATTTGTTTATGAAGGAGCCCATTTCAAGTAAAGCTGATCCAGATGAAAATGCTGTTTAGCTCTTCCTGGCAGGACCATTTGGTGCACCAAGGGAAGGTGCTACAGGACTTGCGAGCTGCAGGCCTACTATCGAGGCATCCAAATGCCAGATAGGGTAATGAACTGTTGTATGCTTGGACCAACTTGTCGGTGGAGGCCAAGTCCAACCACTACAATCCAAAATCCTGACTATTCTGGATTGGGAAGCTCTAACCACCCAGACCCAAGTCGGGGCATTCCAGGAGGTTTGTGAAGGGGTATGGATCCATTGTGACTCCCCTCACAGAACTCACCTCCATCATGATGCCCAAGAAAGTGAACTGGACAGGTGGCTGCCAAAAGGATTTTGACACCCTGAAAGAGGCAATGTTCTCTTCATCTAGGGCTAGATGTAGGTAATTCCGATTTACCTACTCTTAAATACCAAATTTTACTGATTCGGTATTTAAGAGTAGGTAAATAGGAAGGAGGCAGATGTAGGTAATTTTAATTTTACAATTACCGAATCTGTAAGATTCGATAAATATCGAATCTGTATTTCCCATTGATTCCTATGGGCCTTGAAGCCCATAGGAATCCATGGGAAATACCAATTCGGTATTTACCGAATCGGTAAATACCGAATCCTGCAAGGGGGAACGGGGTGTCACTTTAACACCCTGTAGCACCCCAATTCCAGGCTTGTGTGCCATGTGGCACACATACATGCCCTAAGGGCATTTCTGTGTGTCACATGGCACAGGTGTGCACATGCACAGATGTGCATGTACACCTGAATTCGGTATTTTACCACCCAATAGGATTGGGTGGTAAATACCGACTCCTAAAGGGCCTGTGGCACTCATTGTAGTGCCAGCTACATCTGGATTTTCCGAATCGGTAAATATACCGATTCGGTATTTTACCGATTCGGTAAATTTACTGAATTGGTAAAATATAGGCCCCCTACATTAGAAAACCCTAATACCGGTCGGTAACGGCCGAATTCGGCCGTTACCGACCGGTATTGGGGCTACTACATCTGACCCTTTGTCTCTAATCTCCAGGCTCCAGGTTATCCCGTGCAGTTTATTGTGCAGACTGATGTCTCTGCGCTAAGGATATATATGCAGAAGGCTACTCCCCAGGGAACAACTTTGGAGCGCCACTGAGAAGAAGGCATTTGCTGTGGTTTGGTCACTGAAGTTGAGACCATATCTGTTTGGTACTCACTTGCGATCTCAAACTGAACATAGACCTGTCAGATGGATGATGCAGATGAAAGGTGAAAATCCAAAGTTTTGAGGTGGTCCATCCCCCTAAAGGGAATGGACTTTAAGGTGAAACATAGACCTGGAAGTAACCATGCCAATGCAGATGGACTCTCCAGATGTTACCTCTTGGACCATGAAGACTCTCTTGGGAAAGGTTTGTCTCAAACTATTTCATTTGGAGGAGGTGTGTGTAGGAAAGTTCCCCTTTTTGCATGGTTACCTCTCCACTTTTCCCTGACATCTGATGTGACTTGACTTGATGTACCCTGGGTCCCTTCCAATCAGGTTCCCATTGCATGTGTTCTTTACCAAAATTGTACCTTTGTACCAAAATAGGCACATCTCTGGCCACAGGTAATCCGCTTTAAAAAGGTATCATGGGTACTAGGGGCACTGCGACCAGGGAAGGCCTCTAAGGGCTGCAGCACCTATTGTGCTACCATTAGAGGCCCTGTACCTGAACACCCACACACTGCCACTGAAGGTTGCGTGTTTTGGTGCAGAGAAGAGTCGACATGGCACACATCCCTGCAACCCACTGCCTGAAGCCTGGGAAAATCACCCTTCTAGCAGGGTACACTAGCCCTCAAGTGAGGGTACAGTAGCATGAGAACTGTACCCCTACAGTGTTTGTCCATTCTTAGATATTGTAAGTGTAGTAAAGCCTTAAAGAGTATATGGTCTTGGAGATGGTCCTTACGAACTCCACAGCTCCATAAGGGCTTTACAAAAACCTTTGAAGTTTGGTAGCAAACTTATCAGCACATTAAACCCACACTGATGCCAGTGTGGGATTTAATGATAAATGCTAATTACTAACATAACATCCCCGAAACCTATCGTTTTTTCAATGCATTTCAAAGGGTTTTTAGATGCTAATTTCGAACTATAAGGTAGTAGTCGTGCTTGCAGAGTGGTGGAGAAAGGGGCCTAGGCCCCTGACCAGTGCTCAGGAATTCCTCTGCATAGGACTTAGACAGGGTACGCATCCCCCAACCAGTACTGTGCCATGAGGCGCTATTGCAGAGTGGTGGAGAAAGGTGAGCGTGGCCTCCGAAGACCTCTTAGCGATCCCACTGTGTGCCAACCTTGGGGGCCAACTACCCCTCCTATTACCTCCAGTAAGTCCCACACAGCAGGATTTCTTAGTTCTCATAGCAGGCCAGCATGCCCCCATTCCCCACCACTGTGCAAACACACTTCCTGGCACCTTCTTGGATGGGGATTAAAGTCCCCTTCGCTGCTGGGGGTCCTTAGGGGCCAACTAGCCTACCTGATACCTCCAGTATGCACCAGATAGAAGGACAGCTGACAGGTGGACACAGGCCCCGCCCCCTTTCTCCACCACTCTGCAAATGTGCCTCCTGGCACATGCTGGGGGATTAAGTCCCCTTGAATTCTGAGAGTCCCGAAGGACCAATTAGCCCACCATGTACCTGGAGGAAGCCCCACACAGCTGGATTGCTGAGTGGTCTCAGGCCACGCCCCCTTTTTACACCACTCTGCATATGCGCCTCCTGGCGCACTGCTGCCCGGGGGATAAAGCCCACTTTAGTCCTGAGACACAAGAGGACCTCTTCGCCCCACCAGCAATGCGACAAGAGGCGCGTTTGGAGAGTGGTGTAAAAAGGGGCGTGGCCTCTGACCACCTCGCAGCAATCCCACTGTGTGCCTAACTCATGGGTACTCACAAACTTTCTCTCGGGGGCTAAATTTACAGTATGGTTTGTGTCCGAGGGCCGCACTGGTAGGGCAGGGTCAATGGGGAAGGGGGCGGAGTTCTCTCTCCGTTTCCTTCTCCCTCACTATATTTCCCTCTCCCTCTCTCTCCTTCCCTCTCCCTCCTTCCCTCTGTCTCCCTCTCTCTACTTCCCTCTTCCTCCTTCCCTCAGCCTCTCTCTCTCTTTCCTTCCCTCTCACTCACTTTGAGGTCTCCCTCACTCTGAGGTGTCCCTCTCTCCTTCCCTCTCCCTCACTCTGAGCTCTCCCTCTCTCTCCTTCCCTCTCCCTCATTCTGAGGTCTCCCTCCCTCTGTCTCCCTCCCTCTCTCTCCTTCCCTCTGTCTCCCTCCCTCCAAGGTCTCCCTCTCTCCAAGGTCTCCCTCTCTCTCCTTCTGTCTCCCTCCCTCTCCCTCCCTCGCTCTATCTCCCTCCCTCGCTCTGTCTCCCTCCCTCGGTCTGTCTCCCTCCCTCGCTCTGTCTCCCTTTCTCCCTCGCTCTCCCTCCCTCGCTCTCCCTCCCTCGCTCTCTCTCGCTCTCCCTCGCTCCTTCGCTTGCTCTCCCTCACTCTGTCTCCCTCCCTCGCCCTCCCTCGCTCTCCCTCCCTGACTCTCCCTCCCTCGCTCTCCCTCCCTCGCTCACCCTCCCTCGCTCTCCCTCCCTCCCTCACTCTCCCTCCCTCCCTCCCTCACCCTCCCTCGCTCTCCCTCCCTCCCTCCCTCACTTGCTCTCCCTCCCTCTGTCTCCCTCCCTCTCTCTCCTTCCCTCTGTCTCCCTCCCTCCAAGGTCTCCCTCTCTCCAAGGTCTCCCTCTCTCTCCTTCTGTCTCCCTCCCTCCCTCTCCCTCCCTCGCTCTGTCTCCCTCCCTCGGTCTGTCTCCCTCCCTCGGTCTGTCTCCCTCCCTCGCTCTGTCTCCCTTTCTCCCTCGCTCTCCCTCCCTTGCTCTCCCTCCCTCGCTCTCCCTCCCTCGCTCTCTCTCCGCTCTCCCTCCCTCGCTCTCTCTCGCTCTCCCTCGCTCCTTCGCTTGCTCTCCCTCACTCCCTCGCTCTGTCTCCCTCCCTCGCCCTCCCTCGCTCTCCCTCCCTGACTCTCCCTCCCTCGCTCTCCCTCCCTCGCTCACCCTCCCTCGCTCTCCCTCCCTCCCTCACTCTCCCTCCCTCCCTCCCTCACCCTCCCTCGCTCTCCCTCCCTCCCTCCCTCACTTGCTCTCCCTCCCTCGCTCTCCCTCGCTCCCCCGCTTGCTCTCCCTCCCTCCCTCCCTCCCTCGCTTGCTCTCCCTCCCTCCCTCCCTCACCCTCCCTCGCTCTCCCTCCCTCCCTCCCTCCCTCGCTTGCTCTCCCTCCCTCGCTCTCCCTCCCTCCCTCGCTCGCTCTCCCTCCTCACCCTGCCTGTGTTAGCCCTGGCTGTGACAGCTTCCAGACGCGCACACACAGCCGCACCCAAGCACTACACAGGTCTTTAAAAGACCCTTGGCATGTTAATGAGGCTTTGTTCACCTTTCAGCGCCCCTGCAGCCCCACTCTGACTATGGCGGAAATCGCCCGACCCCCACAGAGCCGCAGAGTCTGAGTCGGGCTCTGCTTGCAGACACTCTTAACAAATAAAACTAAAAAAAAAACTCGGTTACTATGTCTGCAAGGTCCGCGGGCCGCCAGGGAAGGCTTGACGGGCCGCCACCGGCCGTGGGCCGTACTAGGAGTACCCCTGGGCTAACTGGAGGTGTACCTATTCCCCTGGGGGCCAACTAGCCCCAGGGATTCTCAGGATTCAAGGGGACTTAATCCCCCAACTTAGAACATGCCAGGAGGCGCGTTTGCTGAGGGGTGCAGGGAGGGGGCGGGCCTCCTGCGAGATGCCAGCTTTTCTTTTTTTATTTTTGTTAGAAGGTGGGGGCTGTGTGGACTCCCTTCTCTTAATATTTTGTGGACCCTGCGGACCCCATTCCCCAGGGCCTGACACATTAAAAAAAAGGGAAATTTTGGCCCGGAGATCCTATCCCCCGGGGCATGTCCTTGTTTATTTGTTCATGTTTTATTAATATGAGAGGGGGGCAGCATGGCCCCCTTTCCCTGGGCTACTTCTGACCCCGGGGAACCCATTCCCCGGGTCCTGGCCTCAACATTGTGGACCACAGGGGGAGCCCCAATGCCCCCGCGGTCACTGCTGCCACCCAGCCTCCGGCGGGAGCCGGCATTGCTTTTGGACTTGGGGAGCTGCTGACATGCAGCTGCCCTTGTCCAAAGCAATCTGCTTTGCTTCATGAAAGCAAGAGCAGTTTTCCTGCTCTCGGTTCAGAAAAGCAGTGTTTGCTATGGCAGGGCGGGAGCAAACTGCAATGTCCCGGGGGTAAGCACCATGGGACACTGCTGGAGCAGGCCCTGGGGTTGGCGGTCCTCAGGGCCATCTACGGCTACAGGAGGGGAGCTACGAGGCCCCCCTCCCAACATATACATAATCCCGGGGAGATGGGGACCCCGGGGACGGGGTTCTGCAATGGACCCCCGCATTAGCATAATTAGTGCCGTGGGGAGGTTGTGGTCCCTGGGGCAGTGTGAGGGGTAGGAGCCCCCCCACACTTATATATTTAAATTAAAGCCCCTGGGAGGTGGCGGTCCCCGGGTGGCGGTGGAGTCCCACAACGCATATATTTTGCACATTTCCCCCTGGACCTTTTTTTAAAAAAAATTTCAGCTAGATGCATGCACCAAGCGCGAATTCCGACAAACATGTTTTAAAAAAATGGTTTTTTTTGGGACCCCCTGAGCACGCCTAGGGGGGCCAGTGTTTCTACCCTGCCCCCCACTTTTTTTTTTAACCTTTTTTCTTGTGACTTGGTTCTACCGAGTCACAAGATGGCTGTCAGCACTTCTTGGTTTGAAGTGTCGACAGCCAATCGGAATCAAGCTCATGCTTGGGAGGGTTTGCGAATCCTCCTCGAACATTAGATAAATATTTTTTTGTAAACATGAATATTTCAAGAACTACTGGATAGATTTACACTTTTTTTTTAAAGCACGATTTCTGAACCAAGACCTACTTTTTTGCCAAATCTGGTGTAATTCCATTCAGCACTTTAGGCTATGGCTTTGTCTAAAATTTCCTATGCAAATTGACATGGAGAAAACGCGTTTTGGGACCTCCTTTTATTCTCGGCCCCTGCTTGACGTATCACCCAAAACTTTCAAGACAGGAGCTGACTGGAGTGGGCCATTAGTTTTGAAAATTTCACGAAGATTTGTCAAACGCGCCAAAGATATTGGCAAATCAAAAAACACTTCCTATCGAAACTAGGTCCCAACTAGAACTACCTACTGGCGACCGCCAGTAGGGAATATATATATATATATCCATCCAAAACATTGCCCTGAAGTAAAGACGCCTTACAACAGTGGAATCTTCATCCCAAGCTTTATTGAAAAAACAGAATATGCATACCAGAGGTTTTCATTCTTGCCTGAAGCGTTTCGGGGCTCCTGTCCCTTATTCATAGGCATTGACTGTCAGTTCCCGCGTTTTCTCCTCTACATGTTTGTGAAAGGCAAATCATTTGCCTTCACCTGCAGGTATGTGGTGAATAAGTGTATCCCCCCTCATACTGCGACTGAGTATAAACTGATCAAATTGCTTTCTTAACTTTATCGCATCCATAGTTCCTCAATTATTTTAACTTGTTTTTAGCATCACTGATACTTTTGTTCTTTGGCAGCCTTTAGTTCACCATCTCACAAACATAGGACTTCTATTTTGGTATAAAAACTGTTTTTCACCCAGACCCACACTGGCTTTGGGCTGCCACTTGGATAGATCACCAAATGTATCTGTGAACTAATTGCGCATAACAAGATATTGAAGGAACTATTATAATTCTTAATGTTAAAGCAAAATAAAACTCACCAAATAAATCAAGGCTTGGACCGGATCCACTATTCCTCAGATACCGGTTTGTTCCTTGACACCCCTACAATGCTCCTCTCTGGCACCCCTGGGTTTCGGTTTCTCATCAGTGCAGGAGACTCAAAAGCCTGGCACTTGCCTGATGACAAGTTGAGGTGTTATCTACCGCCCCTGATAAATAATGAAACCACGAGGTAAGTTATTTATCGGGTGCGATAAATCACACCTCTTACGACTTTGTATCATAATGTGGATTTTGGTGTTACACGCGCCAAAATCTGTATGATATGGTAAATACTGTATGTTTTCCCCTGTTAAATTTCGGCTGGTTTGACCTGCTGAAATATGATGAATGTTGGGCTACTTAATTCACTCAATAATTATCGGATGCGCTAATATGTAACCAAATCCGTAATTCCGTCCTGTGTGTAAACAGGGGTTTATGCAAGGGACGGAATTTAACGAGCCACTCATAATTAGGCCCTAGACGTTCAGTTCTGATGTCGACTGCGACAGAGGGGTCCTCTGGCAGAACCGAGTCACACCTGGAAACCAACAACAGGGAATGGCCTACTAACATGGCTCAGAAGTGCGTCTGCTTGCAGAGAGCCGGCTCTTGGGGGTTTGGGGGTTGCGCACGGTGCAGCTGTATTTCACCGCCAGTTGTTTTTTGCTTGTTTGTTTTTTTACTCATATATAAAATGCAAAGAAGTCGCAGAAATACACTGAAAGCGCGACTTCACTCAGACCCACGTGAGGGACGAGAAGTGCAGTCGCATTTGTTTGTGATGTTCATTCCTGCGACCACAGTCTGAGACCCACCACAAGGTGCTGTCTTAACCCGGGAGCAGGGCAGGGCCTGACCAGGCTTGCGCCTTGTTGTCCGTGCCAGTTTAAACAGCCCAGATGTGCAGCAGAGGATGTGTAGGTTATATTCATGAGACTAGAGGCAGGCTCTGGCACGTGCACTGGCATTGCCGGAGAAGCCAGTTTTATTGGCTGCTGTGCCAGCCTCATGGGGTGGTTCCTGGGCTTACTTATGTGTT
This sequence comes from Lissotriton vulgaris, assembly GCF_964263255.1. Taxonomy (NCBI): domain Eukaryota; kingdom Metazoa; phylum Chordata; class Amphibia; order Caudata; family Salamandridae; genus Lissotriton; species Lissotriton vulgaris. Next base: position 803,757,732 of record NC_141700.1, on the reverse strand, counting down.
TTAGTGCAGTGATGCGTGAACCAGCAGTAAAATGTGTTATTCTAACCCCTGATGCGTGGTAGTTGGCTGGCTGGGGTGCAGCAGAGCATTCACGAAAAGGATTACACTGCTCGGGTATAAGAGACCAGGGCGGGGGCCCCTTGAGGTGGTCTGGCTTGGCTGGCCTGGGCACAGAAGGGCCCGCGTCAGACCTGCTGATCTCAGAGCGGACTGCTCCAGCCGTGCTTACCCTGGGGGGAGAGTTGAAATCATGGCGTCACTAGGGGGTTGCACATGGGGTGACACAGTCAGTCCCCGCCCACACTTTCGAAGCTCCTTACCTGTTTCCTATAAGCCTCCCCTCTTGGCGCTTTTACCTGGCATGTGCCTTCCCTCTTCTCCTCACTTTATTGCGCTATGTGACATCTTGACTCTTCCTCTGCTCAAGCCCCTGGGTACTTATATTACAGTCTGGCACTAACCCCTTCCTTCAGGTTTCAGAGCACCATGTCTAACTGTAGCACCGCCCGTCTTTACAGGTTCAATGTCCAACATCGTTATCTTCCTGTCTTCTAGGAGCTATGCCACTGCCTCTTTGTGATCTCTTCCAAACCTCCAGTTGCGGATAGTGTTTGTCAGGGTGACCCCCCCACCCCGTCAGCTGTCAGTGGATAACATGGGTGCCCACATTGAGGCCTTGCAGGATATGCGAATCTTCCTAGATGGCGCAAGTTAGAGATATAGAACTTATTAAGTGCCACCGAACAGACAAAGTGTGCATTAAAACAGAAAGGCGTGAGCTGACAGAAGTGTGGCGTTCCTTATTGGAAATGTACACTTTTTAGGTTTCGCCTGGCGATCCTCTATGCAGCAGCGTTCCCGCAGGTCGAAATCTTATGATCCTACAGTGTGGGGCTTTGTCCCGCCTTCTCTTCCATTGGCTAGCTCCATAAATGGAGGCTAGCCATTGGAAGAGATGGGTGTCTGTTACTCTTTTCCCGTCCCGACGTGATTCGGGGGCGTTTCTGGGTCTTTTTTGAAGTCCCGCCCCTTGTTGCCGTGTGTCCCGGGCCACGCTGTGATTGGCTGCCGGCCCGGGACCTGACTTGTTTTCTCTTTGTTTCTAGTCTCGCTAATGTAAATGTGTAGTGCGACTTGGAAATGGACTACAGGCTTTAACTCCTCCTCGACCTTCAGCCATCAGCATTACCACCCAAGCATAAGCTGTTGGCTCCTTGCATGGTCCGGTTGTCAAGTCAAGTCAAGTCATAAAATTTATATAGCGCACTACATACCCAGAGGGTTTCAAGGCGCTTAGGAAGGGGAGGAGGATTATTTGTCAAATATCCACGTTTTAAGCTGCTTTCTGAACGCTAGGTGATTCTGGGTGAGGCGGAGGTAAGCGGGGAGTGAGTTCCATGTTTTGGCAGCCAGGTATGAGAAGGATCTGCCTCCCATGGTGGTCTTGTTGATGCGAGGTACAGTGGCGAAGGCTTGGCTGGAAGAGCGAAGTTGGCGGGAGGGGGTGTAGAAGGACAGTCGAGAGTTGAGGCAATCTGGTCCGATGTCGTAGAGTGATTTGTGTGCGTGGGTAAGCAGTCGGAAAGTAATCCTCTTATTGACGGGTAGCCAGTGGAGGTCTTTAAGGTGACCAGAGATGTGTTCGTTGCGTGGGATGTCTAATATGAGCCTGGCTGAGGCGTTTTGGATTCGTTGTAGTTTCTTCTGGAGTTTAGCGGTGGTACCTGCGTAGAGGGTGTTTCCGTAGTCCAGTCGGCTCGTGACTAGAGCGTGGGTGACTGTTTTCCTTGTTTCGGAGGGGATCCAGCGAAATGTTTTTCTGAGCATGCGAAGAATGTTAAAGCAGGAAGAGGATACGGCGCTGACTTGTCTGTTCATTGAGAGTGAAGAATCCAGGATGACGCCAAGGTTCCGTGCGTGGTCTGTCGGGATGGGTGCATTTCCGAGGGCTTCCGGCCACCAGGAGTCGTCCCATGCAGAGGGGGATTTACCTAAGATGAGGACTTCTGTTTTGTCTGAGTTCAGTTTCAGACGGCTTTGTTTCATCCATTCGGCGACTTCTTTCATTCCTTCGTGTAGGTTAGTTTTGGCGGTGCTGGGGTCCTTGGTGAGAGATAGGATCAGTTGAGTGTCATCCGCGTAAGAGATGATGTTGAGGTTGTGTTGGCGGGCGATGGCCGCGAGGGGGCTCATGTATACGTTGAAGAGGGTGGGACTGAGTGAGGATCCTTGTGGTACGCCGCAGATGATTTCAGAGGCCTCGGATTTGAATGGTGGGAGGCGGACTCTCTGGGTTCTTCCGGTGATCCATTCCAGTGCCTTTCCTTGGATTCCGATGTTTCTGAGGCGTTGTAAAAGGGTGCTGTGGCAGACTGTGTCGAAGGCTGCAGAGAGGTCGAGGAGGATGAGGGCGACTGTGTCTCCATTGTCCAGTAGAGTTCGAATGTCGTCTGTTGCTGCGATGAGGGCGGTCTCAGTGCTGTGTTTGGCTCGGAAGCCAGATTGTGAGGGGTCGAGTGATTTGTTGGCTTCGAGGAAGGCGGCGAGCTGGTTGTTGACAGCTTTCTCGATGACTTTGGCCGGGAATGGAAGAAGCGAGATGGGGCGGTAGTTTTTGAGTTCGGTGGGGTCTGCTGTTGGTTTTTTCAGAAGGGCGGTGAGTTCAGCGTGTTTCCAGTCTTCTGGGAAGGTAGCGGAGTTGAGGGAGCAGTTGATGACGTCTCGGAGGTGCGGAGCTATGACGGAGACTGCTTTGTTGAAGATGTGGTGAGGGCATGGGTCTGTGGGGGATCCAGAGTGGATGGAATTCATCAGGCGGATGGTGTCCTCAGTGGAGATTGGGTTCCAGGCGTTAAGGGTGTTAACGGGGGGAAGATGGTCAGCTGATGGTAGGGTGGGTTGGCTTCCGGGTTGGTTGTCAAAGCTGTTGTGGATGTCAGCAATCTTGTTGTGGAAAAAAGAGGCTAGGGAATCGCAGAGGGTTTGAGAGGGGGTGATGTCGTTGGAGTTGGCCGAGGGGTTGGAAAATTCCTTGACGATGTTGAAAAGTTCCTTGCTGTTGTGGGCGTTGTTGTCAAGTCGATCCTTGAATGCTGTTTTCTTGGCTTTTCGGATCAGTTGGTGGTGAGTACGGATGGCGCTTTTGAAGGCGTCCTTGTTGCTGGTGGATGGGTCTTTTTTCCAGGCCTTTTCAAGGGAGCGGCACAGTTTCTTGGACTTCTTGAGGTCATCGTTGAACCATGAGGCCTTCTTGATGCCAAGTTTGTGTTGACGTTTTTTCAGTGGTGCTAAGGTGTCGGCGGTGTTGGATAACCAAAGGGTGAGGTTGGAGGCGGCTTCGTTGGCGTTAGAAGAGAGGGCTGGGGAGGTTTGAAGGAGCGATGTGGAGATCTGCTCCGTGGTGATTTTGTTCCAGTTTCTTTGTAGAGTTGGTTGGAGGTGGATGATGGGTTTTGGCTTGTTGTAGGTGAAGTGAACGCAGCTGTGGTCAGTCCAGAGGAGATCCGTAGTGTGGCTGAAGGAGACATGGTTGCTGGAGGTGAAGATGGGGTCGAGAGTGTGACCTGCGATGTGGGTGGGGGAAGTGACCAGTTGTTTAAGTCCGAGGTTGGCGAGGTTGTCCAAGAGGGTGGTGGTGTTGCGGTCGTTGATCTTTTCAAGGTGGAAGTTGAGGTCTCCCAGAAGGATGTAGTCTTTGGAGGGGAGCGCGTGTGGGGTGATGAAGTCCGTGATGTCTTCACTGAATTTTGCGCGGGGTCCTGGTGGTCTGTAGAGGAGGGTGCCTCTGAGTGTGGTCTTGGGGTCGATGTGGATCTGGAAGTGAAGGTGTTCGGAGTTAGCGAGGTTGGCGTCAGAGCTGGTTGAGATGCGGATTGATTTCTTATGGACGATAGCGATTCCACCTCCTGTATGGTCGGTGCGGTCCTTGCGTGTGATCTTATAGTCATCAGGGATAGCGATGGCGATGTCAGGGGCGGAGGAAGCGTTCATCCATGTTTCCGTTAGGAAGGCGACGTCAGGAGAGATGGTGTCTAGTCACATTGTGTGACTTGAGGCAAATATTTTTCTCTATATGAAAGCTTTTGGAATTGCGAATTCTTTAATCTTAGTCGCTTTCTCTCAAAGGCTGGATGTAAGATGGCCACCGCCATGCAAGCCGAGATTTGCCTTGAAGCACTCTTTCAGGCGCAGACCACACAAGCAAATGTCCGTGTTGGACATCCCAGAATATTCGGCAGGAGAGTCACTAGACTGTTTGCGAGAGCCCCCGTTTAAACCTGCATCTTAAAAAAATGGAAAATATCAAGAGTGCGGCAGAATTTAAGAATATACGCCAACCCAGTAGATGTATTGTATTACTTTAGAAAATGTTGTTTCTGCTATCTTTTAATGTGTTTACTTTGTCGGCCCGTCTCGCAGAAACAATTTGGCGCGGTTGTGCCTCAAGACACAAACCAGGCAGGGCCAGGCCCTCATATTTCACTCAAGTCGCCACGGGCTATAATTTGCTTGGCCCAGCTGACCTCTCAGGAGTCACACGCCTCTGCAGCTGCATCGTCACCACTGAAGCACCAAGCGGGAAACGAGGACCAGTCATGTGCTTCAACTGCCAGGGCTTGGGGCACACCTCTGCCTTCTGCAAACAGAAGCCAAAGTGCGTACGCTGTGGAGGAGAGCACACCTCTAACCAATGCACTAGGAACCGGGAAACTGAACCAGCAAAATGCGCCAACTGCGCAGGACCACATCCAGCAAGCTACCGCGGCTGCCCCTACCTCCAGAAGGCAAAGAAGGAAAGCCAACGCCAACCCCCACAACCACAAAAGACTCAACAACGACGGACCAGGGGCAAAGGAATACTCACAGACCCGCAATGGCACACAGGATCCTAAATGGAAATCCAACCAACAGCCATAGCAGCGCGCGCATGTATGGAAGATCATACGCAGAAACAACTAAACCCAAGCAGGACAGCCCAGCGCCACCTACCGCCCCAGCAACAACTCCCACCCCAGCACCAACGACCACCCCAGCACCATCCTGTGAGTTAGGCTCAGCCATCAACTGGCAGGAACTCATCATGAAGATTGCAAAAACAGTCGCAGACATGAACATCCACCCGGTGGTGACAATGGTGGTGAGTCTTATCGCCGGACTTTTCCAGGGCGAAGAAAACACCAGCAATGGCAGCAAAATCTAAAAGAAACTCCCTCTTTGTGATGTGGAATGTAATGGCATTCAGAAGAAAACTGCAGAACTCCTGCACCTGATGGAAACCATGGACATGGATATAGCGCTTATCTCCGAGACCCACCTCCAAGGAAGCCAGAAGCTCAACATAGCAAACCACAGGGTATACCGCACAGATCGCACCACTGGAGCCAAGGGCGGAGAAACAGCGGTGATCGTCAGCACAAAAGTGAAGCACCACGAGATCTCTCTACCACCAGCTGGGAGCATTGAAGCAACTGGCATACAGATCCAGACATCTGCAGGCCCGCTGCGGCTGATCGCTGCCTACTTACCCCCAGGCAAGCTAGTCCCAAAGGACCTGGATGCTTTATTGGACCCCAGCATCCCCACACTAATTGGAGGCAACCTTAATGCCAAGCACAAATGCTGGAACTCTCGGACGGGAAACCGCAAAGGACCCGCCCTACTCGCCCACTCAAAGAAGGAGGAATTTGTAGTGGCAGGCCCGACTCAACCAACACACTATCCAGGCTCTTCACTATATAAACCGGATGTTCTGGACATAGTGGTCATGAAGAATCTCTCCCAGTCTATGGAGCTTGAAACCCTAACAGCGCTGACATCCGACCACAACCCAGTGTTGATCACAGTTGGAGACGTACTTGAAGACCAGCAACAGGGCACCAGGCACAACTTCAAGAAGGTGGACTGGTGCCTATACAAGAGATGCCTGGAGGAGACACTGGTCCCTGGTCCCCTGCGAAGCACTGAAGACATTGACCAGGCGATTCGCCACTCTACAGATTCAATCCAATCAATCAATCAATCAATCACAGGCATTTATATAGTGCACTACTTACCCGGAGGGTCTCAAGGCGCTAGGGGGGGGGGTGCTGCTACTGCTCGAATAGCCAGGTCTTGAGCTGCTTCCTGAAGGCGAGGTGGTCTTGGGTCAGGCAGAGGTGGGTCGGGAGGGAGTTCCACGTCTTGGCGGCCAGGTAGGAGAAAGACCTTCCTCCCGTTGTCATTCTTCGGATGCGGGGGACGGCGGCGAGGGCGTGGCTGGCTGATCGGAGATGGCGTTTGGGAGCATAGAAGTTGATGCGGTTGTTGAGGTAGCTAGGGCCTTGATCGTGTAGGGCTTTGTGTGCATGGGTGAGGAGGCGGAAGGTGATTCTTTTGTTGACGGGGAGCCAATGCAGGTCTCTCAGATGTCCGGAGATGTGGCTGTGTCGTGGGATGTCGAGGATGAGTCTGGCTGAGGCGTTCTGGATCCGCTGGAGTCTCTTCTGGAGCTTGTCGGTGGTTCCGGCGTAGAGGGCGTTGCCGTAGTCCAGTCGGCTGGTGACGAGGGCCTGGGTGACCGTCTTCCTGGTCTCGGTGGGGATCCACCGGAAGATCTTCCGTAGCATGCGCAGGATGTTGAAGCATGACGAGGAGACGGCGTTGACTTGTCTGGTCATGGTGAGGGAGGAGTCCAAGATGAAGCCCAGGTTGCGTGCATGGTCTGTCGGTTTGGGTGCGCTGCCCAGGGCGGGGGGCCACCAGGAGTCGTCCCAGGCGGAGGGTGAGGAGCCCAGGATGAGGACCTCCGTCTTGTCTGAGTTCAGTTTCAGGCGGCTGGTCGTCATCCACTCGGCTACGTCTTTCATCCCTTCGTGAAGGTTGGCTCTGGTGGCGGCGGGGTCGTTGGTCAGGGAGAGGATCAGCTGGGTGTCGTCGGCGTAGGAGATGATGTTCAGGTTGTGTTGGCGTGCGATGGCCGCGAGGGGGCTCATGTAGACGTTGAAGAGGGTGGGGCTCAGCGAGCATCCTTGAGGGACGCCGCAGATGACTTCGGTGGCCTCTGACTTGTACGGTGGTAGACGGACTCTCTGTGTTCTTCCGTTGAGGAAGGAGATGATCCAATCCAGTGCCTTCTCCTGGATTCCGACGTTGCTGAGGCGCTGCACTAGGGTGCGGTGGCAGACAGTGTCGAATGCCGCGGAGAGGTCTAGGAGGATGAGGGCCGCTGTTTCTCCGTTGTCCATCAGGGCTCGGATGTCATCGGTGGCAGCGATGAGGGCGGTCTCGGTGCTGTGGTTGGCTCGGAAGCCCGACTGTGAGGGGTCGAGGGATCCATTCGTCTCGAGGAAGGCGGCCAGCTGCTTGTTGACGGTCTTCTCGATGACTTTGGCTGGGAACCGGAGGAGCGAGATGGGGCGGTAATTCTTGAGTTCGGTGGGGTCCGCTGTAGGTTTCTTGAGTAGAGCGCTGAGTTTGGCGTGCTTCCAGCTCTCCGGGAAGGTGGCGGTGTCGAAGGAGGTGTTGATGATGTCCCGCAGGTGGGGTGCGATGACCGCGTCGGCCATCCACGCAGCTATTGAGCGCAGCACTCCGGAACAGAAACTACAACGATGCTCAATCTACGATCTCCCGAAGGGCATCAAGCAGTCAATAGCTGAGAAGAACAGAGCCCGCAGAGAGTGGCAGAGGAACCGCACCCCCGACCTGCTGAAGAAGTATAATGAACTGACAAGACAGCTGAAGATGCAAATAAGCCAGCACAGAGGAGAAAAATGGGAAGCAGCTACAGCTAACCTAAAGGACTCAGACAACTCTCTCTGGAGAATGACCCGCCGCCTGACTGGGAAGAAGGAACCAAACCCACCGATCCAAGGGAAGACTCACCTGGCATGCAGCAACAGGGCTAAGGCTGAGGTCTTCGCTGACACGCTGGAGGAATCCTTCAGGCCCAACCAGGCAAGCAAACTGGCAACAGAAGTTGAGCAAGAGGTCGCCAAGCATCACCGGGAGCACCCACCAGAAACAGAAACTGCACACATTGAGGAATGCTCAATGGGCGAATTACTGGCCCTGGCAAAAACACTAAAAAACGTCAAGGCACCAGGGAAGGACAGAATAGTCAACCAAGCCATCAAGATGCTCCCAGATACCGCAGTGGATCACCTTGCTGAGATATTTAACGCATGCTTGCAGCACCTATATTTCCCAAACGCCTGGAAAGAAGCAAGAGTCGTCGTATTCCCCAAGGCTGGGAAACCACTGCGAGATCCTGCAAACTACCTCCCCATAAGTCTGCTATCTGGCCTATCAAAACTCTTTGAAAAAGTTATCCTCGCCCGTCTCGTGGATTTCGCGACAAGCAACAACCTCCTTGCTAAAGAACAGTTTGGGTTCCGGAAAGACCACTCAACCAATCACCAACTCCTCAGAGTTGTGGACATCATCAGCCATGGATTCAACATCAACAAGTCTACCGGAGTAGTCTTTCTGGATGTAGCCAAAGCATTTGACTGAGTATGGCACGAGGGACTGCTTTACAAACTTATCAAGCTCCAGTTTCCCAGCTACCTGGTCAAGCTACTGTCCAGCTACCTGACAAAACGGACCTTTCACGTGGCGGTGCGCGAAGAATGCTCATCGCCACGCCCAATTCTTCCTGGGGTGCCTCAGGGATCAATCCTAGGACCATTCCTCTTCAACATATTCACAAACGACATCCCCACGGACCTAAAGAAGACTGATCTTGCCCTTTACGCAGATGATGTTGCAGTCATCTCTCAATCCTTCAGCGACAAAGAAGTGGCTAAGAACCTGGAGACATCGCTCTGCAGACTCTCTGAATGGTACAGCGACTGGCAGATAACCTTGAACACAGGCAAAACACTGCAACATTATTTACCAGGAAGCAGAACAGGAAACACCCACAGATCCTCCTCAATGGGGACGAGGTCAAATGGGAAAACAGCAGCTCCTACCTGGGGGTGACTCTGGACTCTAAACTCAGCTGGAGAAACCACATAGAGAAGACCTGCCAGAAAGCAGCAACCAAACTGGCTGCATTATACCCACTCCTGAAGACTAAGTCGATGCCCATGCAGAGCAAGGTGCGAGTAATCACTGCAATAATTCGACCAACTATGACATACGCTTCACCAGTTTGGAGTGGCTGCCGCCCACATCTTCGGAAGGACCTACAAAAACTACAGAACAAGGCCTTACGGATTGCAGCAGGTGCTCCCATGTTCACACGAACAGCAGACCTCCACAGAGACCTAGGCATCGAGATGTTGGACGACCATCTCCTCAAACTCAACAGGACATTCTACAAAGGACTGGATCAAAAAGAAAACCCACTGATCAGGAAATTGCAGATATCTCTACAAACCCATTTGACCGCTACCCGCGTCCCATTGAAGCGCTAACCCTGCGAACCTGAAACAGCAACGCAGCATCCAAAAACTCATTACTGCCTGAAGGCAAACGCCGGCAGATACGCAAAACTCACTGCTGCCCTGATGGCATAATAGCCTCGGCAAGCACCTAAAACCCGCTCACTGCCCGATGGCATTATAACCGCGGCAGGCACCCAAACCTCAACACTAACAGAAGGATCTAGACGGACAAAGACGAGACTCTCGGAGGAAACATGCTTACAATTCTGCAAACACTACTGACCGCTACCCGCGGCCCATCACTGAGCTGACCATGTGATACAGCCTCAACTGTGACAAAGCGTCACACACCAATAAGACAACCTAAACAGCGACTACAAAATTCCAAACGAATATGGAGTAATGAGGCTATTGCCTCGGTATCCAAAAACTCACCACTGTCAGAAGGTATCTGACAGGAGAAGACAAGAATCAGGCGCCTTTTGCCCTCATTGATGGAAGAGGCGCTGTACCTGGCACTTTGGAGCTCTCGCTGGCACCTTGCACGAGCTCGCATCACTTAACACGGCTACTTCCGATCAGCAATGTTTGCCAATTAATAAAAAATTGCACTCAGTCATTGGTATGGAAGGAATTATTGTGTTCAAGGTTACTACACCCAGGTTTAGGTTACTTTACAGGTGACCCAAAGGTGTCGCGTCCCAGACCCGGTTACATCGACTACTTCATTATGTCTGGGTGCTGTGGTAAGGAAGGGGGAAAACGAGAGCTCGTTTCTTGGCTTTTGAACGCCGTTTCTGGTTCCGTGGAAGCGCCTACGGGCGGACCTGCGAAAATGTCACAGAGAAACCTCCTGTTTGGCCCTGAAGTTCCACTGAGCTTGGAAGTGGAGGAGGGGGCGAGCCTACGCGTGCAGGGATGGCCGGAGGCCCCCATCCTGCCCTGAAGGGGATGTCGTGGCCGGGAGGATTCTCCGAGAGGCCGAGGATTCCCGGATTTCCCACGCCGGCCTGTTGAGGATTGTTGCGCCCCCCTCGAAGCATTGGATGGCACGAGGATGAGAATCGGCCCGCTGATGGGTAGCGAGATGGATGCAGCGCAGGCTGTAGACGGCTTTTGGGGTTCCCTTTACACCGTCCTATGGTGAGTGAGGTGGAACGGACTAGGCCCGGTGGGTTGGTAGGATCCCTGAGCTCCAGAGAGAAGGGTGATGTTACCAGAAGGCGGAAGGATTTGGAGGGGTCCCCCAGGGACCTCGGACGGGTCTCAAGGAGGTGTGAGTGGGGCCAGCCGGACTTGCTGGGTTCTTCAGGCCTCCAATGGGAAACGAGGAGGGCCAGCCCCGGAGACACATCGTTGGATTTGGGGGATGCTCAGAACATCCCGCAGGAAACAAGGTGGGCTGTTGGGGGTCTGCTGTACTTCTGGTTGAGATGAGCCAGAAACTCTGTACTTTTGCAGTTGTGGACCCCCGGGGTCCTGCCCACGTGAAGAAAAGGACCCCCAAAATATCTAGGAGAGAGCAGGTCCTGGCGAGTGGGTTCTGGCTGCTGTGGGTGTTGGTGCTTCTGCTGCCTCGACAAGCGGGTGCCCAAGCTGGCAACAAGACTTTCTACTTTGACCGGTGCAAGAAGACAGCTACCTGCGAAGCCTTGAAGTACAACGCCACGCCTGCCTGGGGTCCCACCTGCCATATGGCCTCACCTCCACCGCCCTGGCTGAGGACTCGAGCTCCCAGGAGGATGCGCACAAAGCTACTTCTCTGGTCCGGTAAGCCTCCCACATCAGTGCATGCATGGCATAAGTTGTCAATAAGGCCACAGCTGCTGAGTGACCTCATACCACGTGTGTCCTTTTAGCCAAACCCAAGAACAGCTTGCATGCTGGGACTTGTAGGCCCTTACTGTGTGCATCCTGAAGGCTGCAGGCCCGAATCGCTCTGCTGGCCCACCTAGTCTCCTATTCTTCAGAAACCGAGAATGATTGCCAATGAGAGTTATACCAGCAGCTTTTTGTTGGATGCACTTTGAGGAGCGAGCAGTGTCACTACATGTACTCATTATTAGAAGTATGTTGTCTAAAAGGCAACAGAACCAATGTTGTGCGAAACAACATTTGTATCTGTGGGTGCATTGTGCTACAAAACAGTAGTGATTAATGCCCCTTCGCGTGGCTCTCAGATATACCCTAATTTAGCCCAATTTGTCCACTGCATAGCCAGATCCACAGGCCCTCATTTTAACCTCACTCACAGGGCTTCCTTCGTGTTGCTTGCTCGGATAAGCACCCACATGAAGATGCTTGCACACACCTGCAAACCTCTAAATTGCCCAGACTTTGAAATAGCGCCTGACAGTCACATAGCCTCTATCTGTCCTTCACATAGCTTCCAGAAGCCCCTTAGATGCCAACAGATGCTCGCCTAGTTGCCACCCTCCCCACAGCTCCCTTGAGACCACCACACATCCCCAAACTTAGGAAAGCCCCGAGTGGATCAGATCATTCGTGATGTCTCACACGGCTCTTTACAGGTTGGCTATTTCTGCTCACCCAGAGGCTCAAAGTGTGGTACTCTTTAACCCCTTCCATGCGGCCGCGATTCCCCTGGTGTGCTGTAAACAGCACGAACAGGGGCGGGTTGTGACGAACCCCAGCGGTCATCAGCACACGAGCACCGTAGTGCTTGACGGCTGGGGTTCGTCATCAGCATGGAAGGGGTTAAAGAGAGTGATGGCTTAGGATTGACCACTTGCGGTGTCTGTGAGCAGCCTTCAGTTACTTTACGTCTTTGCTTATTATTCCAAACGTGTGTACGTTAGTCATGACCTCACTCCAAAGACTATAGCCCGCCCTCCAAGGCCATGTTTGTTGGGCCTTGAGGTGCAGCTGAAGTCCCTCTGGCGGTGCTGATCAGGGTATCTGTCACCCAGGATGACTCACTTAGACATACAACGAGCACTGACAGCACCAACAGCTCTGGCCTAAGCAAACCTGCAGCGTTGTTTTTTGTCCCCAACATTTGCGGCCGTTGTCTAAAGGTGGCATGCCTATGCCCAGACCGGGCACTGAAATTGGCTACTTTTAAGCGGATGTGCACATGAAAAATGCTGTTAAACAGTGAAGGGCTCAACACAACTATATGGCCTGATACTTTTTCTTGAACAGGAATTGGATTTCAATGTGTCTTATAGCTCCCACCCTTTGGTGTGCTAGCTGGGCAGTTAGTACATATACTGTCCCTTATCATGAATCCTGTTCAGTTTAATATTCTGTTCCCTCTACATACATCCTACTGTGTAACAGAAAAGCAAACATCAAAAAATGTGTCAAAAGATATGGATATGGAGTGCCTCACGGAAGTAACACCATGGGGGGTCACTAGTTGGTTCTCACCAGTGGGCTCGGGTTCTCAACATAAGCATTACCATGCCGAACAGGGATTCATGATAAGGGACAGTATATGTACTAACTGTCCAGCTAGCACACCAAAGGGTGGGAGCTATAAGACACATTGAAATCCAAAAGACCTGTTCAAGGAAAAGTGTCAGGTCTTTTAGTTGTGCTGAACCAGTGAGTGGGGGCTTGAACCCCTGTAGCTCCTTGTTGAAGATAATACACAGTAAAGGGCCACAATCTGAAGTGGGCGGAGCCATCCGCATATGCCCTATGTATGTGACAGTCCTGTTTCCTACAGAAGCGGTCGCTCCTCTCGCTGCTCCCCGATCTGCCTGCCACCACAGGTATCGTAGCGCCAGACTGCTGTCTACTGCCTCGCCTCGCTCACACAGCTGCTACTGCCTAATTGAACATCACATTTGAATCGTAGCGCTAGATTGCATCATTATTAAATAATTTAATCATCGTTTTTGTATCGTAGCACTGGATTGCCTAAGTGCGCTTTGACTATATGCGCTGCCTGTGAAATTGATTTGTGCCCGATTGTGCCGGTGCCACTGCCATTTGCATCGCGCTCTTTCGCTGACTGTGCCCCCAATCCTGCTTCGCTTTTGGCTTGCTGCCATTTTGTTGTTGTTGTTGTGCCTCCCTGCCCAGATCTCCACCCCGCTCCCGCCTCCCAGCTGAACCTCCCTCGCTCCTCCCCCCCACTATCCACATATGACAGATGCTTCTGCGCGCAGCGGTCACGAGCAGCGGTCGCGCCCCATGCGTGCCAAAGGTGCACCAAAGGTAAGCCCGTCTACGCCCGGCCCGCGCCCAGCGCCAGACCCCCTGTCCCCCGCAATACCCATTCCACCCGCATAAAATACAACGCAGCAACCCGACTACAACGATCGACCAATCAAGCCCTCGCCGCAGTTCCGCACATCCACAGATCCACCATGGGAGGAAGATCCTTCTCCTACTTAGCGGCCAAAACCTGGAATTCTCTCCCCACCCACCTCCGCCTTACACAGAACCACCTCTCCTTCAGAAAGCTACTAAAAACTTGGATATTCGATAAATAAATACACCTCCCTCCCCCAAGCACCTTGAGACCCTCTGGGTGAGTAGTGCACTATACAAATTTTGGAACTTGAACTATGCTGCGGTGCGCAGAGGCAAAGGCTGAATGACACTTGAACTGTCGGTGAAGAGGGCTGATGGAAAGAGCCCTTGTATGTTTATATATTCATATGCATGTATAGTATGTGTTAATTGTTTTTTTATTTGTATAACTTTTATTTTTGGGGAAAACAAGAAACTAGTGAGGCAGCTAAAGCAGAAAGGTGGTTGAAGGAAAATCTTGAGTCAATTATTAAAAACTGGTAACTGTTCAGGGAAGCATTAATTTCCAAGCAGGAATGATGAATATTTTTGGGAAAATATACTGCTTTAAAGAACCAGCCTTTAAAGAAACCTCAAAACGAAAGTTGTATTTAAATTTGGATGGGGTACAGTAACAAAACGCCTACAGAAATATGCAATAAAACGCATTTTGTCAGACCTTACCCATATCTCCCCTAAGTACACCTATCTCTAATACTAAATCTTAACCACTTATAGGAACCCCAAATCTAAATATAGCCAGTAATTCAGCTTCAACCTTGACCTGTACCCTAACCTTTGCCCTTCAGTAACCATATTGTATCCCTGCCCCCTGGCTGAGCTTGCCTCCCTGCCCCCTGGCTGCACTTGCCTCCCTGCCCCCTGGCTGCACTTGCTTCCCTGCCCCCGGGCTGAGCTTGCCTCCCTGCCCCCTGGCTGCGCTTGCTTCCCTGCCCCCTCGCTGTGCTTGCTTCCCTGCCCCCGGGCTGTGCTTGCTTCCCTGCCCCCTGGCTGCGCTTGCTTCCCTGCCCCCGGGCTGTGCTTGCTTCCCTGCCCCCTGGCTGTGCTTGCTCCCCCACCCTCTGGTTCCCCTTCCCCTGGCTGTGCTTGCTTCCCTGCCACATGGCTGTGCTTGCTTCCCTGCCCCCTGGCTGTGCTTGCTCCCCTGCCACATGGCTGTGCTTGCTTCCCTGCCCCCTGGCTGTGCTTGCTCCCCTGCCACATGGCTGTGCTTGCTTCCCTGACCCCTCGCTGTGCTTGCTTCCCTGACCCCTCGCTGTGCTTGCTTCCCTGCCCCCTCGCTGTGCTTGCTTCCCTGCCCCCTCGCTGTGCTTGCTTCCCTGCCCCCTCGCTGTGCTTGCTTCCCTGCCCCCTCGCTGTGCTTGCTTCCCCGCCCCCTGGCTGTGCTTGCTTCCCTGCCCCCTCGCTGTGCTTGCTTCCCTGCCCCCTGGCTGTGCTTGCTTCCCTGCCCCCTCGCTGTGCTTGCTTCCCTGCCCCCTCGCTGCGCTTGCTTCCCTGCCCCCTCGCTGTGCTTGCTTCCCTGCCCCCTCGCTGTGCTTGCTTCCCTGCCCCCTCGCTTTGCTTGCTTCCCTGCCCCCTCGCTGTGCTTGCTTCCCTGCCCCCTCGCTGTGCTTGCTTCCCTGCCCCCTCGCTGTGCTTGCTTCCCTGCCCCCTCGCTTTGCTTGCTTCCCTGCCCCCTCGCTGTGCTTGCTTCCCTGCCCCCTCGCTGTGCTTGCTTCCCTGCCCCCTCGCTGTGCTTGCTTCCCTGCCCCCTCGCTGTGCTTGCTTCCCTGCCCCCTCGCTTTGCTTGCTTCCCTGCCCCCTCGCTGTGCTTGCTGCCCTGCCCCCTCGCTGTGCTTGCTTCCCTGCCCCCTCGCTGTGCTTGCTTCCCTGCCCCCTGGCTGTGCTTGCTTACCTGCCCCCTCGCTGTGCTTGCTTCCCTGCCCCCTCGCTGTGCTTGCTTCCCTGCCCCCTCGCTGTGCTTGCTTCCCTGCCCCCTGGCTGTGCTTGCTTCCCTGCCCCCTCGCTGTGCTTGCTTCCCTGCCCCCTCGCTGTGCTTGCTTCCCTGCCCCCTCGCTGTGCTTGCTTCCCTGCCCCTGGCTGTGCTTGCTTCCCTGCCCCCTCGCTGTGCTTGCTTCCCTGCCCCCTCGCTGTGCTTGCTTCCCTGCCCCCTCGCTGTGCTTGCTTCCCTGCCCCCTCGCTGTGCTTGCTTCCCTGCCCCCTCGCTGTGCTTGCTTCCCTGCCCCCTGGCTGTGCTTGCTTACCTGCCCCCTCGCTGTGCTTGCTTCCCTGCCCCCTCGCTTTGCTTGCTTCCCTGCCCCCTCGCTGTGCTTGCTTCCCTGCCCCCTCGCTGTGCTTGCTTCCCTGCCCAATCGCTGTGCTTGCTTCCCTGCCCCCTCGCTGTGCTTGCTTCCCTGCCCCCTCGCTGTGCTTGCTTCCCTGCCCCCTCGCTGTGCTTGCTTACCTGCCCCCTCGCTGTGCTTGCTTCCCTGCCCCCTCGCTGTGCTTGCTCTCCTAGGTGTGTTTGTGTGGCTCTGGGTGTGTGGGTGTGTGTGGCTCTGGGTGTGTGGGTGTGTGTGGCTCTTGGTGTGTGGCTGTGTTTGGCTCTGGGTGTGTGTGTGGCTCTGGGTGTGTGTGGGTGTGTGTGGCTCTGGGTGTGTGTGTGTGTGGCTCTGGGTGTGCGGGTGGGTGTGGCTCTGGGTGTTTGGGTGTGTGTGGCTCTGGGTGTGTGTGTGGCTCTGGGTGTGTGTGTGTGTGTGTGTGTGTGTGTGGCTCTGGGTGTGTGTGTGTGTGGCTCTGGGTGTGTGTGTGTGGCTCTGGGTGTGTGTGTGTGTGTGGCTCTGGGTGTGTGTGTGTGTGTGTGTGGCTCTGGGTGTGTGTGTGTGTGTGGCTCTGGGTGTGTGTGTGTGTGTGGCTCTGGGTGTGTGGGTGTGTGTGGCTCTTGGTGTGTGGCTGTGTTTGGCTCTGGGTGTGTGTGTGGCTCTGGGTGTGTGTGGGTGTGTGTGGCTCTTGGTGTGTGGCTGTGTTTGGCTCTGGGTGTGTGTGTGTGGCTCTGGGTGTGTGTGTGTGTGTGTGTGGCTCTGGGTGTGTGTGTGTGTGTGGCTCTGGGTGTGTGGGTGTGTGTGGCTCTTGGTGTGTGGCTGTGTTTGGCTCTGGGTGTGTGTGTGGCTCTGGGTGTGTGTGTGTGGCTCTGGGTGTGTGTGTGTGTGGCTCTGGGTGTGTGGGTGGGTGTGGCTCTGGGTGTTTGGGTGTGTGTGGCTCTGGGTGTGTGGGTGTGTGTGGCTCTTGGTGTGTGGCTGTGTTTGGCTCTGGGTGTGTGTGTGGCTCTGGGCGTGTGTGTGTGTGGCTCTGGGTGTGTGTGTGTGGCTCTGGGTGTGTGTGTGTGGCTCTGGGTGTGTGTGTGTGTGTGTGTGTGGCTCTGGGTGTGTGTGTGTGTGTGGCTCTGGGTGTGTGTGTGTGTGTGTGTGGCTCTGGGTGTGTGTGTGTGTGTGTGTGGCTCTGGGTGTGTGTGTGTGTGTGGCTCTGGGTGTGTGTGTGTGTGTGGCTCTGGGTGTGTGGGTGTGTGTGGCTCTTGGTGTGTGGCTGTGTTTGGCTCTGGGTGTGTGTGTGGCTCTGGGTGTGTGTGGGTGTGTGTGGCTCTTGGTGTGTGGCTGTGTTTGGCTCTGGGTGTGTGTGTGTGGCTCTGGGTGTGTGTGTGTGTGTGTGTGGCTCTGGGTGTGTGTGTGTGTGTGGCTCTGGGTGTGTGGGTGTGTGTGGCTCTTGGTGTGTGGCTGTGTTTGGCTCTGGGTGTGTGTGTGGCTCTGGGTGTGTGTGTGTGTGTGTGTGGCTCTGGGTGTGTGTGTGTGTGTGTGGCTCTGGGTGTGTGGGTGGGTGTGGCTCTGGGTGTTTGGGTGTGTGTGGCTCTGGGTGTGTGGGTGTGTGTGGCTCTTGGTGTGTGGCTGTGTTTGGCTCTGGGTGTGTGTGTGGCTCTGGGTGTGTGTGTGTGTGGCTCTGGGTGTGTGTGTGTGGCTCTGGGTGTGTGGGTGGGTGTGGCTCTGGGTGTTTGGGTGTGTGTGGCTCTGGGTGTGTGTGTGGCTCTGGGTGTGTGTGTGGCTCTGGGTGTGTGTGTGGCTCTGGGTGTGTGTGGCTCTGGGTGTGTGTGTGGCTCTGGTTGTGTGTGTGTGGCTCTGGGTGTGTGTGTGTGGCTCTGGGTGTGTGTGTGTGGCTCTGGGTGTGTGTGTGTGTGTGTGTGTGGCTCTGGGTGTGTGGGTGTGTGTGTGTGGCTCTGGGTGTGTGTGTGTGTGTGTGTGTGGCTCTGGGTGTGTGTGTGTGTGTGTGTGGCTCTGGGTGTGTGGGTGTGTGTGGCTCTTGGTGTGTGGCTGTGTTTGGCTCTGGGTGTGTGTGTGGCTCTGGGTGTGTGTGTGTGTGTGTGTGTGGCTCTGGGTGTGTGTGTGTGTGGCTCTGGGTGTGTGTGTGGCTCTGGGTGTGTGTGTGTGGCTCTGGGTGTGTGGGTGGGTGTGGCTCTGGGTGTTTGGGTGTGTGTGGCTCTGGGTGTGTGGGTGGGTGTGGCTCTGGGTGTTTGGGTGTGTGTGGCTCTGGGTGTGTGTGTGGCTCTGGGTGTGTGTGTGGCTCTGGGTGTGTGTGTGGCTCTGGGTGTGTGTGGCTCTGGGTGTGTGTGTGGCTCTGGGTGTGTGTGTGTGGCTCTGGGTGTGTGTGTGTGGCTCTGGGTGTGTGTGTGTGGCTCTGGGTGTGTGTGTGTGGCTCTGGGTGTGTGTGTGTGTGTGTGTGGCTCTGGGTGTGTGGGTGTGTGTGTGTGGCTCTGGGTGTGTGTGTGTGTGTGTGTGTGGCTCTGGGTGTGTGTGTGTGTGTGTGTGGCTCTGGGTGTGTGGGTGTGTGTGGCTCTTGGTGTGTGGCTGTGTTTGGCTCTGGGTGTGTGTGTGGCTCTGGGTGTGTGTGTGTGTGTGTGGCTCTGGGTGTGTGTGTGTGTGGCTCTGGGTGTGTGTGTGGCTCTGGGTGTGTGGGTGGGTGTGGCTCTGGGTGTTTGGGTGTGTGTGGCTCTGGGTGTGTGTTTGGCTCTGGGTGTGTGTGTGTGGCTGGCTCTGGGTGTGTGTGTTGCTCTTGGTGTGTGTGTTGCTCTGGGTGTGTGTGTGGCTCTGTGTGTGTGTGTGGCTCTGGGTGTGTGGGTGTGTGTGTGTGGCTCTGGGTATGTGTGTGTGTGTGTGTGTGTGTGTGTGGCTCTGGGTGTGTGTGTGTGTGTGGCTCTCGGTGTGTGTGTGTGGCTCTGGGTGTGTGTGTGTGGCTCTGGGTGTGTGTGGTTCAGGGTGTGTGTGTGTGTGTGGCTGGATCTAGGTGTGTGTGTTTGTGTGTGGTAGTAATTGCTGTCTGCTGAGCTCGTCCAGTAGGGTACAATAGGTCTTACATTTGCGAGAGATTAAGCTGTTGGCAATGTAAATTACAATGCCATTTATTTATCTGTTTTCAAAACCAACACATAAATGGCTGTGCTTGCTTCCCTGCCCCCTCGCTGTGCTTGCTTCCCTGCCCCCTCGCTGCGCTTGCTTCCCTGCCCCCTCGCTGTGCTTGCTTCCCTGCCCCCTCGCTGTGCTTGCTTCCCTGCCCCCTCGCTTTGCTTGCTTCCCTGCCCCCTCGCTGTGCTTGCTTCCCTGCCCCCTCGCTGTGCTTGCTTCCCTGCCCCCTCGCTGTGCTTGCTTCCCTGCCCCCTCGCTTTGCTTGCTTCCCTGCCCCCTCGCTTTGCTTGCTTCCCTGCCCCCTCGCTGTGCTTGCTTCCCTGCCCCCTCGCTGTGCTTGCTTCCCTGCCCCCTCGCTGTGCTTGCTTCCCTGCCCCCTCGCTGTGCTTGCTTACCTGCCCCCTCGCTGTGCTTGCTTCCCTGCCCCCTCGCTGTGCTTGCTCTCCTAGGTGTGTTTGTGTGGCTCTGGGTGTGTGGGTGTGTGTGGCTCTGGGTGTGTGGGTGTGTGTGGCTCTTGGTGTGTGGCTGTGTTTGGCTCTGGGTGTGTGTGTGGCTCTGGGTGTGTGTGGGTGTGTGTGGCTCTGGGTGTGTGTGTGTGTGGCTCTGGGTGTGCGGGTGGGTGTGGCTCTGGGTGTTTGGGTGTGTGTGGCTCTGGGTGTGTGTGTGGCTCTGGGTGTGTGTGTGTGTGTGTGTGTGTGTGTGTGGCTCTGGGCGTGTGTGTGTGTGGCTCTGGGTGTGTGTGTGTGGCTCTGGGTGTGTGTGTGTGTGTGGCTCTGGGTGTGTGTGTGTGTGTGTGTGGCTCTGGGTGTGTGTGTGTGTGGCTCTGGGTGTGTGTGTGTGTGTGGCTCTGGGTGTGTGGGTGTGTGTGGCTCTTGGTGTGTGGCTGTGTTTGGCTCTGGGTGTGTGTGTGGCTCTGGGTGTGTGTGGGTGTGTGTGGCTCTTGGTGTGTGGCTGTGTTTGGCTCTGGGTGTGTGTGTGTGGCTCTGGGTGTGTGTGTGTGTGTGTGTGGCTCTGGGTGTGTGTGTGTGTGTGGCTCTGGGTGTGTGGGTGTGTGTGGCTCTTGGTGTGTGGCTGTGTTTGGCTCTGGGTGTGTGTGTGGCTCTGGGTGTGTGTGTGTGGCTCTGGGTGTGTGTGTGTGTGGCTCTGGGTGTGTGGGTGGGTGTGGCTCTGGGTGTTTGGGTGTGTGTGGCTCTGGGTGTGTGGGTGTGTGTGGCTCTTGGTGTGTGGCTGTGTTTGGCTCTGGGTGTGTGTGTGGCTCTGGGCGTGTGTGTG
Source organism: Lissotriton vulgaris (assembly GCF_964263255.1). Taxonomy (NCBI): domain Eukaryota; kingdom Metazoa; phylum Chordata; class Amphibia; order Caudata; family Salamandridae; genus Lissotriton; species Lissotriton vulgaris. Next base: position 803,737,376 of record NC_141700.1, on the reverse strand, counting down.
TGTGGCTCTGGGTGTGTGTGTGTGGCTCTGGGTGTGTGTGTGTGTGTGGCTCTGGGTGTGTGTGTGTGTGTGTGTGTGGCTCTGGGTGTGTGTGTGTGTGTGGCTCTGGGTGTGTGTGTGTGTGTGTGTGGCTCTGGGTGTGTGTGTGTGTGTGTGTGGCTCTGGGTGTGTGTGTGTGTGTGGCTCTGGGTGTGTGTGTGTGTGTGGCTCTGGGTGTGTGGGTGTGTGTGGCTCTTGGTGTGTGGCTGTGTTTGGCTCTGGGTGTGTGTGTGGCTCTGGGTGTGTGTGGGTGTGTGTGGCTCTTGGTGTGTGGCTGTGTTTGGCTCTGGGTGTGTGTGTGTGGCTCTGGGTGTGTGTGTGTGTGTGTGTGGCTCTGGGTGTGTGTGTGTGTGTGGCTCTGGGTGTGTGGGTGTGTGTGGCTCTTGGTGTGTGGCTGTGTTTGGCTCTGGGTGTGTGTGTGGCTCTGGGTGTGTGTGTGTGTGTGTGTGGCTCTGGGTGTGTGTGTGTGTGTGTGGCTCTGGGTGTGTGGGTGGGTGTGGCTCTGGGTGTTTGGGTGTGTGTGGCTCTGGGTGTGTGGGTGTGTGTGGCTCTTGGTGTGTGGCTGTGTTTGGCTCTGGGTGTGTGTGTGGCTCTGGGTGTGTGTGTGTGTGGCTCTGGGTGTGTGTGTGTGGCTCTGGGTGTGTGGGTGGGTGTGGCTCTGGGTGTTTGGGTGTGTGTGGCTCTGGGTGTGTGTGTGGCTCTGGGTGTGTGTGTGGCTCTGGGTGTGTGTGTGGCTCTGGGTGTGTGTGGCTCTGGGTGTGTGTGTGGCTCTGGTTGTGTGTGTGTGGCTCTGGGTGTGTGTGTGTGGCTCTGGGTGTGTGTGTGTGGCTCTGGGTGTGTGTGTGTGTGTGTGTGTGGCTCTGGGTGTGTGGGTGTGTGTGTGTGGCTCTGGGTGTGTGTGTGTGTGTGTGTGTGGCTCTGGGTGTGTGTGTGTGTGTGTGTGGCTCTGGGTGTGTGGGTGTGTGTGGCTCTTGGTGTGTGGCTGTGTTTGGCTCTGGGTGTGTGTGTGGCTCTGGGTGTGTGTGTGTGTGTGTGTGTGGCTCTGGGTGTGTGTGTGTGTGGCTCTGGGTGTGTGTGTGGCTCTGGGTGTGTGTGTGTGGCTCTGGGTGTGTGGGTGGGTGTGGCTCTGGGTGTTTGGGTGTGTGTGGCTCTGGGTGTGTGGGTGGGTGTGGCTCTGGGTGTTTGGGTGTGTGTGGCTCTGGGTGTGTGTGTGGCTCTGGGTGTGTGTGTGGCTCTGGGTGTGTGTGTGGCTCTGGGTGTGTGTGGCTCTGGGTGTGTGTGTGGCTCTGGGTGTGTGTGTGTGGCTCTGGGTGTGTGTGTGTGGCTCTGGGTGTGTGTGTGTGGCTCTGGGTGTGTGTGTGTGGCTCTGGGTGTGTGTGTGTGTGTGTGTGGCTCTGGGTGTGTGGGTGTGTGTGTGTGGCTCTGGGTGTGTGTGTGTGTGTGTGTGTGGCTCTGGGTGTGTGTGTGTGTGTGTGTGGCTCTGGGTGTGTGGGTGTGTGTGGCTCTTGGTGTGTGGCTGTGTTTGGCTCTGGGTGTGTGTGTGGCTCTGGGTGTGTGTGTGTGTGTGTGGCTCTGGGTGTGTGTGTGTGTGGCTCTGGGTGTGTGTGTGGCTCTGGGTGTGTGGGTGGGTGTGGCTCTGGGTGTTTGGGTGTGTGTGGCTCTGGGTGTGTGTTTGGCTCTGGGTGTGTGTGTGTGGCTGGCTCTGGGTGTGTGTGTTGCTCTTGGTGTGTGTGTTGCTCTGGGTGTGTGTGTGGCTCTGTGTGTGTGTGTGGCTCTGGGTGTGTGGGTGTGTGTGTGTGGCTCTGGGTGTGTGTGTGTGTGTGTGTGTGTGTGTGTGGCTCTGGGTGTGTGTGTGTGTGTGTGGCTCTCGGTGTGTGTGTGTGGCTCTGGGTGTGTGTGTGTGGCTCTGGGTGTGTGTGGTTCAGGGTGTGTGTGTGTGTGTGGCTGGATCTAGGTGTGTGTGTTTGTGTGTGGTAGTAATTGCTGTCTGCTGAGCTCGTCCAGTAGGGTACAATAGGTCTTACATTTGCGAGAGATTAAGCTGTTGGCAATGTAAATTACAATGCCATTTATTTATCTGTTTTCAAAACCAACACATAAATAAAATGTTTGTCGTTTACAATGCCAATAGCTCTAACTTTTGCAAAGGCGAAACCTTTGCATTGTAAATGCTTGTTTAGAATGTCTGCGCCTTCCTTTGTTTGTGATGTATGTTTTTTTTTTTTTTTAGCTAAAACACGTACATTTCAAGATATTCCTGTGAAATTGTGTCTGGCCTGAGACTGCACGCTCGCAGAAATGCAAACTGGAGCGTGTCCGGTGCTCACGCACAACCAATGCTTAGCACCGGTCCGATGAACGTACTGCGAGCGCCAAGAAGCAAGCAGGAACGAAACAGTACACCATGTTTACGGTGGCTCTGCGTGAAAAGGAAGTTGAGACTAGTTTGTCTCCTCTTCTAGGAGCTATGACTGCCTCGGTGTCAGCTCATGCTCCAGACGTCTGTTTGTACAGATACACGCATCTTTGAAGCGCAGCCCTCGCCCGGCTGGCAGCGGTCCCAGGCTACGGGCAGAGGTGGGCGAGGGCCTGCCATCCAACTCTGGTGCATAAAACACTCCTGATCTGCGTCGAGGCGCCACACATGATCATTCATAGCACAGAATCAGGGCAGAGGGGCGTCCCTCCTCGATCGCCTCGGCACAGCCAGCAAATATCCTCTCCTTCTTAAAAGATACTTACATGTGTACACCCGTATTGCCAGAAAAGGATACAAGGAGGTGCCTTCCCGGGGGTGTCACGCCGTAGGAGTGACTCCACACAGCACGACCCTTTGAGGAGCCCTCTGCAGCATGCTTCCAGCACAAGAATGCAGCTATCAGGAGTGCAGCAGGTGCAGTGGCGCCGGGCTCAGACCTTGAGGGGCCCGCTGCAGCATGCTTCCAGCATCGGAATACAGCTATTAGGAGTGCAGCAGGTGCAGTGGCGCCGGGGCTCAGACCTTTGAGGAGCCCTCTGCAGCATGCTTCCAGCACAGGAATGCAGCTATCAGCAGTGCAGCAGGTGCAGTGGCGCCGGGGCTCAGACCTTTGAGGAGCCCTCTGCAGCATGCTTCCAGCACAAGAATGCAGTTATCAGGAGTGCAGCAGGTGCAGTGGCGCCGGGCTCAGACCTTTGAGGAGCCCTCTGCAGGGATGGATGAGACTGCGGTCTCCCACTGGCCTCCAGGGCCTCTCTCCCACGCGAGGCCCCGCAGCGCTAACTCCTTCCTACCTCTTGTGTCTCCAGGAGCACAGGTGGCGCCTCGAGCAGCCGGATCCGCCTGCTCTTTCATTTGCAGCGGGGCACCTCTGCCAGATACTGCTGTTGCGGGTTCTTTCCGGGTTCTCGTCGGCACCGTTGCCCAAGTCGTGAGGGGGTGACCCCATGAGTTATCCGCACTGGGTGACACCAACCCTAGTGGCGCCTCCCATTGGTGAGGCTGTCTCACTGCTGGTTTGAGAGTGCAGCGCCCCCTGTCGTCCTTGACTTTCTACTCCAAGCAGCTCCTGGGTTGGGTTCAAGTGGCGGCACTGCTCAGCCCCCCCCCCCCCCCCCCCCTCCGTGCGCCGGGTGCAGATGCTCTTTCGCAGGAATGCAAGCCTAGAGCTTTTTTATATTAACATTAACGTAGCTTGTCTTTTTATTTCACTTTTAATTATTCTCCGTTTCTAACCCAAATTCACTTGCAGACTATGCTTAAAAACTATTTCCAGGTCATCCTTTCGCTGGGCTCCAATGCCCCTCACAGGCCTCAGACTAGAAGCTTCCATGGCCCTCACTGCAACCCCTTTAACATCAACCTCCAAGAACCGCTCTGTGCGACCCCTGCTGCGCTCTCTGTGCCAGCCCTCCCCCGGGGGGCTTCCCTTTCATTTTCATTCTTGAGGGCTCGGAAGAGGTGTCCCAGCAGCGCTGAATGACAAAGCGCCTAGACGGCGACACTCCGGCGCCAGCCGAGGCGCTTTGACCCCAGACACCAGTGTCTGTAGATTCTACAAACTCTTCAACTGGAGTCCACTCATTAGCACAGAGCGCAGCCTGAGAAGCAAGGCAGACTTTGCTGTGAGAAATAAACATCTTCAAAGCAGCAGCCAGGTAACATTCTCTACCCCATGTGATGAGGCTGGTGCCCCAAGTAAGAAGATCCCCCCAAAACACGGAGCCATAATGCACGTCGGTGCGGAGAAGCAGAACAGAGATCGCTCGGATTTGAACATTCATTCGTGCACAAATGTTGACAATGTTTGTGTGTATTTTTTAAACAGCTCCTTTACAGTCTAATGTTTTTTTCTCCATTTAATGTACCTTTTACAAGAGCACAGTAGGAGTAACATTTCATTAAACCAGAAATCCTTCCCATCGTGGCGCTCTGCTCCAAGCTCAATGGCAGAACTGTACATTACTAGGTATTATCTCTGCACTAAGGTTAGCTGCATTCCGGTGCTGGAAGCATGCTGCAGTGGGTCCTTCAACGGTCTAAGGTCTAAGCCCCGGCGCCACTGCACCTGCTGCACTAACAATAGCTGCATTCTTGTGCTGGAAGCATGCTGCAGAGGGCTCCTCAAATGTCTGAGCCCCGGCGCCACTGCACCTGCTGCACTCCTGATAGCTGCATTCCTGTGCTGGAAGCATGCTGCAGAGGGCTACTCAAAGGTCTGAGCCCCGGCGCCACTGCACCTGCTGCACTCCTGATAGCTGCATTCCTGTGCTGGAAGCATGCTGCAGAGGGCTACTCAAAGGTCTGAGCCCCGGTGCCACTGCACCTGCTGCACTCCTGATAGCTGCATTCCTGTGCTGGAAGCCTGCTACAGAGGGCTCCTCAAAGCTCTGAGCCCCGGCGCCACTGCACCTACTGCACTAACGATAGCTGCATTCCGGTGCTGGAAGCAGTTCTCCAGAGGGTCCCTCAAAGGCCTAAGCCCCGGCGCCACTGCACCTGCTGCACTCATGATAGCTGCACCTGTGCAGGAAGCATGCTGCAGAGGGCTCCTCAAAGGTCTGAGCCCCGGCGCCACTGCACCTGCTGCACTCCTAATAGCTGTATTCCGGTGCTGGAAGCATGCTGCAGCGGGTCCCTCAAGGACTGAGCCCGGCGCCACTGCACCTGCTGCACTCCTGATAGCTGCATTCTTGTGCTGGAAGCATGCTGCAGAGGGCTCCTCAAAGGTCTGAGCCCCGGCGCCACTGCACCTGCTGCACTCCTGATAGCTGCATTCTTGTGCTGCAAGCATGCTGCAGAGGGCTCCTCAAAGGTCTGAGCCCCGGCGCCACTGCACCTGCTGCACTCCTGATAGCTGCATTCTTGTGCTGCAAGCATGCTGCAGAGGGCTCCTCAAAGGTCTGAGCCCCGGCGCCACTGCACCTGCTGCACTCCTGATAGCTGCATTCTTGTGCTGCAAGCATGCTGCAGAGGGCTCCTCAAAGGTCTGAGCCCCGGCGCCACTGCACCTGCTGCACTGCTGATAGCTGCATTCCTGTGCTGGAAGCATGCTGCAGAGGGCTCCTCAAATGTCTGAGCCCCGGCGCCACTGCACCTGCTGCACTCCTGATAGCTGCATTCCTGTGCTGGAAGCATGCTGCAGAGGGCTACTCAAAGGTCTGAGCCCCGGCGCCACTGCACCTGCTGCACTCCTGATAGCTGCATTCCTGTGCTGGAAGCATGCTGCAGAGGGCTACTCAAAGGTCTGAGCCCCGGTGCCACTGCACCTGCTGCACTCCTGATAGCTGCATTCCTGTGCTGGAAGCCTGCTACAGAGGGCTCCTCAAAGCTCTGAGCCCCGGCGCCACTGCACCTACTGCACTAACGATAGCTGCATTCCGGTGCAGGAAGCATGCTGCAGCGGGTCCCTCAAAGGCCTAAGCCCCGGCGCCACTGCACCTGCTGCACTCATGATAGCTGCACCTGTGCAGGAAGCATGCTGCAGAGGGCTCCTCAAAGGTCTGAGCCCCGGCGCCACTGCACCTGCTGCACTCCTGATAACTGCATTCCGGTGCTGGAAGCAGTTCTCCAGAGGGCCCCTCAAAGGTCTGAGCCCCGGCGCCACTGCACCTGCTGCACTCCTGATAGCTGCATTCCTGTGCTGGAAGCATGCTGCAGCGGGTCCTTCAACACTCTAAGGTCTAAGCCCCGGCGCCACTGCACCTGCTGCACTAAGGTTAGCTGCATTCCTGTGCTGGAAGCATGCTGCAGAGGGCTCCTCAAAGGTCTGAGCCCCGGCGCCACTGCACCTGCTGCACTCCTAATAGCTGTATTCCGGTGCTGGAAGCATGCTGCAGAGGGCCCCTCAAAGGTCTGAGCCCCGGCACCACTGCACCTGCTGCACTCCTAATAGCTGTATTCCGGTGCTGGAAGCATGCTGCAGAGGGCTCCTCAAAGGTCTGAGCCCCGGCGCCACTGCACCTGCTGTACTCCTGATAGCTGCATTCCGGTGCTGGAAGCATGCTGCAGAGGGCCCCTCAAAGGTCTGAGCCCCGGCGCCACTGCACCTGCTGCACTCCTGATAGCTGCATTCCTGTGCTGGAAGCATGCTGCAGAGGGCTCCTCAAAGGTCTGAGCCCCGGCGCCACTGCACCTGCTGCACTGCTGATAGCTGCATTCCTGTGCTGGAAGCATGCTGCAGAGGGCTCCTCAAAGGTCTGAGCCCCGGCGCCACTGCACCTGCTGCACTCCTAATAGCTGTATTCCGGTGCTGGAAGCATGCTGCAGAGGGCCCCTCAAAGGTCTGAGCCCCGGCACCACTGCACCTGCTGCACTCCTAATAGCTGTATTCCGGTGCTGGAAGCATGCTGCAGAGGTCTCCTCAAAGGTCTGAGCCCCGGCGCCACTGCACCTGTGTTAGACGGACCGGGAGGGTCGGCCGAGATTACGGGGAGAGGTCTGCGGGGAGAGCCGTCTCCAACGACTGTACAGACAAGTAACTTCCCCCCCACAGACGGACACCACACAAGACTGAAGGTTAACGAGACTTTATAGGCAATTCTTAGGTTACGATGGTATGATACAAGGAGGTCTGGACTCAGGGGTCCCCTCGATTCTAGTCTCTGGCTGAGGAAAAGGGTAGCGGGACAGTCTTTGTTACCAATAAGTACAAAATAGCTCTCAATCCTCGAGCTCGGCGTTCTAGATGATCGGGCCGTGGAGGAGCCAAGCAGGTCCCGAGTTGGATGAAGGAAGGACGACGGTCCGCGGCGGAGCCTGCAGGTCCCGGTGAAAGATGACGGTTACAACGGTCCGCGGCCACGCCAGCAGATCCCGACGACGATGAAGGATGAAGGTTACGACGGTTGTGGCAGCGCCAACAGGCAGAACGATGGTGCACAGGACAGAGCTACGGCAGCGCCAGTAGTCCGTCCAGGATGAGTTCCTCTTTACGTCTCTCGACTCCGAGATACAACTGCCTTCCTGCTCTGGAGCTGCCCCAGTTATAGGGCTGGTGTGCTTTGATGTCCGGACCCTCGCACTTGGAGGTCGGGAGGTCCGGGATGAGGGAGTCCAGACACCCAGCAGGGGGGTGGAGCCAGCGCCCGGGGAGGCGATGGGCGAGCGGCACTTGGTGGGGGAGAGCCATCGACACCTCCTTCTCCCATTGACTTGCCAAGTAGCCCGCTCACCTCCTGGGTGGATGGTGGTGCCGGGATGTCTGAGGCCTGGCCAGGCCCAGGGTTGAGGTCGGCCGGGGGCCAGGCGGCCACGTGGTGCAGTGTCCAAGATGGCGGCCCGGGCTGGGCGCGTGGGCCGGCAGTGGATCGGGCCCACGAGGTCGACATGCTCGAGGGCAGGGGTCCCTGAGGGGATGGAGGACGTGCAATGGTGGTGTGTGGTGCTTGTGTGACCGGGCTCGGGCCTGGTCGAGCCGGGGGAGAGCGGCCCTTCATGTGGCCTGTCCAACATGCGTCCCCCCCAGCTGAAGGCGGGGAGAGTTACCCATCCTCTTGGGGACTCTCTTCGTCGAGGCGGAAGAACCGGGACAGGCCATCCGCGTTGGCGTGGTCGGACCCAGGCCGGTGTTCGACTGTGAAGTCCATACCCTGCAAGGATATGGACCAGCGTAGCAACTTGGGGTTTTCCCCCCGCATGTGCATCAGCCACTGCAGGGGTCGGTGGTCGGTCTGCACCCGAAAGTGGGTGCCGAAAAGGTAGGGCCGGAGCTTCTTGAGGGCCCATACCACAGCGAAGGCTTCCCTCTCTATGGTGCTCCAGCGTTGCTCCCGTGGTAGGAGTCTCCGGCTGATGAAGGCTACCGGCTGATCAAGGCCTTCGGGGTTCACTTGAGACAGGACCGCCCCAATGCCCTGGTCGGAGGCGTCCGTCTGGACGACGAATTCCCGGCTGTAGTCTGGGGCCTGGAGCACAGGAGCGGAACACATGGCGGCCTTCAACTGTTCAAATGCCGCTTGACACTCTGGGGTCCAGTTCACCTTCTTGGGCTGATTCTTTGACGTGAGTTCGGTGAGAGGCCCCACTATGGTACCATAGTCTTTCACGAACCTTCGGTAGTAGCCTGTGAGGCCCAGGAAGGCTCGCACCTCGGTTTGGGTGATAGGGGGCTGCCAGTTCTGGATGGCGGCAATTTTCAGCTGTAGAGGGGCCACTAGGCCGCTTCCCACCTGGTGTCCGAGGTAGGTCACAGACCCTTGTCCAATTTGGCACTTGCTGGCCTTGATCGTGAGGCCAGCTCGCTGAAGGGCTTGCAGCACTGCTCGGAGGTGGTGGAGGTGCTCGGTCCAATGGTGGCTGTACACAGCGATGTCGTCCAGGTAGGCGGCGCTGAACTCTTCGAGCCCCGCCAGGACCTGATTGACGAGCCGTTGGAAAGTCGCTGGGGCATTTTTCATGCCGAAGGGCATGACCGTAAAATGATAGTGGCCATCGGGGGTGGAGAAGGCAGAACGTTCTTGGGCTCGGGGTGTGAGGCCGATCTGCCAATAACCTGCCGTCAGGTCGAAGATGCTGAGGTAGCGGGCAGCTCCCATTCGGTCGACCAGTTCATCTGCCCGGGGGATGGGATGTGCGTCCGTTCTGGTGACTTCATTCAGGCCCCGGTAGTCGACGCAGAACCGGAGTTCTGGTGTGGTTCCGGGGGCGGCTGCTTTGGGGACCAGCACGACCGGGCTGGCCCATGGACTGTCTGAGGGCTCGATGACCCCGAGCGTGAGCATCTTAGCTACTTCCGCCTGGATGCAGGCCCGTACCCGATCAGGTACGCGGTAGGCCCGGTGGCGGATAGGAGGGCTGTCTCCAGTGTCCACATCGTGCACACACCAGGAAGTGACGCCTGGGGTGAGGGAGAACAGACTGGCGAATCGTGACAGGAGGGCTTGGCACTCTTGGCGTTGTTCTCTGGTGAGGGTCTCCGAGAGTCGGACCCCATCCACGGAGCCGTCTTGCTCCTGGGTCCGCAAGAGGTCAGGGAGGGGCTCGGAGTCGTCTTCAACCCCATTGTCGGTGGCCATCAGTAGGCTGAGTTCTGTTCGTGCAAAGTGGGGTTTCAGTCTGTTGGTGTGGAGGACTCGGAGTGGATTCCGGGAGGACTCCATATCGATCAGATAGGTGGCAGGACCCTTGCGCTCGATTACCTTGAAGGGTCCCGTCCATTTGTCTTGGAGAGCGCATGGCTCTGTGGGGGACATTACCCATACCTGTTGCCCCGGCTCGAATTCAATGGATGAGGCGTTCTGGTCATACCATTTCTTCATGTCCTCTTGACTGGCCTCTAGGTTGGCTTTTGCTAGGTCTCTGAATCGCCGGGACTGGTTGCGGAGGGTGAGGAGGTACCGGAAGACATCTGGAGGACTCTTGGCCGGAGGCATCTCCCAGCCTTCTTTGATCAGGCTGAGCGGCCCCCGCACTGGGTGCCCATATAGCAGTTCGAATGGGCTGAAGCCTAGGGACTTCTGTGGGACCTCCCGGTAGGCGAAGAGGAGGCAGGGCAGCAGCACGTCCCACTGGCGACGGAGGGGCTCTTCCAATCCCCCGATCATCCCTTTTAGCGTGCGATTGAACCGCTCAACAAGTCCGTTTCCTTGGGGGTGATAGGGGGTCGTGAAGCGGTAGGTGACTCCACACTGTTGCCAGAGGGACTTCATGTATTTAGAGATAAAGTTCGTGCCTCTGTCGCTGACGACTTCTCGGGGGAACCCCACACGGGAGAAGATCCCCATCAGGGCCCGGCCGACCACTGGGGCTGTCACGGTCCGGAGGGGAATAGCCTCAGGGTAGCGGGTGGCGTGGTCCACTAGTACCAGGATGAAGCGATGGCCTTGTCTTGTACGCGGGTCCAGGGGTCCCACAATGTCTATTCCGACCCTCTCAAATGGGGTCGTGACTACCGGAAAGGGTTGCAGGGGGGCCTTTAGTTTGCGGCCGCTCTTTCCACTGGCTTGGCACGTGGGGCAAGATCGGCAATGCTGGTGCACATCGTTTCTCATTTTGGGCCAGAAGAAGTGGGTCACTAGGCGACTGTAGGTTTTATCCTGTCCCAGGTGCCCTGCCAGGGGGACATCGTGGGCCAGATTTAGCAGGAAGTCTCTAAAGCGGAGGGGCACTACTAGTACTCGGTTGGCCCCCAGCTCGGCGATTCGTTGCTCGCTGTACAACAGATCATTGTCCCAGTAGACCCAATGAGTTCCGGAGGTATCCCCTGCGCTTTGGGCGAGCGCTTGTTGTCGGAGTCCCTCGAGGGAGGGACAGGTCTTCTGTTCCTGACGAAATTGTTCTTGTGTGGGTCCCCCTTCTTGAGCCCACTGGTCAAGGTTAGCGAGGTCGGAAGGTTGAGCAAGTTCGAGGGGGATGTCATGGTCGGGGGTCTCGGCTGGGGCGACCGGAGGCGGTGGCGCCGGCCATTCTGGTTCTTCCGGGTGATGGTTGGCACGGGCGGCCATGGACCGGGTGGTGACGCACGCCCAGTCCGGGACGCCCAACATCCCCAAGTGTTCTTTTCGCTCCACGGCTGCCCACGGGGAGCTTTCCAGGTCATTTCCGAGGAGGCAGTCCACGGGGGCGTCGTCTCGGACCGTTACCTTCAACATGCCGGAGACCCCTCCCCACTCAAAGGGGACGCAGGCCATCCGGCACAGACTTTCCGAGTTGTCGGCTGATCGCACAGGGCAGAGAATGTTTGGTAGATATTGTTCTGGGGTCACCAGATGGCAGCGGACGGCTGTCACACTGGCCCCGGTGTCCCGAAGGGCTTCGGCCCGTTGTCCATTGATGCTCACCCATTGGCTGTACTTCTGGGTGTTAGCGGGTAGGGGGACCCGCGGGACCATGTCTCTTCCCCCTAAGCACGCGAGAGTCATGGCGGCTGGCTCCCACTCTTGATACTCTTGCTCGTTTGTTCCTTGTTCCTCGGAGATCTGTTCTTCCCCTAGAGCCGCGGCGGCCACATGGCGGGGTTTTGGACTTTGATACTGCGGGCAGCTTGGGTCGTTGGCATAGTGGCCGACTCGTTGGCATCGGTGACATGTAACATTGGCTCTGTACCCCGGTCGCGCCGGGGTGCTGCCCCGGTTGGCCGGGGGGGTGGTGCTGGTAGCGGGGGCGGCCGGAGTGTTGTCTCTTCCTCGTCCTTGGCCCCCTCCTCCTCCTCTGGGTCGGTGGTGACCATTGTTGTTCCTGTTCTGCTCGTAGGACCCATTCCGGCCCACTCGGGTGATCTCCCACCGGTCAGCCTCGGCTGCGAGCTGCCGGGGATCGGTTAACTTGCTATCGAGGAGGTGTTGGCGTAGTTCGATGAAGCAATTGTTGGACAGATGCTCCCATACCATCAGATTGAACAGCTGCTCGTAGGTCGTGACGTTGTTCCCTCTGATCCAGCCTTCGAAGGCTCGGCTAAAGTACGTTACATAGTCCACCCAAGTTGTACCCGGGATGCGTGTGCAGTCTCGGAACCTCTGACGGTACATCTCGGGCGTGAGGCCATAGCGGGTGAGGAGGGCCGCTTTCATATGGTCGTAGGAGGTCATCTGGTGGTCTGGGAGCTGTAACAGGGTATCGCGGCCCTCATTGAGGAATTTGCCCCATAGGCCGGCTCCCCAATCGTTTCTATCGATCCGGTGCGCAGTCATCGCGATTTCATAGGCCTTAAACCATTGCTGGATGTCGTCTTCTCGAAAATATTCTCGGACAACATCCTTGGGGATGTGCACTTTTTTCTCCGTGGTCCCTGGGGTGTGTGGTCTGTCGGCCACCCCTAACTCTTTATTTTGTTTGCGCAGGTTGATCTCGGCTAGGTTCCGTTCGTGCTCGTATGCTAGTTTCTTTTCCTCGAGCTCCCTTTGCCTCTGTTTCTCCTCTCTTTCTTCTCGGAGACGTAGGTGCTCTAAGTTTATTTTTTGTTCGGCCAACTTGAGTTCTACGTCCATCTTGAGTCGGGCCATTTCTAGTTCGTGTAGTCGGGTTTTTTCTCTTTCTTGGATCTCGTCTTGCGAGAGACTGGTTCTTTGCCCCTCAGGGGCCGTGTTGGTATTTTTCGCGGTGCTTTGCTCAGGGGCTTCGACATCCCCGGTCTCTGCCCAAGATTCTAGGGCATGCTTAAAATCGTCCTTGGTGCTTAGTCCGGTGGTAGCGATACCTAGTTCGATGCAGAACTGCTTTAGTTCACGATGGCTGTACTCCTCTAGTTTTTCCATTTGGAACTTCTCAGTTGATCCGCTCTCTTTAGTTGACATTGTGGTTCGTTGTGGGGTGAGCTACTCTCTGTACGTTATGCGGTGATTCGGATCGCGCCGCTGGCCACCAATGTTAGACGGACCGGGAGGGTCGGCCGAGATTACGGGGAGAGGTCTCCGGGGAGAGCCGTCTCCAACGACTGTACAGACAAGTAACTTCCCCCCCACAGACGGACACCACACAAGACTGAAGGTTAACGAGACTTTATAGGCAATTCTTAGGTTACGATGGTATGATACAAGGAGGTCTGGACTCAGGGGTCCCCTCGATTCTAGTCTCTGGCTGAGGAAAAGGGTAGCGGGACAGTCTTTGTTACCAATAAGTACAAAATAGCTCTCAATCCTCGAGCTCGGCGTTCTAGATGATCGGGCCGTGGAGGAGCCAAGCAGGTCCCGAGTTGGATGAAGGAAGGACGACGGTCCGCGGCGGAGCCTGCAGGTCCCGGTGAAAGATGACGGTTACAACGGTCCGCGGCCACGCCAGCAGATCCCGACGACGATGAAGGATGAAGGTTACGACGGTTGTGGCAGCGCCAACAGGCAGGACGATGGTGCACAGGACAGAGCTACGGCAGCGCCAGTAGTCCGTCCAGGATGAGTTCCTCTTTACGTCTCTCGACTCCAAGATACAACTGCCTTCCTGCTCTGGAGCTGCCCCAGTTATAGGGCTGGTGTGCTTTGATGTCCGGACCCTCGCACTTGGAGGTCGGGAGGTCCGGGATGAGGGAGTCCAGACACCCAGCAGGGGGGTGGAGCCAGCGCCCGGGGAGGCGATGGGCGAGCGGCACTTGGTGGGGGAGAGCCATCGACACCTCCTTCTCCCATTGACTTGCCAAGTAGCCCGCTCACCTCCTGGGTGGATGGTGGTGCCGGGATGTCTGAGGCCTGGCCAGGCCCAGGGTTGAGGTCGGCCGGGGGCCAGGCGGCCACGTGGTGCAGTGTCCAAGATGGCGGCCCGGGCTGGGCGCGTGGGCCGGCAGTGGATCGGGCCCACGAGGTCGACATGCTCGAGGGCAGGGGTCCCTGAGGGGACGGAGGACGTGCAATGGTGGTGTGTGGTGCTTGTGTGACCGGGCTCGGGCCTGGTCGAGCCGGGGGAGAGCGGCCCTTCATGTGGCCTGTCCAACAACCTGCTGTACTCCTGATAGCTGCATTCCGGTGCTGGAAGCATGCTGCAGAGGGCTCCTCAAAGGTCTGAGCCCCGGCGCCACTGCACCTGCTGCACTCCTGATAGCTGCATTCTTGTGCTGGAAGCATGCTGCAGAGGGCTCCTCAAAGGTCTGAGCCCCGGCGCCACTGCACCTGCTGCACTCCCGATAGCTGCATTCCTGTGCTGGAAGCATGCTGCAGCGGGTCCCTCTAAGGTCTGAGCCCCGGCGCCACTGCACCTGCTGCACTAAGGTTAGCTGCATTCCTGTGCTGGAAGCATGCTGCAGAGGGCTCCTCAAAGGTCTGAGCCCCGGCGCCACTGTACCTGCTGCACTCCTGATAGCTGCATTCCTGTGCTGGAAGCATGCTGCAGCGGGTCCTTCAACAGTCTAAGGTCTAAGCCCCGGCGCCACTGCACCTGCTGCACTAAGGTTAGCTGCATCCCTGTGCTGGAAGCATGCTGCAGAGGGCTCCTCAAAGGTCTGAGCCCCGGCGCCACTGCACCTGCTGCACTCCTAATAGCTGTATTCCGGTGCTGGAAGCATGCTGCAGAGGGCCCCTCAAAGGTCTGAGCCCGGCGCCACTGCACCTGCTGCACTCCTGATAACTGCATTCCGGTGCTGGAAGCATGCTGCAGAGGGCTCCTCAAAGGTCTGAGCCCCGGCGCCACTGCACCTGCTGTACTCCTGATAGCTGCATTCCGGTGCTGGAAGCATGCTGCAGAGGGCTCCTCAAAGGTCTGAGCCCCGGCGCCACTGCACCTGCTGCACTCCTGATAGCTGCATTCTTGTGCTGGAAGCATGCTGCAGAGGGCTCCTCAAAGGTCTGAGCCCCGGCGCCACTGCACCTGCTGCACTCCCGATAGCTGCATTCCTGTGCTGGAAGCATGCTGCAGCGGGTCCCTCTAAGGTCTGAGCCCCGGCGCCACTGCACCTGCTGCACTGCTGATAGCTGCATTCCTGTGCTGGAAGCATGCTGCAGAGGGCTCCTCAAAGGTCTGAGCCCGGCGCCACTGCACCTGCTGCACTCCTGATAACTGCATTCTTGTGCTGGAAGCATGCTGCAGAGGGCTCCTCAAAGGTCTGAGCCCCGGCGCCACTGCACCTGCTGCACTGCTGATAGCTGCATTCCTGTGCTGGAAGCATGCTGCAGAGGGCTCCTCAAAGGTCTGAGCCCCGGCGCCACTGCACCTGCTGCACTCCTAATAGCTGTATTCCGGTGCTGGAAGCATGCTGCAGCGGGTCCCTCAAGGACTGAGCCCGGCGCCACTGCACCTGCTGCACTCCTGATAGCTGCATTCTTGTGCTGGAAGCATGCTGCAGAGGGCTCCTCAAAGGTCTGAGCCCCGGCGCCACTGCACCTGCTGCACTGCTGATAGCTGCATTCCTGTGCTGGAAGCATGCTGCAGAGGGCTCCTCAAAAGTCTGAGCCCCGGCGGCGCTGCACCTGCTGCACTAACAATAGCTGCATTCCTGTGCTGGAAGCATGCTGCAGAGGGCTCCTCAAAGGTCTGAGCCCCGGCGCCCCTGCACCTGCTGCACTAACAATAGCTGCATTCCTGTGCTGGAAGCATGCTGCAGTGGATCGCTCAAAGGTCTGAGCCCCGGTACCACTGCACCTGCTGCACTAAGGTTAGCTGCATTCCTGTGCTGGAAGCATGCTGCAGAGGGCTCCTCAAAGGTCTGAGCCCCGGCGCCACTGCACCTGCTGCACTCCTAATAGCTGTATTCCGGTGCTGGAAGCATGCTGCAGAGGGCCCCTCAAAGGTCTGAGCCCCGGCGCCACTGCACCTGCTGCACTAATGATAGCTGCATTCCTGTGCTGCAAGCATGCTGCAGAGGGCTCCTCAAAGGTCTGAGCCCGGGCGCCACTGCACCTGCTGCACTCCTGATAGCTGTATTCCTGTGCTGGAAGCATGCTGCAGAGGGCTCCTCAAAGGTCTGAGCCCCGGCGCCACTGCACCTGCTGCACTAACAATAGCTGCATTCCAGTGCTGGAAGTATGCTGCAGAGGGCTCCTCAAAGGTCTAAGCCCTGGCGCCACTGCACCTGCTGCACTAACGATAGCTGCATTCCTGTGCTGGAAGCATGCTGCAGAGGGCTCCTCAAAGGTCTGAGCCCCGGCGCCACTGAACCTGCTGCACTAATCATAGCTGCATTCCTCTGCTAGAAGCATGCTGCAGCGGTTCCCTCTAAGATCTGAGCCCCGGCGCCACTGCACCTGCTGCACTCCTGATAGCTGCATTCCGGTGCTGGAAGCATGCTGCAGAGGGCTCCTCAAAGGTCTGAGCCCCGGCGCCACTGCACCTGCTGCACTCCTGATAGCTGCATTCCGGTGCTGGAAGCATGCTGCAGAGGGCTCCTCAAAGGTCTGAGCCCCGGCGCCACTGCACCTGCTGCACTCCTGATAGCTGCATTCCGGTGCTGGGTGCTGGAAGCATGGTCCCTAATGGATTCATGAGATCCAGAATAAAATCCTGGCACCCATGGAGGGCGCAGGAGCTGGCAGAGTTGAGGACACTCTTGGCTTGAAGGCAACCATTGGAAAAGGCTGACACTGGCACGTTAGAGGCAGCTCTTCTTCTAGGGGAGGGCAACTGTGGCATAAAGGTACAGCAATCATGAAAAGATGCTGCCCGGACACTAGAGGTATTATTTCAAAAGAGATGCCCCCCTTGGTTGGCCTTCATGCCAAAGCTTTGCCTCTGCCATATTGTATGTCATTATTGGCATTTATGGCATATGGGGGGCACCCATCCACACTTTGAAGAACATCAAGATTCCTTGGCTGGGCACCCCATAAAGGATTTGATATTTAATGAGTGTCCCTTCGGAGCCGATGGCTTTTGAGCAAATGTACGTGAACCTTGTGCTTCAGATGCAGGGTCTGGTTCCATTTTATTCAAAATGTTCTAAAGGGCAGACCTCATACCCACACCTGAGCCCCTCCATTAGAGGCCGGACCCCCTGACTCCGCTGGGTACAGTTCAGGGCGGATATTACTGCCCATCGCTTAAGATCACCCAGGGTCCTAATATTGGACATTTCTGTGCAGCGTTGTCATAGTAACCGTACGGCTATTCTGGAACTTCAGCGCTCTTAGAAACGTCAAGCCATTGGCTGTAGTTATGTGACATCACTTGCTGCAAAGAGTCTTGGCATGCTCTCTCTTCCTGTGACGCCATTAAGATGAAAGGGTATGTCCTGTCAATTTCACTACCTCTGCCATTTTGGTGAATCAACGTCCATACCAGGCTATGACGCAAGCGGAGCAGTAAGTGCATGTTTGATGCAGAAGCCACATGGTACAAGCAATGCCCAGCAAACACATGCTGGCACAGCAGATATACTGAGGCCACATTGTATAAGCAATGCACAGCAAACACATGCTGAGCACAGCAGATATACTGAGGTCACGTGGTACAAGCAATGCACAGCAAACACATGCTGGGCACAGCAGATATGCTGAAGCCACATGGTACATGCAATGCACAGCAAACACATGCTGGGGACAGCAGATATACTGAGGCCACATTGTATAAGCAATGCACAGCAAACACATGCTGAGCACAGCAGATATACTGAGGTCACGTGGTACAAGCAATGCAAAGCAAACACATGCTGGGCACAGCAGATATACTGAGGTCACGTGGTACAAGCAATGCAAAGCAAACACATGCTGGGCACAGCAGATATACTGAGGCCACATGGTACAAGCAATGCACAGCAATCACATGCTGAGCACAGCGGATATACTGAGGCCACGTGGTACAAGCAATGCACAGCAAACACATGCTGGGCATAGCAGATATACTGAGGCCACATGGTACAAGCAATGCACAGCAAACACATGCTGGGCACAGCAGATATACTGAGGCCACATTGTATAAGCAATGCACAGCAAACACATGCTGAGCACAGCAGATATACTGAGGTCACGTGGTACAAGCAATGCAAAGCAAACACATGCTGGGCACAGCAGATATACTGAGGTCACGTGGTACAAGCAATGCAAAGCAAACACATGCTGGGCACAGCAGATATACTGAGGCCACATGGTACAAGCAATGCACAGCAATCACATGCTGAGCACAGCGGATATACTGAGGCCACGTGGTACAAGCAATGCACAGCAAACACATGCTGGGCATAGCAGATATACTGAGGCCACATGGTACAAGCAATGCACAGCAAACACATGCTGGGCACAGCAGATATACTGAGGCCACATGGTACAAGCAATGCCCAGCAAACACATGCTGGCACAGCAGATATACTGAGGCCACATGGTACAAGCAATGCCCAGCAAACACATGCTGGCACAGCAGATATACTGAGGCCACATGGTACAAGCAATGCACAGCAAACACATGCTGGGCACAGCAGATATACTGAGGCCACATGGTACATGCAATGCAAAGCAAACACATGCTGGGCACAGCAGATATACTGAGGCCACATGGTACAAGCAATGCACAGCAAACACATGCTGGGCACAGCAGACATACTGAGGCCACATGGTACAAGCAATGCACAGCAAACACATGCTGGGCACAGCAGATATACTGAGGCCACATGGTACAAGCAATGCCCAGCAAACACATGCTGGCACAGCAGATATACTGAGGCCACATGGTACAAGCAATGCCCAGCAAACACATGCTGGCACAGCAGATATACTGAGGCCACATGGTACAAGCAATGCACAGCAAACACATGCTGGGCACAGCAGATATACTGAGGCCACATGGTACATGCAATGCAAAGCAAACACATGCTGGGCACAGCAGATATACTGAGGCCACATGGTACAAGCAATGCACAGCAAACACATGCTGGGCACAGCAGATATGCAGAAGCCACATGGTACAAGCAATGCACAGCAAACACATGCTGGGCACAGCAGATATACTGAGGTCACGTGGTACATGCAATGCAAAGCAAACACATGCTGGCACAGCAGATATGCAGAAGCCACATGGTACAAGCAATGCACAGCAAACACATGCTGGGCACAGCAGATATACTGAGGCCACATTGTACAAGCAATGCACAGCAAACACAGGCTGGGCACAGCAGATATACTGAAATCACGTGGTACAAGCAATGCACAGCAACCACATGCTGGGCACAGCAGATATGCAGAAGCCACATGGTACAAGCAATGCACAGCAAACACATGCTGGGCACAGCAGATATACTGAGGTCACGTGGTACATGCAATGCAAAGCAAACACATGCTGGGCACAGCAGATATACTGAGGCCACATTGTACAAGCAATGCACAGCAAACACATGCTGGGCACAGCAGATATACTGAGGCCACATGGTACAAGCAATGCCCAGCAAACACATGCTGGCACAGCAGATATGCAGAAGCCACATGGTACAAGCAATGCACAGCAAACACATGCTGGGCACAGCAGATATACTGAGGTCACGTGGTACATGCAATGCAAAGCAAACACATGCTGGCACAGCAGATATGCAGAAGCCACATGGTACAAGCAATGCACAGCAAACACATGCTGGGCACAGCAGATATACTGAGGCCACATTGTACAAGCAATGCACAGCAAACACAGGCTGGGCACAGCAGATATACTGAAATCACGTGGTACAAGCAATGCACAGCAACCACATGCTGGGCACAGCAGATATGCAGAAGCCACATGGTACAAGCAATGCACAGCAAACACATGCTGGGCACAGCAGATATACTGAGGTCACGTGGTACATGCAATGCAAAGCAAACACATGCTGGGCACAGCAGATATACTGAGGCCACATTGTACAAGCAATGCACAGCAAACACAGGCTGGGCACAGCAGATATACTGAAATCACGTGGTACAAGCAATGCACAGCAACCACATGCTGGGCACAGCAGATATGCTGAGGCCACGTGGTACAAGCAATGCACAGCAAGCACATGCTGGGCACAGCAGATATACTGAGGCCACGTGGTACAAGCAATGCACAGCAAACACAGGCTGGGCACAGCAGATATACTGAGGCCACGTGGTACAAGCAATGCACAGCAAACACAGGCTGGGCACAGCAGATATACTGAGGCCATGTGGTACAAGCAATTCACAGCAAACACATGCTGGGCACAGCAGATATACTGAGGCCACATGGTACAAGCAATGCACAGCAAACACATGCTGGGCACAGCAGATATACTGAGGCCACATGGTACATGCAATGCAAAGCAAACACATGCTGGGCACAGCAGACATACTGAGGCCACATGGTACAAGCAATGCCCAGCAAACACATACTGGGCACAGCAGATATGCAGAAGCCACATTGTATAAGCAATGCACAGCAAACACAGGCTGGACACAGCAGATATGCTGAAGCCACATGGTACATGCAATGCAAAGCAAACACATGCTGGGCACAGCAGATATACTGAGGCCACATGGTACAAGCAATGCACAGCAAACACATGCTGGGCACAGCAGATATGCTGAGGCCACGTGGTACAAGCAATGCACAGCAAACACATGCTGGGCACAGCAGATATACTGAGGCCACATGGTACAAGCAATGCACAGCAAACACATGCTGGGCACAGCAGATATACTGAGGCCACATTGTACATGCAATGCAAAGCAAACACATGCTGGGCACAGCAGATATACTGAGGCCACATGGTACAAGCAATGCACAGCAAACACAGGCTGGGCACAGCAGATATGCTGAAGCCACATGGTACATGCAATGCAAAGCAAACACATGCTGGGCCAGCAGATATACTGAGGCCACATGGTACAAGCAATGCACAGCAAACACATGCTGGGCACAGCAGATATGCTGAGGCCACGTGGTACAAGCAATGCACAGCAAACACATGCTGGGCACAGCAGATATAATGAGGCCACGTGGTACAAGCAATGCACAGCAAACACATGCTGGGCACAGCAGATATGCAGAAGCCACATTGTATGAGCAATGCACGGCAAACACATGCTGGGCACAGCAGATATACTGAGGTCACGTGGTACAAGCAATGCAAAGCAAACACATGCTGGGCACAGCAGATATACTGAGGCCACATGGTACAAGCAATGCACAGCAAACACATGCTGGGCACAGCAGATATGCTGAAGCCACATGGTACAAGCAATGCAAAGCAAACACATGCTGGGCACAGCAGATATACTGAGGCCACATGGTACAAGCAATGCACAGCAATCACATGCTGAGCACAGCGGATATACTGAGGCCACGTGGTACAAGCAATGCACAGCAAACACATGCTGGGCATAGCAGATATACTGAGGCCACATGGTACAAGCAATGCAAAGCAAACACATGCTGGGCACAGCAGATATAATGAGGCCACGTGGTACAAGCAATGCACAGCAAACACATGCTGGGCACAGCAGATATGCTGAAGCCACATGGTACATGCAATGCAAAGCAAACACATGCTGGGCACAGCAGATATACTGAGGCCACGTGGTACAAGCAATGCACAGCAATCACATGCTGGGCACAGCAGATATACTGAGGCCACGTGGTACAAGCAGTGCACAGCAAACACATGCTGGGCACAGCAGATATGCTGAAGCCACATTGTATAAGCAATGCACAGCAAACACAGGCTGGGCACAGCAGATATACTGAGGCCACATGGTACAAGCAATGCACAGCAATCACATGCTGAGCACAGCGGATATACTGAGGCCACGTGGTACAAGCAATGCACAGCAAACACATGCTGGGCACAGCAGATATGCTGAGGCCACGTGGTACAAGCAATGCACAGCAAACACATGCTGGGCACAGCAGATATAATGAGGCCACGTGGTACAAGCAATGCACAGCAAACACATGCTGGGCACAGCAGATATGCAGAAGCCACATTGTATGAGCAATGCACGGCAAACACATGCTGGGCACAGCAGATATACTGAGGTCACGTGGTACAAGCAATGCAAAGCAAACACATGCTGGGCACAGCAGATATACTGAGGCCACATGGTACAAGCAATGCACAGCAAACACATGCTGGGCACAGCAGATATGCTGAAGCCACATGGTACAAGCAATGCAAAGCAAACACATGCTGGGCACAGCAGATATACTGAGGCCACATGGTACAAGCAATGCACAGCAATCACATGCTGAGCACAGCGGATATACTGAGGCCACGTGGTACAAGCAATGCACAGCAAACACATGCTGGGCATAGCAGATATACTGAGGCCACATGGTACAAGCAATGCAAAGCAAACACATGCTGGGCACAGCAGATATAATGAGGCCACGTGGTACAAGCAATGCACAGCAAACACATGCTGGGCACAGCAGATATGCTGAAGCCACATGGTACATGCAATGCAAAGCAAACACATGCTGGGCACAGCAGATATACTGAGGCCACGTGGTACAAGCAATGCACAGCAATCACATGCTGGGCACAGCAGATATACTGAGGCCACGTGGTACAAGCAGTGCACAGCAAACACATGCTGGGCACAGCAGATATGCTGAAGCCACATTGTATAAGCAATGCACAGCAAACACAGGCTGGGCACAGCAGATATACTGAGGCCACATGGTACAAGCAATGCACAGCAAACACATGCTGGGCACAGCAGATATGCTGAAGCCACATGGTACATGCAATGCAAAGCAAACACATGCTGGGCACAGCAGATATAATGAGGCCATGTGGTACAAGCAATGCACAGCAAACACATGCTGGGCACAGCAGATATGCAGAAGCCACATTGTATGAGCAATGCACGGCAAACACATGCTGGGCACAGCAGATATACTGAGGTCACGTGGTACAAGCAATGCACAGCAACCACATGCTGGGCACAGCAGATATGCTGAAGCCACATGGTACATGCAATGCACAGCAAACACATGCTGGGCACAGCAGATATGCTGAAGCCACATGGTACATGCAATGCAAAGCAAACACATGCTGGGCACAGCAGATATACTGAGGCCACATTGTACAAGCAATGCACAGCAAACACAGGCTGGGCACAGCAGATATACTGAGGCCACATGGTACAAGCAATGCAAAGCAAACACATGCTGGGCACAGCAGATATACTGAGGTCACGTGGTACAAGCAATGCACAGCAAACACATGCTGGGCACAGCAGATATGCTGAAGCCACGTGGTACAAGCAATGCACAGCAAACACATGCTGAGCACATCAGATATGCTGAAGCCACATGGTACATGCAATGCAAAGCAAACACATGCTGGACACAGCAGATATGCTGAAGCCACATGGTACATGCAATGCACAGCAAACACATACTGGGCACAGCAGATATAATGAGGCCACGTGGTACAAGCAATGCACAGCAAACACATGCTGGGCACAGCAGATATGCAGAAGCCACATTGTATGAGCAATGCACGGCAAACACATGCTGGACACAGCAGATATGCTGAAGCCACATGGTACATGCAATGCAAAGCAAACACATGCTGGGCACAGCAGATATAATGAGGCCACGTGGTACAAGCAATGCACAGCAAACACATGCTGGGCACAGCAGATATGCAGAAGCCACATTGTATGAGCAATGCACGGCAAACACATGCTGAGCACAGCAGATATGCTGAAGCCACATGGTACATGCAATGCACAGCAAACACATGCTGGGCACAGCAGATATACTGAGGCCACATTGTACAAGCAATGCACAGCAAACACAGGCTGGGCACAGCAGATATACTGAAATCACGTGGTACAAGCAATGCAAAGCAAACACATGCTGGGCACAGCAGATATACTGAGGTCACGTGGTACAAGCAATGCACAGCAAACACAGGCTGGGCACAGCAGATATACTGAGGCCACATTGTATAAGCAATGCACAGCAAACACATGCTGGGCACAGCAGATATGCTGAGGCCACGTGGTACAAGCAATGCACAGCAAACACATGCTGGGCACAGCAGATATACCGAGGCCACGTGGTACAAGCAATGCACAGCAAACACAGGCTGGGCACAGCAGATATACTGAGGTCACGTGGTACAAGCAATGCACAGCAAACACAGGCTGGGCACAGCAGATATACTGAGGCCACATTGTATAAGCAATGCACAGCAAACACATGCTGGGCACAGCAGATATACTGAGGTCACGTGGTACAAGCAATGCACAGCAAACACAGGCTGGGCACAGCAGATATACTGAGGCCACATTGTATAAGCAATGCACAGCAAACACATGCTGGGCACAGCAGATATGCTGAGGCCACGTGGTACAAGCAATGCACAGCAAACACATGCTGGGCACAGCAGATATACCGAGGCCACGTGGTACAAGCAATGCACAGCAAACACAGGCTGGGCACAGCAGATATACTGAGGTCACGTGGTACAAGCAATGCACAGCAAACACAGGCTGGGCACAGCAGATATACTGAGGCCACATTGTATAAGCAATGCACAGCAAACACATGCTGGGCACAGCAGATATGCTGAGGCCACGTGGTACAAGCAATGCACAGCAAACACATGCTGGGCACAGCAGATATACCGAGGCCACGTGGTACAAGCAATGCACAGCAAACACAGGCTGGGCACAGCAGATATACTGAGGCCACGTGGTACAAGCAATGCACAGCAAACACAGGCTGGGCACAGCAGATATACTGAGGCCACATTGTATAAGCAATGCACAGCAAACACATGCTGGGCACAGCAGATATACTGAGGCCACGTGGTACAAGCAATGCACAGCAAACACAGGCTGGGCACAGCAGATATACTGAGGCCACGTGGTACAAGCAATGCACAGCAAACACAGGCTGGGCACAGCAGATATACTGAGGCCACATTGTATAAGCAATGCACAGCAAACACATGCTGGGCACAGCAGATATACTGAGGCCACGTGGTACAAGCAATGCACAGCAAACACTTGCTGGGCACAGCAGATATACTGAGGCCACGTGGTACAAGCAATGCACAGCAAACACATGCTGGGCACAGCAGATATACTGAGGCCACATGGTACAAGCAATGCACAGCAAACACATGCAGGGCACAGCAGATATACTGAGGCCACGTGGTACAAGCAATGCACAGCAAACACATGCTGGGCACAGCAGATATGCTGAAGCCACATTGTATAAGCAATGCACAGCAAACACTTGCTGGGCACAGCAGATATACTGAGGCCACGTGGTACAAGCAATGCACAGCAAACACTTGCTGGGCACAGCAGATATACTGAGGCCACGTGGTACAAGCAATGCACAGCAAACACATGCAGGGCACAGCAGATATACTGAGGCCACGTGGTACAAGCAATGCACAGCAAACACATGCTGGGCACAGCAGATATGCTGAAGCCACATTGTATAAGCAATGCACAGCAAACACTTGCTGGGCACAGCAGATATACTGAGGCCACGTGGTACAAGCAATGCACAGCAAACACTTGCTGGGCACAGCAGATATACTGAGGCCACGTGGTACAAGCAATGCACAGCAAACACATGCTGGGCACAGCAGATATACTGAGGCCACATGGTACAAGCAATGCACAGCAAACACATGCAGGGCACAGCAGATATACTGAGGCCACGTGGTACAAGCAATGCACAGCAAACACATGCAGGGCACAGCAGATATACTGAGGCCACGTGGTACAAGCAATGCACAGCAAACACATGCTGGGCACAGCAGATATGCTGAAGCCACATTGTATAAGCAATGCACAGCAAACACTTGCTGGGCACAGCAGATATACTGAGGCCACATGGTACAAGCAATGCACAGCAAACACATGCAGGGCACAGCAGATATACTGAGGCCACGTGGTACAAGCAATGCACAGCAAACACATGCTGGGCACAGCAGATATGCTGAAGCCACATTGTATAAGCAATGCACAGCAAACACTTGCTGGGCACAGCAGATATACTGAGGCCACGTGGTACAAGCAATGCACAGCAAACACTTGCTGGGCACAGCAGATATACTGAGGCCACGTGGTACAAGCAATGCACAGCAAACACTTGCTGGGCACAGCAGATATACTGAGGCCACGTGGTACAAGCAATGCACAGCAAACACATGCTGGGCACAGCAGATATGCAAACAGTGCACAGAAGGCACACGGAGGTGTTTGCTGCTCTGAACATGGCACTGCCTGGCACTTCTGCTGAGCAGGAGTCTGCACTCAGCACTGAAGCTGAGCATGAGGGTCTCGTGCCACTAAAACTCTGCACGAGGCACATTGTCGCTCGTCGCCTGGGAATGTCAACTAACCTTCAAGGCGCTGCGAGTCTCAGATCTTTGACAAAGGGAGAATGGAGATAACAGTAAAACACAAAATGAAAGCAAAGGATGCTGCACAGAATGTGTGTCTATAAGGCGGGTAAATCGGTGGGTAAGAACGTATCAGTATCGAAAGATAAAGAGTACAAAATTTAAAGCAGATCAGAACACGGGGGGGGGGGGGGGGGGGCAAGTGGTCAATGATGCAAAGGTCTCTGTGCCCCTAAGCCGTCATGTGACTGAATGCCAAGAAAAAGGTGTGAAACGTGGATCCTGCCAAACAGAAAGAGAACGATGCTGGCTGCCTGCAGGCGCGCTGGGGGGGGGGGGCTTTAGCAGGCTCCTGACTTTAGGTGAGAGTGTAACATGGCCGCGACCTTTCATCTTTGAAGATAAGAAACCCCTCAGGGGCCCCCCCACCAGACTCCTGCTGAGCTGAAGGTGAGAGGCTCTGTCCGCCTCTGTCAGACTGGAACCAGCTGTGAATGTGTCCAGAGTTCAGCATAACAAAGGGCCCCGAGCCGGGCTCTCCAGCTCCACGCAGACCCGTCCGCGCCCTGGCACCGGCGTCCACAGCAGGGAGCGATGCCAGAGGACCCGACACCCCAGGGCTGTGGATGAGAACCAGGTGTGAAGTGTCTGTGCCGAGCTCAGCATAACAAAGGGCCCCGAGCCGGGCTCTCCAGCTCCACGCAGACCTATCCATGCCCTGGCACCGACGCCCACAGCAGGGAGCGAAGCAAGGGGACCCGGCAGCCCTGGGCTGTGGATGAGAACCAGGTGTGAAGTGTCTGTGCCGAGCTCAGCATAACAAAGGGCCCCGAGCTCGACGCTTCCAGCTGCATTCAGACCTCTCCAGGCCCTGGCTCCGGCGCCCACGGGACAGCGATGCAAGGGACCCGGCAGCCCTGGGCTGTGGATGAGGTGAAATTGATGGAGCAAGGATTCGCACGTATAGCGCCTTGCTCGTATGCAAACCCTTGTCTAAATTGCATAATAATATTAACACCATTGTTCGTCATTTGTAAAGTGTTTTCCCCTACACGCGGGTGTCCCTAGGATGCTTGCTTGTTTGTCTTTTCACGTACTAACGAAGCTTGCACTGAAAATGGCTGCTTTGCCGCAATTCAGTCTGCGCATGCGTCGGTCATACCCATGTGATGTGACGCACTCGCATTCTGGAGGGATTCTGTGCTCATGCGCATTGATGCTAAATATGGCCGCTTGTCTCTCACCACGCTCTCTGCTTACTGCAGCAGCTTTTAGCCTATCTATTCTTTCGCACTAATCCTTAATGCTATAGTTATTATAAAAGTAAGGGTTGGTTATCTCTTATCATGGTATACAGTGCGATCATTTTTATGTATGATTTTAATTTGTTTTCGCTTACTTTTCATGTACCGCGTCTTTGTGGGCTGGGGTAATCATGAGCGGAGCCATACTTGAAGCTCTGCTGGGCACCGTCACATGACCGGAGAAAGTTCCAACTGCGCAGAAGCTAAACCTAGCCAGCTGGCTCCTGAAGCACAATGCGCCTGGGAACCTCGCTGGGAATACGGAGTCTTACCTTGGAAAAAGCAATACTGTTGCTACATATTGTGAACTATCCTGTACTGCTGTATTCTATGCATGGGAACGTGAACCTGGGGGCGGGTGTTCAAAATTGAATATTAAACATGTGAAAACTGAATTCTAGGAGGTGGTAAAGACCGCACCACCTCTCCTGACCAATCACAATGTGGGAAACTGTCACTTGCAACATTAATGGGTGGTCTAAGGGTCCCCAAAACTGTATAATTACCCTAGTTTAGCTTAGGAAAATTGTCCGACTTGTCCGAGTAGCAGACCTGTCACAGACCCTACGAACTCTATAGGTAATCCACTCTTGAGTGCTGCGGAGCACTTTGTCCATACTTTCCACAAACTCCTAGGGGTGGAAATAGTCTTAAGTGCTGGCGAAGCACTTTGCTGGGAAATTCGAAAACCTAATCGGGGTTACTGGCGGATTACTTGCAGAAAGGGGTAACGCAGGCGTTGCTTCTGGAGCTGTGGGTGTTGGTCGTGCCTTGGTGGGTCCAGTCCTGTGCCTAATCCTGAGGGGTATCCTGTCCTGATTCCCGTGAGCTGTACCTGCTCGGATACTGGCATTCCTTTTCTGAGGGTCCTTGTCCCCGTCCTTCCTACTGACCCGTGGCCAGGGTTGGTCTTCTTTCTGAATTAGGTAAATTATCAGACTGTGGGTTTGCGTCTCTCTCTCTCTCTCTTTTCCTTTTCCTTAATAAAGCACTCTTGCCTGTGATATTGCTCTATCACCTTGAAAAGCGAGTTATATGCAATTGTTTATTAGATTGTTCCACTTCTCTCCCCACCTTTAGAAGATTGCCAACTGTCATATGTCATTAGTATGCTCCCGTTTTTCCCTTTCCTTTAGTGGATTGCAGTGAAAGTAGCAAGAATAGCTCAATCACTTAGGTCAAGTACATGTTCTAGGTCCCATCCCATTCCTATGTTCTAGTATAAAGTTGCAGTGAATAGTATGTGCTAAAACGTCTCCCTGTAGTTTCCCATATATTCTAAATGGTCATATTTTTTGTGCAAAGTTACCTATTGGTACTGATTTTGATGTTTGATATATTACTCTGTGTATCGCTTATTATCTTGGCTTCTTCACTTTGAATTCTTATATAAAATTTCGAATTTATTCAGGTGTCTGTGGTCATTACACAAAACTGTGGAAAGTATTTTACTGGTTTTAACTATATTGAATGTTAGGCCTGTCTACTTTTTCCTTAAATAGCTCCAGGTCCGTCAAGGAGTTGCGCCTGTGGTAAGTCGGGTGCATGGTAAGCAGAGGTAAAACCAAACCTGATTACTCTTAGCAGCGTGCAGGAAGAGAAATCCTCACCCAGTTTCACCCAAACAAAATTAGTGTGTTCTTCACGCCAAGGGCCCAGTGCGTGTTAAAGAATTGGTAACCCGGGTGACCTGGGGAAAACTGCGCGCTCTAGCAGTAATTTCTGGCTAGCAGAGGATGGTTTGGACTAGTTAGATTAGGTAGACAGGATAGTCATAAACAAGCCGTGAATACAAAAACGTGCTGCTGATTGTTACTATATTTTTACAATATTTTTGAAATGTGTTTTTATATGTAAATGTTCATGAATTTGCATTGCTGTTATAAATACTGCATGTTGAATTAACCCAGAATTGTTTGTAAATGTTCAGTGTAGTCTGAATCCCCGGGGAAGTATTTTAGCTAACGGTGAGTAGAATCCGGTTAGCTGTTGAAGTCACTAGGTTTGAGGTATTAGTGCAGGGTTAAGGATAACTGGAAGCACTAATTAGGACCTTTGTTTCTGGAGTGAATGATAGCTACGAGTCCATTATAAAACTTTCATTGCGATATCACCTAGTAAGGGTCGCATACGGAAGGAGTAATAGGGTCTCCGAGGCTTGTCTGGTAAGTAAAATAGTTCGCTGGTGAAATCCTGGCTCAGTACATATCCCCGATCAAGGTGGATGAGTCAGAAGAATAACGGGTTCTATGTTACTAGTGTGTAGGGACAGGCAAAGAAGTCTATCCAGAGTGAATGAAAAGTAGACAGAAGTGGTTTACTAGTAGCGAAAGAAAAGTCTTTTCTCTCTTTAGAACACTCAGACATAGTGGCAAACGTTGTGTGTTGTTAACTAAAACTTGCACTCGCACTTTAGAGAGAGTAAAAAGTTTCCGTTACCTTGTGAAGGCGGGAGTCAGTCGGAGAGCTGCTCTGACGTCACTCCGTGCCGCGCTGGTATTGGTCAGGACAGCGGGCGTGTAGCGGAGCTGAATTTGTGAAGGAGGGGTGAGTGCCGAAACGGGAGACTCTGTCTTGCGAAAAGGCCGCGCACCCATTGGTTGACCGTAGTTGTATTCTCTGACCTGATTGGGTGGCGCGAAATAAAAGTCGCGCTAGCATTGGAAGCACGAAAGTAAACAAAATTAATCAAGCCGAGTTAGAAGCGAGTCTGGAGAGTTGTATGTGGTATCCAGACTTCATACCGAATCCAAAGTACCTAGGATTTCATAAGGATCAGCTTATACGAGGTAGACCGCACATGATGTATGGAATAAAGAGAAAATTGTCATTCTCGGATAAAGTGAAGAACTTTTTCAAAACTGACAAGCCCATTAGAACGAGAGAAGGCGTACTCATTCCCCCGCCAAATACCCCTGCCTCTTTTATGATGTTTGATAAAGGGTATCACACTTGTATCTGGCTAGAAAATTGGGCAAAGTATACTGTAGATGACGGAGTCCTGGCATTCCCTGTTGAAGGTACATTTAATGGTCGGATCCTGTTTAACTTAAGGACCCGCATGAATGAATTACACCCTAGACCTAGGTTGACCCAGTACGAAGCTTTGGAGGAGTGGGAAATTGAGGCTGCAGAGCGAGATAAACCCCGAATGGATAAAGGAGTGAGTAAGTGGTATCCCAGACTTCCAACGCCAACCAAAGAGCAGAAAATGAAACAGTGGAGGCAGTCTATGTTAACTGAAGGGCTATTCCCCATGATGGGAGTATTAGAGGAGAAAAGAGGAAAATGTAAAGCAAAAACCCATCACCTAGCACCTATGGGGGATGTAGAAGATGAACACCTGGAAGACTTGTTAATGAAGGATCCACCTCCCTATGTAGCGGAATCAGATTCGGTGCATTCTCAAAGTTCTGTTACCAATTACCCCCGGAGTAGGAGGGAAAGTGATACAGACGGGACAGCTACAAGCAGTAAACATAGTGGAAGGGATGAGTTTTGCAGACCTAAGTCCACAGTCCCGAATTATCAGCCATTCGGGGAAAGTCCCCCTCGATTGGTTGCCCCGACTGCCCCGAGTATTTATCCATCCTTAGTACCCCAGGTATTGCATGGCAATTCTGCTGAAAGGGGGTTGCAGGAAAAAGAGAGAGAAGTCCTGACTAGACAGCGAGAGGACTTAGCCAGAACCATTGCACAGATGCATCCCCATCCTGAGGCCTTGACCATTCCGGTAACTATTGGTCCTGCTATCCCAATGTATAAAAATGACTTGATTAGTCCCCTTCCTCCTGTCATCACCCCAATACTGCCTACTCCTAGCTTCCAGACCCCGAGGAAAGAAGTATTCGTAGATGAGGATCAGGAAAGTGAGTGTGAATCTGGAAGTTTAATGGATTTGCCCATAAGGGAGTCGAGGGCCAGTATAGTAGGGGCAAGAAGTCAGCCTAGACAAAAGGAAGTGGTGATTGAAAGTGCATCTGGAATTAGGAACGCCTCTTTAGTTTCCCCTGAAGAATTAGACAGATGGACAAAGGAGATAGAGAAGGAGACCACTTCTCAACCTAAAACATTGGAAATATATAAATTAAGAATAGAAATAGAAGAAATGATGGCTGGGAACGTGGGAGTTGAGCGCCTGAGCTCGTATAATGAGGAAGAGTTACTATTCATCAGTAAAAATCTTACCCGGAATGCTAGGGTGCTCCACGAAAAGATAATGGATGCCGCCGCAGAAATGGGAGTTGATGTTAGTCGCTCCAAAATTCTTCAGAAACCCTACCGAGTGGACTTTTCAGACAAGGATTTAGAAAGTCTGAATGTGATGGGGAAACAGATCCAAGTAAAGGAATTGTTGAAACTCCTGCAGAAATGGGGCGAAGTGGGGAAATGGAGAACCAGGTGGGCAAAGAAAAAGGAAGGCAGTAGGGCTGGGTCGATAACTTCAGAATTCGTATTAAAGGAAGTAACCCCAACAGAAAAATTGTGTCCCATGAGAGAGGTCCCGGGAGGAAAGTACGTCCATGTCCCTTGGTCCAGGCAAGACATTGTGTCATTTACAAATGACTTCCCGAAATTACGCGAGAAACCAGTTGACTGGTACCGACAGGTAGAGCGTTTCATAAAAGTTCAGAAATGCCTGCTGAAAGACCTGGATGGGTTTTTCGATATTGTGGTCCCTGTAGATCTGTGGACGGAATGTAAAATAGAGATTGATTGGCCTAATGATGAATATCCCAGAGATGAGAGAACGGGAGCCCCTTCACCGGATGTAATGAGGAAATATGACCAGGTCATACAGTATCTTAAGAAAAAGGTGCCAGCCAAAGAGACAGATTGGACCCAAATAGATAGAACAACCCAAGAACGTGATGAGACAGTGCATTCATTTTACGAAAGGTTACTACAGGTATTCAAAACTTACAGTGGTATTGATAATATGGACATGAAAGACATGACCCATTTCAGTTACAGATTTGTGCTAGGATTAAGGCCTGAAATATCACAATGGATTCGAGATAACAAAATCAGTTGGCAGGGAAAGCCCATAGATGATGTCCTGAAATATGCGAAATACTGCGAAGATGAAATTGAAAATAAAAAGAAAGCCCTCAAGGAGAAAGTGATGTGGGCACAGGTGAAATTAGCCGAACAGCAAGAAAAACAGTTAAGTAAAATGACTTCTGATAATAATGTTCCGAATACCAATTCTGGGGGGGGAGGAAAGCCCAGACCTAAAATGAGTCGTGAGGAGGCCATGAAAAAGTTTCTGTGCCATGGGTGCGGCCAGATGGGGCATTGGAGAGACGAGTGTCCACACCTACAGGCTGGTAATGCCCCTGTAAATGGTTTAAATCCACAGGTGCCGAAAGAGGGGACAAGGAAAACCCAGCAACAGGTAAAATTACCTCCAGTACCTCGCGCTCCTAGACAGAATTTTAAGAGTCAGGGTCAGCAGAATGAGAGGGCGGAAGTATGGGAGGTTGAGAGTGAAAGAAATGCAGTCATCCCACAGTACTTGCTAAGTGATACCTTCCTTTGTGAAGATCAAGATTGACGGGGCCTGAGAGGGGAGGATGAGGAGTGCGTGCTTGGCGCCTCCTTGCCGGTAGACCAGACTGGACCATACATTGAAGGAAAGGTTGAAGGAAGAGATGTCACCTTTCTGTTGGACACTGGCGCTACCAGATCTACTGTAAGAACAGTGGATGTTCCTAACCTACCCCTCTCGGGAGAAGCAATCCAAGTAGTGGGAGTCTCAAATCAGATAATAAGTACCCCTGTAACTGAACCAATGGAGATTTCCATAGGAAATTTCAAGGAAATGCACAGATTTGTGGTCTGTGATTCCAGTCCTGTAAACCTACTGGGACGTGATTTGTTGTGCAAGATGCGTTGTACCATTTTCTGCACACCAAATGGCGTTGAAATTCAGACCCCCGATGAAGATGGCCTGTACAAACTGATGTTAGTCAGACAAGATGCTGATATCAAGCCTTTGACAATTGAGGATTTACCTGAGGAACTCCAGCTAAGAGTAGTACCCGAAGTGTGGGATTTCACGGGAAAAGATGTAGGCCTGATGGCAAATGTGGACCCGGTTAAAATAGCAATAAAAACAAATGCTGTATACCCCAAAACCAGACAGTACAAAATGAGTGCAGAAGTGAAGGCAGGAGTAGCGACTGAAATCACGAGGCTGCTAGAAGCAGAAATAATAGAAGAAGTGTTGAGCAGCCCTTGTAATTCGCCTATCATTGGGATCAAAAAGCCTAGTGGGAAGTACCGGGTGGTGCAAGATTTGCGCAAGGTAAACCAAATTGTTGTGCCTTGCTGTCCTATTGTACCCAACCCTGCAGTAATACTCTACCAGATTCCTTGGAATGCAGAATGGTTCACTGTCATCGATCTGTGCCACGCATTCTTTTCCATCCCATTGCACCCAGAAAGCAAATTCCTTTTCAGTTTTGAATTCGACAGCCATATCTATGTCTGGAATCGTGTCCCTCAAGGGTACACCGAAAGTCCATCGATTTTCAACCAGATACTGAAAAAGTGCCTTGAATCCCTAGTGCTGCCGAGAGAGTCTGTTTTGGTGCAGTACATAGATGACCTGTTAGTGGCATCTAAAACCCAGTCTGACTGTGTCACTGACACAATTGCCTTGCTGAATCACCTAGGAAAAGGAGGACATAAAGTGTCGCCTGACAAATTACAATTCTGTAAAAACTCAGTAAAATATCTGGGGCACCAGATAGAAAAGGGAATCAGGAAGGTCACTACCGAAAGGATCAAAATAATTAAAGCAATGGAACTGCCCACAACCCAGAAAGAGGTGAGAATGTTCTTGGGAGTTGTGGGTTACTGCAGGCAATGGATTGTAGGATTTGCGGCTCTAGCCCGACCCCTGATAAATATGACAAAGAAAGGAGTGGAAGATCCCGTCCACTGGGACAGTGAGAGCATGAATGCTTGGGTAACTCTGAGAAACTGTCTATGTACCGCACCTGCATTGGGTATGCCTGAGTACAATAAACCCTTTGAACTGTTCTGTGACACCAGAGAAAATTGTGCTCTTTCAGTCCTGACCCAGGAGCACGGATCAGTCAGAAGACCAGTCGCCTACTTTTTGGCCACCCTAGATCCAGTGGCGGCTGGACTGCCTGGCTGCTTAAAAGCCGTTGCTGCTACTTGCGTCAGTCTAGAACAGAGTGAGAGCATTGTCATGGGACATCCCGTCACTGTCTATGTTCCTCACTCTGTTGTCATCCTACTGACTAGAACTAAGACCCAGTACCTCACACCTAGTCGGCTGACTAAGTATGAGAGAATTTTGATTGGTGCTGAAAATGTAACTATCTCCCGGTGCAATGTCCTAAATCCTGCGACACTGTTACCTGTCCCTCTGGATGCAGAATCGGATGAGGGTGGGGAACATAATTGCATCGATCTGACTGAATATAGCACCAAGCCCCGTCCTGACATTCGTGAAATAGCACTACGGGACGGGGATAAAACAATGTTTGTGGATGGCTCGTGTTTGAGACATGAGAGTGGGAGTCTGAGTGCTGCCTATGCTGTGGTTACTCTGACAGGAGTCGTCGAGGCATCTTACATGCGCGAGGTGAAATCTGCACAAGTGGCGGAGCTTATCGCGTTAACTCGAGCATGCAAGAGGGGAAAAAACAAAAGAATTACTGTTTACACAGACAGTCAGTACTGTTTCGGGGTTGTTCATGACTTCGGCCAATTGTGGTTGCAAAAAGAATTCATGACTTCCTCTGGCACACCTATCCGAAATGGGAAAGTAGTGCATAACTTACTGGAAGCCATCCAATTACCCAAAGAATTGGCTGTGGTCAAGTGTGCGGCTCACAGATCTGGAAATGATGATGTGACTGCCGGTAATAGGTACGCTGACCAAATTGCACAGTTTTGTGCCCGACACCAGATGTCCCTACAAATTGCCCGGTGGGATGGAACCAGCTGCCAACTTATGTTGTTTGATAATGTGTCAACGTGGGAAGAATTAAGAGAGATACAACAAGCCACAGACAGGCAAGAAAAAGGCAGGTGGGCCGCAAAGGAATGCGAGTTGCGAGAAGATGGTGTGGTGGTAAATCCGGATGGGGTGCCTGTACTGCCTGATAGCTTGATCGACCCCATGGTCAGAATGATACATGAGCCAACACATATGGGAAGAGACGCGATGTGTCGGGTGTTTGAACAAGTGTTCTGCAATTCAAAGTTCAGGGACCAGGCGGACAGGCTTTGCCAGAGGTGCCTAGTGTGTCAGCAATTCAATGCAGGAAAGAAGACTGTAGTGAAACAGAGTACTATTGGAAAGGCAGTAGGTCCCTTCGTAAGAATACAGGCAGACTTCATAACCATGCCCAGATGCAACGGATATAGATATGTTTTAGTCATAGTTTGTCTATTCTCTAGGTGGGTGGAAGCATATCCAGCTAAGAAAAATGACGCTCTCACCACAGCCAAACTATTGCTCAGGGAGTTGATACCTAGGTATGGGATCCCAGAGACAATCGAAACGGACCAAGGTGGGCATTTTGCCAACGATGTCCTATTGGAACTCTGTAGAGCATTCAAAATGAAGCAAAGATTGCACTGCGCCTACCACCCAGAGGCTTCTGGGGTAGTGGAACAAATAAATGGCACTCTGAAGTCCAGACTGGGAAAAATGTGTGATTCCACAAAAATGAACTGGATAGAAGCTTTACCCCTGGTGCTGATGAGTTTGAGAAGTATCCCGAATCGAAAGACTGGCCTAAGTCCCCATGAAGTGTTGATGGGAAGAGTGATGCGCCAGGCATGGGTACCCGGAAACAAACTGCTAAGCATTTCTGATGATATGGTGCTAGAATACTGCAAGCAGCTGGGTGACCAAGTGCGTTCTCTCTCTCAGCAGATTGGAGAGACTGAAGACGAGTGGCCAAAGACTCCAGCACACAACCTGCAGCCAGGAGACTGGGTGGTGTTAAAGAAACACACCCGGAGCAGCTGCTTGAAGCCAAGGTGGGGAAAGCGACGACAAGTGATCCTCGTCACTACCACTGCTGTGAAGTGCGCTGGTGTACCGAAGTGGATCCACGCCAGCCACACAAAGCGGGTATCTGGAGAAAACGCGACTGGAGCTGAAGGCAGCACAGCTGAAGAGACCTCCGAGGAAGAGAGTCCGGAGCTAGCTGACATCGAACTGCCGAGCACAAGTCGAGACGTTGAATGGTATCCCGCCGACGAACCAGTTCATGATCCAATACGAACAAGGAAATATTCCTACTTAGACAGTGAGTGGGATAGTCCAGGTGAGTCAGGAGTAGAAGAAGAAGGTCAGGTCAATGAAAGCCATAACACACCTGATCAGGAAATAGGCCAAGTAGGGTCAGATCAGGACATCGACACTCCTCCTGAAACTCCCGAGAGTGGAGAGGGACAGTTAGAAATTAGGGCTGACGTTCATGCAGAAGAAAGCGAAGAGGTCGAAGAGCATGAACAGGAACAGATAGAACTAGATCAAAGTGCTCAGACAACGGAAACAACAGTAACAAGAAGTAAAAAGAAAGTGCGATTTGAATCTGAGCAGGGACAGATTAGCGACCAGGCAGAAGAGATAGACGAAAGACCTGGAACTAGTCAGACAGGCAGGGAATCAGAAGTGCCACAACAAAAAGTGAAAAGAGTGCACGAAGAAGGAGAAGTCTCCTCAACCACTGGGAGGCACGGAGGAAGAAGTACACCTCGATACGTCAAGAGACTAAGGCTCAGACTAAAGACAGTCGAAGAAAACGATAAAGACCGAAAAAGGGCTTTAAGTGAAAGGAATGCAGCCCAAGGCAAATCGCTGAGAAAGAGCGACAGAATAAAGAAACAGAACCGACTGTATCGGAGCCCTGAGTGGACGTACTTTGTGTTGGAAGAGATTGACGAGCCTCACCACAGTGGCAACAGTGACAACGAGTCCATTGCTGATCGGAGTTCGGACGAAGACCCTCCTTAAGCGAGCCCCGAAGTGAGCCTTTGGTGCAAAGAAACGAAGAGGGGTAGCAAAAGCCACCTGTAAGCTAAACATGTCTGATCCGAGTGTCTCTGGGAGATCCCGCTGTGGGTGTCTCAAAACCTGTTGTAAGATATGCTTGTGTAGTGTAGCTATGCTAATAGTAATGTGGATAGGACTAACAGTTTTTCTACCTTTTATGATAAGTAAGAATCCTAACTTGTCCCCTACTGAACCCGAAGCAGTAGATGTAGGGGTTGTACCGACTGCAGAAACACCACGAAGACTAGAAAGACGCGACAAAAGAGTAGGACTGACACACACACGACCTGATTTAGAAGCACCAGATGAGGATGGACTACATTTTCACAAAATGAAGAACAGGACGCATTTAAATGTTTTTGCTAACTTGTTAGTGCATTACGTAGAGGCTATGGAAATAGAGGACTGTTATGTCTGCATGAAGCTACCAACCTCAGTGGCTGAAGGCGTGACATACCACCATCTACCTTTGACCTATGGAATATCCTGTAGTATATTAGCTAGCTTGTTCTATAGAAGCACCTTGCAGTACTATTATTCAAATGATGACGTAGTATTTTCTGAACTTCCTGTTAGAGGACATTTGAACCGTGTACATACTACAAGTGACGTGACCCGCTATATGGGAGAATATTTCCTGACTATAGGTAACATAGACTTAGATCAAGCAAGAGAAGACAATCTGACCTGTTCACTGCAAGAGCAGGAAAAGATGTTTATAAAGATGGCAGACAGAAGGAGAGAAAAGTTTCAGAAGAAGGCAAATGACGAGAAGGATAGAGTTCCTAGGTGGGCTGAGCACATGGATAACACCTCAGAAGGCGAAGCCAGTCCTGCCTTGTTGCTGGATTTTGAAGGAAAGGGGAAACTTTGTATCCATAGGGAAAGGACAGAGTACTATAACAATGTATTCATCGGTTCCAGCGAGTGTGAACATAATTATAAGGTAATTGGAGGTTGGGGTTTCAAAAATGGGTCAGAACCTGTGTTTCCCGGAATATATTATATATGTGGGAACAAGGCTTATTTCAAATTGCCGGATCACTGGTATGGAAGCTGCTACTTTGGCATTGTTTTCCCGAAAATATACCATGTGAACAATGCAGCTGGAAGCGATGATGAAACTAATGGCTTAGTGCGTAGTAGACGCGAAAGTGTAGGCGAAATTGTAGGTGATATTTTTAGTGCACTGATACCTGGAATGGGGGTAGTTCTGAACACCCATAGAATCTGCAAATTGTCTACAGTAGTGGACCGGTTATCAACGGACACTGCTGCTGGTTTCCTGCTGGTCAATACTGAAATGGTTGCGATCAGATCAATGGTTTTACAAAACCGTCTTGCCCTTGACACCCTATTAGCAAAAGAGGGCGGAGTCTGTAGAATGCTGAGAGCGCAACATTGTTGCACCTACATTCCTGATAAGAGTATCGAATTAAAACAATATGTGAGGAACATAACTAATTTGGAAAAGGAACTCAAACCATTGGAGGTTGACAGTGCCTGGACGAGACTGACTGGAGGTCTCTCCTCTATAGGTAGTTGGTTTACTAATCTAGGTAGAAATATTTTGTGGAAAATACTGATGCCAATAGTCATAATAGGTGTGATTGTATTGATCATTTTTATCTGCTGCAAATGTCAAAAGTGTAAAAAGAAATATACAGTCAATCCGAGGGGGGTGAAAAGAAACATTGATGAATTAGAATTAGAGGAGCTGAAGAGTGCAATTTATAAAAAGGCGAAAAATCACCACTCTCATAGGGAAGCTGAAAGAAAACTAAACAATAAGTTTATTGAAATCGAAATGGACGATATGAATGAATGAGAAAAGTTGGCATCTGTTTCCTTCATGTAATGATGATAGTAAATATCATCAAAGAGGGGATTGATGGAGCAAGGATTCGCAAGTATAGCGCCTTGCTCGTATGCAAACCCTTGTCTAAATTGCATAATAATATTAACACCATTGTTCGTCATTTGTAAAGTGTTTTCCCCTACACGCGGGTGTCCCTAGGATGCTTGCTTGTTTGTCTTTTCACGTACTAACGAAGCTTGCACTGAAAATGGCTGCTTTGCCGCAATTCAGTCTGCGCATGCGTCGGTCATACCCATGTGATGTGACGCACTCGCATTCTGGAGGGATTCTGTGCTCATGCGCATTGATGCTAAATATGGCCGCTTGTCTCTCACCACGCTCTCTGCTTACTGCAGCAGCTTTTAGCCTATCTATTCTTTCGCACTAATCCTTAATGCTATAGTTATTATAAAAGTAAGGGTTGGTTATCTCTTATCATGGTATACAGTGCGATCATTTTTATGTATGATTTTAATTTGTTTTCGCTTACTTTTCATGTACCGCGTCTTTGTGGGCTGGGGTAATCATGAGCGGAGCCATACTTGAAGCTCTGCTGGGCACCGTCACATGACCGGAGAAAGTTCCAACTGCGCAGAAGCTAAACCTAGCCAGCTGGCTCCTGAAGCACAATGCGCCTGGGAACCTCGCTGGGAATACGGAGTCTTACCTTGGAAAAAGCAATACTGTTGCTACATATTGTGAACTATCCTGTACTGCTGTATTCTATGCATGGGAACGTGAACCTGGGGGGCGGGTGTTCAAAATTGAATATTAAACATGTGAAAACTGAATTCTAGGAGGTGGTAAAGACCGCACCACCTCTCCTGACCAATCACAATGTGGGAAACTGTCACTTGCAACATTAATGGGTGGTCTAAGGGTCCCCAAAACTGTATAATTACCCTAGTTTAGCTTAGGAAAATTGTCCGACTTGTCCGAGTAGCAGACCTGTCACAGACCCTACGAACTCTATAGGTGATCCACTCTTGAGTGCTGCGGAGCACTTTGTGCATACTTTCCACAAACTCCTAGGGGTGGAAATAGTCTTAAGTGCTGGCGAAGCACTTTGCTGGGAAATTCGAAAACCTAATCGGGGTTACTGGCGGATTACTTGCAGAAAGGGGTAACGCAGGCGTTGCTTCTGGAGCTGTGGGTGTTGGTCGTGCCTTGGTGGGTCCAGTCCTGTGCCTAATCCTGAGGGGTATCCTGTCCTGATTCCCGTGAGCTGTACCTGCTCGGATACTGGCATTCCTTTTCTGAGGGTCCTTGTCCCCGTCCTTCCTACTGACCCGTGGCCAGGGTTGGTCTTCTTTCTGAATTAGGTAAATTATCAGACTGTGGGTTTGCGTCTCTCTCTCTCTCTCTTTTCCTTTTCCTTAATAAAGCACTCTTGCCTGTGATATTGCTCTATCACCTTGAAAAGCGAGTTATATGCAATTGTTTATTAGATTGTTCCACTTCTCTCCCCACCTTTAGAAGATTGCCAACTGTCATATGTCATTAGTATGCTCCCGTTTTTCCCTTTCCTTTAGTGGATTGCAGTGAAAGTAGCAAGAATAGCTCAATCACTTAGGTCAAGTACATGTTCTAGGTCCCATCCCATTCCTATGTTCTAGTATAAAGTTGCAGTGAATAGTATGTGCTAAAACTTCTCCCTGTAGTTTCCCATATATTCTAAATGGTCATATTTTTTGTGCAAAGTTACCTATTGGTACTGATTTTGATGTTTGATATATTACTCTGTGTATCGCTTATTATCTTGGCTTCTTCACTTTGAATTCTTATATAAAATTTCGAATTTATTCAGGTGTCTGTGGTCATTACACAAAACTGTGGAAAGTATTTTACTGGTTTTAAGTATATTGAATGTTAGGCCTGTCTACTTTTTCCTTAAATAGCTCCAGGTCCGTCAAGGAGTTGCGCCTGTGGTAAGTCGGGTGCATGGTAAGCAGAGGTAAAACCAAACCTGATTACTCTTAGCAGCGTGCAGGAGGAGAAATCCTCACCCAGTTTCACCCAAACAAAATTAGTGTGTTCTTCACGCCAAGGGCCCAGTGCGTGTTAAAGAATTGGTAACCCGGGTGACCTGGGGAAAACTGCGCGCTCTAGCAAAGTGTCTGTGCCGAGCTCAGCATAACAAAGGGCCCCGAGATTGACGCTTCCAGCTGCATTCAGACCTCTCCAGGCCCTGGCTCCGGCGCCCACGGGGCAGCGATGCCAGAGGACCCGGCAGCCCTGGGCTGTGAGGGGGTGGATCCACTGGGGCTGGAGGGGATGAAGTCTGCCCCCCCCCCCCCCCCCGAATGAAGCCGTCTGCAGACAGGGTTACTAATTTAAATTCCTGTTTATATTAAACTGTAATCTTTCAGGAAGTCTTTTATACCGGTTTACAACATGTTCTGAAGTGGAAAAAACATTTTCAGACCCGCGTTTCTTTGCCTCTTTTAACCTTCTACCATAAATGCGACCCGGCCCACTTCAGAGGCAGCTGTCCAACCGAGACTGGCAGTGCAGCTACCTATAGAACTCAATTTAAGGACTATTTTCTGTCTTATGACCAAATATATTTCTCATATCAGGCCCTCTTTCGCCACATATGCAATGCTGTGACGCTGCAAGTTGCTAGTTATTGACATTTTAATGCCGCAATAATGTATTTAAAATTATAAAATGTTTAGGGCTCAGGTAATGGGCAGGGCTGCAGTCTGAGTTTGACAAATCGAAATCCTAGTGCAACAAGAAGGTTGAGCATTCAAAGGAACAGCATAAGTAATGGTTTAGCATAAAGCCGGGGTATTTGTAGCTGTATATGCTTCTTAAATGCCTGTTAACAAATAAGCATCGAAGTCTGAAATGCAGATTGTGAACCGTGAATCATTCATCCAGACAGGAGAATGTAAAATGCGCGATTTCGCCCCTTGTCACCTGGGATGTGGCTGAGTGTCTGCATCAGACAAGAACCTTTCTTCAGATGGAGCACTTGTCTCTATCCGCACTGGTTCCTGCATTGCGGTCTCCACGGGTCCTGCGCACTCTTCACTTCACTCTCCAGGCTCCTGTCACCTCCTGATTCCTGCATTGAGGTCTCCACGGGTCCTGCGCACTCTTCACTTTACTCTCCAAGCTCCTGTCACCTCCTGGTTCCTGCGTTGCGGTCTCCACGGGTCCTGCGCACTCTTATCTTCACTCTCCTGTCACCTCCTGGTTCCTGCATTGCAGTCTCCACGGGTCCTGCGCACTCTTCACTTCACTCTCCAAGCTCCTGTCACCTCCTGGTTCCTGCATTGCGGTCTCCAATGGTCCTGCACACTCTTCACTTTACTCTCCAAGCTCCTGTCACCTCCTTGTTCCTGCATTGCAGTCTCCCCGGGTCCTGCGCACTCTTCACTTTACTCTCCAAGCTCCTGTCACCTCCTGGTTCCTGCATTGCGGTCTCCAATGGTCCTGCACACTCTTCACTTTACTCTCCAAGCTCCTGTCACCTCCTTGTTCCTGCATTGCGGTCTCCCCGGGTCATGCACACTCTTCACTTCACTCTCCTGTCACCTCCTGGTTCCTGCATTGAGGTCTCCACGGGTCCTGCGCACTCTTCACTTCACTC
The DNA here is from genome assembly GCF_964263255.1 of Lissotriton vulgaris. Lineage (NCBI taxonomy): Eukaryota > Metazoa > Chordata > Amphibia > Caudata > Salamandridae > Lissotriton > Lissotriton vulgaris. The sequence goes on along the minus strand of NC_141700.1, from coordinate 803,694,388 downwards.
TCCAAGCTCCTGTCACCTCCTGGTTCCTGCATTGCGGTCTCCACGGGTCCTGCGCACTCTTCACTTCACTCTCCTGTCACCTCCTGGTTCCTGCATTGCAGTCTCCACGGGTCCTGCACACTCTTCACTTTACTCTCCAGGCTCCTGTCACCTCCTGATTCCTGCATTGAGGTATCCACGGGTCCTGCGCACTCTTCACTTCACTCTCCAAGCTCCTGTCACCTCCTGGTTCCTGCATTGCGGTCTCACTGGTCCTGCGCACTCTTCACTTCACTCTCCTGTCACCTCCTGGTTCCTGCATTGCAGTCTCCACGGGTCCTGCGCACTCTTCACTTCACTCTCCAGCCTCCTGTCACCTCCTGGTTCCTGCATTGCGGTCTCCACGGGTCCTGCGCACGCTTCACTTCACTCTCCAGGCTCCTGTCATCTCCCGGTTCCTGCATTGTGGTCTCCACTGGTCCTGCGCACGCTTCACTTCACTCTCCAAGCTCCTGTCACCTCCTGGTTCCTGCATTGCGGTCTCCACGGATCCTGCACACTCTTCACTTTACTCTCCTGTCACCTCCTGGTTCCTGCATTGCAGTCTCCACGGGTCCTGCGCACTCTTCACTTTATTCTCCAAGCTCCTGTCACCTCCTGGTTCCTGCATTGCGGTCTCCACGGATCCTGCACACTCTTCACTTTACTCTCCTGTCACCTCCTGGTTCCTGCATTGCTGTCTCCACAGGTCCTGCGCACTCTTCACTTCACTCTCCAAGCTCCTGTCACCTCTTGGTTCCTGCATTGCTGTCGGTCCTGCGCACTCTTCACTTCACTCTCCAAGCTCCTGTCACCTCCTGGTTCCTGCATTGCGGTCTCACGGGTCCTGCGCACTCTTCACTTCACTCTCCTGTCATCTCCTGGTTCCTGCATTGCAGTCTCCACGGGTCCTGCGCACTCTTCACTTTACTCTCCTGTCACCTCCTGGTTCCTGCATTGCGGTCTCCACGGGTCCTGCGCACTCTTCACTTCACTCTCCTGTCACCTCCTGGTTCCTGCATTGAAGTCTCCACGGGTCCTGCGCACTCTTCACTTCACTCTCCTGTCACCTCCTGGTTCCTGCATTGCGGTCTCCACTGGTCCTGCGCACTCTCCACTTCACTCTCCAAGCTCCTGTCACCTCCTGGTTCCTGCATTGTGGTGTCCACAGGTCCTGCACACTCTTCACTTTACTCTCCTGTCACCTCCTGGTTCCTGCATTGCGGTCTCCACGGGTCCTGCGCTCTCTTCACTTTACTCTCCAAGCTCCTGTCACCTCCTGGTTCCTGCATTGCGGTCTCCACGGGTCCTGCACACTCTTCACTTTACTCTCCTGTCACCTCCTGGTTCCTGCATTGCGGTCTCCACGGGTCCTGCGCACTCTTCACTTCACTCTCCTGTCACCTCCTGGTTCCTGCATTGCAGTCTCCACGGGTCCTGCGCACTCTTCACTTCACTCTCCAAGCTCCTGTCACCTCCTGGTTCCTGCATTGCAGTCTCCACGGGTCCTGCGCACTCTTCACTTCACTCTCCAGGCTCCTGTCACCTCCTGGTTCCTGCATTGCTGTCTCCACGGGTCCTGCGCACTCTTCACTTCACTCTCCAAGCTCCTGTCACCTCCTGGTTCCTGCATTGCAGTCTCACTGGTCCTGCGCACTCTTCACTTCACTCTCCTGTCACCTCCTGGTTCCTGCATTGCAGTCTCCACGGGTCCTGCGCACTCTTCACTTCACTCTCCTGTCACCTCCTGGTTCCTGCATTGCAGTCTCCACGGGTCCTGCGCACTCTTCACTTCACTCTCCTGTCACCTCCTGGTTCCTGCATTGCGGTCTCCACGGGTCCTGCGCACTCTTCACTTCACTCTCCAAGCTCCTGTCACCTCCTGGTTCCTGCATTGCAGTCTCACTGGTCCTGCGCACTCTTCACTTCACTCTCCTGTTACCTCCTGGTTCCTGCATTGCAGTCTCCACGGGTCCTGCGCACTCTTCACTTCACTCTCCTGTCACCTCCTGGTTCCTGCATTGCAGTCTCCACGGGTCCTGCGCACTCTTCACTTCACTCTCCTGTCACCTCCTGGTTCCTGCATTGCAGTCTCCACGGGTCCTGCGCACTCTTCACTTTACTCTCCTGTCACCTCCTGGTTCCTGCATTGCGGTCTCCACGGGTCCTGCACACTCTTCACTTCACTCTCCTGTCACCTCCTGGTTCCTGCATTGCAGTCTCCACGGGTCCTGCGCACTCTCCACTTCACTCTCCAAGCTCCTGTCACCTCCTGGTTCCTGCATTGTTGTCTCCACAGGTCCTGCGCACTCTTCACTTCACTCTCCTGTCCCCCCTATCTTATCGGTACACACACGAACCGCAAAATGCAACCTCCTTCCCGCCCATTAGCCCAATGCTGACACAATGACACCACACTTCTTTCCTTAAACACATGGATACATCTGCCCACGCTCCCCCTCCCTTTAGCACATACTCCCCATGTTATCGTTCTGATGTTTTATTGATGCGCTGGTCCCATTTTCTTTTTGACCAGGCTCTTTGAAGTTAGTTCCTGAGCACATTGCACCATGGGGCTTTTGAGAGTAACATCTGATAATGTTTATATAGTTATTGACTTACGCGGCTGGCCCTGAGGGGTTGTAAGCTGAAAGCTGTGTACCATGCACTTTGAATAATAAAGGTCTTTAAAAAAAAAAAATGAGGTGTACCTGATCGTGGCAGGAAGAGGTAGTACAATGGGGAGGTGCAGAGAGTACGGCTCTTCGCCGCGAGGAGGCCAGGGGACTTCGCAAGCAACCTATCTCGATGGAATGGGACATTCTGATGGAGGACTTCAGAAGTATGGATCTAATATCCACGCAAGAGGATGGAGCACAATAGCCCAATACCACACTGGCCAGAAGAGTGCCCACACCGACACACACTGGTCAAACTACAGGTCTCAGGCATCATAGGACTATCAGTAACTCATGAATGATCTGCTTAGACAAACAACTCAAACAATCACAGACCAGGAGAGGGGGAGGCGGGAGGGGAGGATTAGGTTGGGTAGTTGACGCTTAAAATGTTTCAGAGTACCACTGCTTTTTTTATCCTTTTTTCTTTTCTTTTCTTTTATTACTGAAGCTGGTAATGTTATGAAAATGAACGTGTACGTCGTTTGGATGTATAGCTTCGAGTTCACACTAATGTACACGAGCAACAATCATCTCATGTAAGGAAATATGTGATAAATGTTTGTCTAAAAAATTGACAACGGAAAATCGACTGTTTAAATACTTATTGGCAAAATATGATGCCACATGGCTCTCAATAAAGTTTGTTTAAAAAAAGTGTACGCCTAACGGCAGCACGCTTTTTAGAAGCCTGGAACTCCCGCTCATTTTGTAACACTTCGATGTGCTTATGTGGGGCGTGGCTTGTTTCTGTCTCTCTAACCAGAGCCTGGGTTTCTTTTGAGCTTTTTTCCTAGGGCGGTGGGGCTTGTTCTGGCGTCAGACTTGCGCGCCGTGAGACTTTGGCGCAGAGAATACGCGTCACTCGCGCGGCCAATGCAGAGAAGATGGCGGAGAAGAGCTTGATAGTGGACTACATGCACGGCTCGGTGCCGCGCAGACCGCTGCAGGCCTTCAACCGAGACGGCAGGATGGAGCTGGATGAGCGCTACCAAGAGGCCCTCTCGCTGCCGCCGCACAGGCCCATGCCTGGCGCCCTGGGCCCGCTTTACAGAGCTAGGGCTCCTGGCCCCTACTCTATGCCACGCCCGGGCTACCCGGGGCCCCACCCTGTACCCCGGGGTCCAGGCAGTCTGGGGTCCCTCGCTACTTCAAGGGAATTCAGCTCCGGCTACGGACCCACGGGGCCCAGCCCAGGTTTCCAAGGACGCCTCTCGGCTGCGACCCCCGGCTATCACGGAGACCCCTCCGCGCCGTCATCCGCTCTGCGCCCTGGGCCCCCCTCTGGCCTTCCCAGGCAAGACATGGAGGGTGGCGGGGGTCCCCCTGCACCTCGCCTGCCCATACCTGGCATTGAAGGGGCGCTCTCCATCCTCCGAGGACTCTCAGTGGACTTGTCGCAGCTCAGGCCTCTCCTCCGAGCCCCCACAGCCCACCAGGACCCAGAGTCTGCGCCCAAGGGCCACACCGAGCCCAGCTCTCTCTCCAGGGGCCACACCGAGCCCAGCTCCGAGCCCAGCTCTCTCTCCAGGGGCCACACCGAGCCCAGCTCTCTCTCCAGGGGCCACACCGAGCCCAGCTCTCTCTCCAAAGGATACACTGAGTCCAGCTCTCTCTCCAGAGGATACACGGAGTCCAGCTCTCTCTCCAAAGGATACACTGAGTCCAGCTCTCTCTCCAAAGGATACACTGAGTCCAGCTCTCTCTCCAAAGGATACATGGGGACCAGCTCTCTCTCCAAAGGATACACTGAACCCAGCTCGCTTCCCAGAGAATACACTGAGTCCAGCTCTCTCCCGAGAGGATACACGGAGACCAGCACCCTTCCCAAAGGATACACGGAGACCAGCACCCTTCCCAAAGGATACACGGAGCCCAGCACCCTTCCCAAAGGTTACACGGAGCCCAGCACCCTTCCCAAAGGTTACACGGAGCCCAGCACCCTTCCCAAAGGTTACACGGAGCCCAGCACCCTTCCCAGGGGATACACGGAGCCCAGCACCCTTCCCAGGGGATACACGGAGCCCAGCACCCTTCCCAGGGGATACACGGAGGCAAGCTCGCTTCCCAAAGATAACACTGAGGCCAGCTCGCTTCCCAAAGATAACACTGAGGCCAGCTCGCTTCCCAAAGGTAACACTGAACCCAGCTCTCTTCCCAGGGACTACACTGAGGCCAGCTCTCTTCCCAGGGACTACACTGAGGCCAGCTCTCTTCCCAGGGACTACACTGAGGCCAGCTCTCTTCCCAGGGACTACACTGAGGCCAGCTCTCTTCCCAAAGGATACACTAAGGCCAGTTATCTTCCCAGAGGCTACACGGAGGCCGGTTATCTTCCCAGAGGCTACACGGAGGCCAACTCTCTTTCCAGGGAATTCCAGGACCCAGTGTCGTTGCCTAGAGCCCCAATGGGTCAGCCAGAAACCAGCTCCTTCCCTAGGAGCTACCAGGAGTCTCTCTCTCTTCCCACTGGTCGCACTGGCCACCAGCAATCCTCTCTGTCCAGTGGCACCACGCCTAGTTACCAGGGATCTTTCTCTGCTTCACAAGGAATGTCTGCTTCCCAAAGGCAGAGTTATCGTGACTCTGAAGAACAGGGACAGCCCCTACTTCACCGTGGCTCTGATCAACAGGCTCCCTACTCCAGATCAGTCACCACTGACCCTGGTGGGGCTAATGCGAGTCACCTATCTGCACAGCGTGGACCCCTCGTTACCGAACAAGGGCACCCTTATTCTCGTCTCCAACCCTCTCGAGAACAAACCTATACCCAACCAGAACATCCAATTTCAACCCATCATGTTCAGTCTCATACCGCAGTCCAAGGCCAGCAGCTTTCTGCCCAAGGAGGATATGCTGCATCCCTGGAGCCAGCCGCGAATCGAGACTCTCCTTCAGGGGCTCTCCCCACCAGTAAAGTACGTTTCCAGGGTGTTGAAGATGCCGACTTGACAGCGTCCCGTTCTGTACCCCAGTCTCCCAGCTTTCCTTCCTCGTTGCCTGCCCATCAGGGGCCCGCCTCTGTCCGCTCTACCTACCGGGGTCTGCCTCCAGCTCCTTCCGTGCTCCGAGCAGCTCGTTCCGAAGACCACGAGGGCTCCAGTGCCCTCCACACGGATGACCTGCGCGCTGGCGACCACTACTCTGGGCCCATACAGATCCACCGTAACGCGGCTGACGTGGAGAAGCGAGCGGAGAGGCCCGTGTGGAGCTACAGGAGGCATTTCAGGAGCCAGTCTCCCCCGTCTCTGGCTGCGTCTCCCGAGAGACGGTCCTGGCGCAGCCGAAGCCGCTCTCCATCCTCGCCCCATCCAAGGGACCGCTCTCCCCAGCGGCTGGTCCGGCGGAGCAGATCGCCACATTCATCCAGCGAACGCCATCGATCACCCCAGAGGCTGCCCAGGAGTAGATCGCCACATTCATCCAGTGACCGCTATCGATCACCCCAGAGGCTGCACAGGAGTAGATCGCCACATTCATCCAGTGACCGCTATCGATCACCCCAGAGGCTGCACAGGAGTAGATCGCCACATTCATCCAGTGACCGCTATCGATCACCCCAGAGGGTGCCCAGAAGTGGCTCGCCACCGTACCACTCTCCTCGACGGCCAGCCAGGAGGAGCAGGTCCCCATCACCGCCCAGGTACAGATCCACCCGGACAAACAGCAGCAGGTCGCCACCTCCGGAGGGGCCAGGACACCGCTCCCCCCCACGGCGGGCCCGGAGGAGCAGAAGCAGGTCGCCCTATGCACGCAGACCCAGGCCTCGGTCTCCCCAGAGGGGCCCTCGGAGGAGCCCCGGGCCCGGCTCCCCTCCGCGCCGGACTCGGTCCCCACAAAGAGAGGCTGATCGCAACAGGAGCCGGTCGCCTCGTCCCACCCGAGCCCGGTCCCCACCGAGGCGAGGCAGGCTGAGCAGGAGTCCTGCGCCCGCGGGGCACCCGGGCAGAGCCCGCTCTCCGGGCAGAGGTGCCAGGCCCAGGAGGGGACCCTCGCCACGGCCCGCTGCCAGGCGCACAAGGAGCCGATCGCCCCTGCCCACAGACCCGTCTGCGGCCCAGGAGGGCGAGGACAGTGAGGCCGCGGCGCATGCGGGTAGGGGCATCTCTCCGGCCTACAGGATGGCCTCCAGACTTGGGGACAGCGGGTCCCCCCCGAAGAGCAGACGCGGCAGAGGGGGGATGCTGCACCCACCCGGCTCTAGGAACACCTGGGCATCGCAGCATCCAAGGAACCTCCAGAACAGCACGATGGCCTCCTCGCCACCCTCCAAGCAGCCCCCCAAGCTGAAGCCTCTGATGGAAGAGACCCTCTCCAAGCAGCCCTCCAAGCTGCAGCCTCTGATGGAAGAGACCCTCTCCAAGCAGCCAAGGAACCCCCAGAACAGCAAGGTGGCTCCCTCGCCACCCTCCAAGCAGCCGCTGCAGGAAGAGGCCCCCTCCAAGCAGCCCCCCAAGCTGCAGCCTCTGATGGAAGAGCAGCCAAGGAACCCCCAGAACAGCAAGGTGGCTCCCTCGCCACCCTCCAAGCAGCCGCTGCAGCCCCTGGTGAAGGAAGAGGCCCCCTCCAAGCAGCCAAGGCCCCCCGGCGCCTTGCAGCCCCCCAAGCTGCGGCCCCTGCTGAAGGAAGAGGCTCCTGCTGCCGCCGGGCCAGGCCGGCCCCCGCGCCCACTGCTGCCCCCTCGCCCGGCGGTGCCAGGCCGAGGGAAGAGCGCCTCGCCCTCCACCAAGCAGGACACGGAGGCAGAGCAGCCCCAGGCCGAGGGTCGCCCCCAGAAGCACTGCGGGGTCCGGATCGAGCCCTTCCCGGCCCGGAGCTCCGATAAAGACATCTCCTTCGCCGCTTTCCGCGTCTTCAAGAACTTCGGCTTCGTGACCTCCATCGAGATCCACGGGGAGGGCGAGGGCCGCTTCTGTCTGCTCTTCTACCGGGACTCTGTGGGCCGCGATCGGGCCATCGAGGCCGGCCCCAGGCTGGAGGTGCTGCGTCAGGACGTGTCCGTGGCTGCCTACGACGGCCCGGAGACCGAGAGCAACGTGGTGTTCCGGCCGCACGCCGGCAAGGGGGCCGCCACCAAGACCCTCATGCAGTTCAGCAAGAACGCCACCAAGACCCTCTTCATCAAGAACCTGGACAGCAGCCTGGCGCGCGGCGACCTCCACCTGACCTTCCAGGCCTTCGGGCGCATCCTGGAGCTGAACATCAAGAGGAAGTTCAACGAGCCCACGAGCCTGGCCTTCATCCAGTACAGCGACACCCTGAGCGTGACCCGGGCCATCAAAGGCATGCACGGGGCGCAGCTGGGGGAGACCACCGTGCTCCTGAGCTACGCCAAGCCCGAGCCCACCAACTGCGTCTGGATCGACGGCCTGCGCGGGGTGACCCAGGCCTACCTGCACAAGCTCTGCCTGCACTACGGGCCCGTGGCCCTGGCGGCCCTGGACACGGTGCACAACAAGGCCCTGGTCTTCTTCTACGAGCTGGCGCACGCCCAGAACGCGGTCAACGCCATCAAAGGCCAGCGGCTGGCCGGCTGCTTCGTGGCCGTGGACTACGCCAACTACGAGTGCCAGACGGACTTCTACTGCGCCATGCACTCCACGGAGCAGGACGTGGCCGCGCTCTACGAGTACCTGATGGGGGAGCAGTGAGCGCCACCGGCGCTGTACATACAGGGACTGAACCAGGCACCTTCCCTTCTTTTCTTTGTATTGGAACAGAGTTCTAGTTTTGTAAAAACTTACCACTATTGTATAAACCGACTTCACTTGGAGCATCTGTTCTGTTTCATCAATCCGAGGCGCCATAAGGCACGTTAGGTCGGGGGGAGGAGAGGTCGTTTTTTGGCTTAAGATTTAGCTCCATTCTCGTTTCGTCCACTTGTCTCATTGTGTTGAACCACAACTAAAATGTTTTATTTTGGGGCCTATTTATGTATAGCTTCTGTCACTGTGTCTTGGTTCTCACGGGAATAGACCCTCTTCTCGGTTCAGCCCACCTAATTTCAAGAGATTGACTAGTTTGGCACATGTTACTTTTCTGATTAGTAAGACTTTTTTCCCCTCACCTGGTAGGCTTATGAACATTTAAAGTCGAAGTTTTTTAGCTTCCCAAACGTCGGTTCTGTTAATTTGCGATAGCTTTTCCTGTTAGTTTTCAGCAGTGAAGTGTTTGCTCCAGGAGAGTTCGTCCCTTGCCTCGATTGTACTTCCGGTGGTTACACTCCTGATCACACCCTGTATGAGGAATGCACTGAAGTGCTTTGTCATTCATTGTTCTATATAGACCACATCGCTGTGTCCTGGTTCAAACTTGCAGCCAGACTGGTCGTAAAGTGCGCCCTTGATGTTTATGCCAGCAGGCACCTGTGTGGAAGAAGGCCACATACATACCTGTGCCGTGCCATGGCAGCCCCCCCCCCCCCCCCCCCCGTAGGTCCCTCTTCTTGCACGTTGTCTTCATAGCATTTCCGATAGTCCTACACTTCCCAAAAGCAGGCGTCTGGTAAAAGATGCAGAATGTGAAATTCCTGCTGTGATATTGAGACCAACAGATCCCTGTCACTTGGGTAAACCTTTCCAGGGACACCTTAGCTGTAGGATGAGATATTTGCATTGATTGAAATGGCTGGAGGTGTGTAGCGGGTATGTTCCCTGAGACCATCTACAGCTGCACCCGTTCTAGGGTCCGGATGTCCAACAGAAGGGTTACGTTTGGATGAATAAACGCTTGCTGTTTTTGTTCTGACTTGATGGCAGTGAGTTGAATACGTTAGTTGTAAATGCAATGGAGAGAAGGGGTCTCCTGCGTTAGTGTGTTCTGGCATTCACTGAGGGAGAGCCATGGCTGCACATATTCCACTCCAGAGGGTGGTAGTGCTCAGAAATGTCAGGTGGGCCTTGAAGAGTCTTCGATGTTAGTCGGCACTCCAGAGCAGACTGTCTTCTAGATAGATTCCGGTCCCCCAAGTCCCCTCTCGCATGGGCTGATGGGTCCAAGTACATGACTAATGCCCCTCTAGAGGATTTACAGGACATGCGTCAAGGCCATTTTTAGTCTCGCTGCAGTTTCTTCTGTGGTTTTGTTGGGGTGAAAGGAGCACAGGGGTGTATACACTGACCATCTTGGGGATATTCTGTGCATGTTTGCAGTGACATGATAAAACCAGTGAGGCACAAAACCCATCCCATTTTCAGTCATGAAGCTAGTTCAGTGTAGCAGATTTGGAAGCTCAGACATCGGCTCTGCTGTGGCCTCCTGCTCGTGGATGGCTTGGGACTGCTGTGTTCCTAAAGGGCAGGTGGAGAGAATGATCTGTGGCTTCTCTGACTCATGAGATTCCTGCTACACCAATGAGACGATGACCCTGTGCAGCACCAGAGAAAGGCAAAGGAGGTTCTTCATGAGGCCTGGCAGCGTTTCAGCGGTCTTCGGTGCTGGCTGAACAGGTAAGGGCTGCTCTCTCCCATTTGAGGGTCCAGTGGACCTGCCTCTAGAAGACTGTGTAAAGCTCTTCATGCGCTTGCAGTTTTGGAATAGAGGGTATCCAGAATGAGGCTGAGGCTTGCACATACAGGGTGAATGGGAACATGGGAAAGGAGGCTCTGCAACTGCTTGAGCGGTTGACTTCTGATGGCCCACAGTATTAGAACAGGAAAGTGGTATTCATTGTGCATGCCCCTGGTGTGGCATTGCACATTGGGGGGGGGGGTAGCTTCCCATGCAGTTAAGTGACGGTTAGCCATGTGGTGGATGGTGGGGGGTCTGTAGTTAAAGTTCATGAAGTCTCCAGGCCTGGCCTTTCCTTTCACGCCAGCCAGCCAGGTGCAGAGATCTTGTGCTTCATGTTGGTTCTCTTGCTTGGAGCCTGCCCCACTGGTCCCTGTTGTGAGAAGAATCACTCAACAGTGGCGGCGAGCATGAGAAGGGCAGATGGAAAGACCTAAACCGGTTCTGCAGCATGACAATCGCTACCTGTTGGAAACATTGCCTACTCTCTTCAACTTGCACAGAAAGATTACGGTTGTAAACTCAACACAGTTTACTGAATACATTCTCCTTGCAGGGGTGTGGAATTTATTAAAATATCTACTTGTCAATGGGGCAGATTGCTTCATAAATCTTCTTGTCATGTAACAAAATCCACTTGTCCCTTTGGTGCCATGTAGTGCTGCCACAAATTATGGCAGCAATCCTATTATATAAGAGCTCTTGTATAGCCTCTCTGATTATGCCAGGGCATATCCCATAGAAGGGTTTGAATACTAGTAATCATTTTATGATGCCACGTTTCCGCAGATCTACATATTGGGACTGACGATGGTGGTAAGCAGTAGTTCCAGGCTTGGAATGCCCTTTTGAGTCTGTGCAAACCTACTAATTTGAATGTTTTTAAGAGTTTTCAACAAATATTCTCTAATCTTTCCCATACTGAGAAATGTTGGAAATTTACTCCTGAGTGGCAGACCTAAACCTTCTTTCAGAGTTGGGGAAAAAAGTAGTTGGAGGGAAAATTAACTTTCAAACATCCAGTGTTTCACATGAGCAAATTTACACATGCATATTTGCTCATGCAAAAATGCAGTTCACAAGTATTTGTAGAAGTACAATTTCTTGTCCTACTAATGTAAATTCTTGTGAATTCACGAAAGCCATACCAAAGGTGCACTTTTGAGACTTGATTTAATAATTGGTCCCCTAATTTGGTCTGGCGTTAACCATGACCTTTTGTTCTCTCTCTGAATCAGCTGTCTTCACTTTGAGTGACAACATTCTGCTCTTTCACAAGGAGCTTATCGGTACACAAAGTAGTTTTGTTCAGTACCAATAACTAATGTGACAGTGTGTGCTTTTTTTGAGACCAAAACAATTTTTGCGTTTGCCAATGTTTGTTAGAATGGTGAGGGCCCGGGAGCTTTCACATCAATAAGGTTTTACAAAAGCCATTCCAAAACAAGTCACGCATTGCCAAAACTCAAAAGCTGACCACCAATGTCAGACCTACTGGCTTTGCCAAGGCTTGTTTATTTGTGTTTCCCATAATCTTATTGAAACTGGTTACACACATTTTCCAATATGAATATTTTTGGGAACTACTAGCATGCATCAACACATTTTACTAAATGGTGCTGCAAAGAAATGTTACCTGGAATTTTACAGTAGTTTAACAAAATATTTTATTCCCTACTTTCATTTTTTAGGAACATTTTATATTGAAAGCAAAGAAACATTCATCTTGCTTTCATGCTTCTGCAAATAATTGCATCTAATCGGAGAGCATTCTGTGAGCATCATGCATAGCATCATGTTGCTAAACTTTGAAACTGTGTACACATTTTCATACTGGAACCACTGTCCGTAGTGCAGTCAGAACGTACGTTTACTTAGAACGCTCTCCCTAATAATAAAGGCTTTCAAATGATGAACCATAAATACAAGTAGGAACAGCATTAACACATGCACACAAATATTAACTTAACTACAGGCTGTACCCTTCCCTGATCCTTAATGTGGTCCTGCAAACTGGTAGCCAAAGGGTTTGTGCTGCAGAGGTTTGGGCCTACTTGTCCCTAGGACAAAATACACACTAAAACTTGTTGCACTTGACCCCAAACAATATGTCTTGGGGGTCGGGCTGTAGGATTTCCACATCCCTGATTGCTGAACGTGAAATTGTTAAAAGAACAGCACTTACTCCTTGAATCTGGAGACAGAACTTCAAGAATGACATGTGCGACTGCAGCACTCCCCAATCCCATGGTCATCCGAAGACTACTCGATTTCAGTGTTAGTAAAAGGCAGCACTTTCTAGCACTGAGTCAAGTGTGGTTTGAGAGGTCTGTGGATTTTAGCTGACTCATTCCTGTTTGCAAATATCCCCCTTTACACTGTAACAGTGTAAAGTGTGCAGATGTCGGTGTTTTGCATTTTGTATAGGGGACATACCACAGCATACGAATAACTCCATTAAAAAAACAAGCATTGCCATAGCCAATAGGTCTCGCTTTTGGGATCTTAGAAGTGTTTAGCCATGCAACACTTTATGATGTTTAATGAAAGATATTGCGCCTTATAAGGGTTTAGGTAGAGCTCTTGACTTTGCTAATGTTTCTAAGCTGTGCTGTAGAGAAGTGTGGCTGCTGTGCAGCATGCTGAGAAGTTGTAATTAAAAAGTGTAAGCAGCACTGGGTGGTGCTGTGGTGCTGCTGCAGAGGGATGCTGTGGTGCTGCAGAGGGATGCTGTGGTGCTGCAGAGGGATGCTGTGGTGTTCCTGGGGGATGCTGTGGAGGCGGTGGTTCTGAGTGAGGCGGTGGTTCTGAGTGAGGCGGTGGTTCTGATTGAGGCGGTGGAGGCGGTTCTGCTGAGTGATGTGGAGGAGGTGCTGCAGAGTGATGCGGTGGTGGTGGTGGAGGCGGTGCTGCTGAGTGATGTGGTGGAGGCGATGCTGCTGAGTGATGTGGTGGAGGTGTTGCTGCTGAGTGATGTGGTGGTGCTGCTGGAGTTGCTGAGTGATGCGGTGGAGGCGGTGCTTCTGGTGGGGGCGGTTATGCGGTGGAGGCGGTGCTTCTGGGTGATGCGGTGGAGGCGGTTATGCGGTGGGGGCGATACTGCTGAGTGATGCGGTGGAGGAGGTGCTGCTGAGTGCGGTGGTGGTGCTGCTGGAGTTGCTGAGTGATGCGGTGGAGGCGTTGCTGCTGAGTGATGCGGTGGAGGCGTTGCTGCTGAGTGATGTGGTGGTGCTGCTGGAGTTGCTGAGTGATGCGGTGGAGGAGGTGCTGCTGGGTGATGCGGTGCTGATGAGTGATGTGGTGGAGGTGCTGGGGGATGCGGTGGAGGTGCTGGGGGATGCGGTGGAGGTGCTGGGGGATGCGGTGGAGGTGCTGGGGGATGCGGTGGAGGTGCTGGGGGATGCGGTGGAGGTGCTGGGGGATGCGGTGGTTCTGAGTGAGGCGGTGATACGGTGGAGGCTGTGCTGCTGAGTGATGCGGTGGAGGAGGTGTTGCCGAGTGATGCGGTGGTGGTGGAGGCGGTGCTGCTGAGTGATGTGGTGGAGGCGGTGCTGCTGAGTGATGTGGTGGAAGCGTTGCTGCTGAGTGATGTGGTGGTGCTGCTGGAGTTGCTGAGTGATGCGGTGGAGGCGGTGCTGCTGGTGGAGGCGGTTATGTGGTGGAGGCGGTGCTGCTGGGTGATGCGGTGGAGGCGGTTATGCGGTGGAGGAGGTGCTGCTGAGTGATGCAGTGGAGGAGGTGCTGCTGAGTGATGCGGTGGTGCTGCTGGAGTTGCTGAGTGATGCGGTGGAGGCGTTACTGCTGAGTGATGTGGTGCTGCTGGAGTTGCTGAGTGATGCGGTGGAGGCGGTGAAGGCGGTGCTGCTGGGTGATGCTTTGGAGGCGCTGCTGCTGACTGATGCGATGGAGGCGCTGCTGCTGCGAATGATGCAGTGGAGTTGCTGGGGGATGCGGTGGAGTTGCTGGGGGATGCGGTGGAGTTGCTGGGGGATGCGGTGGAGTTGCTGGGGGATGCGGTGGAGTTGCTGGGGGATGCGGTGGAGTTGCTGGGGGATGCGGTGGAGTTGCTGGGGGATGCGGTGGAGGTGCTGGGGGATGCGGTGGTTCTGAGTGAGGCGGTGCTGCGGTGCTGCTGAGTGATGTGGTGGAGGCGGTGCTGCTGAGTGATGTGGTGGAGGCGGTGCTGCTGAGTGATGTGGTGGTGCGGCTGCTGGAGTTGCTGAGTGATGTGGTGGTGCTGCTGGAGTTGCTGAGTGATGTGGTGGTGCTGCTGGAGTTGCTGAGTGATGTGGTGGTGCTGCTGGAGTTGCTAAGTGATGCGGTGGAGGCAGTGCTGCTGGGTGATGCGGTGGAGGCGGTGCTGCTGAGTGATGCGGTGGAGGAGGTGCTTCTGAGTGATGCGGTGGTGGTGCTGCTGCTGGAGTTGCTGAGTGCGGTGGAGGCGTTGCTGCTGAGTGCGGTGGAGGCGTTGCTGCTGAGTGCGGTGGAGGCGTTGCTGCTGAGTGCGGTGGAGGCGTTGCTGCTGAGTGCGGTGGAGGCGTTGCTGCTGAGTGCGGTGGAGGCGTTGCTGCTGAGTGCGGTGGAGGCGTTGCTGCTGGGTGATGCGGTGGAGGCGTTGCTGCTGGGTGATGCGGTGGAGGCGTTGCTGCTGGGTGATGCGGTGGAGGCGTTGCTGCTGGGTGATGCGGTGGAGGCGGTGCTGCTGGGTGATGCGGTGGAGGCGGTGCTGCTGGGTGATGCGGTGGAGGCGGTGCTGCTGAGTGATGCGGTGGGGCGGTGCTGCTGAGTGATGCAGTGCTGCTGAGTGATGCTTTGGAGGCGCTGCTGCTGACTGATGCGATGGAGGGGGTGCTGCTGCGAGTGATGCGGTGGAGTTGCTGGGGGATGCGGTGGAGTTGCTGGGGGATGCGGTGGAGTTGCTGGGGGATGCGGTGGAGTTGCTGGGGGATGCGGTGGAGGTTCTGAGTGAGGCGGTGATGCGGTGGAGGCGGTGCTGCTGAGTGATGCGGTGGAGGAGGTGCTGCTGAGTGATGCAGTGGTGGTGGAGGCGGTGCTGCTGAGTGATGCAGTGGTGGTGGAGGCGGTGCTGCTGAGTGATGCAGTGGTGGTGGAGGCGGTGCTGCTGAGTGATGTGGTGGAGGCGGTGCTGCTGAGTGATGTGGTGGTGCTGCTGGAGTTGCTGAGTGATGCGGTGGAGGAGGTGCTGCTGAGTGATGCGGTGGTGGTGCTGCTGGAGTTGCTGGGTGATGCGGTGGAGGAGGTGCTGCTGAGTGATGCGGTGGTGGTGCTGCTGGAGTTGCTGAGTGATGCGGTGGAGGAGGTGCTGCTGAGTGATGTGGTGGTGCTGCTGGAGTTGCTGAGTGCGGTGGAGGCGCTGCTGCTGGAGTTGCTGAGTGATGCGGTGGAGGCGCTGCTGCTGAGTGATGCGGTGGAGGCGTTGCTGCTGAGTGATGTGGTGGTGCTGCTGGAGTTGCTGAGTGATGCGGTGGAGGCGGTGCTGCTGCGTGATGCGGTGGAGGCGGTGCTGCTAAATGACGCGGTGCTGCTGTGCTGCTGAGTGCTGCTGTGCTGCTGAGTGATGCAGTGCTGCTGAGTGATGCAGTGCTGCTGTGTTGCTGAGTGATGCTTTGGAGGCGCTGCTGCTGACTGATGCGATGGAGGCGGTGCTGCTGCGAGTGATGCGGTGGAGGTACTGGGGGATGCGGTGGAGTTGCTGGGGGATGCGGTGGAGTTGCTGAGTGATGCGGTGGTGCTGGTGGTTCTGAGTGAGGCGGTGGTTCTGAGTGAGGCGGTGGTTCTGAGTGAGGCGGTGGTTCTGAGTGAGGCGGTGGTTCTGAGTGAGGCGGTGGTTCTGAGTGAGGCGGTGGTTCTGAGTGAGGCGGTGGTTCTGAGTGAGGCGGTGGTTCTGAGTGAGGCGGTGGTGCTGCTAGAGTTGCCGAGTGATGTGGTGGAGGCGGTGCTGCTGAGTGATGTGGAGGCGTTGCTGCTGAGTGCTGTGGTGGAGGCGTTGCTGCGGAGTGCTGTGGTGGAGGCGTTGCTGCTGAGTGCTGTGGTGGAGGCGTTGCTGCTGAGTGCTGTGGTGGAGGCGGTTATGCGGTGGAGGTGGTGCTGCTGAGTGATGCGGTGGTGCTAGTGGTTCTGAGTGAGGCGGTGGTTCTGAGTGAGGCGGTGGTTCTGAGTGAGGCGGTGGTTCTGAGTGAGGCGGTGGTTCTGAGTGAGGCGGTGGTTCTGAGTGAGGCGGTGGTTCTGAGTGAGGCGGTGGTTCTGAGTGAGGCGGTGGTTCTGAGTGAGGCGGTGGTGCTGCTAGAGTTGCCGAGTGATGTGGTGGAGGCGGTGCTGCTGAGTGATGTGGAGGCGTTGCTGCTGAGTGCTGTGGTGGAGGCGTTGCTGCTGAGTGCTGTGGTGGAGGCGGTTATGCGGTGGAGGTGGTGCTGCTGAGTGATGCGGTGGTGCTGGTGGTTCTGAGTGAGGCGGTGGTTCTGAGTGAGGCGGTGGTTCTGAGTGAGGCGGTGGTTCTGAGTGAGGCGGTGGTTCTGAGTGAGGCGGTGGTTCTGAGTGAGGCGGTGGTTCTGAGTGAGGCGGTGGTTCTGAGTGAGGCGGTGGTTCTGAGTGAGGCGGTGGTTCTGAGTGAGGCGGTGGTTCTGAGTGAGGCGGTGGTTCTGAGTGAGGCGGTGGTTCTGAGTGAGGCGGTGGTGCTGCTAGAGTTGCCGAGTGATGTGGTGGAGGCGGAGCTGCTGAGTGATGTGGTGGAGGCGGAGCTGCTGAGTGATGTGGTGGAGGCGGAGCTGCTGAGTGATGTGGTGGAGGCGGAGCTGCTGAGTGATGTGGTGGAGGCGGAGCTGCTGAGTGATGTGGTGGAGGCGGAGCTGCTGAGTGATGTGGTGGAGGCGGAGCTGCTGAGTGATGTGGTGGAGGCGGAGCTGCTGAGTGATGCGGTGGAGGCGCTGCTGCTGAGTGATGCGATGGAGGCGCTGCTGCTGCGAGTGATGCAGTGGAGTTGCTGGGGGATGCGGTGGAGTTGCTGGGGGATGCGGTGGAGTTGCTGGGGGATGCGGTGGAGTTGCTGGGGGATGCGGTGGAGTTGCTGGGGGATGCGGTGGAGTTGCTGGGGGATGCGGTGGAGTTGCTGGGGGATGCGGTGGAGTTGCTGGGGGATGCGGTGGAGTTGCTGGGGGATGCGGTGGAGGTGCTGGGGGATGCGGTGGAGGTGCTGGGGGATGCGGTGGAGGTGCTGGGGGATGCGGTGGTTCTGAGTGAGGCGGTGATGCGGTGCTGCTGAGTGATGTGGTGGAGGCGGTGCTGCTGAGTGATGTGGTGGTGCGGCTGCTGGAGTTGCTGAGTGATGTGGTGGTGCTGCTGGAGTTGCTGAGTGATGTGGTGGTGCTGCTGGAGTTGCTGAGTGATGTGGTGGTGCTGCTGGAGTTGCTGAGTGATGTGGTGGTGCTGCTGGAGTTGCTGAGTGATGTGGTGGTGCTGCTGGAGTTGCTAAGTGATGCGGTGGAGGCGGTGCTGCTGGGTGATGCGGTGGAGGCGGTGCTGCTGAGTGATGCGGTGGAGGAGGTGCTTCTGAGTGATGCGGTGGTGGTGCTGCTGCTGGAGTTGCTGAGTGCGGTGGAGGCGTTGCTGCTGAGTGCGGTGGAGGCGTTGCTGCTGAGTGCGGTGGAGGCGTTGCTGCTGAGTGCGGTGGAGGCGTTGCTGCTGAGTGCGGTGGAGGCGTTGCTGCTGAGTGCGGTGGAGGCGTTGCTGCTGAGTGCGGTGGAGGCGTTGCTGCTGAGTGCGGTGGAGGCGTTGCTGCTGAGTGCGGTGGAGGCGTTGCTGCTGAGTGCGGTGGAGGCGTTGCTGCTGGGTGATGCGGTGGAGGCGTTGCTGCTGGGTGATGCGGTGGAGGCGTTGCTGCTGGGTGATGCGGTGGAGGCGTTGCTGCTGGGTGATGCGGTGGAGGCGTTGCTGCTGGGTGATGCGGTGGAGGCGTTGCTGCTGGGTGATGCGGTGGAGGCGTTGCTGCTGGGTGATGCGGTGGAGGCGTTGCTGCTGGGTGATGCGGTGGAGGCGGTGCTGCTGAGTGATGCGGTGGGGCGGTGCTGCTGAGTGATGCAGTGCTGTTGTGCTGCTGAGTGATGCTTTGGAGGCGCTGCTGCTGACTGATGCGATGGAGGGGGTGCTGCTGCGAGTGATGCGGTGGAGTTGCTGGGGGATGCGGTGGAGTTGCTGGGGGATGCGGTGGAGGCGGTGCTGCTGAGTGATGCGGTGGAGGAGGTGCTGCTGAGTGATGCGGTGGAGGAGGTGCTGCTGAGTGATGCAGTGGTGGTGGAGGCGGTGCTGCTGAGTGATGTGGTGGAGGCGGTGCTGCTGAGTGATGTGGTGGTGCTGCTGGAGTTGCTGAGTGATGCGGTGGAGGAGGTGCTGCTGAGTGATGCGGTGGAGGAGGTGCTGCTGAGTGATGCGGTGGTGGTGCTGCTGGAGTTGCTGAGTGATGCGGTGGAGGCGCTGCTGCTGGAGTTGCTGAGTGATGCGGTGGAGGCGCTGCTGCTGAGTGATGCGGTGGAGGCGTTGCTGCTGAGTGATGTGGTGGTGCTGCTGCTGGAGTTGCTGAGTGATGTGGTGGTGCTGCTGGAGTTGCTGAGTGATGTGGTGGTGCTGCTGGAGTTGCTGAGTGATGTGGTGGAGGCGGTGCTGCTGAGTGATGTGGTGGTGCGGCTGCTGGAGTTGCTGAGTGATGTGGTGGTGCTGCTGGAGTTGCTGAGTGATGTGGTGGTGCTGCTGGAGTTGCTGAGTGATGTGGTGGTGCTGCTGGAGTTGCTGAGTGATGTGGTGGTGCTGCTGGAGTTGCTAAGTGATGCGGTGGAGGCGGTGCTGCTGGGTGATGCGGTGGAGGCGGTGCTGCTGAGTGATGCGGTGGAGGAGGTGCTTCTGAGTGATGCGGTGGTGGTGCTGCTGCTGGAGTTGCTGAGTGCGGTGGAGGCGTTGCTGCTGAGTGCGGTGGAGGCGTTGCTGCTGAGTGCGGTGGAGGCGTTGCTGCTGAGTGCGGTGGAGGCGTTGCTGCTGAGTGCGGTGGAGGCGTTGCTGCTGAGTGCGGTGGAGGCGTTGCTGCTGAGTGCGGTGGAGGCGTTGCTGCTGAGTGCGGTGGAGGCGTTGCTGCTGGGTGATGCGGTGGAGGCGTTGCTGCTGGGTGATGCGGTGGAGGCGTTGCTGCTGGGTGATGCGGTGGAGGCGTTGCTGCTGGGTGATGCGGTGGAGGCGGTGCTGCTGAGTGATGCAGTGCTGTTGTGCTGCTGAGTGATGCTTTGGAGGCGCTGCTGCTGACTGATGCGATGGAGGGGGTGCTGCTGCGAGTGATGCGGTGGAGTTGCTGGGGGATGCGGTGGAGTTGCTGGGGGATGCGGTGGAGTTGCTGGGGGATGCGGTGGAGTTGCTGGGGGATGCGGTGGAGTTGCTGGGGGATGCGGTGGAGGCGGTGCTGCTGAGTGATGCGGTGGAGGAGGTGCTGCTGAGTGATGCAGTGGTGGTGGAGGCGGTGCTGCTGAGTGATGCAGTGGTGGTGGAGGCGGTGCTGCTGAGTGATGCAGTGGTGGTGGAGGCGGTGCTGCTGAGTGATGTGGTGGAGGCGGTGCTGCTGAGTGATGTGGTGGTGCTGCTGGAGTTGCTGAGTGATGCGGTGGAGGAGGTGCTGCTGAGTGATGCGGTGGTGGTGCTGCTGGAGTTGCTGGGTGATGCGGTGGAGGAGGTGCTGCTGAGTGATGCGGTGGTGGTGCTGCTGGAGTTGCTGAGTGATGCGGTGGAGGAGGTGCTGCTGAGTGATGCGGTGGTGGTGCTGCTGGAGTTGCTGAGTGCGGTGGAGGCGCTGCTGCTGGAGTTGCTGAGTGATGCGGTGGAGGCGCTGCTGCTGAGTGATGCGGTGGAGGCGTTGCTGCTGAGTGATGTGGTGGTGCTGCTGGAGTTGCTGAGTGATGCGGTGGAGGCGGTGCTGCTGCGTGATGCGGTGGAGGCGGTGCTGATAAATGACGCGGTGCTGCTGTGCTGCTGAGTGCTGCTGTGCTGCTGAGTGCTGCTGTGCTGCTGAGTGATGCAGTGCTGCTGAGTGATGCAGTGCTGCTGTGTTGCTGAGTGATGCTTTGGAGGCGCTGCTGCTGACTGATGCGATGGAGGCGGTGCTGCTGCGAGTGATGCGGTGGAGGTACTGGGGGATGCGGTGGAGTTGCTGGGGGATGCGGTGGAGTTGCTGAGTGATGCGGTGGTGCTGGTGGTTCTGAGTGAGGCGGTGGTTCTGAGTGAGGCGGTGGTTCTGAGTGAGGCGGTGGTTCTGAGTGAGGCGGTGGTTCTGAGTGAGGCGGTGGTTCTGAGTGAGGCGGTGGTTCTGAGTGAGGCGGTGGTTCTGAGTGAGGCGGTGGTGCTGCTAGAGTTGCCGAGTGATGTGGTGGAGGCGGTGCTGCTGAGTGCTGTGGTGGAGGCGTTGCTGCGGAGTGCTGTGGTGGAGGCGTTGCTGCTGAGTGCTGTGGTGGAGGAGTTGCTGCTGAGTGCTGTGGTGGAGGCGGTTATGCGGTGGAGGTGGTGCTGCTGAGTGATGCGGTGGTGCTAGTGGTTCTGAGTGAGGCGGTGGTTCTGAGTGAGGCGGTGGTTCTGAGTGAGGCGGTGGTTCTGAGTGAGGCGGTGGTTCTGAGTGAGGCGGTGGTTCTGAGTGAGGCGGTGGTTCTGAGTGAGGCGGTGGTTCTGAGTGAGGCGGTGGTTCTGAGTGAGGCGGTGGTGCTGCTAGAGTTGCCGAGTGATGTGGTGGAGGCGGTGCTGCTGAGTGATGTGGAGGCGTTGCTGCTGAGTGCTGTGGTGGAGGCGTTGCTGCTGAGTGCTGTGGTGGAGGCGTTGCTGCTGAGTGCTGTGGTGGAGGCGGTTATGCGGTGGAGGTGGTGCTGCTGAGTGATGCGGTGGTGCTGGTGGTTCTGAGTGAGGCGGTGGTTCTGAGTGAGGCGGTGGTTCTGAGTGAGGCGGTGGTTCTGAGTGAGGCGGTGGTTCTGAGTGAGGCGGTGGTTCTGAGTGAGGCGGTGGTGCTGCTAGAGTTGCCGAGTGATGTGGTGGAGGCGGTGCTGCTGAGTGATGTGGTGGAGGCGGAGCTGCTGAGTGATGTGGTGGAGGCGGAGCTGCTGAGTGATGTGGTGGAGGCGGAGCTGCTGAGTGATGTGGTGGAGGCGGAGCTGCTGAGTGATGTGGTGGAGGCGGAGCTGCTGAGTGATGTGGTGGAGGCGGAGCTGCTGAGTGATGCGGTGGAGGCGCTGCTGCTGAGTGATGCGGTGGAGGCGCTGCTGCTGCGAGTGATGCAGTGGAGTTGCTGGGGGATGCGGTGGAGTTGCTGGGGGATGCGGTGGAGTTGCTGGGGGATGCGGTGGAGTTGCTGGGGGATGCGGTGGAGTTGCTGGGGGATGCGGTGGAGTTGCTGGGGGATGCGGTGGAGTTGCTGGGGGATGCGGTGGAGTTGCTGGGGGATGCGGTGGAGGTGCTGGGGGATGCGGTGGAGGTGCTGGGGGATGCGGTGGTTCTGAGTGAGGCGGTGATGCGGTGCTGCTGAGTGAGGCGGTGATGCGGTGCTGCTGAGTGAGGCGGTGGAGGCGGTGCTGCTGAGTGATGTGGTGGAGGCGGTGCTGCTGAGTGATGTGGTGGTGCGGCTGCTGGAGTTGCTGAGTGATGTGGTGGTGCTGCTGGAGTTGCTGAGTGATGTGGTGGTGCTGCTGGAGTTGCTGAGTGATGTGGTGGTGCTGCTGGAGTTGCTAAGTGATGTGGTGGTGCTGCTGGAGTTGCTAAGTGATGCGGTGGAGGCGGTGCTGCTGGGTGATGCGGTGGAGGCGGTGCTGCTGAGTGATGCGGTGGAGGAGGTGCTTCTGAGTGATGCGGTGGTGGTGCTGCTGCTGGAGTTGCTGAGTGCGGTGGAGGCGTTGCTGCTGAGTGCGGTGGAGGCGTTGCTGCTGAGTGCGGTGGAGGCGTTGCTGCTGAGTGCGGTGGAGGCGTTGCTGCTGAGTGCGGTGGAGGCGTTGCTGCTGAGTGCGGTGGAGGCGTTGCTGCTGGGTGATGCGGTGGAGGCGTTGCTGCTGGGTGATGCGGTGGAGGCGTTGCTGCTGGGTGATGCGGTGGAGGCGTTGCTGCTGGGTGATGCGGTGGAGGCGTTGCTGCTGGGTGATGCGGTGGAGGCGTTGCTGCTGGGTGATGCGGTGGAGGCGTTGCTGCTGGGTGATGCGGTGGAGGCGTTGCTGCTGGGTGATGCGGTGGAGGCGGTGCTGCTGAGTGATGCGGTGGGGCGGTGCTGCTGAGTGATGCAGTGCTGTTGTGCTGCTGAGTGATGCTTTGGAGGCGCTGCTGCTGACTGATGCGATGGAGGGGGTGCTGCTGCGAGTGATGCGGTGGAGTTGCTGGGGGATGCGGTGGAGTTGCTGGGGGATGCGGTGGAGTTGCTGGGGGATGCGGTGGAGGCGGTGCTGCTGAGTGATGCGGTGGAGGAGGTGCTGCTGAGTGATGCAGTGGTGGTGGAGGCGGTGCTGCTGAGTGATGCAGTGGTGGTGGAGGCGGTGCTGCTGAGTGATGCAGTGGTGGTGGAGGCGGTGCTGCTGAGTGATGTGGTGGTGCTGCTGGAGTTGCTGAGTGATGCGGTGGAGGAGGTGCTGCTGAGTGATGCGGTGGAGGAGGTGCTGCTGAGTGATGCGGTGGTGGTGCTGCTGGAGTTGCTGAGTGATGCGGTGGAGGCGCTGCTGCTGGAGTTGCTGAGTGATGCGGTGGAGGCGCTGCTGCTGAGTGATGCGGTGGAGGCGTTGCTGCTGAGTGATGTGGTGGTGCTGCTGCTGGAGTTGCTGAGTGATGTGGTGGTGCTGCTGGAGTTGCTGAGTGATGTGGTGGTGCTGCTGGAGTTGCTGAGTGATGTGGTGGAGGCGGTGCTGCTGAGTGATGTGGTGGTGCGGCTGCTGGAGTTGCTGAGTGATGTGGTGGTGCTGCTGGAGTTGCTGAGTGATGTGGTGGTGCTGCTGGAGTTGCTGAGTGATGTGGTGGTGCTGCTGGAGTTGCTGAGTGATGTGGTGGTGCTGCTGGAGTTGCTAAGTGATGCGGTGGAGGCGGTGCTGCTGGGTGATGCGGTGGAGGCGGTGCTGCTGAGTGATGCGGTGGAGGAGGTGCTTCTGAGTGATGCGGTGGTGGTGCTGCTGCTGGAGTTGCTGAGTGCGGTGGAGGCGTTGCTGCTGAGTGCGGTGGAGGCGTTGCTGCTGAGTGCGGTGGAGGCGTTGCTGCTGAGTGCGGTGGAGGCGTTGCTGCTGAGTGCGGTGGAGGCGTTGCTGCTGAGTGCGGTGGAGGCGTTGCTGCTGAGTGCGGTGGAGGCGTTGCTGCTGAGTGCGGTGGAGGCGTTGCTGCTGAGTGCGGTGGAGGCGTTGCTGCTGGGTGATGCGGTGGAGGCGTTGCTGCTGGGTGATGCGGTGGAGGCGTTGCTGCTGGGTGATGCGGTGGAGGCGTTGCTGCTGGGTGATGCGGTGGAGGCGTTGATGCTGGGTGATGCGGTGGAGGCGGTGCTGCTGAGTGATGCGGTGGGGCGGTGCTGCTGAGTGATGCAGTGCTGTTGTGCTGCTGAGTGATGCTTTGGAGGCGCTGCTGCTGACTGATGCGATGGAGGGGGTGCTGCTGCGAGTGATGCGGTGGAGTTGCTGGGGGATGCGGTGGAGTTGCTGGGGGATGCGGTGGAGTTGCTGGGGGATGCGGTGGAGGCGGTGCTGCTGAGTGATGCGGTGGAGGAGGTGCTGCTGAGTGATGCAGTGGTGGTGGAGGCGGTGCTGCTGAGTGATGCAGTGGTGGTGGAGGCGGTGCTGCTGAGTGATGCAGTGGTGGTGGAGGCGGTGCTGCTGAGTGATGCAGTGGTGGTGGAGGCGGTGCTGCTGAGTGATGTGGTGGTGCTGCTGGAGTTGCTGAGTGATGCGGTGGAGGAGGTGCTGCTGAGTGATGCGGTGGAGGAGGTGCTGCTGAGTGATGCGGTGGTGGTGCTGCTGGAGTTGCTGAGTGATGCGGTGGAGGCGCTGCTGCTGAGTGATGCGGTGGAGGCGCTGCTGCTGAGTGATGCGGTGGAGGCGTTGCTGCTGAGTGATGTGGTGGTGCTGCTGGAGTTGCTGAGTGATGCGGTGGAGGCGGTGCTGCTGCGTGATGCGGTGCTGATGAGTGATGTGGTGGAGGCGGTGCTGCTGAGTGATGCTGTGCTGCTGAGTGATGCTGTGCTGCTGAGTGATGCTGTGCTGCTGAGTGATGCTGTGCTGCTGAGTGATGCTGTGCTGCTGAGTGATGCTGTGCTGCTGAGTGATGCAGTGCTGCTGTGTTGCTGAGTGATGCTTTGGAGGCGCTGCTGCTGACTGATGCGATGGAGGCGGTGCTGCTGCGAGTGATGCGGTGGAGTTGCTGGGGGATGCGGTGGAGTTGCTGGGGGATGCGGTGGAGTTGCTGAGTGATGCGGTGGTGCTGGTGGTTCTGAGTGAGGCGGTGGTTCTGAGTGAGGCGGTGGTTCTGAGTGAGGCGGTGGTTCTGAGTGAGGCGGTGGTTCTGAGTGAGGCGGTGGTTCTGAGTGAGGCGGTGGTTCTGAGTGAGGCGGTGGTTCTGAGTGAGGCGGTGGTTCTGAGTGAGGCGGTGGTTCTGAGTGAGGCGGTGGTTCTGAGTGAGGCGGTGGTTCTGAGTGAGGCGGTGGTTCTGAGTGAGGCGGTGGTTCTGAGTGAGGCGGTGGTTCTGAGTGAGGCGGTGGTTCTGAGTGAGGCGGTGGTTCTGAGTGAGGCGGTGGTTCTGAGTGAGGCGGTGGTTCTGAGTGAGGCGGTGGTTCTGAGTGAGGCGGTGGTTCTGAGTGAGGCGGTGGTTCTGAGTGAGGCGGTGATGCTGAGTGAGGCGGTGATGCTGAGTGATGTGGTGGTGCTGCTAGAGTTGCTGAGTGATGTGGTGGAGGCGTTGCTGCTGAGTGATGTGGAGGCGTTGCTGCTGAGTGATGTGGAGGCGTTGCTGCTGAGTGATGTGGAGGCGTTGCTGCTGAGTGCTGTGGTGGAGGCGGTGCTGCTGCGAGTGATGCGGTGGTGTTGCTGGGGGATGCGGTGGAGTTGCTGGGGGATGCGGTGGAGTTGCTGGGGGATGCAATGGAGTTGCTGGGGTGGTGCTGAGCGACGCTGTGCTGAAAACACGAGTCCATGCAATTTTAGTAACTTTTGATCAGTTTGAGCTAGAAACATTTTTGGTGTAAATTTCTGAAGATTCTGTAGAAAATAATGGATTATGTGGCATATGCTTCAAGCCCACAATTGCTCAGTGCAGACTTATTATTAAGAGTTATTTTCACTTGTCTGTGGAACACACTTTATCGACCTCTAAAGGATGAATGACTAAGTCGGCCATGCCAGGTTTGAATGTGACTTATATGGTGCTTAAGCTGGGCACTGCCCACCAAATCTTTTTGTTAGCATATCCCGTATAAATCGGTGCCTTCAAAAAAGGCTTTTTGCGGAGAGCAAAGCAGAATAAAAGTGCTTCAGGAGAGAGATCTTTGAGCGAAGTCGCATCTATGGTACCATCTAGAGCAGCACAGTTGCTAATGGCTTGGTGGTCTCTGTCTGCAGCAAGAGAGAGAATCTGTTCTAGCAATCCCAAGGGCATCCTATTCACCGAATATGAGCTTAAGATAGGTCATGCTGGCAAATGCCATACAAGCATCGGCTGAGCATGTGAGACTACCGTCTAGCTTATCTTGCTACCTATGAACAGGTAGCCTGTTGCAGAAGAGACCCTTCAGTGTTTGGTGCTGACTTGTGCAAGCCATATAATATGAGGGGATTAATAGTGTGAGTATGTACTTATTATAACAGCAGCAAGTACCATCTTAAAAGGAAGGCACTGGCAGTTCTCACTCCCAATGCATTATAACAGAACTTACAGTGAGGGAGATTTGGGTAGTTAGACTCCTGGCCAAAGTACATGAACAAGGTAATCTGAAAGGAGTTAAATACAGGGGGATTAAAAGAGGCTTAACCCATTTCTCACGGAGCAATACGAAGCACACGGGCAGATATTGGTAGAAGCAGAACGGTTTGGGGAGAGCTGGAGAGCACAAGCACTTTCCAGGAGTGCTTGAAGAAAAACACCAATTCCCGAATTGTGAGCTGTGAAAGAATGGTTAAAAAAAAACATGTCTCAGGCGAGGGGCAAACATAAAAAAATAAGCATTTACAATGCAATAGGTCTCGGGTTAATTAAGTTTGAGCTATTGGTATTGCTAAATATAGCAAACACCAACTGCAACAAAAGTCTATAAATTGTACGCCAAAAAAATGTGTGTAGCAATGGTGGCATGGTGCGCCTTAGATGAATATGTTTAAAAGTAAAGTGCGCCATACTGTGATTGCTACAATAGTTAATTGTGGATGCGTTAACAATTGATGTGTGCACTGCCGGCTGGTGGTGTGTTTGCCAGGTGGAAGTGTGCACTGAAGGCTGGTGTTGTGTGTGCCTGGTGAAAGCATGCACTGACGGCTGGTGGTGTGTGTGCCTTGTGAAAGCATGCACTGACGTCTGGTGGTGTGGGCCTGGTGGAAGTGTGCACTGGAGGCTGGTGGTGTTTGGGCCCGGTAAAAATGTGCACTGACAGCTGGTGGTGTTTGTGCCTGGTGAAAGCGTGCACTGACGGCTGGTGGTGTCTGTGCCTGGTAAAAGTGTGCACTGACGGTGTGGTTGTGTTTGTATGTGTGGTTTTGTGTGTAGTTGTGGTTGTCTGTGTGGTTGTGCGTTTGGTTGTCTGTGTGGTTGTGTGTTTGTATGTGTGTGTGTGTGGGTGTGTGTGGTTGTGCGCCTCAGGCTGGGAATCCTTTTAAATAAAAGGAGAGGCGCGTGCACTGGTGCAGTATGCACCTCTGGGTATGCACACAGACACATACTCTCTTGCGCTCTCTCACACACAAATACACACACCCATACGAACACTCACATCACATACACACACACAGACACTGGTAAGGCAGGGCACAGGACATGCTGCTCTCGCCTTGAGACTCCATAGTGGTAGAGTGCATGTACCCCGGGAGGCACTCACAACACAGACGTGCATGTGCGCCTCGAGCTGGGAATGCTTTTATATAAAAGGAGAGGAGCGTGCACTGGTGCAGTGCGCGCCTCTGGGTATGCACACAGACACATACTCTCTTGCGGGTGGTAAAACGTATGCTTGCAATAAATGCATCTCACTGACAGAGACAGACTCGTTCTAGTGAACGACAGTAAAGTGTGATGGTTTGCCGCAGTGAGTGCACACCTGCGACAGGGACAGAAGAGACAGGTTCACGGCTGCCACTGTGCAAGCATCTGACAAACGGACAACCGACAGGCTCACTGTGATGAATGCACTTAGAACAGTGACATAAGAGCCAGGTAGATTGTAGTGAGTTCACTTCATAAACTGAGTGCAGAGACAAGATGACTGTAGTGCGTGCACCTGACAGTTGTAAGAGACACGCCTACTGTGGGAACTACACCTGAGCATGGATATAGACACACATCCAATGAGGCAAATGAAATTTAGCAGCGCAGAGAAGAGCTATATTTAACTACGCATGGATGTGACAGCTACACTTGTAGATAGAGCCCCTCAGAGAGAGGTTAGCTTTAGTGACTGCACATGATAGAGCGTCAACACATGCCGAGTACTGCAGTGATTGCACCTGAGAGGGGCAGAGACATGTTTACTGTAGTGAGCTCGTCTGGGGAGTGACAAACTCCCTGCAGTGACTTGCATGCACCAGAACGACTGGCGCCAGACTCAGTCTTGGCGCGGTGACTGCAGGAGAGAGAGAGTGCAAGGAAACCGTTCCTCTAGGGATCACTAGAGCGCGTCTGTCACTTCCATCAGCTCTGTGATGCAGTCACTACTTCAATCTGTCCCTGCTACTAACCTGCCAGGTGCAGTCGTCACATATTTATATTATGTCCAGAAGCGGCTTTCCTCATATACACATGGAACAGAATTCTATGTTTATTTGCATTATTAATGCAGCAACCCAAGCTCTTGAAGAGTTCATTCTCTGTATACAGCAGCTGCTTCATGTCTGAATTTACTGCTCTTCTTTTGTGCTGAAGTAAGAGTGAAAATGGTGTTAGAAGTCGAATTGTAGGGTATTTCACCAGGCCATTTACCGAGAATATTTTTCCTGAAAGAATCCTAGTTTAAGACACTGTTTTGCTTGGCATAGACGGTAATTTAATAATTTGACTTTTAACACACAGCCAGGAAACAGATAACGAGCAGGCAGGTCATGCTGCCTTTAGCTAATGCTCCCTGCCTGTAATGAAAACAACTAAGAGTCCCTTCTTTGTTTTCTAGAAGAAGTACAGAATTGGAATCGGTAGTGCAAGCTTGCTTCACACACACAACAGGTACAGCAAGTGCAGCGGCACTCTTCTTGCACACGCAAAAACACAGGACAGGTAGCTGTGATGAATGATTTTCAGAACACACACTGTGGTGGGCAGCATTATCATAGCTGGCTTCCTTACACAAACATACACATGTGACATGGCAGGAGGAGGACAGGACAGCAGTAGTAAAGGTTTCTGTCACACACAGACTGAGCACAGCACGGGTCTGGGCAAGCCGATATTCTATGCATACACAAGAACATGACCGGTGTTTTTGAAAAAATTTTTCACACACATACAGGAGAGACATTGCACGGGCAGCAGATTTATAAACCTCTTTCTCACAGGAAAGATACAGTACTGGGTGCAGCAGAGCAAGTTTCACTTGTACGTAGAACAGGTACAGCCATGGTAGTACAGCAAGTGTCCCTCGCACTCAGATGCACGCACACAGAGCAGGTACTGCGCGGGCAGGGTAGTGCATGATGGTTTACGTACAGAAGATAAAGTAGGGCACAGGGTGCAGCAATGCATGTTCTCCTCACAGACCAAAGTTACGGCACATACATCGCCAACAGCAGTGAAAGCTTCATTATACATTACATACAAAGGCATGTACAACACAGGCGGGAGCAGTGCAAGCTTCCTGTTCACATTACAGATGCAGAACAGACCGCAACAGTGCTAGCTTCCTTCCCCCACAGCTAACGGATACTGCATAGTGCAGCAGTGCAAGCTTCATCCATAAACAAGGACTGTGCAATACAGCAGTAGTGCAGCCACCCCTTCATAACAGGTGCTGCAGAGGCAGCAACAGTGCACGGTTCCCTCCCACAAAAAATTAGGCGCAGCACAAACCACTGTAATCTAACCATTTCTTACACACAAACTAACATTGCAGCAATCCAGGGTTCATCGCACACGTGCTCGTCTGTAAGCCTGCCTCCGCCTCTCCCGCACTCAGTCTCCTCTTTAGCAGCGCTGGTATGCAGACTCCCTCTGCATTCCAGAGAGGCGTGCGACGCAACCCACTCTCCATGCAATGCTGTGGAGACGAGACCTGGCCGCGCGCACAACGTTATCCTATGGGGAAACGCTGCGCGCGGCCAGGTCTTGCCTCACTTCGGTGTTCTCGGACTGCTGAGACGCCGACAATAGTTCTCTGGCGAGAACGCGCTTTCAGCGCGTTTCTAGCCGAGACCTAAAAAGGAAAGGCAAGCCACAGAATGAGTGACCTACAATCCATCCAATGGCAAACATTAGGCCCACTGAACCTTTTTGGTATGGTCCACAGGAAGCTTTTTCCTATATAGGTGCCTCTTGGCATAATCACACAAATTAATCATGTAATCAATCAATCTGGGGAGCCTGTCGCCGTACCCGGTGAAAGACACGAGTGGCGTGAGGTCCGGAAAGCAATACAGGGAGAAACAAGGGTTTTGAGTTTCAAAGGATACTTTACATTGGATTGATTACACGTTGGACACAGATTACACGTTGGACACAGAATGTTTACAATTTATGTTGTGTGATGAAAAATGTATGGCTTGTTCTCTATAACAATAGGGAAACCATTTTGGAATTTGACGTGTGCTGGGGAGTGAAGTGCATTATAAAGCTAAGAGCTGTCCGGCAGGACAGACCTAGAAACATCAACAGGCCTTTGCAGAAAAATGAAAGAACACGTGAATTTGTGTTGTCAAAGGGACAATATAACAAATATTTTGGTAAAAACTGTGCCTCAAATTTGCACAAGCTCTCGCACCCTACAGTCAGACCCAACATGTCTGAGAAAATCCAGCATGAAAACAAGGAAAACCTTTGTTCTCGTTCACGAAATTCACAGATTCAAGTGCAGGCATAAGCAAGAGAAAAGGCAGGGTGCTGCGGGTGACTGATTTACATTGCAATAATCCAGACTCGGAATCTATGAAATGTGCAGGTGACTCGGAAGTACAAGACACGTTAACACTAACCAGTAAACATGGACACATTGCCGAGGTAATGCATTGCTGTATAGGCAAACATTCTTTTTAAATTCATTCAACAGCACCAACATGTAATGTACCGAGACACACCTGCTTTATGCACATGGTTACATGAACACCACATCCAAAATGGTAAGCCATGTTTTACTGACCAGCATGCCACGTATATTAGCATATTACAAAACGGGTGCCCCACCCTAATTAGTCTAGCAAGCAGTGTTGTGTTTAAATACATATTTGTACATAGGTATTTCAGTAACATAAGAGCATGACCAGCAAGAAAGTTTCATCTTTCGGGGAGGGGGGGGGGGGGGGCTCTATTTTGGTAGAGACAAATGTAGACAAACTGGCTTTGATCTCAGGAGTAATACAAGCACAACCTTATTTTCAGATAAAGTACTGACTCGAGAGACACACCTCGATTTGAAGATATCTAGTAAAAGTTTGCCACCTTTGGGTCGGGCGCACACTAGAATAAATTGACGAAATGAATGTGTCCTTAAGTAATACAACTGGTGCTCCTGTAAAGCGCTCAAATACCCTCCTGTCTATACTGCAAAAAAAAACCGATCACACTGTGAAACAAAAATTGCTTCTCCACTCCCAGCTAACAGAGGTGAGAGCAATGCCCCTACTCTGCTTCTCCACCCCCAGCTAACATAGGTGGGAGCAATGCTCCAACTTGCTTCTCCACCCAGCGCTAACACAGACGGGAGCAATGCACTTACTTGCTTCTCCACCCACAGCCCCATCTCTGCTTCTCCACTCCCAGCTAACATAGGCGGGAGCAGTGCCCCTACTCTGCTTCTCCACCCCCAGCTAACATAGGTGGGAGCAATGCCCCTACTCTGCTTCTCCACCCCCAGCTAACATAGGTGGGAGCAATGCTCCAACTTGCTTCTCCACCCAGCGCTAACACAGACGGGAGCAATGCACTTACTTGCTTCTTCACCCGCAGCTAACAGAGGTGGGAGCAATGCCCCAACATGCTTCTCCACTCCCAGCTAACAGGTGGGAGCAATGCCCCAACTTGCTTCTTCACCCGCAGCTAACAGAGGTGGGAGCAGTGCGCCTACATGCTTCTCAAACCCCAGCTAACAGAGGTGGGAGCAATGCCCCATCTCTGCTTCTTCACCCGCAGCTAACAGAGGTGGGAGCAATGCCCCAACTTGCTTCTGCAACCCCAGCTAACGGAGGTGAGACCAGTGCCCCAACTTGCTTCTCCACCCCCAGCTAACGCAGGCAGGAGCAGTGCCCCATCCCTGCTTCTCCACCCCCAGCAAACACAGGCGGGAGCAATGCCCCTACTTGCTTCTCCACTCCCAGCTAACAGAGGTGGGAGCAGTGCCCCATCTCAGCTTCTCTACCCAGCCACTCCATCACAACAGAATTTTTACTTTCTTAAACTCTGAAGTGAGAGGCCAGTCCAGAGCTTTCAGAATTTCACAACTAGTGATGGCAGTACATGGGCCTCCCTTCGCATAGAAGAGGTGGACTACGTTAATTTCTACTAGTAGGAAAAACATTGATCTCAACTTGTTGGACATCTGATCCTAGGCCTTTACGGAAATCAGATCTAAACCATATTTATTTTCACTCTGACTTCCCATCTCCTCGCTTTTTTAAAGTGAGGGATAAAAGTTTTAGATGTCACTTTATGTTCACATTTCAGCTGAGCAGTGTTCACTGGTGGATGACTGTGTTTAGGGATATTGCATACTAAAAGCAGAGCATATGCAGTGTGCTAGTTAGAAATGTAAAATGTATTGATGGAGGAACGCGCTGTGTATGGTGGCGGAGTGCCTTTGTGGGGGTAGAATACAATGTCCCCTCAAGGACAGGGTGGAGTACAGAGGGCCTGGTTTAACAGTTGGGGGCTGGTTCTGTGAAGGAAGTGGAACACGAGTGGCTGCTTGCTTCTCCAGATGCAGTGGTATCCCAGATCAAAGCGCAGCGTGGGATGTCTAACCAACAAAGTGATCACCAGAATAGAATTGTTCACATTTCAGCTGAGCAGTGTTCACTGGTGGATGACTGTGTTTAGGGATATTGCATACTAAAAGCAGAGCGTATGCAGTGTGCTAGTTAGAAATGTAAAATGTATTGATGGAGGAACGCGCTGTGTATGGTGGCGGAGTGCCTTTGTGGGGGTAGAATACAATGACCCCTCAAGGACAGGGTGGAGTACAGAGCGCCTGGTTTAACAGTTGGGGGCTGGTTCTGTGAAGGAAGTGGAACACGAGTGGCTGCTTGCTTCTCCAGATGCAGTGGTATCCCAGATCAAAGCGCAGCGTGGGATGTCTAACCAACAAAGTGATCACCAGAATAGAATTGGCAAGAAATAGTGACATGCCTTTTTGTGAAGTCCTGCAGGACTGCCAACGATTAGCAGCCTTACATGAAAGGTGCCCTGAATACATGTGCTGTGAAGTGTGGACACAAACTGACGAACCGTAACCTGATTTATTTTGCTTCTTGTAGGCCTGTATGAACTGAGGTGACGCAAAGATTACTGAAGAGCTTCCCCGAAGAACTGATACTGTGGTGCGTTTTTTTCGTAAGTATCTTCCACCAGATCCTTCCAGTGCCTTGGAGTTAGTCTACAGTACAATGCTTGGTAAGACAATGATTTCCATACATTTCGCAATGGACTGTTGCACAGAGTTGGATTTTTAAACTCTTCTGAATTTGTAGCCTATACATTCTCTAACCCCATATTGTTGGTATACATTTTTTGTATATTAATTTTGTATATTCTGTATACATTGCAGCAAATCTCCTATTATGAACTCTGATTACCAATAACAAACTCTTTTTGTGCGAAACACACTCATAGAAATCAGTCAATGAAACTTTCAATTACAGAACAAATGTCCAACGCCACGCTTGTTGCAGGCATTTAAAAATTAGTGGAAGTTCAGACGTTCTTGAACAGCTATTGAGCCTTATTTAATGGATATTTATGGAACTCCTCTGCTGTTTGCTTTGTGTATTTTTTAGCTTGTTTTTAGGTCTCGACCTAAAGCATTGCTTTTAGCAATGCTTGTTGTCGAGATTTCTAGTAAGCAGTCCGAAAAGTCTGCCAACGGCGGATTAGCCACAGTTTATGTGATAAAGGCGCGTGCACAAACCAGCTACGTCGCACATGCCATTTTTCTGCCTCGCATCAGACTTCAAAGGAATGCGCTCCCCCGCCACAGCAATGCCGAGAGCTTATTTTCTCTCTGTGGGCAACATTCTGTGAAGACTGTTTTTATATGTCACTCTTCCCCAGCTGATTTGTATGCTAGCCCTTACCCATTTCTTACTCGTGGATCTAGTCTTCCATCTTCCTCTTGATCACGTTTTACACCCTGTGGTACTGGTTTCATTTCTGCTGCTTTAACCTTTGTTTTTCCACATGGTTTCATGCACCCAGGGTTTTTTTTTTTTTAAATATCTTTGAGTCACTATATTTTTCATTCTCGTTTATCTTTTTCTTCAGAGTATACTTCATGTTATCTTTGGGACATTTGCTTGCCCTTACCTTGCATCACAGTGTACATTAACACTGTATTATTTTTTATAACTTTTGGGTTCCTTTGAATAATGTTACCATTGCCACATATCTGATCGCAGTTAAAGATGGCGGCCGTTTTCGGCTTCACCTTTGTCCATCTTCGCTATTTGATTTCTCTTCACAAGTACGGAGGCTCACACTCTGTGGGTACACTTTGCAGACCTCCCGTAGATGCGATGCAGTTAGACCTCAATAAGTTTCACTCGGCGTTGTTTTCTGTGATAGAGCTATATTAACCCCTCCCCTGCTGATGACGGAAGCGCTCCGTCACCAGCTACGGTTGGGCTGTGCTGATGACGGAGCGGTTCAGTCATGGCCCGGCCGCCGCGCCTGCGCGGCCGTTCTAATTAGCGGGGCGGGTCATGACGGAACCACTCCGTCACCAGCACAGCTCAACCGCGGCTGGTGACGGAGCAGTTCTGTCACCAGCATGCGGCCGCCCCACCCCGTTAGCGCTGCGGCGGAATAGCCGCCGCAGCGAAAGGGTTAATGTGGTAACTCGCAGTCCTTATTTGTAACTTTAGCTGCTTATTATTTTTTAACGATCACGCAGGCTCGTTTTTAAAATTAGTGCACGAGGCTTGGCGACCGATTTCTCATTTCCGGCCGTCAGTGTTTTTCATTTTCATATATTTCCTTCAAACCTGCTAATGAGTAATAAAAAAGAGAATGCATACATATAGTCTTAAAGTGCTATTTACATTAGCCTGAAAATGGTTCACAAGTTGTCACATGTGCAGGCAGTTAGTGCTTTTCTGGAATTTTTGCAGATCTTGAAGGTTAATATAAAGAGGATGAACTTATGCTGGAATGAAACACCCTCCCAGTCCCATACACCTTTTCGGTTAACTATTCACCTTGAGCAAAAATGACACTTCTAAATTACTATCTCTTGGTGTTGCTCCCCCTACCCCTCCCACAAAGCAAGACCAGAACATCAAAGCCATTTGCCAGCAGCCACTTTGCGTGCTCCGCAGGTCATAAACAGGACCATCTGCGCGTGAATCGGATTGCTGGCATGGTTGCCCAGCCCCCCTCCCAGCGTTGCCTTTCCTCTGCTCAGCTTCAACTTGTGCCAAATGGAGAAACTATTTCATCTGTTCACACCACCATAGACTTCTTGTTTTTCTTCATGTTTTTTTTGTTTGTTCTTTGCGGCCTGGCCGCGCGGCCAATGCTTGTTTGTTAAGCACTCCAAAAGAGTGCATGTGTTCCCGCTGTCTCCCCCAGGCACTGCTCTTTCACTCTCTGCTGCCCCCAATGTTCTCTCTTCATGTGCTTGGATTCTGTATTAAAAAACATAAAACAAACCCGAAGAGCATTTTATGGACGATGCTTTCGGAGTAACGATTCCCTATTCGATTATTAGCTGGCACTGTGTATTGGTTAAATATTTCTTCCGCTGTTGTCAACTATAAACGTGCTTTGCTGATTTCAGAACATATTAGCGACACACACAGCCACATGAGCAGACACTTCTGTTGCTCAGCGCCTGAAATCCTGAGGGTCGTTTTCCAGGCCACCTTATATCCGCAATATAATGCGGATACCCCATGGTCCTCGCCACCACATGGGGTATCCGCCTCATAGTAACACATCACTAGCTAGAGTAACCCCATCGCCCTCAGATGTCTGCAGCACAGACATAACACCAGATGGCGTATTCGCACCTTAGTATGACGTCATCAGCGGGGGTATTCAAGCGTCTTGATACAGGTTCCGTAAAGCAAACGACCTGACATTGGAAAACACGCTTGTTATGTAGAGGTTTATAAAACCCGGGCGTGTGAAACAACCACCGCTATTGGCCACACGGGTATGTAAATGCAACAAGCACCGGGATTGGCGTGCTCTTAGTAACTTCGTATTGACATAGAAACACTACTAGACGCGAAAGGTGCGATTAAACCAATCAAACCCAGGCAAATAAATTAGGCTTGCCCCATAGCTTCCTCACGCGTTAATTCTCAAATTGCTGGGGAAAAAACAACTCATCGTGAAAAATCAATATCCATGCGCATTGGTAAAGCTGATAAACAAGGGGTAAACATAGAAGAAATACTACTCGCAAGACATATGTATAGAGAGGACAGGGAGGAAGGACAGTGCATGACCATTAACAATATTCCCACTAGACCTTCCATAATCCTATGTACATTTAGAAAGGCATGTTAGTTATACAGAAATTAAAACGAAAAATTCACAATTACATTAAAAAAGCAACTTAATTGTAAGTCACTTAATTATCAAACAGATACATTTATAAATTTATGTATGAATAGAATCCGCATTTAGACAGCCTATAGATCAGTAAAATTATGGTATGCAATATACATAAAAACACGGAAATCAAATATTGCGAAGGAACATATGCAGGCATACATATAATGGAATTGCACCTACTATGCAATATTAATAGGATGTTCCATATGCAATTCACATAAATGATAAAACCGGAAGTGAACTTTAATAAGGAAAACATTTGTTGAACCATTTTGAAAAAAGGCCATTTGCCTGGTGACCTTCATATACATTAAGGCCCTTATTCACTGCATCAAATACATGCATCCATCTGCATTCACAGGTGCCGAGGATGCTAGCAAAATTGCCACCCCGTGGATTTTTAGTGACTTTCTCAATCACCCATCATCGTAAACTTTCTGGTTGGTGGTCAAACTTTACAAAGTGGTCAACCAAAGGTGCCCCTTATACCTTACAACGCACTCTGCTGCAATGCTGCAGAATACGAATTTTAACTTTCTGAACCGTTCGGCCTATGTGCATAAACCCACACGGACAAAAGATTGCATAAATCACCCCCATGGTATTACAATTTGTGTGATGTCCTAAAATGTGGGTGTAATGATTGTATGTACATTGTTTTAAATCCATGGTCATGGTACAGGCCTTACATGCACCGCATTTATAATGACCCAACAACGGAGGTATATTCCATAGTGTGGTTTGATTTTCTGTATTTTTCTTTGGTAAGAACGAGTAGACCACATAGTCTTACACTCCTCCCCTTACGGAATGCATGCATAGGTGGTTCTGGTATACCAATTTCATCTGCCACCAAATGCCAGTGACTATTAACAATTTTCTTTGATTTCTGCGCTACGGCTGTTAAATGTAGTAACACATGACATCCTTTCTTTTTCTTTGTCTTGTTTGACTTTGGGCTCAAACAAATGTTCCCAATGCAAAACCATGCTCTTTTACGTGCTTTCTTGAGGAGGCTCCTAGGGTAACCCCTGTCCAATAGTCGCTCCATCAATACAGCTGAATCTAAAAAATAATCAATCTTGCGGCTACAGTTCCCCCGCAACCTCAGGAATTGACCATAGTGGAGGTTATCCCTGAGGTTGCGAGGATGGTGGCTCGAATATCTTAACAAGGTATTCTTTTCAGTAGGTTTCCTAAAAAGGGTGGTATGATATTTACCCTCCTACTTCGTAACGGTGATATCTAAGAAGTTTATGGCATTCTGATACAGTCAAGTGAGAATTGGATGTTCTTATTTCTCTCATTGAGCCATGCATGGAAAGTCTTAAGATGTTGCTCATTGCCTCTCCATATTAAAAGGACATTGTCAATATAACGACGCCAAAGCTTCATACATCCTCTATACGGATTACATTCATTAAGAACAAAATCATGTTCATATGCATCCATATAAATTATAGCCAGATTTGGGGCAAAACTTGCCCCCATGGCTACTCCATTGGTCTGCAAATAGTATCCCCCATCAAAAAAGATGTAGTTGTATTTGTCTGGTCATCAAATTGCTGGACCTCCCGACTTTAGAAATGGGTCGAGGATTTCCTTATTATGGAGACTTGTATAGTCAACTCACTGGATTCCCACTCACACTTTTCATAATATTAAAATTGGTGTGCCATTTGCTAATTCTCCATTCCCATTGTGGTATGTTGGTGTTTTGAACTCAGTTGGCTTCTCTGAGAAAGTTGCATACACTTGATGGAAATTCATTTAGTTATTTACATGCTTGCTTCGAAGGAAATGCAAAGTTTACATTAGTTTGATGTGAGGCACCATCTGTTTGCCACCCCCAAATACAGCGTTTCATGAAATACATTGCTTGCTTTCTCTGGTTGTGGCTGCAGCGTTAAAGATGAGATTGGGTTTAAGCAAGTTGTGGAAATTTTAAGGTTGATTATCAGTTGAGGTTTTGGTCAACACACTTTTCGTTCTAAACTCCATGAGACGAACAGTTGAAAGTCATGTAAGGAAATGTGGTGAAAGGGGAGTAGCCCTGAAAATGGGACCGCGTGGGAGAAGAGATATTAAATTACTGTTATTTAGTACAACAACTTCTGAGATGATTGAACGCAAAGCATTGATCGAGGAGGGCTGGGTGGTCTGTATTTTGCACGGCTAAACAGGCGATAAATGTGCATTTCTTACTAGAGATCTAGAAGCAAAGTGCAGTTTTTAGGTCTTGTGGAGTTTACAGCGCGAAGTGCTGTCTCGCCAGAGACCTATTGTCAAGGACTCCGCTTTCCAGGAGACAAGAGATGGCCACGCGCATCTTCAAAAATCGGAGCGGAACGCGCACGCTGTGGCAGTCTCCTGTCTCCTGGGAAGCTCCAACACACACACCGCCACACCTCCCCCTGCACGCTTGCGCACACACAGACACTAGCGCACATGCACGCACATACAGAGAACCCCCCGCCATTGCACACCTACACACATGCGCGCGCACACAAGCGCACGGTGCCCCCCCCTACAACTAAGGCCCACTTACTGGCACTCCGGACATCTGCAGCCTCCGCGGGGCTCTCCCTTTGGCATGGGAGCCCCGCGTCACCACTGCTCCTCCAGGCACTCCAAGCCCCCCTACAACTAAGCCCCACTCACAGCCACTCCGGACTTCTTCAGTCTCCTCTGCAGGGTTCTCTCCACGCGGGGCTCACTCATCTCACGGGAGACCCGGACTTCCGCGTACTCCATCCCCGCCCATATCCCAGGCAAGGTGGCAGCACGCCTGCTCAGTGCTTAAGCGTGTGTGCACGAGCACCTTTCGTGACCCCGCTTGAGAAAGCTGTTCCTGTAACTCCCGCACATGCCGGCTTCTCCCACTGCAGGGGAACCCACACAGCACCACCAGCGGCATGGTGTCATTAGCGTCTCACCAGAGTGCACGCGCAGCAAATGTTATCACCCGGAAGCATAACAACTATGGATGCCGGCATCGCTCATCCGCATCCTTGCAGAGGCCGGGATGTGCTGACTCTACCTCTCGAAGCTTCTTAAAGGCTCTTCATAAAGTTAAATCTTTCTACGTTATGCCGACAGCAGCTATAACGAATAAGGTAAAACTTAAAATAGTTTGTCTCTCTTGAAACTTGCGAGCGGAAACTTTACTTTACAAATGTTAGTCTTTAAAGGGCCCTGTATGTTTTGAACGATGCCACTGGATAACGCGAAGTCTTTGCTCCCTGCATAGCGCCTCTTATCCCCCCCCCCCGCCAGCCCTACACCCCCAGTCACCCGGGGCCCAGCCGTGGGTGTAGCGCTCACCAGTGCCTGGCAAAGCAACCCTCCACACTCCTCGGAAGCCCCACCCCGCCCCTTCAACCTGAGACAGAGGAGAAATTAGGATAGCGGGAGGGGGAAACCTAGATGTAATTGGAGTCCATGTGCTGTACGGAGGAGCGCTACCCCTGGGGCATGATATGCAGAAGCACCATTGATCACGGTGCACCCCTGACTCGACATCCGCTGCGCCCTTGCACCCAAAGAGGTGCACACGTCCTTTGACTGAGGCGCTGGTAGCTGCGCTGCTCCACTGTGCTGCCCCCTCACTCGTCACCCTTTCATCCCCTCTCTAACCACTATTGCGCTCCGTTTCCTGCCAGGCTGTGTTCCACCGCCCCCGTGGGCACATTACTCGTGCCTTTATCATAAATGCCGCCAACACACGCTTCCTGGAAACAATCCTTCCGACTTCAACTTCGGCTTATTACACTCTCCCTGCCGATAAGAGGAGTGGGATCTTCACGCTATTGAGAGGCAGAGGTCTGTTATTACTATTCCCCTAGTGAACCTCCTACCTACCAAATTGTCATGCAGACATTCTTATCCCTGCTGTGTTGACCCTTGCCTCCTTATTTAACTTTCCACAGAGGGGGGTAGGGGGGGGTCTAGGAGGAGTGTCGCCAACTTTTTCCTGCTCCCACCTCTTCCTGCCCCTTCCTTATCCTAATTGTCACTTAAATGGCTATCATCTTTAAGAGGTGAAATCGCCCTCTTACTCAAATGACGTTACTTCTCCGCGTAACAGCAGCCAAGACCTCTACCCGCAGCTCTTGCATCACCATCCCTATTCCTTGAAACCGCACTGTTATTATAGACCCGCCCCCCAGTACGAGACACCCTAGGCCTCGTCAGTGCCCGCCCTGCAGCCATCCACCTTTTGTCTCCACCCAAGTCCTACCTCCTAAAACATAGCCCCCACCAATTAGCGAGCCGCCCCCCGCTGACGGATGTGCACCTCTCAACACATCTCCATCAAACCTGACTGTGTGTCCAGCATGCCCCAACCTGCCCTGCAAACTTCCACCACCTGGCCTGCATCACCATCCACCCCCTTATTGTCCTTGAGCTCCCACCCCGGGCACCACCGTAATCCTGCCCACCCGGTGACAGAGCACACCCCTACTCCTGACCCCCTGCCTCGAACCCTCCGCGCCGTTATTTATTTTCTTCCCCTTACTGTTGAGGGCAACTGTCTGCGCGGCACCCCGCACCCATTTCCCGCGTGTCGGCAGTTCCGCATAGGCCACCACCCACACCCCCACCGAACACCCTTCCCCACTGTCCTGCCAAGCCACCCTTGTGCTCCCAACCCCAACCACGCATCCACGACCCTCCCCTGAGCCCCCAACAATTTACAACCAGCCAACCCTTTCCAGAGTGCCCCTCACTGCGCACAAGTCCTACCGGGTGCCCGCCTGTCCCAGCATTCGCACCTACCCTCCGTGTGCTCGGCCTCATCCCCTCTGCTGCTATTATTGTTGCCCATATCAGACGCGCACCACTGCCCCGCAAGAGGCCGCCTCGTCCTTGCCTGCGTGCGGCACGAGACCTCTTGCCCCTAAGCTGCCCAGAAACTAACCCCAAACTAGCCCCAGCCTTATCCCCACCATCCCGAGCCAGTGAAGCCTGCACCAAGGACCCCAACAGCTCCCCCCCCCATCCTCCGACGCCCCCCCTGCGCCGTCAATGGTCAGCTGAAATTGCGGGCAGTGACTAAACAACTTTCCTTTACCTTCCACCATAGACAGCACTCTAGCCACGAG
Source organism: Lissotriton vulgaris (assembly GCF_964263255.1). Taxonomy (NCBI): domain Eukaryota; kingdom Metazoa; phylum Chordata; class Amphibia; order Caudata; family Salamandridae; genus Lissotriton; species Lissotriton vulgaris. Next base: position 803,652,930 of record NC_141700.1, on the reverse strand, counting down.
AGAATCCCGCAGACGAGCTCCTGCCTCCGTGCGACACCCGTATAAGACCAATGGCTCTGAAGTAGGATTGACTGAAGAATTGTAGAAAGCCTCCTATCTCTATAACAATGAGTGGTACTGGTGCAGGGCATGGTAAGTATATGCGCACACTTTATTTTTTCCATTCCTCTCCCCACCCAAAATCTAAGCCAACCTATTACCCCTTTTCCCCACCTCAGAGTTAGAAAATAGCACTGAATGTTACATGGCTATACATGTTTACAGTGTCCTCCTTTCCATTTATTTGGCACTCTGTCTCCACAGTTACATTTCCAGGCTCCACGGCAGAGCCGTGCTATTTACAAGGAGGCCATTGGAACTGCTTTTGCACATGTTCAGTTTTTTCTGTTTGTAACTCTTTTCAAGCTGTCACTTTGGTCTTTCTGCAGCTTTCCCTTCATGCCTGGGGACGTTTTTTAGTTTGTCGCCATCCTACTTGCCTAGTATCAAGAATACACTTTAGAACATTTGTTTAAAATCAATTTAATACACTGATGCTTAAAATACATACCAAAAGCCCTATAGGAAAGGCTCATGTAAGCAATATATTTAATGCTTGTGAAATTGCATTCCTGAGACACTAAATGTGGAGCGATTCACTAGTCTGCTACTTTTTGATAAGTACCAACACAGATCCTATTCTCTATAAAGCTTAAATATTCACTCAGATGCTGTTCAGAGTAGTTGCCTAACATGTCAAATATGCTGCCAAGTAGAGCAGCCCTGTAGGTGCGCGCGATAACTTATAACCACGTTCATGGGCTGCAAGCATACCTTGGACAAACTAGTCATGTAGAACAAAGTAAAATGATAAGGATTGTCGAGAGGAAAATGCTGCAGGCCAAACTACTTAGGTTGTGTACTCCGTTAAGTCTTCAAGGACCACTTCTGTCAACCATACGATCAATTATCCTGAGTTACGTTGGCCCTTTAGAAGTTACAGGCCTTTCTGCATCTTTTTTGGGAGTGTTTAGCTTTGTTTCTAACCTGAGGGGAATCCTCTTGTGGTGCCATTTTCTTTTGGCAACCTGTAACAACATAATACACAGAAAACCACTAGTTTTTTTTAAATTGGATTTCTTAATGTATCCATGTAGTCTCTAAGAACGTCTTTCACTCCAGTTGAAGCAGAATGGCGGAGTGTCATTCTTAACACAAGTGGATGATGCAGGGTTCTGTGTCAGGATTGAGCATGCGAGTGAGCATTGCTGTAAGATCAGGGAAAATAAATTCCATCTTAGTTCATAACTTTTGACTCAAATCTCCCTGTACATCTCACCTCTTAGGAAGCTAATGCTAGTCATCCCTTTTTAGGTCTCGGACTAGCGTCCCACGCAGTGGGCAGAGTCTGAGATTTTATGTTTTGGCAGTATGGGGGCTTGAACCCGCCCCTCTTCTCCATTGGCTGGCCTTGTAAATGCTGGCCAGCCATTGGAGGGGAGGGCATCACTCTGTTCAAGCCATGTCTTTTTGCGATTCGGGGGCGTGTTTTTTGCAGTTTTTAAGCAGTGACTTCATCTGTCACTCAACAGCTAAATACACACCCCGAATCGCAAAAATGCCGGAGCTTTTGTTCTGCCTTTTCCCCCCGACCGCCGCCGGAATAAGACATCTCGTTCCAGGGAGAAACGGAGCAGCTCCCTGCACAGAACTCGGGCGCAAACTTCAATCGTGTTATGCAGCAACCAACAAGAAAGCCACTCATTCATTCTTGTGTTGACTTCAGAGCACGTGAAAACGCCTTGGATTTGTGTATTATTTTAAACACTTGAGAATAAACACGGGAAATGCGTCATTCAGTCTTTCATTCGTCTCTACGCTTTGAGCCACACGGATCCAGCATCAAAATGTTGCATTTTAACAGTAACACGCTATTTGTGGTGCCTAGAAGCAACAGCAACGGGATATCTAAAAACAAAAAAAGAAAACGTAATATTAGGGAATTGCGAATAACATTTGAGGGTTCCAAAAATCGGACAGTTTACTTTTCTCAATGCTGCACCTTTCCTGGCTACGGGTTTGGTTACGTGCGTTGCGATTTCAGGGCAGAGCCCGTGTGCTTACAGCCTCGCTCTCCACCGCTCACCTCCGACGTGCTGCACAAATCACAATCCCTGCAGAGAACGGCGTGCAGATTGTGTGAGAGCGAGTGTGAATGTTGTGGGTTGTGTGCGTGTAGTTGTGTGTGTGTGAGAGAGAGGAAGACTGTGTTTGAGGGAGAGTGAGTGGTGTGGGATGTGCGTGTGTGTGTGTGTTGTGGCTTGTGTGTGAGAGAAAGAGGGTGTGTATGAGTGTATGTGATGTGTGTGTGTGAGAAACCGAAGGTGTGTGTTGTGTGTGCGAGGGAGACAGAGAGCAAGTCTGTGTTACATCCATCTTACAAGCCTGGTCATTGGTTATTTCGGATCTTCCGTGTACCCAGCCCAGGAAAGGGCTACCATCGCCCTTACAGAATACACATTTTTTTGGGAAAAAAGGCGTGGATTAGTTTAGCTCCCCCACCCCACCCCCTAAACCATGAAATAAAAGCTCCTCCGCAAAAAGGCACATACATTAAGAAAGGTTCTGTAACTTATCGCAGGCCACCCCAATAAAAACATACACAGCACGGCACAGTTTAACATAATATAGCATAACCCAATAAACCAATATAATATAATTTAACATACAGTAATGTAACATAACAAACATTAAGGAAGCAAAACAAGACACAGCAAACATGAAGTAAAACTGAACATACGAGCAAGGGTTCACGCCATGACACTGTTTGTCATTAAAAAAAAAAAGACAAATCAAACGTGGTTGTAAAACAAATACATTTAACTGCAGGTGATATCAAATAAGATGGCACAACATAACAGCAAAACAAAATACAACTTCACAAAAGTGTCATAAAATATAACCGATTAATGTAACACAAGATACGTAACCTAAAAATCACTTCACAAACATGACTGTGTTCAAACAAATTTAAAACAGAATAACAAAACACAAATATAGAATGTAGACTGTAGCGTAACATAAACACACAAACATATAATACTATAACGTAACATGCTATAACATAACATACAGTAACATAATTATTGCAGAAACGCGGTGCTTGGCAGGACATATGTGAATTACGTCACATAATTCGAGAAACTCCTCTGTCAAACAGGCTGTGATGGGAAATGACATCATATGTCTTTGATAATTAGCCCACTGAGTGATGAATTGCACATGTCACAACTGGCTCTACAGGCGTCTGCATATGTTCATTTTTGTATGTTAAAGGTCATTTCTGTGGGACTGGCGGCTGGAGTAGCTGACACTAGCCCTGTCCCATTTAACACTGTCTGGTCTTTGAGAAACGAGCGGGGTTTCACTCACAGCTGGTAGGGGAGGTGTCCTTGGGGTCGCCGGGGGCTTAGTGCAGGGCAGGGGGAGCTGGCCAGGGGGTCTGCGGCACCTGAGAGGTGACCTGACCGGGCCGCGTGGCCCATCCTGCGTGTGCCCGGTCTGTTTGCCGCCTCCCCTGCCAGTAATTTTATCTGCCTCATTATTTGTATTGCGCGTCCACTGTTGTGCCCCTGATTTCGTTTCTTCCACTGTTGTGCCTGTATTTGTATTGCGCGTCCACTGTTGTGCCCCTGATTTCGTTTCTTCCACTGTTGTGCCAGTAATCTGTATTTCGCGTCCACTGTTGTGCCCCTGATTGTTTTTTGTGCTCTATCGCTGTTTTTCTCCTGCTGCTCCACCCCTCCCGCTCCCTACCGCTGCTCCCCGCGGCCCCACCCCCGTTTACTTAAGCTTCACAGCACCGCTCCCCTCCCCACTCGCCACCCCGCTCTCACTTCCCAGCTGCTCCTCCCTCCCACTAGATACTTAACGTGGTGTCCGCAAGGCGGGGAGCTGTGACCTGACCTGGTCAGAGCCGGTTGCTCCTCCCGCCGGGTGGCCAATCCTGCGTGTGCCCAGTCTCCGTTTGCCGCCGCCACTGCCGGTAATTGTATCTGCCTCACTATTTGTATTACGCGTCCACTGTTGTGCCCCTTATTTCGTTTCTTCCACTGTTGTGCCAGTAATCTGTATTTCTCGTCCACTGTTGTGCCCCGGATTGTTTTTTGTGCTCTATCGCCATTTTTCTCCCGCTGCTCCACCCCTCCCGCTCCCCGCTGCTGCTCCCCTGCGGCCCCACTCCCGTGTCCTTCAGCTTCACCGCACCCCACCCCACTCGCCCCCCCCCCCTCTCCATTTATGGCAGACCGCACGTACGCGCAGCGGGAACGCCAATGGTGCGCCGAAGGCTCGCCAAAGGCAAGCCCGTCTGCGCCCGTCCGCGCCTGGACCGCGACCAGCGCCATAAACCCTGGAGCTCGACTATGCCAACGCACCCGACTAACATACGACGCCGCAACCCTCCACGCACTCAACACCGGCCGAACACCCGCCTGCTACCGAGCCACCGCGAAACTCACCCTAGGACCATTCACCTGCCAAGCCTGCAAATACACCTGCCTCCGGACCTGCACCGCACCCGCAAAGCCAAGCACCAGCAGCAACCTGCTCTATCGCCATTTTTCTCCCGCTGCTCCACCCCTCCCGCTCCCCGCTGCTGCTCCCCTGCGGCCCCACTCCCGTGTCCTTCAGCTTCACCGCACCCCACCCCACTCGCCCCCCCCCCCCTCTCCATTTATGGCAGACCGCACGTACGCGCAGCGGGAACGCCAATGGTGCGCCGAAGGCTCGCCAAAGGCAAGCCCGTCTGCGCCCGTCCGCGCCTGGACCGCGACCAGCGCCATAAACCCTGGAGCTCGACTATGCCAACGCACCCGACTAACATACGACGCCGCAACCCTCCACGCACTCAACACCGGCCGAACACCCGCCTGCTACCGAGCCACCGCGAAACTCACCCTAGGACCATTCACCTGCCAAGCCTGCAAATACACCTGCCTCCGGACCTGCACCGCACCCGCAAAGCCAAGCACCAGCAGCAACCACCTCAAGTGCATCCTTCTCAACACATGGGTCCGTCCACAGACACGCCGTCGAACTCTGAAACCTGCTCGACGCGACCTCGCCCGACGTCGCCATCCCGTATGGATACAAGATCACCCGGAGGGACCACGTCAACCAGACGGGAGGAGGAATCGCCATCGTTCACAAGAACACCATCCGCATCACAACCAACTCCGATGACACCCTGACCACCGCTGAGCACCTCTACTTCAAGATACACACCGACCCCAAGACCACACTCGGAGGCACCCTCATCTACAGACCCCCGGGACCTCGCACACAATTCAGCGAAGACATTGCAGACTTCATCAGCCCACACGCCCTGCCATCCACCGACTACATCCTCCTAGGAGACGTCCACTTCCACCTGGATAACAACAAGGACTGCAACACCGCCGCCCTGCTGGACAACCTCGCCAATCTGACTCAAGCAACTGGTGAACACCCCCACCCACTACGCCGGCCACACGCTTGACCCAGTCTTCTCCAGCAAACATGTATCCTTCAGCCACTCCACCGGACTCCATTGGACTGACCACAGCTGCGTCCACTTCAGCTTCAGAAGAACCACGACCTACCACCACCCCAACAGGTCCCTCGCAGAAACTGGAGCAAGATCACCGCTGATCAGCTCACCACCTCCTTCAGCCGGAACTCCCCCGCCAACACAACGGACCCCAGCGAAGCAGCCAACAACCTCACACAGTGGATCACCGACTGCGCAGATGAACTCTCACCACTAAAGACACCCCCCCCCCCCCCCCCCCCCCCCCCCCCAGCAGACCCGGCAGCAAGAAAGCCTCATGGTTCACCAACTAACTCAAGAACTCCAAGAAGAACTGCCGCACCCTCGGCCTGGCGCATCGACCAGACCACAGACAGCATGACTGCCCTCAAGAATGCCACCCGCAATCACCACCAGCTAATCCGTACCAAATGCTTTTGCATTTCTCGTGAGGGACACCTAGTGACAACTAGTTGAACTGCAGCTCCTTGTAGAATTATTTTGATATTGGACACTATAATATTCACTGCCCACTGCTAACCTTGTTCCATAATGCTTTGCAGGACCTTCTGTTGGGATTGTATTTTTGCCCATTGCTGTGCTTGGGGTGGTCCTAGGAGGATGGGACCACCACTAAATCGTTCAGCATGATATGCTCTGTGTTAAAGGCATCAGTTTGGTCCTCTCCTAAGTTAGGGGGACCCCAAAATCATCACCTCTCATTGCCTAATATTTTCATTCACAGTTCATTTGTGTGAATTGGTAATATGCTTTTTAGCATGTAAAATTGCTTTGTGAAAGCATTTGTGGGTATTGTTGATATTGCTACTAAGCTACGTGTTGTAGCACAGTTTTTGCACTGTGCTACGTGTATTTGGCGTAGTGCGTAGTAGTGCAAACTGCGCATGCTCTGCGCGAAGCATAGTACTATGCCCAGAGTTAGCCAACACCCAAGTTCATTGAAGCCAACCAACTTCCTCATCTTGGGGCCCAACACCCCCGCTTGGAAAGACTCGTAGTGGTCCACTGAACTAAAAGCTGCACCTCAACCCCCAACCCCCTCCCCCCCCCCCCCCCCCCTCTCACAGACGTTCAGATGGATCCTCACTGAGTCCAGGAAGACTGTCCCCCACCCACTTATCAGCATCAGACTCTACTATGGCAACGCACTATGCAGGCGGTGCTCAGAAACTCCTTAGTAAACTTTGGATCGTGCAGGATGCCGCAGCCAGACTGGTCCTCAACATCCCCCGCCAGTCATTTCTCCAAACACCTACGAGAACTCCACTGCTCCCTGTCAATAAAAAATTTCCTTCAGGCTCTTCACACGCTTCTACAAAGCCCTCCATGATGCCGAACCAGCATACCTAAACCACCGCCTCACATTCCACGTACCCACCCGACACCTCCACTCTTCCCAACTAGCTCTCATCACTGTGCCTCGGATCAGCAAGAACAGAACCGAAGGAAGATCCTTCTCCTACCTTGTTGCAAAAACCTGGAACTATCTCACCTCAGACTATCCTAGCACTGACACAATTCATAAAGGATCTCAAGACCTGTCTCTTCGAATGAACCTCAGCACCCAGTCAGACCTACAAAATCCCCCCTTTCCCCGGCTTGAGACCTTCATTTGTGAGTAGCCGAGCCTAACCAGTATTGATTGATTGACTGTGCCATCTTTAATCAGAAATGGTGGTGTGGCTTTGAGGGTTATCTGAAGCACTCTGTTTACTCTGCATCCTACCTCCAGCCCCTGGGAAGTGCCCCATAACCATCTCGAAAGCACTTTAATGCCAGCCTGACCATGAGTGGCTAGAGACATTACTTATGGCCGATTGCAGAGTGGCTCGCTGCCAACCGGATTTCTTCATCAAAACACGTCACTGTTTTAAGCTTGACATTTGCGTTTGTTCTCTAGAGTCATAATACATGGAGCCTGGTGTCCCACTATTTAAGTTTCCCATGGTAAACTGCTGGAATCACTTGCTGGACAACCAGCCCAATCCGATTGGGTATAATTTCCGAGGTGTTGTTCACAAGCACAAACTGTCTTTAGAGATGTGCATTCATCATTCATTTTCAGATATTTGTCATGATAGATTTGACGTAGTACCAATGACGGTGGCGGGGGTCGTTTGCTGAGAGGACTTGTTCATAAACATTTTATGGAACAGACTTGATCCAAGCCTCCCAATACATGTTTTTAAGTGTTAGATGGAGTTCTTGTTCTTACAGGCCTTTCTTTCACGGTCCGTTTCAATGTGCTGCAAGTGGAGCTGTAAACTGGCCAAATTCCAGGACTAGTTCCTCCTGTTTGCCTATATGACGGGGGTTCTCGTTTAGAGAGCGGACTGGTCGAGCAGTTGACAAGCTTTTCATGAATGGAATCCAAACCAGACAGTTCACCTCCATCTTGTAGGACTGGAGTCCCCTGCATAGACACCTTTGTGATTGATCTAACCAAGAAATGCAACACTTTGCCTCCTTGGTAGGCTGAGGTGCAGCAATGCTCAGTTTTCCAAATGGATAAATTCTTTCACAGGAAAGGGCTAGAAGGCTGCCACATGTGTGCAATAAAAAAGGCCTGCAGTGTAGTATATTCACAGCCACCCCGTCTTCTCTGCATTCATCTTGAATCTACGCCATTTGATTAGAGATGCTCTGTTGTGGAGCATCTCAGTGGTCCTGATGTTGGTCTTTCGTATACTAAAAATGGACAGGACAGCACTGCTTTCCATAGCTGTGCAGAGTACCTCTGTTTCACCACATTAGTTGGTGTTAACTGTGCGGCACTCTTCTGTTAGACATTTTCTTCAGAACTTGTTGGTAGTCGGAAAACATTCCTTGTACGCTCTCGAAGTGTTGACTGAACTTCATCTGAAGGAGATTTAACAGTCCTCTTAACATACAGTCACTTAATCGACCTAGGAGACATTATGCATCTTTTAGATTTCATAGAGGCAGGCAAGGTAGAGCTCCTACAGTACAATACAAGCCCACTCAGGCAGTTACACAGTTCATTGATGGTCTACCTTTATTGCCCACTGCAGCTGCATGCAGATAATCCCCCTTCTGTTGGGTGCTTATGCACATACCAACAAAGCAGTCTTTTCTGATTCTCCAGGCATGTTTATGCATGAGGTGAAAGTGAACCATGTCTCATCCAGTCTGCTGTTAACTTGTAGGACCTCTGCAAACCCAGGATTCAGCGATGCATCCGCAAGGGCCATCACTCAGTTTCTACAAGGACTACACTGCAAACACTTTTTGACATGGCGATAGCTGGCTGCCCAAATCTGACTTCACTTCCATTTCTTTTCTGATGCTTTTGAGCCTGCTGGTCTTTTCATGAGGGAATCAAAGGGCAATTATCGGAGGCTCTGCCTGGACTATAGGTGCACCTCAAGGTGATAGTTCCCCACTGTCTCCAACACAATAAATTATTTTACTGTAGCGGAAGGCAACTAATAAAAAAAAATAGGAAAATGCAGTTTCTTTACATGCCCAAAAATGTATTGGTTATTTTTCTTTGTTTTATCTAACATAATTCCTCTTTCATGTACAAGCAAAAATGACATTTTTGACATTACCAAACGTTTTAATACATGTTTAATACAGTATTATAATACAGCAATTTAAAACAAATCCTTAATATGCACAAGGCCGCACAGTCTTTATTTTCAAAATAAAAAAAAAGAACAACCACAATGATGGGTTTCAATTACAAACAGCGTGTGTTTGTTCAAAATAGAAGAGCCAAAGAGGAACTGGCAACATGAGTTTCGCGACGCTACATCACTTTTTCAAGGCTTGTTAAAACATAAATATGATCAAATCACAAACTGCTTTTACCAATCACAGACCAATCAAAACTCCTATACATGAATATATCCAACAATCTTACTACTATTGACATTCATGGGGACCAAAGACTTTATGCATTATCAAATACCAATAAAACATTCTTATTTCAAAGTGAATCTTATACACAAGGATTTTTACCTTCAGTCCAGTTTGAAAGCAACATTTATACTCTAAATCACTGCATACAACGTATCTTTGATGCTACACGTCTACGTCACTGGATGTCATTGATCTTTCTACAATACTGATAGAAAAAATCCCAAAAATATTCTCCTAAATAAATCACATTAAACAATACTATTCTACACTCAACATAAGCGATCATAAATGCAAATAAACACACCATGATCATTTCCCTCATTGTAAAAAAAGTACCATTCTTTATGAGAGAACTTATCAAATCCTTAACTCTGTCAAATACTGTCGCCCAAACTAACTTCATAGAGTCCACAAATGATTGATTACCAAGCGTGGCTCAATGGTTAGAGCGGCAGACCCTGATGCAGAGGTCTATCCCGGGACCAGGGTTCAATTCCCTGCCTCGGCGGTTCTTGGGCTCAAAATTCCACGGACCTGATAATTCTAGCCTCGGTGCCTATTCCGATCATGGAGTCCCACTCTGCAACTCTGGGCAATAGCTTGCTTAATCTCCACAACGGCCCCCACAACGCTAAGGATGCCTGGCCTCCACCTTGGGGGTGCCCAGGAGTGGACGCCTCACAGGGAAAGCCAGGATGGGTTCCACAGCGGTATTCGTACAAGCGCCTTGAGACCCTTGCGGGTGAGTAGTGCACTATACAAGTATCAATTAAAATTAAATTAATATTATCTCCGCACAAACCATCCTCATTAGTCAGACATACTCCTTCCTACTCTTTAAAGTCTAAATATGCACTTTACCACTCTCAGGCAGAAACACCACTATAATTCAACCAGACGGCTATAACTGCCATGAGCTTATTGTGTGCTAAGTCAACATCAAAAAACAGATTGAAATATACTCCCTAAGTTCAGAAGCACGCAAGCTCAAATAGTTGCTTAGAGATGATGATCCAATATTAGCTTTTCATTTCTCAAGCAACAATGCAATTCTACAGAAAATGAAAATAAACCAAGCTCTATCACAACAGCGTATATACACACACTGAAATGAAAATAACTCTTAAATACCACACTTACATTAACAACCTACTAGACTCACCCCAATTAAGCTTTGAGAAACCATTCGGAACCACTGTTAAGGTTCTCCAAAGAATAATGCACAAATGTCTAAAATAATTCCCTTCAATAAAACCCAAGCACAATTACTGAGAGTTCCCAGCTCTCCTTCTCAGATATATTCTAACATGCAAACTTTGACCAAAAGATGTTTCAATCCTTAGTCCAATTTAAATACCTTAATAAACCAGTTATGTCGTCCGAACGAGAACTAAGCTTAATAAAGTACTTGAGGTCACATTTACACCGACCAATGTCATAGAACACCTGAGTATATTCACTCGCACCTCGTATTAGAACACAAACTGGTGGCAGTCCTCTTTACCAGTCTCACAAAGAATAAACACTATACTTAAAGTCCTACATTAAAAACAGTTTCAATTATATTCTCATGCAAAAAACGATAAAGGTAAACCTCCATTATCAATCTCATTAAAAAAAAATCAAATAATGAGTAGTTAGCCACCTCGTCTGTTTGCTCTGATGTGCTATTCCTGCGGTTAGTCAAATCAACTATTTCTTAAATAAACATGTCCTCATCCCCTTTATCAATAATCATTTGATGTTCAAAAAGTTATGACAGACATCAACTCCATTTTTGAATATATATGTATGTGTATATGTATATATACATATATATAATTTTTTTATTAAAATAATGTACGAGTAGAGATTTGAACTCCCACCCAGATTGGCCATCTCTTTCCCATTATGCTTTAATTGCTGTTGGCCGATTCATCTATTTCTAACGTACACTTGATCGTTCACCCCAGCATTATTCTAACACACTACCTCGATCAGTTAGTACTCAATATCAATATTAATGCCTCAACCATGACAATATGCAAATATACGCTTTGATTCAAACTATTCATTAAACATCTACACATGTTTCCTACCGTACACTGCTGCACAATCCTGCTATCCACAAGTCGGGACCACATTACAGTAACCTCCAAGTGTCACCGCAACTTTGTCAACTGGGAAAGTGTGCAGCTCTTTATCCACATTAAGACTAAAATCAACCAATTTCAATGTATTGATCCAGCGTGCTTTACACTTCCTTAAATTCTTTATTGTCACCACCTCTTCTATCACATACAACTTCTCTGATCTTCAAAATTTTAATATTGCACAAATCCTTCATCTCATGAAAAGTCCAAAAATGATAGGCAACAGGATGGTGTACTATTACTGAACAAGGCACGTTAATGTTCTTTCCAACTTGTTTTTAACATCTTTGTTGTAGATCCTACATAAAATTGACCATGGACACAAATGATAATAACCAAACTTATTCCTAGGGTTAAAGATCAGAAATGTTGACAAAATGGAGTTTCCATTTGGCGCAAGGAGCTTTTTTTTCCTAGTTTGGCCAATTCGCCCCCCTAGGAGCCAGACTCCTGAGTGAGCACTCTGATTGGCTGCCATCAACATCAGGAATTTTGCTGGCATCCGTTACAGGACTCGGGGACTTAGGCCCCCAAGCCTGAGGAGGCCCAGGGACCTTATCCCCTGGGCTGTATTAAAAAAAAACAGGGGGGGAGATCAACTGACCCCCTCCCTGATCCTTAAAACAGTGGGGACTACATCCCCAGGGCCGGTACTTCAATTAAAAGCTTCAGTGTGCAACACTGCACCCCGGCCTGAGACTGTGGCCCCAGGACCCGATACCCAGGGGGCTGCCTCAGCTACTGTGGCCAGAGTAGCCTATCCCGTTTTTATGCCCATACCATCGCGGTAGAGAAACGTCTTCGCTCCAGTCTTGGGGGGGAAGCATTTTTAAATCTCCAACTTGGATCCGACTTGTGTTCGGCTTCCCTGCCTGCACTGTTGCAAGCAGGGAAACGGAGCTGATCTCGCTCTCAGCCAGTGGGAGTGTGCAAAAAGCAACTGTGTGATCAGTGATGTCATAAATTATGTCATAGAACATGTGAGTGATGTAACTTGATTTCATAAGCAGTGCATGGTGGGGCCCAAGGTAGTGTTGGAACTGGTTAATTTCTGTTTTTTTTTGTTTTGTTTAAAACACCACTGGTTTCTCGTTTTTTTAAACTTGTGTTGCATTTGTTTTCCGTTTAAACAATTGTTGATTTTTCTGTCATACCAGCAAATATTTTGCTGCAAGGGCATTTAAGCAAATATGTGAAGTTGACAGTGCCACAAGTAGATCTGTCGTGCCTTTTCTTTTTTAAACTTTAATTTATTTTTGTCTAGCAGAACAAAAACAAAGCGCAAGGAGTAAATGGCCCCAATCTTAAATAGGAATGAATATACCAGTCTCATATCCCGTCGGTACAGTCAAAAGCAACACTGCACACGGCTAAACATATGTAGCAGATACGCAACCTGCAAGGCTGCAGTGGCACATCAAAGCCAAGTCATCGAGATACAGTGAATAATACATTAATGGCACACTTGGCAGTCACAAATTATGATACAGCTGCATAAAGTGCACTAAAATCATACTTCCTCGTTGGAGCCATCCTCCGAGGTAGCAACATCTTCGGCAGTAAATGTATTGAGTTGCCCTCCCCCATATGATCATATTCAAGGTACCTGCTTCAGTATGGGAAAGATGCATATTCGTCTCCTCCCGCAGCCAAGTAGACCCCAGCAGTACTTGAGTGCCCATCTTACCAATGGCCACTTGCCTTTTGGCCAAAACAGTGCAAGCTGGGTAAAGTTATAGGGAATCGAATGCCCTTGGGGTTTCACCACCTCCCCCAAGAGACAATTCTTTGGAGACAGATGCTGCTATACTGTCATGGGGTTTAAATTTGTTTTCAAAAGTATGGATTTACTTTTCATTGCCATGTCATTTAGCATTCCAGCACCCATGATTGTGGCCTGGGATTTCAACACTTTTTTTTTTGCTGTTTAATTTGAAGTTTGTTTTGAGCGATTTGCATTATTTTGGTTGTACAATTTTTACTTTTTGATAGACAAAATATTGTTCTGAAAATGTTATGGAAGAGTGGTTTTTGAAGTATTGGTCAGAGTACATTATTTTTAGTGCTGTGTTGAAAACCTAGACAATTGCCATATTTTCTTTTGTTTAGTGTCCAGTTTTAATAAATCTTTTGTATTTTTTTGTTTGTTTCAAAACTTAGTGCTTATGGCTTTCTTTTATCCTATTTCTGGATTAGATAGAAACATATTAAGTCCTGATAAGGATAAAGTTAAATTGGATTTATTTTATTCTTGATGAAAATTACGCTAATGTAATAAGTTGTTCCATTTGTGGCTGGCGAGTAAAGATCTCTATTTGTTTATTGTTCAAGTGAGCAATTCGTTCTAAAAAGGTAGGGTTTTTTTTCCATCACATTGATCGTGAAGGTGATTGTGCGGTATTTGAGTTGTAATTGATCCATTGCCTCAGTGTTTCTTTTTAGGTTGTACCAAAAAAATTCATGTCTATGAATCATTTTTGGGGAGAAATCCTGGAATAGATGAATGTATAGATCAGAGTATGTGCAGATGAAGAGAACTAATGTCGGAAGTGTCCGGCTTAGGGTTTCTCATTTGTGTCATTAGTTTTCTTTCAAAGTGGGCAGAATTTTAGTTTTTGGGATACTCCCCTATATGTAAACTATAGTTAAGCGGATTACTGAAAAAGGTAATTCCGCATTTTCATAATATATCAACAGAGCTGGTTTTAACTGTGAGTGTAAGACTGTTTCCCTCTTTAGGGACAAACTGGTGTAAAGGCTGAGATGTCTGGGTTTATAAGATTGCTCTAAGAGCACTATTCTAGTCAACTCATGTTCTGTTGTAACATGCATGCTCTTGCTAATTTCCTTACTTGTTTCAGACCTTTACAGAACCTTCTGTTGAGGATGTTTATAGTCCATACAGAAAGCTCTGCAGCAAATTCATTAGGCTAGGAGCTGTTCTATCAGGTTTGTAAGGTGTTTCCTTGTTTCATTTTTTAAACCTTACTGTATCCATGGAAAATGTACCATTAAACTAGACTTCCATTTATTTTTTTTTATCCAAATTTGGAGCAAGTTTTTATAGCTCGTGCTTTCCCTGAGATCAGCCTGGGCTTCTTCTTTGGACAATCAATAGACTTCCCCTTAATCTCAATCATTGTTGGGCAGTGATTCCTACACCTAGAGTCGCTGGTATTTCTATCTTCCAACTGCTGTGCTTGATTTTTTTAAATTAGAAGGGAGTTTAGTGAGCTCAAACTGCTAGTCTCCGCACCTTTCTCCCAAATGTTGTTCTCCAGTCTCCATCATTTTTCTCCAATGTGAGCATCTCTGGCCGTCCTAAGCGATGTACGCATAATCATCAGTCGCTACAGTCTAACGCAATTACGTTTTTGTCTCCTACTCTGTACCTAGACGTACAAATCGTATCCAAGGCCTCAGCATGGCTTGCGTGCTGGTGCTGTATGTGCATGCTAGCACAAGGCAACGTGTAGATGGGCACACTGAAATGCCGAAGTCAAACAGTTGCTGACAGCAAGTGAACAGCGTATGCAAACTCTATTCTAGTTATTTTCAAGCTTTTCTCACCCACATATGGTTCTCTTTCACAAGGTTTTTAAATGTCCATTTAATCCTGCCTTCATGAGCCTCCTGATGGGATTTCCTGATTGTGTTCTTCTTTCCCAGTTGAAACCATGATTGACCTAGTTGTAAGTCCACTTCTTCTACTCTAGCCTACAATCTACCTTCCAACCTGCAACTCGCCAAACTCCCTCTGCACTGAAGCTGCGCTGGCTCTTATCCTACTGCTCAATCTCGTGTAACATCTCACACTTGCACAACACTTAATGGTATATAGCTTGATCAGCACTATTCAATCTTCCACATAAGCACACACGTACAAACTTACACAAGTGACCTTGGACTCCCTTTTCTAGACCGTTGGTGGCCGTCGCTAAGTTTTCCAAAGTAAACTTTTAGCCATCCTCAAGACGCACGTGAAATTCAGGGTGTGAATATCCGAATGGGGAACTCTCTTCGACCATGGCTTGGTCACTTTTTTCATTCCCCATGTCTTCATCCTCTCTCCTACGTTGGTTTGCTTGTAAACGGAATCTGAAAATCTTGATGGAGGATTCTTACCTCTTGAGTCCGATATGCAAGCCCTACTCCGTTCTCTATTGAAAAATCCTCCATTGAAGATTAATGTATAATAAAAACATAGCTAACAAATAAACAAACATGTATGTTGACAAATGTTCTTAAACTCAATCCATAATCAACTGAATTTATGATAATATCCACAACTCAATTAAAAAAATAAAGGATTTTCCTCAGAATTCCTAGTCTCACCCATGGTAAAATATCTGGGCTTTTGGCTGAACTAAACAAACATTTATGCTTGAGCTCTAGTATTGAACACTCACTAAAGAATACCAGAACCTCACTGATCTGTTGAAAAAAAGAAACACACACACACACACTCCCCTCTCTTTTGCTTCACCAGAAGGCTTCTGCTGAGTGGTATGGTCTTCACTAATATCTTGCAGGACTACAGACATCCTACTGTAGCCAGTCTTTCAAGAGCTTCAGTCATACCTCAGAGCTATTTTACATTCTGCTTCAACACTTACATTATATAAAAGAAAAAAACATTAAATCCTGACAAGCCTCTATATTCTTCAGCACACTTCGACACGCTTTCCTGGCTCACTTCATCTTTGAAAATATCTGGAGGAAAAAGAAAAACCTCATGATTAAAGACAATCTAAGACTTCGGACTAGGAAATGTAATTCTCACGGAGCCACATCACCCTCTTTCTGGACCTGTTCTCTGATGTGCATCTCTGTTCCTAAAGTCTGGTGTAAAGATCTTCATTTTAGGAGGATACTGAAAACAAAAATATTTAACCACTTGTCCTGCACCTACAATTTCACCCCTCACCATACCAGCCCTACATGTCCACTTAAAAATTATTTCTTATGAACATTTTACACTCTGCATGTAAAAAAGAATAAATGTGATTTAAAATTATAACTACTGTTTTTCTCCCTCACTCTTGTGTTTGGATGATTATATTGTTAAGAAAACTCCTGTAGTGTTTTGTATGTATGCGTACATCTTGTATTGTGTAGCAACCTGTGTGTTACTTTGCCGCTAGACTTACTGATCATGCAGTCCACAACAGTGAAAGGTCGCAAGACTACATGCATCTCTTGAATATTTCAAGTGACTTTGTCGGCTATTACCCTATGTTGATTAATTGCAGGGACTGGTTACCCAGTGTGATATGGCTGGAATACATTGTCATCGAGCTATGTTGGTATAATATGTTTACAAATGTGCAATCTAATCACATTTTACACAAGCTGCAGAATCTAATCATCTTGTACCCATGTAAAGGAGAAAAAACACTAATTGACATTACACCATTGATGCCCTTTTGGACTCCACACTGTGATTGCTGTCGGTAGAACTTCAGGGTCTCGGTTTGTTGGGATATCATTGATGCATGAAATGATTTGAGTTGGGCCATCTCATCCAACACAAGATTCACTTCATTGCCAGCCCAGCTGGTGGCAATAGTGCTTTCTCTTGGTCAAATTCATGGCATAGCTGCAGATCATTCTGTCCAGTCTGGAGCTTTTTAATAGTGATCACTAACTTCACCTCAGGAGTGTTCTCCAAGAACGCTTTACCAATAGCAAACTCAGACTTTTGTGCTTGTAATTGAAGTTGCGTTCGATGCAGCACTTGCTTAGTTTACTAATGCCTTCCACGCACCTTCTGCCGCCTCCGGCACATTGGAGCGGGTCGCCTAAAACCTGCAGCAACCCTAAAATTGCTTTCATTTTTCCTGTAGTTCTTCTGAGCACAAGTGATCGGCCAGGAGAGAATAAATCGAGACCCAGTTATCAGTAAAGGCCCTTGCACATTCCAATAAGTAAGAACCTGCTGCTCAATGTAATCCTTGTTTACATGTGAATGTATGATTTGTCCATCCACGCAATACAGCACTGGAAGTCTCTAGCTTTGATTCAGAGGCTTTGTCTGCCATCTCCTTAGGTTAGGATTCCTTCACTATGTACATGAGTTACCCAGACTCACTAACGCATGCAGGTCCAAATTAGGTCCAGAAGAACCAGATCCATGACTGATTCTAAGGGATATGGTGTATGTATATTAAGTAATCTAAAGAGACCAGTCTGCTTTAGAAGGGCTTGACATGAAAACCGTAAATCATGGTGAACACCCATATGCTCAAACTCTTCCATGCCAGATAAGTACATGAAACGTTGTTTGCGATAGGGCAGTATTCTAGGAGAAGACAATTCAATAGAACTCCTAATCTAATAGCAGGCCTTGATAAATACTCTTACCTCTGGGCTCTTATGGGTGCTGTCCTGCTACCTAATGGTGGGATCTAAAACTGAATTATTAGATGTTGGAACAGACCACAAGCGTGCACCCTACATGACCAGCCCATTGCTGCACTCAGTCAGAGGAAAGCTCTCTAGTCCTCTTCCATGCGAGTAGGCTTCTCCATTCTTTAAGATGTTGCTGATACTTATGTAAGTTCTCAACCCTGTGTTCGGGGGCTGGTGTTGTCTCCACGTAGACTCCTTTTCAACTCGTCTGAATGCTGAAATGTTGGCCTCTTGGATGGGCAGGGCCTGTTAACCCTAGTGAATGGCCTGTGGTGGTGCTGCACACCTTTGTTTACTCTTGTTATCCACGTGGCTTGAGCACAGCCTTGTCAAGTGATGTTTTCAGACCTGCTGAGTCTTGTTCTGAGAGTCAGTGCTCCTGTCTAGGTAGGAGGGGAGGTTGTTACTCCTATCCCTACCATTGCGCAGCTTTAAACCAGGGTTCTAGAGGAGTAAGCTTTATCAAACGGGCTTTTTTTTCATTTATCAAATCGGCTTCTCTTTACTCCAGGGGCACTACGAAGCTGTAGCATGTGAGAAAGTTGCCCCAGTGCATCTGTACATGCAGGTGTTGCTTGTCAAAGTGTAGCACAATGGCGGTGTCTTCACACTGCTTCACCGGTTTACTTTGTCTTGTGAATTTTTATTTTAGAATTAAAAATTGCACCTTGTCCTTCTTACCCTACTAATGAAATGGCAGGGAAAAGACAATTAGCCAATTTCATGAGTGTTAAACCAATGAAGTGTAGTGTGAGAAACATATAAATGGCGTAACCACGGGCTGAGGCTGTAACTTTGTGCACAGATGTCAGCGTGGACTCTGCGTGCTGCAGCTGTGCTAATAGTCTAGGTATCTTCTGTGCATGTGCAGCTCTGACTCTTTAATGTCTCACACATTTGTGTTCTCTGGCTGTTGCTGTGATTGCTTTCAAGGTGATTGCTTTCTCACACGCGACTCAACTTCAGACTAATCCTGGATTCACTTTACTAACCTGGGGCCTGAGTTAGTTTGGCAGAGGGAATTCTCCATCACCAGCATGACTAGTATCCTATACAAATGTTGCAGAGTATAATGCACTTGTAATACAGCGGCCAGGATATACGTGTCTCCAAGCCCCCCCCCCCCCAAAATCATCCCTTTATTCATGCTTGTGGAGTTTGCACCCTGGTTGCGGCGTGTGCGCCCATCTTCTTGCTCCCACTCATTCATCCAACCTTTGACCCTCTTTCAGCAAGCATGTGCTGATTCTCCAATCAGGGGAGCAGCAGGATTTGTCAATGTTTTTTTTCTCAAGGAATCAAAACCAGGGCCTACCTTTTGACAGCAATGGGGGGTGCTACATATGATGTATCCACGCAGAGCTCTTTTAATAGCTGCACCAGTGGGATGTGGTACAAACATTGGTTTGTCAGGATACCCACAGACCGTAACCATTTAGTAAACATGGTCTTCTATTGAACTATAGCTGATTTTCAAAAGTGCCCCCACCCCATCCGACTAAGTTTATGCATGTGAAACCACCATATTTGCATGACATGTTGAGATTAAGCACCAGACACAAGAGTTTTAGTCTCCACAATGCCTATATCTGTAGGGAGTATTGTTAAGACAGGTGTAGGAATAAGGCGTTTGCAGTGATCACAAATATGTGGGACTATTAGTAAATCACATACCCAAAGCTCTGCACTTTAGCGTGCTTTGAACAAGAGAAAGAGATACCATGATCTTCCCCAACTACCCTTAGTGGTATCCCAACCAGTTGTCAACCTGAAGAACACTGCTGACAGCCTGCACCTATCGCAGTGAGATCCTCCAAGAGAATCACCCAAAGATTACAGCGCCAAGCTTGTGGTACAACCTTGGCAATGAGCTCTTGATTCGTGGATGTGCGTTCACAAAAAACACACACTCCTTTTGACACACATACCATGATGTCATGTTTTTATTGTCTAGTGAACGCAGTACCTTCAGGCTGAAAATGGAGATCTGTTGGCTGCCATGTAGAGGTTGTGCAAGAGAGGACGGCACTCAGGTAAGTCTTCTGCAAGTCTACCACTACTTACAGCTGGGCATAATGACCTTGCCTGTGCCTCATCTTTCATGTGACCCTTTCTTAATGACCTTGCCTCTGCCTCATCTTTCATGTGACCCTTTCTTATGTTCTTTGTTCTGCAGCCTCTTTTCGTATGCTCTGACCCCTACGAAGATCAGTCAAACTCCACTGCCAAGATTAATCTCAGAGAAGAACTAAAGAGGACCACACCAAAGCCCATAAAGATTAGTGCTTTGGGAGAACTACTGTGAAACCCATGACACAACATGTACACATTGCCTCTGATGGGGCCTTCAGAGAGCAGGACTTTGGACCTGATTGTAATGCCAGCAATATAAAGAGTTTCAAGTTACAGAGCAGAAGATATAATGTGACCGAAGTTTTGTGAATAAATGCGGTTTGCTTCGGTCTCTTTATTCTGGTGACCTTGAGTTGCTCCTTTTGCCTCCCTTTCTGGTTTTTGCTGCATGTGTGCTCAGAACGTCTTGCTTTGGGGTTGGGATGGTTGTGGAGGCCAAACATTCATTCTCCACTTTCTGTCACGCCCTATTTATGAATAAAACATCACAGGACAGCTGAATATTCTTTTGGGCTCTGGGTTGCAGGAATGTTCTGAGCTGGTCGGCAACGATGCAGTTATGGTTCATCTCAACCCTTACAAAACATGTATACGATTATCGATTTATATAATTTAAACATTCCACTCCATACACTGGAGTGGTAATTTAGTAAGTTTGTCCTCTTTGACCTACCACTAATCCGAAGCGCTGGTGAAACATCAGCTGTGACCTGCTTTACCTAAACGTGTTAAACCCTTGAATATTGACACCTGTGTAATACATTAGTGACTTAAAAGCTCCGAAGGCTTCCCCTTTAAACCACTCTCCAAAGCTAGTGTTGCACTTTGCCTATTGCTTTTCACCGGCAGTGGTTTTATACCCTGATGCGTTAGGAACTGATCAATCTAAATTTGGCCATGCTGCGAAAGCACTTTTGGTCAAAAAAGATTTGGTTTTGAAATTTGTAAAGTTGCTAATATTAAACGCCTCTTAAAGAGCATTCTAAAGCTCCTGCGACTTGAAGATATTTTTGACAATTTTTTGCCTTGGAGGAAGGACATGCATAATGTTGACCATGCTTCCTTATCTAAGGTAGTTATAGATGCCATCTCACCGGTGATCTCCAGTGAAGCCGGAGGATTTAAAAGATTAGTTTTACTTCTGACTTTACTTGTGTTCTTGACCAGCTGGCTAAGACGTTCAACCTTTTTAATTACTGATGGAGTTATGAGAACCTGTCAAAGCATTACTGTTTAGAGAATCTTCCATTTTTTTTATTTTTATTGCCGGAGTGCCCTTCCTCATAGTTTCTCCACAGCAGGCTTAAGCTCCAAGCGCACATAATTAAAGATCGTGCTCCGAAAAGGTAAAGCATTTGTGCCCAGTTTTTCCCATGTCCGATAGTTGATTGTTTTCCTGTAATACTCTTTGGAATAGGGAGGGGTGTTGTGTTTTGCCTCTTAAAATGTTCATTTGGGTTGGACTCATGCTACGGTTATTGTATTTTTTAAATAATATAGTGTTATACGTTTGTGATGGCAAGATGCAACGTCATGTGTACATTCTAGTTCTAACACGTTTACTCTATTAAAGTTATTGCAAGTTTTTCATGTGTTTGGTTCTTGTTATTGCCATGATAGATTTTACTAAAATAACTAGTTTCCACTTAGACTGGATGTTTGTGTGCTATTTGGCAATGCATGCCTGTGTTGTAGTAGGTTTTGTTGTCTCGCTCACACACCCCCATATCCAGTTTTCAGTCAGGTCTTTTGCTCCCCCCCACTCCCCTGCTATCCACCAGCCACAGCTCCATCTCCCACTTATGCTTCAAATAATTTCAGATGCAGACCCCTGAGCATATTTATGCAGTGCCTGATTCCTCTAGTGTAATCTTGAGACTATTCCATAGGGATGCATATCTCTGTACTCACTGCCCACCTTTTGTTCCACTATGCTTTTCCTTGGACTTAACTTTTCATACTCCCTTGCCCTCTAAGCTCACTACCAGTGCTGATCTCATCATTTTACCTGATCTGCTACAACTTTATTGATTACTCACATTATACTAAAACTTGACAAACAATCTGATCTTGATTTCTGTGCATTTGGCCAGTGCCTCATAGCTGACCGTTTGATGCGAACAAGAGAAACTCAGCTGAACGCAGTGATTATGCCCCTGTTCCCCAACCTATTAACTGGGGCTGGTCCTCTGACCAGTCAGTCCTTTTCGGACCTGTCCTTGCTCCTCAAGGACCTGTATCGCTCTTCCCCACTGCCCCTCTATCTCCCCACACTCCTTGTCTCTCGCACGATTTCTTGCTCTGTCTGCCTCGCTTTTGCACCCTATGGCATCTGTGCTGTTTTCTTTCTCACCACCTCTGTTCTTTCACTCTTTGCTTTTACTTTTGTGGCGCTTTCGCTCCCAGTCATTGCAGTTGCGCCTCTTTTCCATTGCAGTTGTCTCTTTTCCCTTGGTTTTGTGCCTCGTTTCTCGCTCTTGTCCCTTGGTTTTGTGCCTCGTTTCTCACTCTTGTCCCTTGGTGGTGCGCCTCTTTTCTCGCTCTTGTCCCATGATTTTGCGCCTCTTTTCTTTCTCTTGTCCCTTGGTTTTGTGCCTCGTTTCTTGCTCTTGTCCCTTGGTTTTGTGATTCTTTTCTCTCTTATCCCTTGGTTTTGTGATTCTTTGTCATATATTTGTCATACTTCTGTGCCTTTGACTGTTCCATCTTTACCTCACAGCTTGCCCTCCCCACACCAGTGCGTTTTCCCTCCTACCCACTAGTTACTTGCTTTCCAGCATCTAATGCTTTTTCCCTGTGCTGCCCTGCCCACTGCCCCTCTGTGCTCCTCTCCCAGGACCTACTAAATGGTTGGTGCCGGAGCACCAATGGGAAGTCTGGCTGCTCCTGGACCGCACCCAGCGCTGCAATTCTCTGTTGGATCACTCTCAGCTGCTACGTTGTAGCGACTGTGCACTCGCTCAACACAGGATGCCAGTCCACCTGCTGCTACCGCACTGCAACCCACAGCACAGTAGGACCTTTCTCTTGCTCCCACTCCACCTGCAGCAACTTCATCACATGATCCCTGTACCCCACATCGCTCTCACAACCTCACCAAACACCATACCTAACCTTCAGCGAACTCTCACAAGAATGTTCAACACCCACTGCTCACTCAAAAAGCACACTATCGAAATTTTGCACTTTCTCAAGACCGCTCACCAGTCCGCTTTCTAATGGAAATCTGCCCCAACATTGCTGTGAACATCCCAGCAGGATATTGAATTGTTTGCCAGACCCACCTCAAGAAACCTGGAGGACTCACCATTGTTTCTGAATCTTAACCTTTGACAACAGAATCCGCTGCCACCCCACATACATGGACTGACCTCCACATCCATTTCAAAATCACCACGCTAAAAGCCAAGCGTGCATCAACCATCCCACCCACACAGCTGGAACTAGAGCAGAAAATATTGGAAACTTAAGTGTGCCGAGTAGCTCTAATTGTGCTGATGCTCTGGCTTTTGTGAAAACCCTCAAATCTTGCAGAACTAACAGGCCTGGTACATGGAAGAACTTTGCGTCTTCAAAAAAATATTGCAGACAGCTGGTAAGGAAAGAGCCAGTCATGACAACCTCTCAAACTACTTCAACCACAAAATTGAAAAGATCTATAATAACTTTGAAAATAACCAAACCCTGTTGGGAGCTGGCTTTGCAGACACTATACCTTACTGTGGTAGAGTATATACATAGTCCGCTGGATCCTCAAAGGCTCACAGAGATTGAAGTAGATAATGCCTTGCTCTCTGTGGTTGTGTGGGTGAGCAGTAAGGCTTTATCAGAGGGTAGTGTTAAGCATTTATTGCACACACAGGTAAGAAATGTTGCCACACACTCAGACTTATTTGTTTTGTATAAAAATATTTAGTTGTATTCTATTTCTATAACCAAGCCAGGCCTGGTGCAGGTAAGTGAACTAATATGTTGCAGGAATAATACAGTCAAATGCTGTTGTATGTAACGGGTAGGTCAATTATTCAGAATCAGGTGAAATACCTTTTCAGTTACTATGCAATTACTGTTACTTTTTAGATTACTTTTTCTACTAGATATCACACTGACATTTTCTAACTAAAACTTAAGTCCGGTTTTGTAAGCACAGTTTAAGGATTCATACAATTTTCCAACTCCACACTTAGAACATATTTCACAGAAAAGCAGTCAATGCAATCCTATGGGAGGAAATTACGTTATCGGTTTAGAGGTAAGTACTTGGTTTTCAGGAGTTAGAATATGGTTTCCCCCAGGGTCAAGGATACACTCAAAGAGCACCCTCATCAGCACTAGGGCATAGAGTGCTGAGGCCCAATGTTATCTAATGGGGCATAGGAGGCCTCCAGTTGGTGGCTGCTCACGTGCATGCCACTAGGATGTGGGAGCAAAGCTCCTAGGGTTTAGCTCAGGGTAAAGGGGGAGTTCTTATTCCGCACACAAGGTGCATCCACAGCGGGAGTGGCCAGTTTTAGGTTTGGGCAGCAGGCTCTGTCCAGAAAGTCTTCTGGGAGGAATCAACAGCTGGGTAGGTAAGTAGGCGGGCTCGGGACGTATTTGCACCTGAGGTCCTCTTCTTTAGTGGGCAGAGGCTGCAGGCGACATCGGGAGTCCTGGAGGGGTCAACTAGGTGGACTCACACTCTGGAGCGCTGGGGAACCTTACTGAGACAGTAGGCCACTCGGGCTGTAGGCAACTGGTGCAGTGGTGGTTTCAGGTGTCAAGTTTTAGTCTTCAGCAGGCTTGAAGTGTCTGCTTTGGATATTCTTTCGAACAGAGCTGCTGTTCACGGGAGATCCAGTCTTTGTTGAAGACAGTCTGTCCTCCCAGGCCTTCTGGGGGTCGATGGTTGCAGGACAAGGTCACTTTTTGGGCAGGATCTCTTGAAACTGCAGACAGGCCGGTAGGGCTTTGGCCAAGTCAGTGCTCTGCAGTCTCCTCTGCTGGGTGTCTTCTTTGTAGGTTGTGGGAGTCTGCCTTCTTGGTACAGGGCTGGCCCCTAAATATGCTATTTAGGGCTCTCTAGGTCAGCAGCCAATGGGCTACTGACCTTTGGGTGACAACCCTCGATATGCTCACCCCACATTGGGGGGGGCGCACAGTGCCTGCCATCTGCAAGAAGGCGGGCACAAGAGGGGACTTCACCTCGCCTCCCCCACCTGAGGGGTGGGGTTGGCAGAGGTGTGTACACCAGGGGTGCTCTAATTTTTCTCACCTGTCTTCCTACTGAAAAGGGGGTGAGACAGAAAGGGGGACTGCTCCTGATAGCAGGGGAGGCTAGGTGCTGTGTTACAAAGACGGCAAGGACTTTAAAGCTCCCCTGCCACACATGGCTCTTCCTGACTTGGGGGAGGTGTGAACACTTCTGCCCAGGAAAGGCTTTGTTTCAGGGCCCAGGGAGTAAAGGCTCCCACCCTAGGGGTCCATAAATATGTCTCGTGGTGACAGGCTGATGTTTACCAGTCTGGGAACCCACCAAAGACTGGTCGTTTTTCAGGGTTCATTGTATAAAAAAATCCCACACTGCATCGATGTGGGAGTATTATGCGGTTTGCTACCAAACGTCCCAGAATTCAGTAAAGCCATTATGGTGCTGTGGAGTTTGTAATGATAAACTCTCAGACCATATACTCTTTTATGGCTTTACTAAACTTGGTGTCTAAGAATGGACTTCGAAACTGTAGGGGTGTAGTGCTCCTGCAACTGTATCCGCACCAGTGGTATAGTGCACCCAGCTCGAGTGATGGCTCTTGTGCAGAGTCCTTTGAAGTTGCAAAGGTGGTTTGTCAAGGGTGCATATTGACTACTTTTTTTTTTTATTTACTTTGTATGATAACAAATTAGAATCCTTTGTGTTGGGTAATGATGTTGATGTCCCCAAAGAGGGGCTTGTCCCATCTTTGCCTTATTGTGCATAGACTTCCTGGTGCTGATGTCGAGAACTGCATTGGGCCTTCAAAAATTAATAGAGTCTCTTGTGGTCTTCATGTAGGGTAGGGGTTCTTGGTCTCTTTTGGAGAACATGGGGAAACACCTTACATCACTCTATAGCGGCAATAGGGGCTTTTTCAGGGCCTGGTCAGGTGAGAAACCTGTTGGGGCCCTGCAACAGCTTTACCGCACCAAATGTGTGTGTATTATAAGGGGCCGATATCTGGGGTACACAAATACCTCCCATTTGCAGAATGTGGAATTTTTTTTGCCGCAAACTGTTACAAGTTCTGATGAGTACCCCGGCCTTTATCATCATGAACTGGGCTTAAGGTTTTCTCTTGACATAATTGGTCTGAGACCGTTAATAGAATGTGTCGCATTATAGATGACCACAGAATATAAACTTAAAAGGTTGATTTTGAAGGACTGCTTATCTTTGAATAGATGGCAGACCATCGGTTGGCTTACAAATATCTGAGATAGTGTTCCAGTATGGGGCGGTGGGAGTTTTTTTTTTTTAGCATACTGATGTTTTAACTAAGGCTGCTTGTACCCGAACACTTGGCGATGGCGAGAAGCCAGCAGGGAGGGGGATGAACTTACAAAGCCCACTATTGGAACACAGACACCTTTGAAACCTTGCATAGGGATAAAACCGTACTTATTATTTGTTAAGGGTATATAATCAGTACCTGGTAACAAAATTCAGACTCGATGCAATATATTGTATGCATCTCCACAGCTCAGAGAAACCTAAGCCTTGTGTTTGAACTGTAAGTCTCTACAAGAACTCTTACATTTTATGTTGTACAAATTGTATTCTTGTCCTCACAAGGTTTTTATCCTCTTGAGAGGGAAAGGCTTTATACAAGTTCTCCTAGCCATTCTATTTGTACAGACTTTATTGAATGCACATATAGCCTTTTCTGTTTGCATGTTATTTATCCGCTATTATTACTTGTAGTAGTCAGCTAGGTTTTTAAGATGGACGTGACTCCAATTGTGACAGAAACTTTTTACTCCATCTACAAACTACAAAGTTCATCCCATAGTAAAATTACATCAGACTGTGGCTGCGACTCTGTCTGCTTGTTGGCTTTTTATTGTTTCGCTGACAACATTGTCAACTGTGATTTTAAGTGATTTTATTTTCATGATGGGATTTTGTTTAAGAGTAATAATCCTTTTTAACTTGATGAATTTAGATACATTTATTTTTTGCATCTTCCTTGGTTGTACTTTGTATTATAACAGAATAAAGAATATTTATACATATGTAAAATTATACCATTCAATCAAATTAAACAGATGAGTGTTGTTGAATCATTGAATGCAAAAAACTTCACGGCAAGTGCCCAAATTGCTGGCACATACATGAAGCTGGGGAACATGAATGTGGCAAGAAATGTGAACTGCCACAAACACTGAGGTCAGGAGTAAAGAGGTGAATGCCATGTTCTGGTCTGAAGAAAAACAAGATCTAAAATGATTAGTTAATTTGTTATGCTACAAACGCTACAAAATATAGAGGTCCTTTGTCTCCCAATACTATTGGCATTCCTCCAGCCTCATTCCAGGGATCCATTTTATCCAAGCTCTCTAGCAATGATTCCATAGAACTCTCATTGCTGCATTAAAGTATTCCAACCTAGGAATTTGCCCCTACAATGTTCTTAGTATGAAACACCACATAGTACTTAAAGTGCTTGCTGCAATCTTGTGCGCATCAAATGTGTGATACCGTACAAAAATATAAAGATACTCTCCTTGTACAAGCAATGAGCAGCACAGTCGGTGGTGCAGAGCGCCCATTGTTATGTGACCTTTCACTATGGCAGCCACACTTAAACTGCTTGTAACTCATTTACTGCTCCTTAGACCTTTCAACACCTAGAAATAAACTCCCATCTTTGCTCTATACTTACCATATTTCTGCTCTCTGAAACTTGAAAATCCTGCAGCCACCATTCTCCATTCAAAGCTCAGGCATTTTGACTTCTGCACGTACTTTATCAAACGCAAGGCTTAGTCCCTCCCCTGCTGTAAACCATGAATAAATTCTAAGTGACATTCTCCCTCCCCATTACCTCAACAACACAGACCTATGACCTCCACCTTTGCAGGATAATATAGCCCTACCAGATTTTCAGCCAACTCTTTTTCTCAGAGAAGCTCAGCAGTGGGAAATAGGCGCCCCCAGTCTGCCCACTCTCTACAGACATCACTATGGAACTAATCCTGAAAGTGATCTCTGTTGCAGGTACCTCTGTAAATAATTAACGCGAGGATTTTGGAACCGACCTCATGAACAAAACCAATATGATTCGATTTTATGGCACTCCACTAAAGGCTAGATGCTTCTGAGTCACAGATTTGGAGGACCGTTCCAGATGTGATAATGTCAGATTCTACGGTGTCCCAGAAAAGCTTAAAAGTGACAGGATGGGATCCTTTCACAATTCCTACCTGAATTGATAAACAGTTTTCATATCAAACTCTAAAATTCTAGAGGGCTCATAAAACCAGACCACATGATTCCATCAAAACAGCTTACTGAAGGGTCATCATAGAATATTTCTCGAGGCAGAAGCAAGTGAGATAGGTTGTGCATGTTCTCAAACACATGGTCTTTTCACTGTATCAAAGTCTCTCTAGAAACTTTGAGCTTTCTTGTTGTGAAGCCCTACTCTCGAGAAGAGAATACAATCCTGTTGGAACCTTCTACAGTGCTTATCATGATATATAATGTAAGACCTCAGACCACAAAATTGAATGACCAACTGCTTTTTAGATGCATTAAACCCAGTGGATATGGATATGTGATATCACTGATACAAGCTAACCAAAGATGTAGCTCTACTACTGCACCAGACGTCATTAACCCCTTGGAGATGTGCCTCACAGCTCCCATCAATGGTGTTCTGTCCATGAGGATATGAATCAGGTGATGAACTCACCAAAAACCGAGATTAACCTGAATACCATTGAAATCTACCAATGATGGAGCTCTTAGCCCACCTTAATATTCATCTTACCTCATGCCCCGCCTTCTCAGACTATGGCCCTCTTTTTGCTCACCTTTATTTCCACATTATTCCACTCAAACTACGATGGCCATTGCTCCCCTAGCATCACCTCACTCCTTGCCTTCTTACACCATATACATGACCTATCAAAGAACCAGAGTGTTGGCTTGACAAAATGTCTTCAAGTATTTCTTGCCACACAGTCATTTTATGTTCGGTGAAATCTCCACGGTCCTACATACTTTTGATGCCTGATAGAGACGTCTAGCTGCGGATTCCTTGCCTTTGAATTTCCTCAGACTGGATCTGGAAACTTTTGCTGAGCAATACCCCTTGCACACGACTTCTGGTGGTTCCATTCGGCTCTGCGTGACTTCATCAGAAGCATCAGTTATGATTTTGTGGTGCTTGTATAGGCGCCACCCAGGTGCGCAAACGGAAATTATTTTCTTTCTGCGCCTGTTAAGCACTGATCGGGGAAGAGCTACCCCTTTGCTTCTTTGCTTTTTCTCCACTTTTGTCAACATTTTTGAGTACTACTTCATGTGCGAGGGATGTCTGGTAGAAAGACAGGTTTTAAACCATGCGCAACTTGTTCCTGCATGATGTCAGTCACCGATCCCCACCGCGTATGTCTGTGGTGTCTTGAACACGACCACGATTCGAAGTCTTGTTCAGGCTCTGGGTGATGGCCCCGAAGTCTTAGAGGGTGCGAGCAATGAAGTTGCTTGCGGCCCCTTATTCAACACCGTCAACCGAGACTCCGAGGAGGTCACGGTCCCGTTCGAGGAAGAGGAGGTCGTGAGACCGCTCATGGAGCTCTAAGTCCACTTCCTCCCATTCAAGGTCATCTGGACACTCGGGAAAAGGCACAAGAAGTGCAAGCGGACTTTGTCTTCACCTCAGTCTGCATCTGTCGTCAAGTAAGGTAAGAATCACCGACGCTGTAGGCACGGTTCAGCGGAGCCAGAGTCGACTCCTCGCCTTCCCCCCTTTCCGGGAGCCGGAGTGACTCTCTCTCAAATAAAAGAGGTTTACGAGGCCATGTGACGGGTATTTGAGTGGAACAACCCTGCTGGTGAGCCCTCGGGCCCCACAGGGTCGGATGGGGCCCAATCAAGTTCGAAGCAGTCGTCTCTGGCCACGGCGCCGGTGGGGCCTCAGGGATCTGATCCCGGATCTGGGTCGATGCCGGTTGTGCCAACGCGACCTCCCACAGCGCTGAATCTGAAGTCTGTGCCTGCGACATCGCAGATGCCGTAGTCGGCGCAAGCCCCATCCTTATCCTCCATGGAACGGCGTTGAGCGACGCTGATTCCGATGTCGACAGAACGCAGGGGTTCTATGTTGTCTCCTGAGCACTTTGTGGACGTGCTGGGCTCAGGAGAGGGATGGGAGGAGTCTTGTGACCCACTGGAGAACCAGGATGTCTCTGAGGAAACAATGGACTGGTATTGGAATCTTGGGGAAGCCAGTGGTCTGGATACTTCCCCAGACCCTGGCATGCTCTCTCCAGCTACAGTGGCTATGTAGGGGGGGCGTCCTATGCCATGGTGGTTAAGAGGGCAGCTGAGGTCCTTGGACTGGAGCTGCCCTCAGTGCAGGTCAGGACTAATCTCCTGACTGAAGTGCTTCAACCTGGGGCTTCCACCTCTGAACCCCTATTGCCCTTTAATGAGGCACTAACGGACGTCCTTCTAGGAACATGGTCCAAGCCTAGCACAGGGGCTCCTGTGAATAGGACGATTGCATGCTGACATTGCCCAGATCCGGGGGAACAGCAGTTCCTCAGCCAACACCAAACCCCAGAAGGTTTGGTGGTGCAAACCTCTACTTCCCAGGGCGCATTCCCTTCCGCCCCTCCGGATAGGGAATCCAAGAGACTGGACTCATTTGGGAAGAAAATGTTTTCTTCCTCCAGTGTGGCATTGCGGTCGGTGCTTATTGACCCGTTTCTCCCACTCTCTTTGGGAGACTGGTGCACAGGTGCTGCCACAAGTCCCGGAGGAGGCCCAGACTGTGCTCTCCCAAGCTGTCAAGGACGGGAGAGATGCAGCAAAATTCTCCATACGGTGTGGATTAGATAGGACTGATTCGGTGGGCAGGTCGATTTCCACGACGGTAGCCTTGAGGCGCCACGTCTGGCTTCATACAACTGGCTTCTCGGGGGGGGGGGGATGTCCAAGCCAATTTGATGAACCTGCCTTGATTCTGAAGAAGAACAAGGGGCTGCGGCCCATTTTGGATCTTTGGACCGTCAATCTCTTCCTCAAAAAGGAGAAATTAAAAATGCTCACTTTGGCTCAGGTCTTGTCTGCCCTGGACCAAGAGGACTGGATGGTAGCGTTGGACCTGCAGGACGCATATTTTCATATTCCCATCCTGCCGGGCCACAGGCGTTGCCTGCGGTTCACGGTAGGCTGCGAGCATTTTCAGTTTACTATGCTCCCCTTCGACCTTACTAGTGTCCCTCGGGTGTTCACCAAGGTGATGGCGTTAATTGCAGCTCAACTGCGCAGGTTAGTGGTGTCAGTCTTCCCCTACCTCACTGGCATTCTCTATTAACGTGCCGAAGTCACACCTGACTCCTTCTCAGATGCTCCCTTTCATCGGAGTTGTTCTGGACACAGTGCCGTTCCTGGCTTATCCTCCCGAGCAGCGAGTCCAGGATATTCAGGCTATGATTCCATATTTCAGCCTCTATCCTGGATTTCGGGGAGACTGACTCTGAGGCTGTTGGGCCTCAGGCCTCCTGCATCCTGTTGGTAAGACACGCGAGATGGCGTATGCGGACTCTGCAGTGGGACTTGAAGTTCCAATGGGCACAGCATCAGGGAAATCTCACCGACGTGGTTCAGATCTCTGAAGGAACTTGCGAAGGATCTGCAGTGGTGGTTAACGAACCGTGATTGGGTCAACAGCAGACCTCTCTCCCTTCCCCAACCAGGTTTCAGTAGTGACGGATGTGTCACTTCTGGGATGGGGGCCACATGAGTGAGATGGGGATTAGGGGTCACTGGTCTCCGGCGGAGACAGGGCTTCACATAAACTTGTTGGAGCTCCGAGCTATTTGCTTGGCATTGAAAGCATTTCTTCTCTCTGTTAAGGGGAAGTTGGTGCAGGTGTTCACGGACAACACCACTGCCATGTGGAACTGCAACAAGCAAGGCGGGTGGGGTTGTGGACCCTATGTCAGGAGACTTTGCGTCTCTGTACATGACTGGAACAGCAGGGCATAACCCTGGTGCTCCAACACCTGGCCGCTTCTCTGAACGCCAGAGAACACGATCTCAGCCGTTGATGCCTGCCGGTTCGCAAATAGCGTCTCCAGTCGGAGGTGGAGCAAGGTCTCTTTCAACAGTGGGGAGAACATTGGTTAGATATATTTGCCTGTGAAGAGAACACACAAAGTCAGCAGTACTGTGCGTGGAGTTTCCAAGACAGCTATCGCTTGGCATTGCGTTGCGCGAGTGGAGCTCAGGCCTGTTGTATGCCTTTCCTCCTATACCACTCCTGCCCAGGGTTCTGAAGATCAAGAGCGACCGGGCACAAGTCATTCTTGTGGGCACGGAGAGTCTGGTATTCAAAGCTGCTGAACATGAGTATCGAACCTCCACTCAGACTGCCTCTTTGGGAGGATCTTCTGTTGCAGCAGCAGGGGAGGGTTCTCCACCCAAACCTGTCAACTCTGCGCCTC
Organism: Lissotriton vulgaris; assembly: GCF_964263255.1. Taxonomy (NCBI): domain Eukaryota; kingdom Metazoa; phylum Chordata; class Amphibia; order Caudata; family Salamandridae; genus Lissotriton; species Lissotriton vulgaris. The sequence continues at coordinate 803,620,104 of NC_141700.1, read as the reverse complement.
CGTGCGTGGAGATTGAGCGGCGGCAGTTGATGTCTTTTTTTTTTTTCAAAACCGTTTTTATTAAGAGTTCAAGCAAGATTCGGTACAGCCCTCCACAGTCATGAGGAGACTGTCAATGACACATATGTAAAGGCACAGCAGGGAACCCAGAGTTTCAGAAGAACATACCCCGAACCCCCCCATCCCACCCATCCCCAAAAAAAACGCCCTCCAACCCCGTTCCCAAACTACCAACCCCTTATCCCACCCTAACCCAGTGCACGTGATCACATCTTAGCAACTTGAGATGAAAAGCAAAGGCGGTGTCGGCCAGCAGCCTAGGGTACAGGATCCACATCTGGAGGCAGTACATCGTCAATGTCTATCGGGGGGGTCAAGGGCCAGGCCCCTGTAGTCCGCCCACCGTTTCCAGATTTTGTAATGTTTGCGGGGACACCCCCAGGCTTCAAATACAGGCTGCTCCAGGCCCATGAGAAAGTCCAATCCTGCCTTCCATGCACCAAGCGGGGGGGCACATGCACCAAGCGGGGGGGCACGTTCACTCTTCCAGGCCTGGGCCAGATCCCGCTTGGCCACCACCAGTCCAAGCAGCAGCAGGTGACGTTTGTAAATGTTACCCCCAACGTTTTCCAGGACATGAAGGAGACCCAGCCTAGGGGTACGGGGCAGGTCCCACCCCAACACCTCCGACAGGCAGTCCCAAACCCCAGCCCAGAATCTAGTCAGTTTCTCACAGGACCACACGGTATGGAAAAGTGTCCCCCTTTCAGTACCGCACCTCAGACACTCCGGAGCGGCTATAAGACCCGCTCGCCACAGACGGTCCCTAGTATAATACGCCCTGTGAAGGTATTTGAATTGGATAAAGCGAAGGCGGATGGCTATAGCAGCACCATGGGGAGATTCAAGGGCCTCACGCCAATCATCTTCATCCAAGGGACCAACATCATTCTCCCAGAGGCCTTCAATGTTGAGAGGGAAGGGGAGCAGTGCGTAACCAGGGAGCGGTATATCTGAGAGACCTTCTTGTTGCCCAGATCTCCCATAAAAAGTTTTGCCTCAATGGGACTAAAGTCGGGGAGTTGCTCTAAGCCCACCAGGCTAGGGCGTGGCGGAACTGGAGGTACCGGAAGAATTGGGACCTGGGCATGTTAAATTCAGAACTAAGGTCCTGAAAAGACTTAAGCGTAGTGCCAGTGAGGACATGGCCGAGGGACGAAATCCCGATCGCGTCCCAGCCGCCAAACCCGGACAGAGATGCCAGCGCCGGGAGCAAGCCATTACGCCATAACGGAGTCTCGGCCGTCAGTCTACCCCACCAACCCATACGGTGCAGGGCTTGTCGCCAGACCGCGAAGACCACCTGGGTAACTTTCGGCAGCAGTCTGCTCCGCCTGGCCGAGTACAGTAAGGTGTGTAGGGAGGCACCACCCATCAGAGAATGCTCCAGGGCATAGGCCGGATCACTACGGTCCCCATACCACCACTCGTTAAGCACTAGGAGGTGGGAGGCCTGATAATAAGACAACAGATCCGCGGACGCCAAGCCGCCGCAGTATGTAGAAAGAAAGCACGTGCGCAGCGCAACCCTGGAGGCACCCCCGGCCCATAGAAACCGGCCCAACACAGAGTTAACACTTCTGAACCACTGCGGGTCGATCTTAAATGGATGGTTCTGCAGCTGGTAGAGAAGCCGAGGCAGGGCCACCATCTTGAAAATGGCCGACCGGCCATAAATATTAAGGGGCATACGCGTCCACGTCTTGACGTCCATCTGGACCCGATCCCACACCGGCTGAATGTTCCGATTCCATGCCACCGAGGCCGAGAGGAAAACGCCCAAGTATTTCACGCCATCGACAGCTACCTGAAGGGACGCAGCCCATGGGCAGCACACCGAGTCACCCCCCAACACCCATAGGGTTGACTTGCGCGGATTAAGAAAGAGCCCCGACGCCTGACCGAACTCCTGCATTAACTCAAGGATACGAGGGCCCGTACGCTGCAAATCAGTCATGAAGAAAAGCACGTCATCGGCATACAAGGCTATGCGGTCCGAGTGATCTGCCCCCCACACAAAGCCTCGATAAAGCGCGTCCCGGCGCACCCGGGCGGCCAGTGGCTCCATAGCTAGCGCGAATAGGTACGGGGAGAGGGGACACCCCTGACGAGTGCCCCTGGTCACAGGAAACCGATCGGAGATTGCCCCAGAAACACGCACCGAGGCAGTGACATCCGTGTAAAGCAACTTTACATAGGAGACAAAGACCGGACCCAGGTTCAATAGCGGCAGAAGAGCAAAGAGATAGGTCCAGCTGACCGAATCAAAGGCACTATCAATATCTGCCAGCAGAAGCGCCGCCTGATCCCCGGAAGACCCAATCGCGTCGATCGCGGCCTGCGCCCGCCGAATGTTGTGTCTCGTCGCCCGGCGCGGCATGAAGCCCGCCTGATCCGGGTGGACGAGGGCAGAAATGTGTGGAAGCAGGCGGTTCGCGAGCGCTTTGGCCAGGAGCTTGGCTTCAAAATGAATGAGGGATATGGGAAGATAAGACTCGTGGCGATCAGGGGGTCTGCCTGGCTTCTGGAATACCACGATTTCGGCATGACGCCAGTCCGGGGGGAGGCTGCCACGCTCCCGCGCCTGCTCTAATGCCTGCTTGTAATGCGGCCCGAGCTGCAGATGAAATTTCCTATAGAATTCGCTGGGGAACCCGTTCGGCCCCGGTGCCTTACCCACATTGAGTTAACCTAGTGCGTCGCCCAACTCCTCAGCCGTCAGGGGGAGATCTAAAGCATCACGCACCTCATCAGAGACAGTAAGCGGAGGGACTGCCGCAAGGTATCCCTCGATGCTGTCGGGGGAAAGGCTCTCCCGAGAGGCATACGGACGCTCATAATAGCGCGCAAAGCTTGCCGCAAGGATCGCAGGGTCCGTTATCGCCACCCCGGCGTGGTCAACAAGCCCCGGCAGAGTAATTGCTGCAAAGTCTGCTGACAAAGCCTGTGGAGCATGGTGCAAGACTTGTCACCCCACTGGAACACCCTACTACGCGTGGCCAACCACGCCTGGCGAGCCTCATCTAATAAGACCGAGGAGTAAGACTGCTGCGCCTGTAGAAGCAGCCGCAGCGTTACATCATCAGCCACTTCCCTGTGTTGCGCCTCCAGCTCCTCCACCCGCGCCGCAGCGGTAGCAATGCTTTCCTGTCGAGTCCGGCGAGCAGAAGCGCACCAGGCGATATCAATACTCCTCAAGGCGGGCTTCATAGCCTCCCAGACCGTCACCGCGTCCAACCCCCCCGTAAGGTTGTCCTGCCAATAGCGGGCAATCGCACCACGCAGATGCTGGGAGTAATCTGGACGCTGCAGGTGCCATGTAGACATCCGCCACCGGAACGGTTGGCGCGCCTTACGAAGATCAACTTGAACCGCCACGGGGGAGTGGTCAGACAGCCCGCGAGGCCAGATCGCCGCCCCATTCACCCTGTCAAGGAAGGCCCCCGGTACAAACACACAATCAAGGCGCGAGAGGGAGCCATGCACAGCCGAGACGTACGTGTATTCCCGCCTCTCCGCATGCTGGTGCCGCCAAACATCCACCCACCCAAGACCATCAATCATGGCACTCAACCGTGTAGGGGAGGCTACAGTCGCAACCCCCTGTCCAACGCCATGTCCACCACATCATTCCAGTCGCCACCAATCACAGCCAGGGAACGGGGGAGCTCAGTCCATAGGGCAAACAACCGCTCCGCAAGGGTCCACTGCAGCGGGGGAGGGGCATACACACTACCAAACACCACCGGTTCTACACCAATCTTCCCCTGTACAAACACAAATCGGCCCTGAGGATCGAGCCACTGACGCTCATGAGTGTAAGCCAACCGTCTGTGGATAAGAATGGCCACTCCCCTCGAACCCCTAGTAAACCGGCATGGAACACCTGGTGAAAGCCAAACCGCTGCAGACTCAATGCCTTAGTGCCCAGCATGTGTGTTTCTTGAAGAAGGAGCACATCCGCCAGGTCCCTCTTCGCCCAGCGAAGCACAGCCCCCGGCTTAATCTTGTCCAGGAGCCCCCGAACATTCCAGCTCAGAATACGCATGGAAGCGCCAGGAGACGCCAGCCGTGGAACATCAGCCATTGTCACGATGAGCCAATTCCCGCAATCCCCAGCTCCCGACCCAGGCGTCCAACACCCCAGTTGCAAAGATCACAAAAAGCACGTGCACCCCACAGAACACAACCCCGAACCCCACAACCCCTCGTAACCAGACCCACCCCACAAGCAACCCAACATCCCAATTCCCCCCTCCCCCACCCCTATACCTCAAGAAACAATGAAGTATCTGTCGCGGCATACGGTACTTCAGGCCCAGAACATAGCGCCAAAAGCCAGCCATGCCAATGGATCCCAACTAGCCCCCCTGCAACCAACCAGACACACTCCCAAAACCACCCCCCAGTCCCAACAGGAGGAGGCAGCCCATAGAACGTGCCCCAACTCCCCTCAAGCATACATCAAGGTCAGAAGCAATGCATCACAAAAACCAGTAGCCCGCAAGGGTTCCATGCATTCGCCAAGAACAAGGTAATACTGTACCAATCAATGTTTGTTCCACCGACCAAAGTGCAGCCGCCGCAGTGTACGGCCACAGATGAAAGGCAATGAATAGGCAGTCAGCGGACGATGATCAGGGGTCCTTGCCAGAGTGATCAGTATCAGGCTGCGTGTCCCCCAGGGGGTCTCGGGACAAGGACCTCCTTCTTGAGCGAGACGTGCGATGCCGTTTCCCCTTGCTCGGCTGATCGCTCCGGTCCTGAGATAAGCTGCGCGATGACCCGGCGTGCAATCCCGGTTGGCCATGTGGTCGAAGTCTGACCGCCTCATCGGTCCATCTGAAGACGGCCTCCGGAGTATCGAAAAAATGGGTCTTAGAGTTGAAGATCACCCGGAGGCGGGCCGGGTAGAGCAGCGAGTATTGAATTTTCAGGCCTCGCAGCTTGGCCTTGGCTGCCAGGAAGGAATGCCGCTGCTGCTGGACCAGTCTGGTATAGTCCGGGAAAATCATGATCTTATGATTGTCATAGAACAGAGTGTCCTTAAGCCGCGCCTCACGGAGAATGACGTCCCTGTCATGGAAGTTGAGGATCCGGGCGATGATCGGGCGAGGCCGCTCCCCGGCCGGCGGCTTCTGCGTCAACGCGCGGTGTGCGCGCTCCACCACGAAGCAGCGCGACAGGGTGTCCGGTGTTAGCCAGCTCTCCAGCCACCGGGTTAGGAAAGCGTCCATGGGCCCCTTCTCACAGTCCTCCGGAAAGCCAACAAAGCGCAGGTTGTTCCGCCGCGCCCGCCCCTCCGCGTCCTCCACACGAAGTGCCAGGCCCCGCTGAGTCTGCTCCAGGTCGGCAACTTTCTTCTTGAGGGCGCCAACGTCCCCTTCCACCGCCGTGACTCTGGTCTCTGTTTCAGTGATGCGGGCGACCGCATTGCGAAGGTCCTGACGCAGCAGCATCACATCGACACCCACCGCGCCGATCTTCGCATCCAGCATGTCACTGGACTGTGTAATGGCCGTCAGCAGCGCCGCGTTGTCCGGCCTAGCATTCTGGCCACCACCGGCCGCCCCTGCACCTCCTCCAGAGCCAGTGAATTTATCAATAGGTCCCGTCTTAGTGGCGGCCGTGCCACCCCCGCCTCTAGTCATGGCAGCAGCAGAGACAGCCAGGCAACACGCACCTGCAGCAGGGTCGCCCCGCGCGAATGTCTACCACCTAGGCCCCAGCCGAGGCGTCCGGAGCACACCAGGCCACTCGGTATCCACACGCCACCAGCCCGCCAGAACATAGGCCGGGACCCAGGCAATGTCGCTCCACCAAGCCGCAGTAGTCGCCAATCACAAGCTCAGTGCGGGGCCGCCGATATGGCGCCGCCAGTCCATCCGGCGCCGCCAGTCCATCCGCTCCAGCCGGCTCAGCAAGCCCCTCGACTCCGTCAGGGCAGTATGAACGGGGCGAATGTCGGGTCTGCACTGTCGCCCCGAAGGGACACCACTCCGCAGGACACAGCAGCAGGGCGCGTCGTCCCTCCACCTCCGGTGACTCTGCTCCAACCTCGCAGGCCCAGACGCCCGCCGTCAGCCCGGCGTCCAAGGCCAGCCGGCGGGCGGGACAAAAATTGAGGTCCCGGCTCACCACGCGGCAAGTAGGCCCAGCAGACACACCCTCCAACTAATGCGCCAATGGCGGGCCGGAGCACCAACGACCACACCACCGTGCTCCCCTGGTCACCGGCAGGCACCTCCACAGCAGTATATGAAGGAAGAGGGTTCAGGGCAAGGATAAATTAGCGGATAAAGATCGGGCCGGCAGGAGCTCTACAGAGCCGCGTCCGCCATCTTCGCCCTCGAAGCCACGCCCCCCGGCAGTTGATGTCTTTTGACCTTCTTCCTGAAGTCTGTAATGATATTCTGGAGGCCAGGCAGCCCTCCACTAAGTCGGTATATGCCTGCCGTTGGCAGAAATGTGTATTATACTGTACAGAAAGGTCCATTGACCCTCTTTCTGCTTCTCTTTCTACTGTCCTCTTATTTATTAATTCTCAAGGGTTACCTCTCTGCTCTGTCTGCTTTTTTGCGGCTGCCACACCAGCCTTCTCTCTTTAAATCTTCTATTGTAAATAGATTGCTAAAAAGTATGGCTCACTTATTTCCACCCACGCCCTTTATTATGCCTCAATGGGACCTTAATATGGTCCACACTTACCCAATGTGCGCTCCTTTCAAGCCTTTGCATAATTGTACCATCCGGTTGTTGACCATCAAAACAGCCTTCTTAGTGGTGCTTACATCGCCCAGGAGGGTGAGTAAATTGCATGGGTTATCCAGCTCGCCTCCTTATCTTATGTCCTTTCCGGACAAAATGGTACTTCGCACCAGGGCATAATTTTTTACCAAACGTTGTGACCCCATTTCAACTCTGCCAATCCACTACTTTGTCCACCTTCTTTGCTCCCCCACATCCCTCTAAGGAAGAGGAGCGTCTCCACTGACTGGACCCATAAAGAGCGTTGTCCTTTTACCTTGACCACACAAAGGAGTTCTGGGTGGATGACCAACTTCTTGTGGGTTATGTGGGAGCAAAGAAGGGAAAGGCAGTGCAGAAAAGAACCATCTCACGCTGGGTTGTTGCATTAAAATCTGTCACACCTTGGTGAAGAAGCAGCCCCCTGAAGGATTAAGAGCCCACCCCACCAGGGGAAAGGCTGCGACTACGGCCTTGGCTCTGGTGTCCCAGTCCGAGCCAAAACATTATTGCCTTGATGGTCAAGTGCGCAGTAAAAGGCACTTTGCCCATTCAGTCCTGCAAGACTTCTTAGTCTAGGTCATGAGTCGGCTGCCCATGGCTGGGGTATCTGATTGAAATATAAGGAATCTGCAGATAGAAGTCTCTTTCAGATGTACAAGTTACTTACCTTTGGTAACGCATTATCTGGTAGAGACTCTATCTAGCTGCAGATTCCTTACAGCCCGCGCATGCCTCTCCACTTGGCGAATTGATAAAGTGGGACTAGGGTTACTCCCCTTTCAGGGCCCTAGTTTTGCACACAATTACGTCAATCATTTAGTGGCTCTGCGCTTCTGGTGTGGAAAAAACGAAAAGTACTGACGTCCACGCACCTGGATGGCGCCTATATAGGCACTGGGACGTCATAATCGTCACACAGTGCCGAATGGAGCCACTCGAAGTCGCATGCAAGGGGTATTGCTCAGCAAAAGTTTCCCAATTCAGCCTGATGCAGGGAAATTTGAAGGTAAGGAATCTGCAGCTAGATCGGGTCTTTACCAGATAATCCATTACCGAAGGTAAGTAACTTTTTCGTAAGTTGTGTTTGCCAAGATCTCTACATCAATAAGATGCTCTTTGTGGACTCCACTTATGCCCACCATTCCTTGAACATTCTGTTCTTCTCCATAGTAAGAAACTTGCAAGAACTTGGCTGAATCAAATTACTACAAGGAGATCAGAACCTGGCCATTCCAACGATAGGCATCACATGAATGACAGGACACTTTTGAAAGATATTAATGATGACTATAGTTGGGTAGATGTGTGGAGCCTCCCACACCCCAGAGTAAAACAATTTACGTGTGGGTCCTGTGCATATGGCTCGGACTCCAGAATACACTTTTTTCAGGTCGCCATGGAATGTGGTGACCAGAAAAAAGCCCTTGTTAACGCCTCCCTGGGTAGGCAAAGCATTTTGATGCATTCCCAGGTCTACCCCTCCTGGTACATGTGGAAATGTGACCGACACAGTGGGTGGATACCAGGACAACCCCAGAGCAGAGGAACTCAAGACCGCACTTTGGTTCTGCTGCGCATGACTCCAGATTTACCAGGCATGCAGGGCCGCAGCAAGGTGGCCTCGCGTGACTTGCAAAATCTCATCTAGGGTTTGTGCTCCCTTGCGTGCTGCAAGGGAGACGCAAAACTCTGATAAACAGGGCTCTTCGTTTTCTTCTGTAGTCCTACCCTCATTCTGTATGTACATTATATATTGATTGCTTCCAAATCTGTGGACTATTGCAAATGAAATGCATTATATTTGCTCACTGAATTAACTAAAACATGGACACAAAACCATGTAAAGAAAAAGTGCAATTTCACTTGCCCGTTGTACAACATTTAGGTTGTGACATTTCTGCGATGGAAAGAAATCTGTTTGCTGATTGCGCTCAGGCTATCCACAAGTGACCGCGCTCTGTCATTGTCTTCAAATGTGCCCAGTTGAACCATTGATAATGGACTAAGGAAGACACTCCATAGCCTGCAGAGGATACTCTAGGTCTCCTTGAAGAATGCACTGTACTTTCCTCCTCCTTTGTCTGATTATTACAAGCCTTTTATAAATTATGGACTTGAAAGGGAGTGTTTTACCTTTAGAGTGTAAACACCTGACCATAGTGATTAAAAACAACCCCATTCCTTTATTATTCCTCTGCCTTTGATGCTGTTGGGGCTGCCCCATGTTTGCATGCAGCGGTGGCTGCTGCTCTCCTTATTTAAGTGTCTGGGGAATACTGGTCCTTGAAGGTACTCCGGAATACTATCCAACGGTGTTTGAAACTATACAGACTCCGCAAACCAACAGCCCATAGAGCCTCAAAAGGCCTGCGTTTTAGTTTCAGCCTTAGGCGCCTCTAGCCGCGTTCCTGAGGAGGAAGTTTGAGGTCTGAAGGTTCATACACCGTTGTCTACCACAAGCCCGTATCTGCGAAGTTTGGGAAACACTCAAAGCCATCCCAACATGACTCATACACTACCTGAATCCACCCATAAGAGTCAGGCATCGGCTTAAACCACAAGATTAGGCTAAAAGTGCTTAGTAGGAAGATTGATGGCTTGAAACAAAGAGGGGGAGCACAGATTGGGAAAAATGTATCAAAGCAAATGCTATTTGCTGTTTCCAGGAGGCTTTACCTGAAATCCATAAAAAGGAAACAAAAGAAAGGCTGAGAAGTGGTCTTACTACCTGGATATCTACCCAGTTGGATTCAGTCGGCCAAGTGTCCTTCCAAATTAATTAGAACTTTCAAATGCTGGTGACTTCTGGCGATCTTTGGGAGTTAACTATAATGAACGTTTACTTTTTACCAGGTCTGCAATCAGACTTTCATAGGCAACTGAAGGAACCGGAGAAGGGTATTGATATTGGCCAGCAGGAGATCTGCCTCTCTAACATCTCTTGTGCTTAATAATGATCTTTGACCCCAAAATGGATCGATGCCTTTGGATTCACCATCTTGTCACGCCTTTCGATCTGGGACTTGTATAGAATTATATTCTAATCAATCTGGAATCGTGGCATTTGGTTGACGACTTCAAAATGGAGACAGGAATCAGGAGTGATCATGACCCGCTGATAGCATGTCCAAGTGTGCCAGCAAGGTTTTATTGAAACTCTACTCTCGTCCCGGAGTTGAGGGAAAGCGCATTACAATTTACAACATACAGGAAGTCCATCACATGGCACAACTATAGTAGGCTAAAATCTAGCCCCGATGGAGCCACAAGCTTTCAGAAAAAATTACCCAGGGACAGGAAGGAGTCAAACAACTTCAACGATCCATTTCTGGGAGTTAGTAAAGTGGGGTTCACAAGGTACCCCAAGACAGCAGGAGAATACTATTATGCCTGGTTTAATTATTTTTCTACACTATATAGTCTCCCAAGCCGAAGGATAACAGAACACAGAATGCCCTATAGAGGAGGCCCGAAGCTTATATTATTGAGGGCATTAGAAAGTAAAGTAATAAAAAAGGAATTTGCTGAAAGCGAAGTTCGTCTAACAATTTTCACCAGAAACAAAAAAAGGCCCCAGGTCCTGACGGGATCTCAGTGAACCAGTATAGATCAGAGCTTACTTCTTGGGTACCTATTCTAACCTCAGACTACACTACGATCTGGTCCGAGGAGAGGGTACCTGCACCATTGAAACTTGCAGTAATTTTCCCCCTACACAAGAAAGGTCCTCGGGAGGATCCTTCTAATTATAAACCAATCTTCCTACTCAATTCAGTAGGAAACCTTTATGGTAAGCTTTTGCCGCACACTCCTAGATAATTGGCTAAGCGACAGTGGGATCATCCATGCATCACAAGCAGGAATTCAGAAGGGCCAAAGAAGAATTTACCAAGCAATGCGGCTATTCAACATCGGACTGAAATGTATCAGCATCGAAAAGTCAACATTTCATAGATTTAAAAATGGCTTTTGACACTGTAAACAGCTATCTACTTCGGCAAACACTTAGTTGAGGCTGCTGCCAATATCGGGTGGGGGTGGAGGCAGGGCAGCAGCAGCGGCAGGATGGACGGGGAGTGTGAATAAATTTTTTTGTTTGACTTACCTGCTCCTGTGCCCGCCTCAGACTGCGGTGCTCCTTTTCGCCCGGTGCTCTCGAAAGTCCCTGGGACAGACTTCCCAACCAATCCAACACTGCTAATACAGACACTGCTCCCAGGATTGGCCTGAGCGGGCTGCTTAGACGCTCCACTCAGACACAGAGAGTCTGGTACGTTTAGAGAAACCTAACTGCCCAAGTTTGGCCAGCCTGAGATGGCTGGCCAAACAGACAAGCACACTTAGAAGTGTGCTACTGCTCATCCCTGTGACCCAGCCCCACCCCCACCCCCCACACACACTGGCTTGGCCGGCAACTGAAAAAACCCCAGATGATAACATCATTTTATTTTTCAGCTGTTGGCTGAGCAAGTGGGGCGACTCTCCTCCGCCACTGCAGAGGAGCCACCGCTGCATACACTACCAGCCATGGTCTGCCCAGCAAAACTAGTGTCAGCTATTGAGTAATTATATAGCAATAATACTTCATCGGTCAGGCATAGCCCAAGAGGTAAAATTACAGAAAGCTTTACCATCAACATTGGGGTCAGATAAGGATGTGTCATGGTGACAGCCGTGTTTAACCTCTTCATCAACATCGTCGACTAAATCTTGAAATGCCGGTTTGTTGGCATTAGTACATTTTACATTTTACTTTTTTGTGATGGTACGGTGCATCTATCATGTATAGAATTAGCTATCCACAAGCTCTTGAATGCATTCGAAAACCATTGCAATAAATAAAAACTGCGGATCACTGCTGCAAAAACAAAATACATGATCCTAAAGGGCAGCTATTTGCTGAGGAGTTCCTTTAAAATCGATGGAACTCCTCTAGACCGTGTTGACCGCTGTGATTACCTAGGAGTAAGCTTTGACTACAAGTTGACCTGCTACTTAAAGAAGAAGCAACACTGAGTGAATATGCTGGCGGGGTACTCCGCTTAGCTAAAAGTCAGGGGAACATACTGATTGGCCCTGCCCTTGAAGCCTTCAGCATGCAAGCCCTTGCTGCAGGCCTATATGGTGCAGAGTTATGGGGGTATAAAAAGAAAAGAAAGAGTTCGCTAAGATAGAGAACCGCTTTTACGTCACTTACTTCTGCTTGGTCCTAGGACCCCAGGGATGCATGGCACCCTCATCTACAGGCCCACCCAGCCCCTGCCCGCCCTTTACCAACTCCATTGTAGACCTCATCGCACCAAGGCTCTCGTATCTACTGATTACATCCTACTCGGAAACCGCAACTTCCACCTGGAAACTCCGCCTCTCGAATGGAGAACCATGCCAACATCGGACTCAAGCAGCTAGTCACTGAACCGACCCACACAGACGGATACACGCTTGACCCCTTTTTCTCCATCACCGGGAACAATTACCTATAGTAACACCACCAAACTCCTCTGGACCGACCACCACTGCGTGCATCTCGCCTTTGCCATGCCCACCATACACCACTGCCCTCACACCCACCCATTGCAGCTGGAACAAGGCCACTGAAGAACTTCTCTTTGACTCCCTTAGCACTACCACTCCGCCAACACCAACAGATGCCAACACCGCAGCACCAACCTTCACCGAGAGATCTCAAACTGCGCCGACACCCTGTCACCCCTCAAGAAGACACCCGGCAAGCAACACTCCAAGAAAGCCAGCTGGGTCACTCCCACCCTCCACGAGTCCAGGCGCACCTGCAGACGACTCGAGAAGAGATGGAGGAACAAAAAAAAACCCAGAAACCCACGCAACCTTTGAATCCAACGTCCACGCACACCACCTCTTCAAAACCAGAAAGAAAACAGCCTTCCAAGACAGATTCAATGTCAATGAATGACCGCAAACAACTCTTCGGCATCGTCAAGGAGTTCGCTAGGCCCAACAGCAAGATCCACTCTTTAGCGGCCAAACACAGCGAGTCAAACTACCCCTGTTCCTCTCAGAACCTACAGAGATCAACTGTGGAGTGCCCCAGGGCTACTCCCTGAGCCCCACACTCTTCAACATCTACATGGCCCCCCTTGCAGCCATTGTCAGAAGCCACAGACTCAACATCATCTCCTACGCCAACGACACCCAGCTGATCCTCTCGCTGAACAATGAACCCACAACCACCAGAAACAACTTTCACAGAAGAAACAAGCCCGTTGCTACCTGGATGAAAGAAAGTGGCCTCAAGCTCAACTTGGACAAGACCAAAGTACTCATCCTGGGACCCACCCCCTTAGCCTGGGATGACTCCTGGTGGCCTGCCGCACTAGGAACCCCTCCCTCCCCTACGGACCACGCACGGAACCTTGGCATCATACAGGACTCCTCGCTCACAAGGAACTGCCACATCAACTCAGTAGCCTGTGGAGAAGTGTGGCTCAATGGTTAGAGGCGGTAGACCCGGAAGCTGAGATCGGCCCGGGACCAGGGTTCGATTCCCAATGCGGCAGGGTCTTGGGTCAAAATGTCCGCGGGCCTGATAATTCTCACCTCGGCGCCTACTCTAACCTTGGGTTCCACTCTTCAACTCTGGGCAATAGCTTGCTTAATCTTCACAACGGCTCCTTCAACGCCGGGGATGCCTGGTCTCACCTTGGGGGTGCCCAGAAGGGACCATCTCACAGAGAAAGCCAGGACGGGTTCCCCAGCGGTATACAGCGCCGGGACGCCCGCGGTGTGGGCATCTGTGCGCTTTACAAGTATGCAACATTTACATTTAAATTTAGCCTCATCCTGCTTCCACACACTCTGCCTGCTTTGAAAGACATTCAAATGGATTCGCACAGAAATCCAGAAAGATTGTCACCTACGCACTCATCACCAGCAGACTTGATTACGGCAATGCACTCTACGCCTGCATCACCCAGAAACAGCTGAGGAAACTACAGAACATCCAAAACATTGTAGCCAAACTGGTCCTCAACATCCCCCGCCGCAGCCACATAACACAACACCTCTAACAACTCTTCTGGGTCCCAATCAAAAAGAGAATCACTTTCAAGCTCCTCACACATTCCTGCAAAGCTCTCCATGACGCAGGAACGGATGCTGGCAAAATGGCCGCGAGGAAGAAGCACTGACACCGAGCTCTCGAGAGCAGGATCACAAACCCAGTGAAAATCCCGGCTCCCCCTCCCCCACCGCACACCCCAGAAAGGGAGAACTCACAGAAACGGTTCAAACGAAGGTGAGCCGAAATCAAGCTGCTGCCGCCGAGGAAACGTCGATCCTCCGGTACCTCTAGGGCGGCAATGCCCCCTCGGAGATGACCGTAGTGTAAAGATCACCTAGCGACTCCTGGACAGCCTCAAGTTAGATCTGCAACAGTCCAGTAGCTGACGGACGGCCTAAACCGGCGAGGTTTTCAAATAGACCCCGGAATTGAGAAGAATCCACCTCGAGTCCAGCACAGAGCTCCACCCGCTAAGGGAGACTGCCTGACTCCATGATGGCCACGCTCGGCAATCCTATGGATCTCCCCCGCACGATCACAAGATCCTGATGATAAATGGATCTCTCACCGCCACCCATCGCAGCGAGGCTCTGCTCCCTCTTCCGCGATCATGGCTCGACGTGCAGCTGCTATTGGATTACAAAGGAGCTTAACTGGAGTCTGCCTGACCCCAAGATGGACGCACCCGTAGCTTCCATCACAATGATTCCCAGGCCTGGCTGATCTTCGGCCCTCCTTACAAGACCTGTAAAAGTGGTTAAGCTGACATGGCCCGATTGCCAGGCTCCCCTTCACGCGTGAGATTGCCTGCCCTACCCTGACCACCACTAGCGCACCCAGGGACGGGGGGGGGGGAGGGAGCAACACTAGCTCGCCTCTGCAAACCACAAGATGGCCGCCCCTGATGCATTCTCGGATCCCGATCGGAGATCTGCAATTTTTAGGCAAATTTCATGCTGCTGAATACCGCTGCTGCCCCAACATTAACCATCAATTAGGCCAACCAATCCTGATACCTTCCATCATATTCAGTGTGGAGTCTCCATGCCATCTGCGCTCAGTTCAGCTGAGTGGGAAATCTGCTCAGTGTACCCAAGAGGTCAACCAGCATAGTCTAAATTCTCTGAATCCTGCTTTGTTCTGTGTTTAGCAATGCAAAAACAACTTTTCAAGGCATGATCTGGTCTTCTGTCATTCCTACATTCACCTTCGTGAGAAGGGATGTTTACTCAACCTGGTTACACTGTTCCCAGTCTAAATGTTAAGGCTAGAATAACCACAGGGAAGGAGCCCTGACACTGAGCTCCCGGAAGCAGGATCACAAACCCTGCAAAAATCCTGGCTCCCTACCCCCCCACCGCACACCCCAAGAAAGGCAGGACTCACAGGAACGGTCCAAACAAAGGTGAGCTGGAATCAAGCCGCTTCCGCCAAGGAAACGTTGATCCACGCTCCGAGCATCCCGACTCCAGGACCAGACCACACAAGAACTTCGCTACAAAAAGGTCCAGGCTGGTGCTCGTCTGACCAAGCGCTGCTTGGTTCAGAAAGTCTGCAGCACGATCGTAAGGTAAGGGAGTGCTCAGTAGGTCAGAAAGCCCCTACCTCCTAGATCCAATGAGAGTGACCTAACAAGACTTCCTCCTAACGATGTTCCCCAGCGCCTCATCAGCTATTGAAACACTGCTTGCAATAGACCTAACCTGACCCTCAATCAAGCTCTGACCTTTGAAGAGCCGTCCTCACCCCACCACAACCAGTTTGGAAGCAGACTAATACACAAAGTGATATAGCCAAACCTGTCCACTAGTACTGACCCCCCCAAAAGTGGCCCTCAATCTCTTGGCTACTAGCCCATAATCTGATCAAGGCCCCTCGCACCTCTCTTCTACTCAGGAAACAGGGAGAAATGGCACCTGACACGCCTTCTTTCCAAAGTCCCCCCGTGCCGACCTACTTGAACCCCCATGGCCCGAACTCCTTCGCAATCAATTCCCCCCCCCCAACCTCACTCAAAGCGAAAAGAAACCTTAAACACAGACTGATCAGACAACACCCCGAAACACTTTTCGCAGACATCTACCACTGCTCTTTCAAAGGGCAAATACAAATGGATTTAAACTTCCTCACAAAAAAAACAGACAATTGGACCGCCACGCTCAGAACACAGCTACCCATCGCCAAAACGACGACCACCCCGCACAGCTGCAAACTGACGACCACACTCTCTAATTACTCAATGCAAAGTGGCAACACTTTTGTGACCAACTAGGCGAAAGGCACAGTCCTCATCCAATCCAACAACGAGAATCTAGAGGCCTTCGACTCTCTCTTCCCCTCGCTGAAAATTGCCCCCTTGCACATGTCCCTACCCTCCTCACCCTACTCCGTACGTCTAGCCAGCCGTCCATATCAGGAGAAACGATCAACCACTTCCTCGCCATTTACCAGAGTAACCACTCTTCCTACACAATTCACCCACGCACCCGCGCTCCCACGAACCAAGAGCTACAACCTCCCGCCGAGTCCCACTCTCCTCCTCCCGATCTCCCCAACCTGCAAGCTAGGAACGACCCTCATCCGCAATCACAGACCCCCCCAGTCACCCCACTCATGCTGTAAACAATAGGATGGCAAAAGCGCAGCTTAACCAACGGCTCCCCCTACCTACTGTCCACACTACGGTCAGCTCCTCCACCAACAGGCCCCTCAACACGGGCATGCCCACCCTCTCCCGAGACACCCCTTCCCAAGCCGTCCTTACCCTCCCCTCAGTAAACATGGAGCAGCGGCTAGCCCTTCTAGAAAGCCAGCTTGAACTAATAACCCTGGGCCTGAGCGAAATCTTAACCAACCTCGACTTGACACGAAAGACTAGGCTTCCTCCACAACGGTCTCAAACTCTGACTAGCTCCTCCCATCTAAGACTGGACAACTCGCCACGCCTGAGTGAGCTCCCACCCACCCCTGTGACCCTGAACCAAAGACCCAGAGAAGCTGATACAGAGTATCGAACTCAGAGACCCAGTGAGCCCCCATCCACCCCTGCGACCTTGACACAAAGACCCAGAAAAACCGATACAGAGTATCGAACTCAGAGACCCAGTGAGCCCCCATCCACCCCTGCAACCTTGACACAAAGATCCAGAAAAACTGATACAGAGTGTTGAAATCAGAGACCCAGAAGAACCAAAGCAGTCATGTCCTCTAAGGAGGCGATAGAGCTATATCTAACCTACCACTCTCTCCTCACAGCCTCCCCTATAACCAAGATACAAGTGATCACCGGTTTCAGAAGGGACCACTGCACCTTGAATTCACCAAGACCCCCGGCCCTCCTCACTCCCATTCCCAGAGCCTCCCCCGTGAAGAAACACACAAAAGAGGAGTCCACTACCAACTGCATGCTCATAAACTGTAGAGCAGCCTCTAAACATGCAATAGAACTAGCGGATACCGTCCTCTCCCATGACATAGACATTGTGTTTATAACCGAGACTTGGCTAAACGAGTTCCCACACCAAACCTAGGCATGTTGGTGCCCCCAGGCTTCACTATCATCAACAAGGACAGAAAAGACCAAAGAGGCTGAGGCATAGCAATCATGCATAAGAGCACCATTGCCATTATAGAAATAGACACCTTCAATTACAGCACCATTGAATGTCTCACCGCCAACATCAAGACAAACGACAACAGAGCAATTCTCTGACATCTCCTATACCATCATCCAGGCAACACTTCCGCATTCAGGAAACACCTGTCAGATCTGATTGCCCACTGCTCACTCGGTGACTCAAATAACCTAATTATCGGTGACAACCTACGTTGGAATGAGGCAAACGATCCACTAATTCTGACCCTAACAATCTTCTTCAGGACGGCAATCTGACCCAATTCTGCTCTGAGGAACGCACAATAAAGGAGCAACCTTAGATGTTATTATCGCTCAAAATGACACCGTGACGTCCTCCCCGTGGACTGGTCCGACCACCACAACATCCTATCCCATATCAACCAAAAGGCTCTTCTCTCCCCCCCCCGCAAACCCTCCCCCCCAAATGGTCCAGAAATCTAACACAGATTCATTTAACAGACCTACGCTTGCTCCTCCCCAGCTGCTCTGATCACAAATCCGCATCGGAACTCACCTCGCAATACACCTAAAATATGACATCCATTCTCAATCAAATAGCCCTCCTGCAATTAAAAAAAAAAAGCAGGAGCACTCCATCAAGATCATGTTTTAACTCTGACATCAACTCTGAAAGGAGGCAACTAAGGGCCACAGAGAGACTATGGAGAAGCAACCCTTCCGACATTCGCTGTGAGCAACTCAAAGCAGCTCACTGGAAGTATAAAAAACATATATGGAACGGAAAAAAAATCATTTTTCTGCACTGCACTGAACAACACAAAAACAGGCCCAGGGAGGTCTTTAACATCATTAGACAACAAACCTCCGAACCTTCTACCACCTCAGTGCAAGCCTCCAAAGAGCTCTGTGACAATTTCACAAACTTCTTTAAGGAAAAGATCAACAAGATCGAGTTCTCACTGGACATCAGCATCAATCCCCTCAGCAAGATCTTCCCGCCTGGGACCAAGGACACCACATACAAGCCCCCTTCAAAATCCTAGAAATCTTTCATCCCTATACAGGAAGATGAGATAGTCAACCTGATCTCCACACCTAAGCCCACCTCAATCTCTCTAGATCCTCTTTCGCCACAACTGACCAAAAAGCTTAAACTCTGCCTTGCCCCGCTCTAGTACAAGATCATTAACAGTTCCCTGAGATCCGGAGTCGTCCCTGACTGCCTCAAAATCGGGCAAGTCACGCCACTGCTAAAAAAAACAGGCCTAGACAAAAAAGATCTGAATAATTACAGACCAGTCTTGAACTTACCTCTTCTATTCAAAACCCTAGAAAGATGCGTGCTCCTGCAACTAACTCAACACCTGGATAGCATTAACCTCCTTGATGCCCACCAATCGGGCTTTAGAAAGGGCTGCAGCACGGAAACATCAATCCTCAACATCCTTGACGACATACACAAATCACTGGATCCAGAGAAATGCTGCCTTCTCATTGTAATGTAATGTAATGTAATGTAATGTAATGTAATGTAAGGCGAACTTTTTGAGCGCACGGCTACCCCAAAGGGTGTCCCGGCGCTTTAGCAAAGAGGCCCCTAGAAACAAGAAAAAACCAAAGGCAGGCACACTCCAGATATCGCGGGTTTCTTAGTGAAGAGCAAAGTCTTCAACTCCTTCCTGAAAGCCAGGAGGTTGGTCGCTTTCCGAAGGGAAAGTGGGAGCTCATTCCACAGGCAGGCTGTGACGTGTTGGAAGGAGCGACCTCCCATCCGGACACGTTTGACCACGGGCACCTCCATTTTGGCCAGTTCCGACGATCGTAAAGACCTCCGTGGCACATAGAAAGCAGTGCGCTTCCTCAGATAACAGGGACCAATCGCATGGAGAGCCTTAAACGCCAACGTGAGGAGTTTAAATTTAATTCTCCCAGCGATTGGCAGCCAGTGCAGCCTAGCTAAGAGCGCTGAGGCACTGGCTCTCCTGGGCAGGCCATAGATGGCTCTGGCCGCCGAGTTCTGTACAATCCCTAGATCTATCAGCAGCTTTCGACACGCTGAGCACAACCTCCTCATTAAGGCGTTTCAAGAAAGGGCAGGTCTAGATGGGGTGGTTACAATGGTTCTCCTCCTTCCTTCACAACCGCACCCAAGGAATAAAAATCAAAAACGTTTTGTCTCACCTACACCATGTTAGCAGGGGAGTCCCCCAAGGGTCAGTGCTCTCCCCACAACTTTTCAACATTTACATGAAACCACTCACAACCCTACTCAGAAAAGCCAACACCCCTTTCCACCTTTATGCCGACGACACACAGATCTATCTGGAAACCACCTCCATTGATGACATTCAGAAACTCAACAACACGCTCAGAGAAGTCAAAAACTGGCTGTCAAGGAACCACCTAAAACTTAATCAAGGCAAGACTGAAATACTACTCATCTCAAACAAAGAAGAGAATCCATAAATTACAGAATGGCTTTTTGCGATCGATACACTCGGCGGAAACATCACCCTAGCAGATTGTGTAAAATCATTAGGCATCACTTTAGACCCGAAACTCAATATGACCAATCACATTAAGAACTCTGCCAAGAGCGCCTTCCTAAACCTGAAACTACTGAACAAAAGAAAGCCTTTCATCCCAGCCAAGAACCTTAAACAAGCTACCCAATCACTAGTGTTATCTAGATTAGGCTATGGGATTGCAGCCCTCTCAGGCACATCAAAGGCGCACCTGGCCCCCCTTAAAACAACTCTAAACTCAGCAGCTAGAATGGTCACAGGAGTGATGAAATTTGACCATATCTCACCCGCACTCAGAGAACTAAAATGGCTCCCAGTTGAACTGCGTGCCAGTTTCAGAGCAGCCTGCCTCACCCACAAAGCCCTTCACACAGGCAAAGCTGAATATCTGGCCTCCAAACTCCCAAAGTCAAAATAGCTGTTCAAACCAAGACCCTCCGGAGCTCAAACACTCATCCCGCTGAAAGCACGCACATCTGAAAACCGTAGCCCGGTCCTTCGCAGGAAACGCGCCCAAAATCTGGAACGCTATCCCCCCCACATCAGAACTATCCCCTCCTTTGCAAAATTCAAAGGACAGCTCAAAAAAAGTTTCCTAGATCGGTCCCTAGTGAAGGGACATGAGACGCTGAAGAGCCGATGACATTACCCACTAGATGGGTGTGTGACCATAGACTATGACACCCGGCAAAGGCACTACTAGTCCTCATTGACCCTGGTTACTTAACCCGCTGAAACCCACCATTCATGCCTGATACTGTCTCGCTATTTTGGACGCTTGTATTGATACCATCACTGTATTTACTGTTTGTGTATGTTTGGTCTCTGCAATTTGACTGTTGTAAAGCGCTCCGATACCCCCGGGTCTGGCCAGCGCTATATAAAACATAATAATTATAATATTTGAACCACTGCCTCGCATTACACACACCAGCCAGACAAATTTGCTCCACCCAACTCGCCCTGGCCTTTGTCCCATGGATCCACAAGACCAGAACCGGAGAAAGATCCTCCTCCTATCTCTCCACCAAGACCTGGAACACCCTCCACCTCTGGCAATCCACGTTGTTGACCCAATTCAGAAAGGACCTCAACCTGACTCTTCGACTGAACCTTCACATCCAGACAGCTTATCAGCCCCCCCATTCAGCACCTTGAGGCCCTCACAGGTGAGTAGCTGGCTATACAAACTCCTGATTGATTAATTGAGGCCTGAGCTGGGTGTCAAATTCGCTAAGCAATAAGCGGCACTGTCCCATCCAATATTGGGTAAGAATCAGGACAAAACCTGAGTTGAAAGCTTATCTAGTCATTATGCGAGAGATTTGGGTGCAAGCCAAACAAGTCCAATTTTTCTGGTTTAGTCATGTGGCTAACAACCTGCAAACCTAAGGATGTAGTGATTGCTGGCTTGAACCAGAAAAAATGACGAAGGACACCAGTCCGGCTGTAAAGGAAAGGTTCTAGCAATTTATGTCCATTCGTCTGCCACGGAAGAAGATAGACTAGCTTTGGGCAGTCAATCACACTCTTTGGGGGGGGGGGGGGGGGGGTATATGTAATGCACTTTATGTTTTGCACTTATGTGTGGAAAGCCAGTAGAGAAAACCTCTACACCCTTTTTTATTACTCATGCTGTGAGAAATTGTAAAGATGCTTTGATATTGTGTGTTGAGTACTGATTGTGATCAAATTATTTATCAAGTCTCTTCATATATATATATATATGTATATATATATATATATGGACAACAATTTCTGTGAAGAAATAAGAGGCCAGAGGGGACTTCAAGGGAACAGCAGGTTTTAATGGGTTGCTGGCAGTGGCGGTAAATGCATTTCGGCATCAAGGCCTTCCTCAGTACCCATCACTGGTTCTTTCCAAATGTTGCTCCAACATATATAGCTTAAAGAGTAATTAGACAGCTGGACTAACCATGCTTTTGAGGAGTCGTAAAGCAGTTTTTACTTGATTATTTTGATTGATTATTCTACTTACTTTCCTTTTACCTCCTGTAGTTGGTTCTAACCAGATGTTGCTCTGGCCAGCTGTGATTAACTACGTTTCCTAAGTATTAACAATCTGGAGTCGGATAATGGCTATACACATGCACTTTCTTTACAGTCTCAGGGCCACTTTCAGATGCACTTTATTAGTGAGCCGAATTGTTTTAATTGGTTTTACAATCATCTATGTGGCCGAGCAATGGAATCCTTCTGGTCAGTTGTATTCATGTGTCCTTACAGGAATTAACGCTCTATATTGGCCAATGGCCAGGCACCAGTAATCTTATGGTAGTAGGGCCATCTGGAGAAGCCCTTTAACAATGACTTGGACTGATCTGGTCATCTTTTAATTATCTTCACGGCTCTATAATTCCCCATTGAACACATTTTCATAAGTATCCGCTTTTTGGAACCAGTTGTTTGCTATGCATTAGAGTGTTTTACCATAAATGTTGTGTTTTAGTTATTGAAGTAGGATATTGAATCTTAAAAGTTTGTTTATCTTGCTATGTATATTTTATGGCCTGTCTATGGTAGTGACTGAGAGCATTTAATTGGGGTTACCTCTCATTCCTGCTGTGCTCCATGCTTTTGTTGCTCTGACATTGACTTCTAAAACACATCCTTCAATGCCCAGGTTGTCAAAGAATGAAACCCGTTGTCTACATTCCTTCCATCTTAGACTGGTAAATCGTCTGTGTCAACCCCTGTACGCGCCCAACACAAACGATTGTAGAGTCGCTGCTCACCACAAGTGCGTACAGCCCATGTTTGTGAACTCATTGTGCTTACTCAGGCTTGGATCCTGGCTCCAAAGAAAGTCTTACTATCTTTGAGGATTTGAGATAGGCCTTTGGCGTTAATCATGAATTTGAACAAATGAACAGAGCACCGCGGAGCAGCTAGCAACTCCAGTGCCTTGAGACCCTAACAGGTGATTTGCAACGCTTTATAAATACTGATTGAGCTCCTTTAGATCCACAGGTACTCCAGTAAAGAATATGTGCTCTATCAAAGGCTTGCTCGATGCTCTCCAACGACAGTAGTAAACGTGCTGCTCGCCAGTCCTCTTAGGACAAAGTCTGGAGAAAACCCTGCTGATCTCCTGCATCTGATCCAGCCTTGTTTTTGTCTCAGATGCCTAATCCCTTATTATTCCCACTTCACATGACGATGACATTGTAGGCGAGAAAACACTTTGATAAGGATGGGTGTGCGTCTGGACGGTTCATGACGTCACAGGAATAGTAACCTGGTTGCTCCCAGAGTACTGTTACTTAGCTCATCTGCATTATGGTAATGCACGTCAACGGGTACGTTTTTATCTGTGCCACCAGCACCCACTCATTTGCACCCCATTTTTCTTTCATGGCCCAGAAGTATTGACATTCCTGTGTTACTTGTCCTTTTACAATACTGGTAAATGCGTCATAACTACCAGGGCTGCCCATTAGGGGCCATTGGTCATTACCATCCACACATTACATTCCAAGCGCATTACAGACTTAGAACGAGCCAAGCCCACTGACGGAGGAGCTTCTAGGCTCACCACTGAGAGGCGGTGAAGATACAACCACTCATCCTGCCTATGGCAACTACCTGAGAACCGTTCGAGCGGGATGGAGTATAGACACCGCCCCCCTCGTTGCGTCTGGTTGGATACTCACACAGGAAGCCTCTTCGGTTGGGTCCTCTCATGTCTGTATCCAGGGGACAGGTGGTGGCCCAGAAGACAGCAGGTGAACGATAGCCACCGCCCTGACCAGAGGCAGACCAACCATCAGACACATTTTGGACCAGTAGAAGCAGGAACTAACCCTTTTCCCATGCTAGGTGTGTTCCCATGTGTTCAATGACCCAACGAAGGGGAGTGCGATGGCTTACATCTGCACTGGCATTTCATTCCCTAATTTAAAGGTTACAAAGCCCTTGTCACCCTTGTTGACCTAAACTGCCCCTGCCTGATTGAGAAACATTACCCCCTGTCATTTATTTAGCTCCCGCAGTCTAGAGACTGGTTAGGAAATGTCAGCATATACATGGGACCCACTCAATGTAATACGACTATATTTCCAACAAAGATACCTTTTCTAGTTTTCACCCATTTTGACATACCTACAACTGTTTATCCCTCCAGAGTAAAGCTAACCTAAAGTGCAATTCTGAGCAAACTGGGACGTCCAAACTGTTGCAACAGAGCATTTATGTGGCTACTCAAGAACCGGTCAGGATCATCCTTTCCTCTTTATGTAGCGCCTGCAATTAAGCACTCAGCAACACTTCCTTCCACTTGGCACTGTAAAAGAAAAGAGACATTTCTAATACTACGTGAGTCTCTACAATCATGTTTCCAGACTGTGCCTTGCCCAGCAAAGGTAGACGCTGCGGGCATATTTACAAAGAAGTGACGGAGTTCGGCGTTAGACTTCTTGGCTTAATGCAGTGCTCCGCCGTGTCTGAAACGCAGGACTGTACCGTATTTACAACAATATGGCATATCCCTGCATATATCCTAGAGCTGGCACTAAATGTAGCTGCCTAGCTTCAACCGAGGCATCCTTGCACAATGCAGCACACATAAAAACAGCAAAAACGAGGAGAAATAAAGCATTTCTTCTTGTTGTGCCCTGTTAAGACCAGGTTTTCCCTGGTTTTAATTTTGGCACTGCCCCATATTATGCCACTCTTGTAAATATGGGTCAGCATCAAAATCAATGGGTGTTGCGGCGGAAGGTACATCACAACACCCATTGGTCACCCCTTTCACGCTAAGTATAGCGTAAAAGGGTGCCTTATTTACAACGCTGCATTAAGCCACATTAAGTGGCTTAACGTTCCCTTGTAAATAAGGCGAAGCTCGTATCGCTACCACAACGTCTAAAAAAGTGTTTTTCTGGTGGCGATAGTAGCTTGTTAATATGCCCCTGTGTACTATGTGCTTGATACTTTCTGAGGGCTGTCTGTTCTGTCTCCCATCAGCTCCCTCTGCACCCGTTTGTGGCACAGTGAAATCTCAGACATCAGAATGATTCTAGAAATGTCTGCATTAGGGTATAAATATGTGCCCGGCTCACTTCGGAGAGCTTCTATTCAGGGCGCTTCACTTCACTGCAGATACTGGTGGACCCCTTTGCTTTTTTAGTCTGTAATTCATTAGTAACAAATAAAATTTCAGACTCAACTGAAACCTAAACCAGTGTTTTCTTCCACATTCCGGTAGTCCTAGGAAATGGTGGCTGTTCCTTTAATAGGAGGGCAGTCTATTACTCCATATATTTTTTACAGGTATCGGCTCATTTACTAATATTTCATGCAATTCTGCGCAGCAAAGGAACGTGATGTGCTGCATTGTGCTAATGGCAAACAAAACAGGTGATGGACCGAATGTGGATCAATGTCACACATTCACCCCAGTCCAAAGATCTGGGCCCAAATCCATTGTTTTTTTGCACTCCACACCACCCTGGGTTAGACAATGGCGATATGCAAATCAGCTCTGACCCTGTGCCCCATGGGAACAGTCCAGTCCGAACTACAAAAGCCATGTCCTTCCCAGAACGGAATCAAGCATCCGAGGACCGGACCGGTTTCGAGGTAACACCTCTCATCAGCCCGGCTAGCTTGACTCCAGTGGTGTGGAGTGCCTGGGACCCACGTCTGGGCATCCCCAGCGCACTTAGGGCTGAATATGCAAAAACAACAGGTGATGGACCGAATGTGGATCAATGTCACACACTCACCCCAGTCCAAAGATCTGGGCACAAATCCATCGTTTCTTTGCACTCCACACCACCCTGGGTTAGACAATGGCGATATGCAAATCAGCTCTGACCCTGTGCCCCATGGGAACAGTCCAGTCCGAACTACAAAAGCCATTTCCTTCCCAGAACGGAATCAAGCATCCGAGGACCGGACCGGTTTCGAGGTAACACCTCTCATCAGCCCGGCTAGCTTGACTCCAGTGGATTGTGCTAATGGGAGACAGCAGAAATGCTCCATATTTACAAAGTTATGGCATTCTGCTCTCTCTTTGCACTGGCACACTGTGTGCTGGCGAGCGCCAACACTGGCACCCTTGCACCAGAGAACAAGGGTGCCTGCGTAGGATTGCTTTTGTGCAGAAAGAGACATCCTAATGCACAGAAGCAATCCTTGGAGGCATATATCTCTTTCTATGTGTGCTGCAGAGTGTGTGCTGGAGAATTGGAGGTAAACTGCTCACCCAATAAGCTCTCCCTTGGGGGGCTGTGCGACTGCTGATGACTGCATTGTTAAGGAAAGCAATAGCACGTGTTGCTCTGCTCTGTCTGAGAAACAAACCCTTAGATCTAGTTGGAATGTCCTGTCCAGGCATCACCGTTATGCAAAGATTCTAAACAAAAATCAATTCAGGAACTTCTCTCCTTTCCTACAGTACCTCTCTTATTGTGAATGCTGCTTGGAATAGACTGCGGTGCCCCTGAGCACAGCAAGAGCGGACATTTTCTGGAGCCGACTCACTTCTGCTGCGGTTGCTCGAATATGAATTTACCTTCGAAAAAATGAAAGTCGAGGAGTTTGGCAAAACAGGAACCTTTGTTAAAGTTTGCGCTTTGTTTTCCTGTGATACCCCTCCCCCCCCCCCCCCCCCCGCCACCCCGTCGGACTGTTTGTGTGGAGGGAGGTCACAGGGCAATTCTTTTGTCATTTTCAACCCACTTCCGGGTTGTGCCACACGCTGCCGCCATTTTGGGGAAAGGGACGCTCTAGTTGTTGCGTTCCCCTCCCTAGGCGGGCGCTTTAAAGGGAGGCTGTGGTGCTCACGCGCGACAGATAAACATCTAAAGTGAGACTGGCAAGTTATTTTTTATTGTTGCCATCTGAAAACTATTTTCTACGAACTGTTTTATTTAAAATGTGTGAATGAATGTATATGTGAATATTCTGGGAAGCTGAACCTGAAAATATATGGATTGCAATCCTCGTGTTTTTAAAATTATTTAATACTCCTGCACATAGTTTGTACTCTTTGTTAAAGGTTGCGCTTTGTTTTCCTGTGGCCCCCCAGAGTAGACTGTTTGTGTGGAGGGAGGTCGGAGGGCAATTCTTTTGTCATTTTTAACCCACTTCCGGGTTGTGCCACACGCTGCCGCCATTTTGGGGAAAGGGACGCTCTAGTTGTTGCGTTCCCCTCCCAAGGCGGGCGCTTCAAAAGCAGCCTATGGCGCTTGCGTGCAGCGGACGCACGCAGCGGGCGCAGTTAAGCCCGTCTGCGCCAGGCCGGGACCCGGGGCCCCAACCCCTGCTTCTCTTAACCCCTTAGCAGCGGGGGTAATTCCCCCGCTGTGCTGGGGGGCACGCACAGAGCGCCCATGCTCATGACGAGCTGAGCTTGTCATGAGGCACAGTTCTCGTGTGCTCATGACGAGCTGAGCTCATCATAACCACACCCGTTCCCATGGAACGCTCAGCACAGCAGGGGAATTATCCCCGCGTGTGAGCGTTCCACGGCTCATGACGAGCTCAGCTCGTCATGAGCACCGGAGCACCATGCCTCATGACGAGCTGAGCTTGTCATGAGCATGGATGGAGTTAATATTGATATTTTAAGGTATTCCTCTTCTCAGTTGCAAAATCTCCGAATGATTTCTCGGACTAATTGTATTTGTTTAAACACGGGTGGGACCATGGTCCTTTGCCCTTCTTTGTCACTTCTGACACATATGAATCAGATCGTGTTATCATAGCTAATACTGCTCTGAGCCAGCACACTGAGCACAAGATGATTTCAAAGCAGCGCCCCATTAACAACTTTTCATTTTATAATATTAATTGTCGATTCCTCCCCAAACACCAGGCTGACGTATTCAACCTACTTGTAGATTCTCAACCTGACGTGATCTTCCTGACCGAGACATGGTTGGATGCTAGCTCCGGGCCGCCCTGATATGGCCAGAGCACTGCCATCTAATTATACCATAGTCCGGAAAGACCAAGAAGACAGAACTGGTGGTGGGATCGCTATAATATTTTTAAAATGTTTTAGTTGTAAGTTCGATGAGCTGCTTATCCCTGGCTGTGAGGCAGCAGTGTTTACATTACTCCTGACACCTCTTTTTTGCTTTTCTGGGAAATTGTTATATCGCCCACCGGGGCCATCTGGCTCGTGGGCTATAAATTTCCCAGATCTTATTATCCCTTTCCTTTTCAGCTCGGCCAATTTTACAATTTTAGGAGATCTTAATCTCCATCTGGAAGACCCTGCCTGCGCTGTTAGCAGCATTTTTATTTCTGACTTGGCTGCTATGAATATCTTACTTCAAAATTCTGGCCCTACTCATAAAGCTGGTCATTGGCTTGGCTCTATTTTTTCGGATATACCTTGCCTTCATTGCCCTGTTGCCACTCCCCTGCGCTGGTCTGATAATTTTTTAGTGATTTTTTTGCTTGCGGTCCCTTGTCTTTCACATAAATGGAGCGACAGTGCAAAAAAAAACAATTAGAAATCGGACAGATTTGGACATGGCTGAATTTAATCATTTACTTTCTGTTAATGCCCCCATTTTTAAAAATACATTTGCCCTAGATCTGCTGGCCTTTCAAGGCTGGATTCAATCAGCACTGGATACTGCCCTCCCGCTCAGTGATTTTCCGAAGAGTTAAAAAGGAAAAAAGACAAATGTAAAAATATGGAAAGACGATGGCGTAAGTCCTATGCGCCTGAAGCTAAAATCGCGTATATTTTAGTTAAAAGGGTGTATCACTCCCATTGTAGGTCCGCGTGTGCCAACTTTGTTTCCTCTACCATTACAGGGGCTAACACTTGTCTTAAAACCATTTTCAAAATGGTCAAAGAACTTGTGGGTGCTGCTACTGCTCAGGTCACTCCCAGTCTAAATACAATGCAATGCGAGGACCTCGCTCAGTTTTTTCTCAACAAAGTGGAAACAATATATTCCCACATTGGGAGGCAACATCCCTCCCTCAAGTTCTTTGCCCGCTTCGATCTCTGTTCAACCCAGCCCCCTGCCCGATTGCCAAGTTGCCCCCGTTTATGACCGTGGAAACATACGTAACTCCTGGTCACTTCTAGACATGACCATGCTCAAACTACTCCTTAATAAGACTCAATCTGGATCTCCGCGTGATATCCTTCCTATCACTGTATTACAACAGCTTGAACAGCCAGCACTCCAATGCACTCTGGAACTTCTTAATGGAGTCTTCCGTCCCTGCTGACTGGAAGCACGCAATGGTTGTTCCGCTATTGAAAAAAGCTAACACGGACCCGGTACTTTCCTCCAACTATCGACCCATTTCTTTGCTTCCTGCCGTCTCTAAGGTTCTAGAGAGGCATATTAACATCCAGCTATCCCAGTTCGTCGAAATTAACGAGCTTCTTCATCCCTACCAATCCGGCTTTCGGACCGGTTATTCGACTGAGACTACACTCTTAGGTGTTACGGAAATGCTTCGTAAGAATTTGGATGCAGGTGATTCGGAGGCCCTGGTGTTACTGGATTTGAGTGCAGCCTTTGATACGGTCTCCCATGCCGTAGTAATACAAGCCCTCCAATCCATAGGAGTAACAGGCTCTGCTCTAAATTGGTTGACTTCATTTCTTACGAACCGTACCTTTCAGGTTTTCTCATCCACTGCCAACTCAAAGATCTATTCCTCACCTTATGGGCCCCCCAGGGATCTATTCTTAGTCCCTTGTTATTTAACATTTATGTTAGACCCCTAGTAGCTATTGTAGAGGAATCTGGGTTGTCGATTTTTTCCTACGCCGACGGCACCCAGATTATTTTCTCTCTGTCAGCTGGGAAGACCGCAGAGCCTTCGGCCCTCAGGATAGGGCTTAATAAAGTGGCGTCTTGGATGCACGCCAATCTCTTAAAACTGAATGATGAGAAAACGGAGGTTCTGTTTCTTGGCAAGGATAGAGGCCTGTGGGGACCCTCAACATTGGCTGACAGAAATGGGTCCGCTTCCACAGCCCTCCTCGCAGGTTTGCAACCTTGGTTTTATCATTGACGAATCTTTATCTATGTGTCAACAGGTTACCAAGGTTGCGGCCACCTGCTTTACTATCTTGAGATGATTGAGGAAGATTGTATGGATGCTGCCTGTCCCAGAGAACATTAGTCTAGGCCCTTGTTACTTCTAGGCTGGACTACGGTAACATCCTTTACCTGGGAGTTAATAAAGATGTTATGCTCAAGTTGCAGCGCGTGCAAAACTCGGCCACTAGACTTTTGTGCCGGGCCTCCAGAACCTCCTCGGCTTCTAGTCTGTTGGATAAGCTACATTGGCTCTCAGTCAAAAAACGGACTAGGTTTAAGGCTCTAACCTATATGTTCCGTATTAGGCACGACAGAGCTGCTACTCCCTGCTACCTGAAACACTTAGCCTACTCCTATGTTCCTTACTTCCTTCTTGCACCCTCCGGCCTGCTACACAGGCTAGATTCCAGGTCCCTAGGGTTAGACTCTCCCGCATGGGCGGTCGGTCTTCCTCGTATTTGGGTCCTGTGCTGTGGAATGCTCTTCCTCTTTATCTTCACACTCAACCCAATCTTTTACTGTTTCGAAAGTCACTTAAAACCTGGCTCTTTGGCCAGTAGACCGCTTTTTACTCTGCTGCTCCATTGATAGCGCCGGGAAACCCTTTTTGTGTAGCTGTTTGCGCTTATATAAATTTAAAAAATAAAATAAAAATAAAAGAAAGAAACAATTGGTCTAATATGAATTTACCTTGAAAGGCGAGGGATTTGGTAAAACAGGAACAATTTGTTTAATTAAACGCAGTGGCCGAGAGCGCAGGCTACAGAGTTGGGTTATGAAGACTGTCTCAAAGCACATCGGTTTCAGCCGTCATTTAATACATTAAGCTTCATAAAGTGATTTTTACATTCCTTTGGGCACAGAAATTTGGGCCTAGTCATGGGCCATAATTCTGGTCGTTTGACAAGAAGCGCGGGTGGACCTTGACATGAACAAAATGCTCGGCCAGTGGGTACATGTCCAAATGTCCAGCATGGGGAGTATGCGATCACTGTATATAATTTGTTTGCTATGTTTTGATTAGCTGTATCTTCCTAACTTAGTGTGGCATCTGACTTTATGGTGTTTTTGGGAACGCGCGCCCCTGGGACCAAACATGTTTTATTGGGGCCAATCTCCTGAGAACATTGTGGTGTCGCTGCGTATCAATGGTCTCTATCTGGGTTTTCCTGTTCTCATATTTGTCTAAGGGTTACTTATCCCCCCAACCTGTGATCTGTCAGTCAGTTGCTTCAGGCCTAGGTCGTAGGGCCTGTCTGATCACATGTTTCTGACTCAGGGTTGAGGGGGAGGTCATATTGTGTGTATATTCAACAAAGGAGGTTGGAGTTTGTTATTATACGTACAGATATCATGGTGTACAACAAATCGTATTTTCAATATTAACAGTCCCCCCTCTAGTTGGATTTTCAACTACATAATTTACCCCATATTTCATGACTGTCCCATTATTGGACTTTCTGTCTGTATCTGTTGTGTCTATTACTAATTCCCTATTTCCTTGCATTCTACCTAACTTGAGGACTGCGTTTTTACAGCAGAAAACCCCCACTTGTAGGAAACCACACAAAACAGCACAACAATGAGAATCAGGAGCAGTCGAAAGGCACATTCGGGTCATCCATCAGGAGAACCAGGAAAACAAATTGAAAAACCAGTCCTGCGCATAGTCACCTCCCTCCTTTCTCATGTCAACTTGTAGACAATGCAGTGCTTGGATGGAAATAGCTAGTGCCTCGTTATCCATGTCGTTTCCAGGGTCAAAGGTACAGCAGGACGCACCGATCTTGGCACACACCTGACTCTCCATCGCCGTCATCAAGTCCAACACATACCGATGTTGCATCCCCATAAGACGGATGGCTCCTAGTTATTCCTTGATAGTGTTTAGGCTGAGCTCATTATCGTTCAATCAATCCATCAATCATTTGTAGAGCGCACTAATCACCAGTGAGGGTCTCAAGGCGCTGAGCAGGGGGGTGCAGCTACTGCTCGAACAACCAAGTCTAGAGAGTGTCCTGGAGGTCAGCAGGTCCTGGATTTATCGCAGCTGTGTGGGGAGGGTGTTCCATGTCTTAGCGCCGAGGTAGGAGAAGGATCTGCTGCCAGTGGAGGTCCTGTGGATGCGTGGGACGGTGGCGAAGGCAAGGTCGGTGGAGCGAAGCTGGCGGTTTGGGGTGTAGAAGGTGAGACGTTTGTTGAGGTATGCTGGTCCGGCGTTGTGTAGCACTTTGTGGGCTTTGGTGAGGAGCTTGAAGGTGATCCTCTTGTTGACTGGGAGCCAGTGCAGGTCTTTCAGGTGGGCAGTGATGTGGGTGTGGCGGGGTATGTCAAGGATGAGGCGTGCGGAGGCGTTCTGTATGCCTTGGAGTCTCTTCTGGAGTTTGGCTGTGGTTCCTGCATAGAGGGCGATGCCGTAGTCCAGCCTGCTGCTGACGAGGGCCTGTGTGACCTTCTTTCTGGTTCTTGTGGGGATCCATCTGTAGATCTTGCAGAGCATGCGGAGGGTGTTGAAGCAGGAGACGGAGTTCACTTGATGGGTCATTGAGAACGATGAGTCCAGGATGAACCCCAGGTTACATGCGTGGTCGGTGGAAATGGGTGCGGCTCCCAGGGCGGCTGGTAACCAGAAGTCGTCCCAGGCGGAGGGAGTAGATCCGAGGATGAGGACCTCTGTCTTGTCCGAGTTAAGTTTCAAGTGGCTGGTCTGCATCCAGCTGGCGACTGCCTTCATTCCTTCGTGGAGGTTGGTTTTGGTGGTTGCGGGGTTTTTTGTGAGTGAGAGGATCTGTTGAGTGTCGTTGGTGTAGGAGACGATATTGAGGTTGTGCGAACGGACGATGTTGGCGAGCGGTGCCATGTAGACGTTGAAAAGAGTAGGGCTGAAGGATGGTGCTTGGGGCACGCCGCAGATGATCTTGGTGCCTGACGCAGCAAATGCTAACCAAGACCTTCATCTTGTAGTGGGTTGCCATCCTGACTAGGCACCATGATATCTTGTAAAAAATCTATGTTACCATGTTTTCAGCTAGTGAGAGGGGATGGGGACTCTTTCTACACACCTGAAAGCTGTACCAGTCCAAACATATTTTGCACTAAATCGCCAGAACTCCAATTACTTTTTTGTCTAGTTTGCTATAAGACAACAGGAGGGGTCTGTGATACCTAGCTTTTTCTCTTTTTCTTTAGAGTTATGGCTATTCCCACCTCTCTGGGAGCTGTGGATGTTTAACTGGGTGCACTCCCATACAAAGAGGGACATTCTGAACAGCTAGCTGGAAAAACACCATTGGTACCTCTGGAAGGTCCACTTCAGACTTAATTTTATTTGACAAAGGATGGTAAAGAAAGGGATGCTTAATTTTTGTGAGATGTGCTTGTCTCTCAACATTTTCCTTGACGTCTTGTCAGCATAGGATTCAGGCTGCACTTGACTTCAAAAAGTGGATTTGTGCGCGGCTGGTGTTTCTTTAATTTACACACAGATACATTTTCCACTGCCTTCAGAACCCAACTCATTGACATTATAGTTGACTATCCCCCTACTGCCTTGTGATTACATAGTTGTCTTCTACTTCATGGGTTGCGTAATATTTGTGAAGCAGCGTTATACACTTGATTAAAATATGGTTTTTAATGTGTCTTCCAGTCTGCTGCTGCCATGAGTATTTGGCTCAGATACTTGTAATTATTAGGGATGTGGTGAATTTACACAACTTATTTTCCCCCAAAGTAATTCAAAATTTCAGAAAAATAGTTGCTCAATGATACAATGTGCACCTCACATGACTTTTCTAGGTGATAGGTGATGGCTGTGGGCATACACAGAACAGAAAAGTTACAAAATGTGCAGACAGACAGAGATAATGTGACATTTATAAATTACTTAGGATTTCACCCAACTAATGAAGATTATGCACGGACCTAAATGTTACCTGACACTTTGATAGCTCACAGTTTACTAGACCAAGTAGCACTTGATCTGAACCATTATACTGACCTTTGATGAGTCATACCTTTTGGAATGGGGAATAACTGTGCAGATGCCAAATTACAGTGTCGAATTCTGCACAGTATTTCCAGCTAGTTTTAGCAGATTGTAAGTAGGAGTGGGGGTTTCCGAGAGGGCGGAGGTGGATGGAGGAGTTTGGAAGGTTGGGGAGACAAAGGGAAGAAAAGTTCTGGCAGGGGGGGCAAGTGAATGCTTCCCTGATACCAGAAAAAATGCTTGCCCAGGATTGGGGATGAGGATTGTCTGCTGTTGTAGCCAAAGCTTCATTCAATTTTTCCAGCTGGAAATTTCATCCAGGAAAATAAGATCTGGTGTTCTCGTACCCAGGAAAACTGCGTGTGCAAAACCTGTCCCAGTCGTGATAGGGCAGATCCGATTTCCAAATGAGAACTCTGCTCTGCCAGACACATAATCAGTACCTTAGAGGTTATCTTCATAACCCACTGTCATAGTCTTTATCATCACAGGCCGTACTAATGAGGTGGACTCAACCTCGGTGAAAATAACTTGCATTTATAAACACTAAAAATCTGTAGGAGATAGTTTTCTTGCCCACCAAATAAATATGCTAAAAGAGAAGCTGGCCAATTATAGAAGCACTCCAGGCAAAGCAAAGCTCTAGGTGGAAAGATAATTGGTAGGGTGTAAAGACTATGACAAAGAAGCTTGGAATGGAAGAATTAGAGATTACCATTAAGCATTCTAGGCTTAACATAAATGCTGCTATTCCCTGTCACATTCTTACTAATCAGGTATGTTAAATTAGAGTTGTTCGGGCCACAGACTGTCCTGTACATGAACTAAGAGGTTTGAACCTGCTTCCCCAGTTCCAAAGTCAGCAGCTCTGCTGTAACACCACATCCTCTCTCCTGTAGCACTCTGAAAACCCATTGTGGTTCAAGGTTTCTGACTTGACTTCAGACTAAGAAGTCCGTCCGCATTGTATTTGTGGATCAACAGGGCCAGTGAATATGTTACATTTTAAGACCGCAATTGATAATGTATTCAGCAATCTGAAGATGAGGTCTCCTTCTTTCTTCAAAAGCCAAAATATTCACATACCATCCATAGTAAAGGAAGTGTTGCTCCTAACAAACAAATGTCAAATACCATACAATAATTATAGTAGCCAGAAAGCGAGAAGTAAGTCAATATAACGAGGACACTGATTAGGGGTGACACTTAGACTTTTCCTTGCTTCCAAAATGCTGTGAATCTGAAGGGCGGTGGCAGATCGCCTCCAACTCCTTCCTTCCCAGCCGCTTCCTGGGTCAGGCTGAAGCATTCGTCCACGCAGGTGTATGGAGGGAGCCGCCGAGTAACAGGAAGGCCCCTACCTCAGACGAGACCTCCATGGAATCCTGGAGGAAGGGCTGGCTTGAAGTCCACAAGTTAGGCCGCATACTGCTTACGACAACCATGAGTAGCAAACGACATGGATCACTTGTGCTGAAATATTTTTAACGCAGCCAGGGATCCCCAAGAATCGTTCTCTTTTATCGTTCTGGGGATCTTGAAGGATCATATCCGAGTGTCTAGTTTAGCCTCCAATCTTCAACATACAGAGATTTTGCGTCTAGCCGGGCAGCAGAAATGCTTTCTTTTATGGTGCATTGGTATTGGAAGACAAGACAATTTCTACACTGAGCCTGGGAAGCTCTTCAAGAAGCTTACTTTGATTTAAGGTTACAGAGATTCAGTCACTCCTAATTCCATGGTTTGGTAGAAAAAAGGTGAGAATTAATTTGTGCTGTTCAACCTCCAAGACTCAAACATCTGCAGGAGGTTTATGCTTGCTGTGCATGGCCAGATCACCAAGGAATTACTAACTACTCTAACATCAGTCTCAAACTACTGTTGCTATCCTTAATTAGTTCCCAGGTGGTACCTTTCGTACTGTTTCACAGTGCCTGCTCGCTGTTGCTGGAAAGGATGAAAAACATTAATACTTGAATAGAAAGATGAATTCAGTTAAAGTCTGAAACTAGAAGAGTATTCCACTTGAGGATTAATCTCCTCTTACTTCTTTGCAAATCATTTTGATTGCAGGAGAACCCTTTTCAGACCTGCAAAGGTCTATCCAGATACCAGATTCCAATAAGGAGGTGTTGCTATTACGGTTTGGGAATGGGTTAAGGGGAAAACTTGTACAGATTAATAATCTGCTATCTATTTAACTCTAAACATGGACCCCTGGGTAGTGTGCAACTGGCCTCAAAACGCATCAACGCCTCATCAAGCATATTAAGCGTCATATAAATACAATTTACAATTACATGAAAAAATATGACGCCATAATCTAAATATGCGGATGTAAAAAGTAAATTATGCTATTTTATGTCATACTTAAGGGAGGGGCGTCCTGACTTATGAGAACCCAAAGGTAATGTTGACAGGTTTGTACCCTGTCCTAGTAGGAACCTTTCCTTCTAGTCAGGGTAAGGGGGTTTACACTGCTAAAATAACCTTTGCTCACCCCCTTGGTAGCTTGGCATGAGCTGACAGGCTTATCTCGGAGGCAATGTGTAAAGCAATTGTACATAATACACATACTAACACAGTGAAAACACTAAAAATGGACACCACACCAATTTAGAAAATTAAAATGTTTATCTAAATCCAACAATGACCAGAATCCAGCACACATATATCAAAATATTACTTTTAGAATGATTATTGCAAAAATAATGCTTGTAACAACATATAGGTCCAACTGGGCTATTACGACATTGTGACAGGCACAAATCCCAAGTACGCCGCTGACTGCAAGGTGTACAGGCCGGCCACAGAGTCTCATTGATCCCTAAGTAACAGTACCTTGGAAATCAGAGTCAATGGACAGTGCACAGCATCATGGAGGAGAAGCGTTGATGGGCCACGGCGAGGGCTGGCTCCTTACCGCCACAGGGAGGTGAGGCGTTGAGTCCATGAGGCGTCGATTCTGTTCAGCAGTCAGTGTCGATGAGTTCGGGAAGTCACCAACATTGGTTATTGGCTTTGCGATGATGAGATGCAGATGCTGGCGATGTCAGGTGTCAGTGCGAGCGCTGGCGTCGGGAAGAACGATAACTTGCAGGTATCGGCGGTTGTCGGAGCTGCGGTGCAGTCAGGGCAGTGCGTTGTATACTTCACAAGCAGGTGCCCACGGCCTCCGTGTATGTTGCGACATTACTGGCAGCATCGCTCACCCAGGAACTGGAATTGACACCCTTTGGCAACCAGGAGTCCAGCGGAGGAAGCCAGGTGCTGTTTAGCAAGTTGCAGGTAAAGTCTTTGTGTCCTTGTCCTTGAGGCAAGCTCTACTTCAAGCCCTTCGAAAATCTTCTTCAATAGGATACCTTAGCAAGGCAAAAGTCCATCCTTTTCACTGCCCACAGACAGAAGCAGCAACTGCAGGCCAACCCAACAAAGCAACACTTGTTCCCATCACTCCGTGTGCTGCACAGAGGCCAAGCATTTGATCAGTATGTAATATGCACACATTTATGACTCAATGCCATGCGATGTGAGAAACTCTCACTGCCTTGATCTTCAACTACGAAGCCCTCAACTGAGCCCCAATATGAATTGCCATCCCCAACCCAAATTCACCCAGACACCTATAGTGGGCTCAGTTCACAGTATGCACTAGACAAGAATTCTATGTTGCACTGAAAAAACCTACAGAAAAATAAATTCTGGCAAAACTAAATTACACTTGGGGAATGCAGCATGAAAAAAATGTGAAATGTAAACTGGGACTGCATCGCTAACATGGATTACAGTTGGTCTGGTGCCAAGGCTTAAATCTGGTTACCCAGTTGCACAGTCTACAGCTATTGCCATAACACCACATCCTGGGAAGAGGGAGTAAGGTAGGCAAAATCCACATGAAAAATCAACTTGTTTTTTGGTCAAGGTTCTAACAGAGCTTCAAGCTGAGCCAGAGCCAGGATTCAGGTTCAAGCCCAGTTCAAAATGTCACTGTCCTGAGCCACCTTGAGTTTGTTTGATTGGAGAATCAGGTCTTCAGCTTCTTGCAAAATTCAAGAAGAGAAGAAAGAAGGAGGCTCCGATGTGGTGTGGGAGGTCGTTCCGCACTTTAGGAGTGATGTAATAGAACGCTCATCATCCTAGTTAGTTCTGCGTATGCATGGAATGTATGCAGATTGGGGTGATGTGGAACAGTGGTGTCTAGTCTGTTTGGTGGAAGGAGATGCAACTATTCAGAAACGTGGTGTCTAAGTTGACTAGAGCCTTCAGTGAGTGTGTGAGGTGTTTGAAATGAGTGTGTTTGTGTATCAGGAGTTAGTGGAGCTCCCTGAGGTGTGGTGTGATGTCAGCACTATGTGGGATGCTCTGGATGAGTAAGACTGATGAGTTCCGAATGGATTTATTTATTTTTATTTGAAAGTGTTATATAGCGCGAACAAGATCTTTGCAGATATCAGAGCGCTTTACAAAGAGAGGGTACATGATCCTAGTCAAACAGGTAAGTCAGTAAAGCTAACAGTACAAATAGATGTAAAGCAGTAATACAAATAAACAAAGAGGTCGAACAGGTAGTAAAGATCTGTGCAGATTCTTTAAGAGTCCGAAGTAGTAGTTCAGGTGTATTTAGCCATAAGGATAGCTTTTACTTCTTTCTTAAATCGTATAGTGGAGGAGATGAGCCTGATTTCAGGAGGGAGTGAGTTCCAGATTCTGGGTGCCATTCCTGAAAAGGAGCGTTTATAAGTTTTTTCCTTCCGAAATCTTCTAGGCTTCAGCAGAAGATTGTTTGTGCCTCTGGTGTTTCTAGAGCCGCCAGAGATTGTCAACTTCTGAGT
This sequence comes from Lissotriton vulgaris, assembly GCF_964263255.1. Taxonomy (NCBI): domain Eukaryota; kingdom Metazoa; phylum Chordata; class Amphibia; order Caudata; family Salamandridae; genus Lissotriton; species Lissotriton vulgaris. Next base: position 803,581,260 of record NC_141700.1, on the reverse strand, counting down.
GAGGTAGCCGGGTGAGTTAAGGTGTACCGCCTTGTGTGTCATGCAAGCAATTTTCAGGTGTATTCTGTCTTCAAAAGGCAGCCAGTTCAGGGATTTCAGGTCAGGGGAAATATGAGAGTGCTTTTTTGACCACGTGATGAGTCTCGCTGCAGCGTTTAGGGAAGCTCTTAGGGGTGCCGTAGTGGTAAGGGGGAGACCGCAGAGGGCGATACTACCATATTCTATTCGAGGGATGACTAGTGCTTGTACTGCAGTTTGGAAGTCTTTGGCTGGGAGGAAGGGTTTGAGTTTCCTCAAGGTATTAATTTGGAAGTTCGCTCCCTTAGTTGCCTTGCTGATATGTTGCTGCATGTTGAGATTGGTGTCAAGTGTTATGCCTAGAGATTTAGCTGAGCCCACGATGGTGGGTTGGACATTGAGTGCGGTTAGGTGTTTAAGCCAAGTTTGAGTGGTAGAGATCTTTGCTGGAGGTGAGATCAAAAGGAACTCTGTTTTCAGAGCATTGAGTTTGAGGTGATTATCGGCAAGCCAGGATTGGGTGCTTCTGATCGTTGAGTTCAGGAGCAAAATGTCTTTGGGGGATTGTAGTTTGAGATATGTAGAATATGTAGAAGTCTATAATCTGTTGCAGGACAACGAGATAGATATACTGACCCTATCAGAGACCTGGATGGGCGATAGCTCGATGCCGGACATCATTGCCGCTCTCCCTAGCGGCTACGATGCTATATGGCATAATCGCCCAGGAAATGCACGGGGGGAGGGGTAGCGGTTCTTTTTAAAAAGGCTTTGTCAGTGGAAAGATTGCTGTCAGAGACAGTCGATCTGGCTGATCTGCTTGGGGTGAAAGTCACTGTGAATAACTCATGTTGGGTGGTGCTAGCTGTCTATCGCCCACCCAATGCAACCCCACTGTTCCATGATTTATTTGGTCCCATTATGTCGGACTTATGTACCGGTTATACGAAAATCTTAGTCACAGGAGATTTTAACTTACATTGGGATAAGCCCCACTGGGACCTGTCTATGCGCCAACTGGACACCATGATGTCAGCTCTAAGTTTCAAACAACTTGTGAAGGCTCCCACACACATTAAAGGTCATGTCCTTGACCTGGTGTGGACCACAGACCCAAATGTGGCACTTAAAGATGTTGCCCCATGTATATGGTCTGACCATCATCTAGTATCCTGTGAGATACGCATCAATGGCCAAATAAATAACCTGCCACCGGAAGTCAGGAGAATCCGTAAATGGGCAGAGGTTGATTTGATAACCCTGACCAAGGTGCTCTCGCCTAGGGATCGGTCTCCGAGCCCAGGCCATAGTCTGGACTGGGAATACGCGGAGTTAACTCGGAGCCTGACTCTAGCTATTGACCAGATAGCACCTAGAAGAACGAAGCTAATAAAAGGACCCGGTAAAGAGGTTCCATGGTTTACGCCATCGTTGAGGGACCAAAAAAGGAAGCTTAGAGCTTTGGAAAGAGGATGGAGGAAAACTAAACAGGACTCAGCTAGGAACCTCTACCGAACCTCTCTTAATTCATACAAAAAGTCTATCGCTCTTGCTAAAGCCGAACACTATGAGTCCCGCCTAAGCAAGGCAGCTAATGTTCAGAAAGAGACTTTCAAGATCCTGTCGGAGCTGAGTAAAAAAACCCGACAGCTCTCAGTCTCCCATAAATTGCAATGCCTTTCAGGGATACTTCCTGGAGAAAGTGAGAACTATTATCCAGGAGATAAAAAGTGGCATGGCAAATGGGATGGCTATGCCTAGAGCCCCTCATAAACCGGTTGACTGCACCATCGCACTGTTTCCAGAGATTGACACACTGAGTCTGGAGCAGCTGATGGGTAGAATCAAATCCGGATCTCCAGCAGACCCGTGCCCACCTAGAGTCTTTCAGGTAGCCCGTATCTTATTGGAGGAACGTATTATCTCCCTCCTAAATAGATCTTTGGAGATAGGGCATTTACCAGCTGAACTTAAGGAAGCACGGGTAAGACCCCTGCTGAAGAAACCAGGCGCAGACCCTGCTGTACTAAAGAACTACAGGCCTATCTCTCAGCTACCATTCCTCTCAAAAATAATGGAACAACATGTATTAAAATCCTTGTCCATGTACCTGGAGTCTCACCACCTACTTCATGAACGACAGGCAGGGTTCCGAGCTCATCACAGCACCGAGTTGGTGATGCTCTCGGTGCTGGATGAATTGAGAGGCCTGGCTGACGGTAAGAAACCGAGCGCCCTGATTCTGTTAGACCTTTCAGCGGCGTTCGATACCGTCAGCCATGCTCTGCTCCTGGAAAGAGTGAGTGATTTTGGTATCAAAGGCCTGGCCCTCAGATGGTTGCAATCCTTCCTCTTGGGAAGGACCCAAAGGATACAACTTGGGGACGAAATCTCCGAGGTGGGGACTCTAGAATGTGGGGTGCCTCAGGGCTCGGCCCTGTCCCCACTTCTATTTAATCTCTACCTGCAACCGCTGATTGCTTCTTTGGCGCGCATGGGCTGTACAGTATTTAACTATGCGGACGACACGCAGCTGTTGCTGAGTGTCGATAACACAAGTGCCACACAACTCCAAACCCAGAACATCTTGAGGTACACGGTCCAATGGATGACGGAAAATCTCTTGAAAATCAATCCAGACAAGACCGAGGTATTGGTGATTCCATCTGCCACCTCACCTTGGTGCGACCTCTATTGGCCCGCGGAGTTAGGCCTGGCTCCAAAACCTAGCCTGAATGTAAAGAGCCTGGGGATCAAACTAGATTGCGATCTATCAATGGTCAATCAGATCTCTTCCGTGGTGGGAAGCTGCACCAACATCGTCCGACAGCTACGGAAGCTAGTCCCCGTTCTTTCCCAATCCATGTTGCGCTCTATCGTCGCAGCCACCGTGATCTCGAGGATAGATTATGGAAATGCCCTCTACCTTGGCCTGCCGAAAACCCTGACAAATAGGTTACAAGTTGTCATGAACGATGCTGCACGTCTCATCTTTAGGCTACCAAGACGATCCAAAGCATCTCCCCTGTTACAGAGCCTGCACTGGCTCCCTATCAAAGAGCGAGTGGAATTTAAGAATCTGTGTATAGCTCATAAGGCAATCTACGGTCTGGCACCCGCCTACATTAAAGATCGCTTGGTGGTGTACAGTCCAATGAGAACTCTTAGATCTTCAGATTCTCAGTTATTGGTCTGTCCCCAGTACAAACTTGTCACCAAGGGAGGGAGAGCCTTCTCTGTGTTAGTTCCTCAGTTATGGAACACACTACCGGAGTCGCTGCGCAGGGAAGAGAACCTCCTACGCTTTAGAAAGGTGCTAAAAACATTGCTGTTTAGAAGGTCCATGAGTGCTATATAGGCTAGTGGATGCATTTTCTGTATTGCTAAGTTATTGTTCGTACCATCGATTTCCGAGCGCCTAGAGACCTGCAGGTGATTGGGCGCGTTACAAATCAAAAATAACAATAACAATAAAGTTGGGTGTCGTCGGCGTACATGTGAAAGAGAACATTGGATGCTTGTAGCAACGTGGTGAGAGGTTCCATAACTAGGTTGAACAGAGTCGGGGATACAGAGGATCCTTGGGGGACGCCTAGCGATACAGGTATTGGCGAGGACATCATGTTGTTGCTCTTGAATTTCTGCGATCTGTTGTGTAGAAAGGAAGTGAACCATTTGAGAACAGTTCCAGATATACCCATTCTTGTGTTTAGTAGGTCGAGTAGCTTCTCATGTTTAACGGTGTAGAATGCTGAAGAGAGATCAAGCAGGATGAGGAGGCAGGTGTCGTTTTGGTCTAGGATTTGAAGTGCGTCATCAATTATGTGAGTCATAGCAGTTTCTGTACTGTGCCCAGCTCGGAAGCCTGATTGATGAGGGTTGAGTAGCTCAAACTGATCAATGTGTTTAGTCAATTGTAGTTGTGCGCATTTTTCCAGCAGTTTAGCGAGAGTGGGAATATTGGTAATGAGACGGTAATTGTTCAAATCAGAGGGGTCGGCTGTAGGTTTTTTAAGTAGGGGTGTGACTTGTCCAACTTTGAGGGAGTCAGGTATGATTCCTTGTTGAAGTGAGCTGTTGATAATTTTAGTCCAGAGTGGGAGAAGCAAAGGGGTAAAGTCTTTTACAGCACCAGCTGGAAGGGGGTCTGTGAGGTGATTGGATGGTCTCAAGGTGCTGAGTAGTTTGCCAATTTCTTCTTCGGAGATGGTGTCAAAGGATGACCATGTAGCATTGTTTTTTGGTTCAGTGGGTGCTATGCAATGGGGTCTGGAGTAGAGGCTTGCGTCAATGAGGAGATCGCTTTTTATGCTATCAGTTTTTTGGATAAAGAAGGCGGAGAAGTCTTCACAGGAGGGTGCTTTGCGCAACGTGCTAAGTGGTTGGGGTTGCTCCTTGGCTTGTGTTCTGATTAGCTCAAACAATTTCCTCGGCCGGTTTTTTGCTTGGTCGAGCTGGAGGCTGAAGAAATCTGATTTTGAGCATTTCTCTTTTACTTCAGAGTTTTTAGGTGCAGTGCAGAGGGAGCTGATCTCCAAGTGCGCTCTGCCATTCGCATGTCTCGTCTATCCTCATTGAGACTCCCGTCGTACCATGGATTGGAGATTTTGGTGGAGACTCTTTTTAGCTGCATCGGTGCAGCCTCATTAATTATTGATAAAGAAAGTGGTCCTAGACACAAATTTTAAACACGGCTAGTGATGTGAGTATTACTTCTTCACAGTCAACAAATAGTCAGACTAAATCTGAACATACAAACACATGGAGATGTATTATTAGCTTAATTCAGCTCAAATTGCAACAAAAAAGTAAAAAATGCAAAAAACTCAACACAACAGTATTACAACAAATTCTACTGCAGTTTATTTACAAATTCATAAAATTTCGGCAAAAAGAGAGAGGAAAGGAAAAGGTTGGTGCTCGAGTAAAGGAAGGTGTAAGTATAGATTTTAAAGTGATTCAGTGCAACAAAGAAATTATTTGTACATTGCACATATAAAGCCTACCCATTCACAATTTATATACAATATTATACAGGGGGACAGGGAGGGGCAGGTGTAGGCTTAAAAAAACAACGGGGGGATCGTCGACGTTTCGACCCTGGCGCAATAAGGGAAAGTCACGACCTCTGCTGCGGGTCTTCTTCAGGACGGTTGTGGGGACAAGGGGCGGGGAAGCACCAAATGAAAATGAAAAGGTGTCGCAATTCCAGATCAGTTGGGCGATGCACCTCTGGATGAAAAATTCTGCACAGACTAAGGGTTCAGTCGAGAACCAGTATGTACACAATGGGCAGTCAATTCAATCGTGCCTAGTCCGGTAGCACGATGGACATTGTACCGGCGGTTGAGGGCGAGAGGGAACTAAGTTAAGTTCAAGTGAATCCTTAATGTCAAAGCGTTATCCCCAATAATACAAGGACGGGGGCGGTCAGACCGCAGTTCCTAAAACAGCTCGAAGTGTATTCAGGCAGCTTCCGTCTCACGCGACCGGCTGGAACCACCGTGGTTCCAGCCGGTCGCGTGAGACGGAAGCTGCCTGAATACACTTCGAGCTGTTTTATGAACTGCGGTCTGGCCGCCCCCCGTCCTTGTATTATTGGGGATAACGCTTTGACATTAAGGATTCACTTGAACTTAACTTAGTTCCCTCTCGCCCTCAACCGCCGGTACAATGTCCATCGTGCTACCGGACTAGGCACGATTGAATTGACTGCCCATTGTGTACATACTGGTTCTCGACTGAACCCTTAGTCTGTGCAGAATTTTTCATCCAGAGGTGCATCGCCCAACTGATCTGGAATTGCGACACCTTTTCATTTTCATTTGGTGCTTTCCCGCCCCTTGTCCCCACAACCGTCCTGAAGAAGACCCGCAGCAGAGGTCGTGACTTTCCTTTATTGCGCCAGGGTCGAAACGTCGACGATCCCCCCGTTGTTTTTTTAAGCCTACACCTGCCCCTCCCTGTCCCCCTGTATAATATTGTATATAAATTGTGAATGGGTAGGCTTTATATGTGCAATGTACAAATAATTTCTTTGTTGCACTGAATCACTTTAAAATCTATACTTACACCTTCCTTTACTCGAGCACCAACCTTTTCCTTTCCTCTCTCTTTTTGCCGAAATTTTATGAATTTGTAAATAAACTGCAGTAGAATTTGTTGTAATACTGTTGTGTTGGGTTTCTTGCATTTTTTGCTTTTTTGTTGCAATTTGCGCTGAATTAAGCTAATAATACATCTCCATGTGTTTGTATGTTCAGATTTAGTCTGACTATTTGTTGACTGTGAAGAAGTAATGCTCACATCACTAGCCGTGTTTAAAATTTGTGTCTAGGACCACTTTCTTTATATATATACAGTTACCCAGGTCCTATTGATTTCTTGGGTTCACCCCATTGTTTTCAATGATCATTAATTATTGAGGTCATAGCGTTGAGATAGTGGTCAGTTAAGGATTGAACGTCCGTCGCGCCGTTAGGTGGGAGTAGGAGTTTGCAGCTGTTAGGAGGCAGAGAGCTTGGGTTGAGTTTTTTCAGGTCTCTTTTCCAGACTTTGGGCTTGGAGGATTGAACCGGGTTAAATTTAACTTTTTTATTGATGAAGAATGTGACAATATGATGATCTGACCAGTCACAGGGTAGGATGGACTCGAGTTGGATATAGTCCTCTTTGGAAATGATAAGGTCGAGGATAGAACCTTTCTCGTGGGGCGGGCTGTTGCATATTTGGGTGAGGTCATGGGCATTGAGGAAGTTTTTAAGGCTATTTACCACCGCGTCATTGCGGTCGTTCCAATGGAGGTTGAAGTCACCAAAGTATATTTGGGTGAGCTGCCGTCCAGAATTGGTTGAGATCATATCCATGATTTGTTGGGAAAAGGTAAGGTTGTCCGTGGGTGGTAAATGCCGTGCAGAGGGCATATCGGTTTGCCCTCATTGATAATGTCGAGGCAGATGTATTCACAGGATGTAGGGGATGGTAGGGAGGTGGAGTTGACTTTCCGAACAGAGAGGTTGTTCCTGTAAATGCATGCAATTCCACCGCCTAATTTGCCGGACCTGTCAAGTCTAATGATGTGGTAGTTGGGAGGAACCAGAATATCCATTATAGGTGACGAAGATTCAGTTTAGCCAGGTTTCAGTCAAAATGATTAGGTCAAGGTCCAGAGATAAGATGAGATCAGCGATGGCGGCAGAATGTTTCGAGGCCGATCTGCAGTTGAGGAGAGTGCATTTGAGGCGGGGTGTGTTGAGGGTGGTAGAGGGTTCTAGAGATAGATGGACTATTCTAAGGTTATTAGGGATGGAGATTCTGCTGTTTAGAGTAGGGGGTCTAAGGGGATTTGAGTGTATGGTGGGTATGGTACGGTGTGCGGTGGATGTGTGGGGGGCTGTGTCGTAGGAGCGGAGGAGAGTGAGTGTGTCGAGGTCTGACAGCGGATTGCAGGGGCGATGAGGACGGTTGTTGCGATTGCGAACAGGGATTGCAGTCCAGTGTGGGGAGTGTTGGGTGGGAGAGCCCCCCGGAAGGGAGGGGGACCTGTTGGGAGGGGAGGTGGAGGTGGGTGAGGGGTTGCAGGGGCGACGAGTGCGGTTGTTGCAATTGCGAACAGTGGTTGAAGTCCGGTGTGGGGAGTGTTGAGTGAGAGAGTCAACCGGAAGGGGGGGGGGGCATGTTTGGAGGAGAGGTGGAGGTGGGTGAGAGTTGTATGGGGTGTGTGGAGAGTAGTTCTTTGATGATGTGCAAGTCTTCTTTGACCTGGATGAGGGTGGCCATAATCTTGTCCATCGTGGGGTATGCGATCCAGGTGGGAGCGGAGATCAGAGGTGCATGACTGACCAGTGAATTAGCGAGCAGGTGGGGGAGTAGGCTGGTGTTCGTGCAGGGCTCCGTTGTGTCAGTGTACGGGATGGAGTTAGGGAGGAGAGAGTGTTTGGGCGGGAGGGGCGTGGATGAGGTAGAGAGGGGGTTGGTGGTATGGGAGAGGGCATTGGTGGAAGGCGGAGAGAGCAGGGTGGAGGATGGGTATATGTTAGTGGTGGTGGGGGTGCAGTAAGGGTAGTGGGGGCTGAGAATGGGGGAGGAAATGGGATTGATGGTGGTCCTGTTGTGAGGAGGGGGAGTTAAGTTAAGAGAGGAGGTGTGTTCTGCTTATTTAGTCAGAGGGTAGTGGGGACTGAGGATGGGAGGGGATAAAGGGTGGGAATTGTTGTTGTGCGTGTCGTTCCGGAGCTGAACTAGGTTGTGGGTGGGAGCTGTGATGTCAGGGGAGAGAGGAGTGTTAATGGTATGTGTGGAGGTCCGAGGGTTGGTAGGTGGGGAGGGGGTGGGGTTGTGGGTGAGAGCAGTGGAGTCAGGGGTGAAAGGAATGGGGGTGAAATGAGTGGAGGTCCGAGTGTTGATAGGGGGGGTGGGGTTGAGGCTGAAGCAAGTGGGGGAAAGATCTTTCACTGTAACTGAGGAGTGTGGAGTAGCTACAGCAGGTGGGTGAATGACTAAGGTGCTGGGGGTAGGGGTGAAGTGCCTGTTGCTCTGGGGCTGGGCTACGTTAGAAGGGTTGTGAGTGGGGGCTGTGGAGTCAAGGGTGTTAGGATTGGGGGTGATATGCGTGGGAGTCCTAGGATTGGAGAGGTGCTCTTTGAAGGTGGGGGACAGGTTGTCTAATAGTTCCAGTTTCCTGTCTGTGGATTGGATTAGGACAATCCCGTTATTGTAGATAGTGATGGTGGATCTGCCTGGGAAGAGTTGGGATGGTGTGATGGAGAGTGTTAGACCATGAACGGATTTCCTGGTGGTGGAGACGGTGAGTAGGGTGAAGAACGCTTTTCTCCAGCGAGCTCTGCGTGCGGTGTGGAAGAGGATATCAGTGTTCAGGGCTCCATTGACCGGTGAGAAGAAGTTGTCTGCAAAGGGGGTTTCAGAGTGGGACCGCATGAAGTTGTGTTTAAAGCGTTTAGCGGCTTTTTTGGTGATTGCGGGTGGGTAGTTGATTTTATATGTGTGCTTGCCGATGAGATCGATGTTGGAATGGCGGTATAGGTAGGTGGGTACAGGCGCAGACAATAAGTTACAAAGAACCCATGTGACTTTAGTGAGGAGCCAAAATACATGGGGTAGTCATCGGTGCATTACAGGAGTAAAAAGTTAAAAGTTAAATGGGTGCAGTTTGCCGAAATGTACAGAATACAAGTAGAAGTATAATGCTGACGGTATACTGGAGCAAAATACAAAAGCAACAGTAAGTTACATGAATCAAAAGTGACATTAGTGAGCAACCAAAAAATATATGTGGTAGCAAACGTTGCCGTACAGGAGTTACATGTATCAAGTGACACTAGTGAGCACCCAAAAATATATGAGGTAGCAGTCGGTGCATTACAGGTAAAAAACAATTACATAAAAAACAGGTTATAAAACCAATACATAAAAAACAAATAGTTATTAACTGTGAGCACCCAAAAATATATGAGGTAGCAGTTGGTGCATTACATGTAAAAAAACAATTACATAAAAAAACAAATAGATGTAAAAATACTGCAATAAAAGGCAGAGACTATCACAAGAGAGTGTCGATACAGGCTAAGTAAAGTGCGCGGTAGTTGAAATTAGTCTATGTGGCCGGTTCTTAGGTCATGCTCCAATAGTGAGATTGACTAGTCCATGACGGCCGCCACTGAGAGACCAGTCTAAAATGGCCGCCAAGTAGGAGAGTTAGAGACAGTAGTCCTCTGTTTGTTGTTCTTGCTTTGAGAGCAGGGATGGGCAGTTTCACATTCTATTTGAGTAAGCCCAGATCTTAGCCTTCTGGGAGGGAGTCTTATCTCTATTTTGGTGGACCTATGTGGAGGAGTTATGCCGAGGAGCCTCGTGGGCATCTGGAGGTACAGGCGGAGATTTATAGTTTCAGTTAGTGACCCCTGTCCTTTAGTATAATGGAGGTTTAAAAATGTGAGGCGAGTGAAGTAAATTAAATACCTTATAGTTATTTTCAGCTCAGTCGGTACCTTAATGTTGAGAGTGCAGTTTTGCCGACATCTCGTTTTGCAAGCATCGAGGGTCTAGGCAAAAAGTGAAATATTCAAGATGCGGTGAACTACTGGCAGGCTGCATGCTAGACCCCATGCACGACCGGGGAGCCTCAATCCCCGCCAGCACCGCAAGAAGGCTGTAGGTCTGCTCCGCAGGTCCGCTCCCAGGGCCCCGGCAGCAGCATGAGGGGGGGGGGCCACCGGGAGTCACGTCTGCCGAGGGAACCTCGCTGTTGCCAGCAAGTCGGCCAGAGCTCCTAAGCTGCAACCCCTCCCGCCTCGCTAGGCGATGTCGTGTGTCTCCCGCTTTCCTCGCCGTTAGCCTCGGGACTCCACTCATGCAGTTCCCTGTGCAGCGGCGTAACACTCCCGCTCGCAGCCGGCTCCCGCAGTCCGTTGTAGTTGGGGGCCAGCTCAGTCGACCCCCCAGAGCCTGAACGCCCACTCTCCTATGGGCGCCGCATGAGCCCGGGCAGAATCCGCCCACCACAGCTATGCTCACGGGCGTACCGAGCGCCTCCGATGTCAGAGCAGCTCCCTCGCAGTCCCTCACAGCGGGCACCCGTCGTCCATACGTGCCTCCAGCTCCCAGCGGGCTCCAGGCAGACAGGGGATCCGCCCCGGGCTCCGCCGATGTCCAGGGGCAGCCCAGCGTCCGGCCAACCCGGAGTCCGGACGAGGGGGGGGGTGTCTCTGGTCCCAGTCTGCGATCAGGTATCCCCTGCTGGCTCCGGTCAGCGCCCCAGCAGGCTCCAGGCAGTCAGACGTCCGTCCTAGGCTCCTGCGATGGCCAGTAGCAGCCCGGTGTCTGGCAAAGGCGGGGGCGATTAGGTCCTCTCCCGCGCCGATAAGATAATGTTCCAGTTACTTGAGGTATTTGTTGTAGTTGCGTTCAGTTGCGGAGCTAAGGATGCCCGGGATGCTGAGTGCTAACAGGGATTAAATCCAGAATTGGAATCCCAAGCACTCGGAGCTCCGACCAAGAGCTCCTACCCGGCGGCCATCTTCATCAGGATTGTAGCCTTTAGTGGATTGCTTGGTGATCTAAGAGTAGAGGCTGTTCCGGTAGTCTAACTTGCTAGTGACCGTTTTTCTAGTGTTGCTTAGAAGCCATTTTGAAGACCCTCCTCAGCATTTCCAGATTGTGGTGATGTTGCTGACTTGTGCATTTATGTCCAGTATGCTGTTGATGATTTTGAGGTTCCTGGTATAGGTGCTGAGTGTGGTTGTGGGTCTGAGCTTGGCTGGTCACCAGCTGGAGTCCTATGGCGAGGTGTTCCTGACAAAAATTATTAGTTCTATCTTATCAATGTTAAGACAGTTGACTCTTATCCATTTAGCAACTTTGGTCATGCAGGCGGTGAACTTGACTCTTCTATTGGGTCTCTTGTCTGAGAGGGAGAGTATGAGTTGTGTGTACTCGGCCAGTGGCGGTTGGTGACATTTAAAAGTAGCTTTTTGTAAACGTTGGTAATGGTTTTTATGTAGGGAGCGAAGAGAGTAATCTTACTGGACAAACATGAAGTTTGGGTGATCCTCCTCCCAAGAATGAAAAACAAAAACAATTGGCAAAGGGTGCAAACAAATTTAGTGAGGATGCAAGGTTTATAAAGCAGTGGAAACGTATAGTCTTAAATTATTAAACAAATTGAAAATGTCCCCGTATCTCACTGCATTAACATGCTCAACAGTGCCTGTAATGTGAAAATTGTACAGCGCTACAACTTCAGGCTAAGCGACTTGCACTGCATGCAGCATCAACTTGGAAGAAAATGATGCTCTAACCATGTTTCGGGAAGCACGCAAACCTGCTGGCTGCAGTCATGTTTCATAGAGTGTGCCACTCGACCGGCATTTTGTTTTCTTTCTGAGGTGTTTCTGTATCCTTGTATATAACAAGGTCCCATTGTGTGCTAGAACACAAACTTGCCCTGAGTCTTCTATCACTCTGTCAAATCACCAGCCTTACCCGGATACTTCTCACGGCCCCTCCCATAAAATCCCACGGCAGGAAGACTGTTCTAGTACTTTTACATTCTACCTGGTAAATTGCCGTTCATTACCCCAACATAAACTAGATATCTTCCACCTCCTATTGGAAGAGAAGCCCAGTGCGATATTTCTCAGAGACCTGGCTTCACGATAGTGCAGGCCCTGATGTGGCCACGGCACTCCCCCCGAGCTACACTATTTTAAGGAGGGATCGTATTGGCCAAACAGGAGGGGGCATTGCTATTATTTACAGAAGGGATTTCGTACGCAATTTCGAACCTGCAGACATTCCTAATTGTGAAGCGGCATCTTTTAAAATTATCCTCAGCCCTAATTTTACCTTCTCTGGCCTACTTATTTATCGACCACCAGTTAATAACCCTACTTGGTCAGAAAACTTGGCAAACCTTATCTTACCTCACCATTTAAAAGCTCAAAATTTCACAGTACTCGGGGACCTGAATCTCCATTTGGACGACAACAACAATAAGATCTGTAAAAATCTTATAGATGACTTCATGGCTTTAGACATGACATTGCGTAATAAGGGCCCTACCCACAAAGTGGGACATCTGCTTGACCCTATCATCTCTAACATGAAAGAATTATCATGGATGAACACCACTCCCATTTGCTGGTCAGATCATTTTCTCATACTCTTCTCTATTTCTCTCAAACCCACCAAACGCCCATCTATTACCCCTTCTGACTCTTTTAGGAGAAACTGGAAAAACCTAAATTTAGATAACCTCAATAATGCATTGAATAAAGATCATCCATGCCTTGATGGAGACATGGAAAATATATCTGATGCCATACAGACATTGCGGAATGATGCAGTGAACGCCAGTCTGCCCGTATCCCGCTGTAAAGGGAAAGTACATCGTCCCCCGGCCCCTTGGTTTACAGAGGCCCTCAAGAAAGAAAAATCTACCAGTAAGAACCTAGAGAGGCAGTGGCGTAAGAACTACGAACTGCATCAAAAAGAGATCTACCGCAAGGCCAGAAATAGCTATCATTCGGCATGTATGAAAGCTAAAGCAAGCTATGTGACCACCACCATAAATACAGCTGTAAATAAAGTCCAGACGCTTTTCAACACTGTGAAGGAATTGGCTGGAGAAAATTCTAGAGCGGAGGTGGCCCCACTCAACACCCAGCAGTGTCAGGATCTGGCGTCCTTTTTCACTGAAAAAATTGAGAAGATTGTCTCGAATATCAATAAAAATAGCACTACCACTCATAATCAAGAGGACACCTCCCTAACCTCTAAAGGAAACTGTCACCTCGAAGCCTGGCCTCCCATTACATCAGATCAACTGTGGAAACTTTTAAAATCTATCAAATCTGGTTCCCCTCACGACCCCATTCCCATCAGTATCATGAGCCAACTGGAGGACTCTACCCTGGCGCCCATCAAAGAAATACTTAATGCCTCCATGGAACAGGCTTCAGTTCCTGCTTTATGGAAACATGCCATAGTCAGCCCTCTGTTAAAAAAGCAGACCGCCGATCCTACGATATTGGCCAACTATCGGCCAATATCGTTACTCCCCGCTTTTTCCAAAATGTTGGAAAGGCATATTCATGAGGCACTTTCCTCATATGTGGAAAACAATGAACTACTTCACCCGTCCCAGTCCAGCTTTAGGAGTGGATACTCTACCGAGACAGCTTTGCTCGGGATTACGGAAAAGATCAGAGAGCTCAGAGATGATGGACAAACGGTGGCACTGGTCCTGTTAGATCTTAGTGCGGCCTTCGACACCATCTCTCACTCCAGACTGCTTGTCAGGTTGGAGGAGTGTGGTGTCGAGGGCAGGGCGTTAGAATGGATTAAATCATACTTATCCCGACGCACCTTCCAGATTACCTCTGCTGAGGCCTGCTCGGATGTCTTCTACTCTCCCCATGGTGTACCACAGGGATCTATCCTGAGTCCCCTGCTGTTTAATTTGTATCTTCGTCCTTTAGCCAATCTTGCAGAGAATTTTGGTCTTATTTTAATGACTTATGCAGACGATTCTCAGATTTTGTTTTCTCTCTCTAAATCTGATACGTCTGCTCCTTCTGCACTTAGAATAGGCCTTCATGAGATATTTTGCTGGATGTCGGCTAACCAACTTAAATTAAATGGGGACAAAACAGAGGTCCTCCTCTTAGGGAATAATAAGGATCTTTGGAGCGATCCCCACTGGCCGACATCACTGGGCAAGCTTCCGCCCCCAGCCACTCATGTCAGAAATCTTGGGGTCATCATAGATAACAATCTCTCCATGACACAGCAAGCCAACAAAGTGGCGGGCACATGTTTTACTATTCTCAGATGGCTTCGTAAAATTGTGTGGAAGTTGCCACCTACCACCCAGAAGACCGTAGTCAATGCCTTAGTAACTTCTCGGCTTGACTACGGTAACATCTTGTACCTGGGTGCAAACAAAGCAGCAGTAAGACGCTTACAACTGGTACAAAACTCTGCGGCCAGACTGCTTTGCAGAATACCCAGATACGCCAGGATCACTAAACATCTTAGGGATCTACACTGGCTCAGGGTTGAAAACCGGATTCGCTTTAAAACCCTGAGCTATCTGTTTAAAATCAAAGCTGGGACCGCTCCCAAGTATCTTCAAGATCTTGCCAAGCCCTACTTTCCCAATCGCAATCTTCGTTCAGCTACATCAGCGACCTTTGCGGTACCCAGGTATAAACGGGCTAGAATGGGCGGGAGATCGTTTTCATATCTGGGTCCAACTCTTTGGAACACATTGCCCATCCAAATACGCAAAGAAGAAAACGACAGGAACTTTAGAAAAAGTGTAAAGACCTGGTTGTTCGACAAATAAGTACCCTCGGATTTTTTTCTCTCTAGCTGTGCCCGTGATCTGCTAATTCGGCGCCGGGAAACCTTTTGTGGGTAGCTGTGCGCCTTACAAATGATATAAAATAAATAAATAAATAAACACAACAACTGACATACACCTAAAACCTGCCAGTACTAATTGCTTTGTCAATAGTCGTTAGTTGTTTAAGATAAATGAGTACAGCAATTATTTCTAATTCAAGTAGGAACGCAACATCTGGCTCATGGATGGTAAGGGTACCATGTAAATTTAAAGATTATGTATTAGTCGGTCTCTGTACCTACGTCATGATAGAGTGAAGTTATTTTGGGATTCATAATAGACTCCACCTCTTCCACCTTAGGCACCCCTTCCAGGAAAGTGGCGAAAATACAGCACAAGCTAAGACACACCCTCACAGGCAGCAAGTGTCTCTCCGCCAGATGGCCCAGGTGGAGGGCCTTCTATCTGCATTGATTCAGGCCATCTTTCAGGGACTGTTCCACTATTGGGCTCTTTAGCGCCTGAAGGCATATCACCTTCGCATGGGGTATCCCTACTCACACAAGGTTTTTCTGTCCAGCGAAGCTAGAGCGGAGAGCCAGTGGTGGTTAGACCACATGGAGTCCTGGTACGGCTGAGCAATTTTGGGATCAGGGCCGGATCTAGTCAGACGCTAGCAGGTCAGGGTGGGGTGCCAGATGCAGCAACCTCTATATGTGAGGATTGTGGTCTACAGAAGTTACAGATTAACTATTTGAACTTCTGGCGGGCTCTTTCGCCGTCCGTTGCTGCACAAAAGGCTGTTCATTCATGCGTCCTCTGAAGATGGACGTTTCGGCGGTGCACTATATAAACCACTTGGGAGACAAGGTCCAGAGCACTTTTGGACCTCGCCACGAGTTTCCAGCAGTACTGCCTGGACAGCAAAGTTTTGGTCACAGCGGAATACTTGTCAGGAAGAGAGAACGCGGAGGCGGACAGGCAGTCCAGCAACTTCAGGAATTCCAGTTTCTGGAAGTTTGACCAGAAATCTTTGCAGTGTTGAACGTCCACTGGGTCCCTTCTTGGTGGACTTGTTTGCCTCGAGGCTGGACCATCAACTTCCCCGCTTCTTCAGCTGGAAGCCGGACCCTCTGGCAGTGGTCATGGTTGCCTACCTCCAGGACTGGAGCTTAGAGAAAGGATACGCTCCCCCCCCCTCTCAATGATCACAAGAGCAGAGGGCAAATTTGGTCATGATCACCCCCCTTTGGAGGTTGCAAGTTTGCTTTCCAATTCTGGAGCTTTCCTGGGATTCGCCAATCCTACTACCCCAGTTTCTGACTCTCCTCTTGAGTCCTGACATGGTTCTGAATCCTCTGGTGCAAGCCAACTCGTTCAAGCCCATGGCCTGGCGAATTTATGGGGATGATGGGAGGTCCCAGACCTTTTGCAGGAGGCTGAAACCTTCATGTCCAAGACTTGGGAAGACAGCACTGTCAAGAGATACACATCCGCTTAGGGCAGATGGTCCCCTTGGTGTATGCAGCAAGGTCATGATCCCTTTGTCACAGACTATGCATGTCTTGAATTTCCTGGCACAGCTAGCTTCCAGTGGTATGGCCTACAGGTCAATAAACACCTTTCAGTCAGCCATCTCTTCCGGGTATATACCGAGCAATGACAACTGTGGGTGAACACCCACTGGTTTGCAGATGGTTACGTGGTATTCGGGTCTCCTTACTTCCAGCGCCTCGGCACTGGTTTGCAGATGATTACCTGGTATTAGGGTCTCTTTACTTCCAGCGCCTCGCTACTCCCTTTGGGACGTCAACCAGGTGCTTAACTTGTTTCTTTCCTGCCAGCCAAAAAGTTCTCTCTCTAGAAAAGAGTTGTTGGCTAAGCTGGCTATCCTTGTTTGCCTCATCTCCTGCTGACGTGTCTCAAATGTCAGAGCTTTAGACATCACAAGTAGGTTGTTTGCCCCTAATGGAGCGACGTTCACTCTTGGCAGAAGAACAAAGTGTCACACCAGGATTATTTCCTACCCAAAACTGTGTTGCAAGGCATATGAGGAAGTGACTGAGGCGTTTCGCCCCCCTACAGGAACGCCAGCTACTCATTGCACCCTGCAAGTCTTAAGTCGGTCTCGTCACTCTAACATTGCTAGATGGGTCAGACGGGTGAAGCGGGGATTAGTCTTTGAGACTTTGGACCTCATTCGGCACGGGGGCAATTTGGCTTGGGTGCCCGTTTGAAGGATATCCTCAACACGGCAGATTGGTCTTTGGACTCCACCGTTAAAAGGTTTTATTTCAAGCAAGTGCTGGACATGACTCACCTCGTAGTGCGCAAGCTTTGAATTATCATAATCCTCACCTCCACTCCTGACTTACATTGAAACATTTCCTAGCTATTGTAACGGAACGTTTCAATTCTATTAAGGACTCAGAGGCGAGAATGATCCCACCCTAGAATTCCAGGGAAGGACACCCCTCCCCGCATTTGAGTAAGTAATCTTACTTGCCTATAAAGTGTTTGATTGGAAATGTTTTTTCCATTGCACATTAACTACTTCTACTACTCTTGGTTCGCAGATTTTTTGTAGTTTGTGCACAGATGGTAAAAATGTTCTGTCTATGTAGGTTCTGACGCAAATAAACAGGACGCATGAAGGTGATCCAATGACTTCACACAACTTGATGCGACAAAAGAGCACGAAGGACCAGTGAGAGAGGACCATGCTGAGGATTGGACGCTACTGGACTGTCCTGATTGGATGTTAATGTTTTTTCTAAACTAAATTTTCCTAATTGTTCATGGGAAACGTAGTTTTTGCTTCTTTGAAGTGAGCAGCCATTTAAATAAAATGAGGAAAGAAGGCATAATCCTCGCCTCCGAGTCTTTAATAGAATTAAA
This sequence comes from Lissotriton vulgaris, assembly GCF_964263255.1. NCBI lineage: Eukaryota > Metazoa > Chordata > Amphibia > Caudata > Salamandridae > Lissotriton > Lissotriton vulgaris. Next base: position 803,563,478 of record NC_141700.1, on the reverse strand, counting down.
ACTTTCCGTTACGATAGCTGGGAAAGTTTTCATTCTGCAGTGACGTCACCGGTCCCTGGTGCCCAAACCCCATCCAAGCAGTCAATGGCCATCCTAATCAGTCATCGAGAAGGATCATAACTGCGTATGTGAATCTTCTAACCACGCAAGAACCAGCTCTGGCAGTTATTGTTCTGTGTGTGGTGGAGTTTGCCCATTGATAACTACATATAGTATGTGGTTAAGATCGTAAAATATGCTCCAACTAACACAGCCTCAATACTCCACAATAATGGTCCCTTCTCCCGTTGCTGAGCAGCAGCAAACCACACCTTCTGCCAGGTCATTCCCCAGCAAAGTATTGGCCGACCAGCAAATACTTTTCAATATAGGCAAACTATTAATTTGCTGCCTTTCAACGGGCTAGAAGCAGATCACCAATCAAGGATAAGTATTTGGAGTCCCCAGTTTCTAAGAGGCATCTTTCTTACTGTGGCAGTTCCACCTGTAAGTTCAACTGTGTTGTGCCCAGTAGCGTCATCACTCCTGCTTACTTAGAAATTATCATGTCTCCTATGTGTACTTCAAATGTTTTAGATATCACTGAAAATCGAGATTCAGAACCTGGGTTCATCTCCCCAAGTGCATCTGAGGGAAATCTCAAAAATCTGCCTGGATGACCCTGATGTGGGACTGACGTGTCTAGCAGTACCAGAGAACTGTTGGATGGGCTAAGTATTCTACTCATGATGCCTTAAAGGAAACCTCTAAAGTGTAATTAAAGCTGAATTATGCACAGACGTGACAACTCAATTAGATGAATCATGTCAGTCTCTTATTGGCAGACAAAAAGTTAAAGAAGGGCCATATGGAATATTTTTAAGACCTAGCATGGACACAACCCCCAATATTAACTGTATCACAAAAAATGTCCACGGGTCTAAAAACAAACAAACCTACTACCTCTATGAAGATGCGATGTGGAAAGTAGCACAGGATAAAAATGTGCAACTAATCCTGGAATTCTCCTAAAAAAAAATAAGGTTACCCATCAGTCACCACACGGTACCGCCCTGGTCATCAACTTGGACACCTTTTTGACCTTCCCATTATGAGACATAAACGATGAACATAGGACTAGATGAAATGTCCTACATCAAATCATGCCTCACCATACGGTCCTTCTGATGTGAACTGATGATCTAGTGTGATGGGTGAAGAAAACTTGCATTGCATGCAAGTGTGAAAAAGTGAATTAAGACTGGGTGAATGAGCAACACTGCATTTTATTGTTTTTACTCCGTTCACAAAGATTAAAAACAGAGCAAAAAGAGCAGTTTTGAACAAATATCTGCCCAGATTGAATTTAGGTCAGTCCATGTAGAGCAGTTGATGTCAAGTGGCATTTCCAATAACATTGTCTGTGAACCCTCATGCCCCCTGGGGACTATTTGACCAACTGAAGCTCTAGGAGATCAGACAGTTTTACTGTTAAGGAATATGTTGCCTCCATGTTACCACAGTTAAGTGCTCTGTCTTTACTGACTGGTAAAACTTGAACCCCTCTCAGACCACCACATAGCTCTCCAATCAGGTAATTCTGCACCTTTGCGAGATTCCATGTACCAAGCCTAGTTCCCAGAACATTCAAGACGTATGCAAACCTAGCATCTATACCAGCCATGAGACACTGAACAGATTACATAATCTCTGGATATTCTGGTGGGGGCTTGTCCGTAGAACAGTCTTGTTGCGAAGCAGAAGGGCTATAATAGCCACATTACACATGGCCATTGTCTCCCTGCCTGTTTTGTGGGCTAATTCTGTGCATAAGCAGGCTGTCTTCAGGCCATCGTCATTCCGTCGAAGCAGCCCGCTGGTCTTTCAATGATGCTGCGCCAAAGCCTCATAACAAGGTAGGTTCACAAACATTCCGAACCAGTTTCTCCAAGTCATTGAATGTCAGACAGTGCATCAATATCAACTTAAAATGATCACTATCCCGTGCCAATAACCCAAGTAAGACTGCTGCACCATCCCACATGGACCAAATCCATCATCATAGTTACACTGTTCTATGCCAGTCTGCTCACTTTTATTTATAAGGAAAATGCATGTAGTATCAAAAGCGCCAGCAATACTGATCAACCCCTACACCTCTCTTGCAGTCATCATGGCCAGGTCAATCACTGGTATCCCCTCCACACAGTACACCCCCCCCCTGTTGGATCACTATCATGTGCAGTCATCATCAGCAGTACCTTCATCAGTAACGTTAGGGGGTTCTCTCTGACCCCCCCCCCCCCCCATCTGATCCGGTTAGCTGCCCATCTCCGTTGGCAGCCAGGCCACACATCTTAGCAGGGATCTTTTTAAAAGTTATAGGAAAGCAGATTCTTTTACACTTGGGAAAATTCACAAAATAGAAAAGTGTTTTTCATTTTGTTTGCAGGTATCGATGTTGGTGATTGTTTAAGAGCCACAAAAGAGATTTTAAGTTTCTTCATCTATAGTACAACAAGAACACTGAGTATATTTTAGGACACTGGTATAAAGAGAATACCCCTTTAAGACTGAAAAATAGAGGTGTAGAAGAGAGCTGAGCCATTATCTTTGTGTTCAGCTATTTCCTTATAATCACTTCAGCACCGGTGACGACAAACATAGCCGCAATCTGAAGCACATTAGACGAATGCTACTTACCTGTAACTGTTCTCTATCAGGGACATCCTCGATAAATTGATAGGGATGTTAATACTTTGCCACACATGCATGTTTCTGAGAGACATTAACAAATTAATAACTTTCCCCGATTGCAAAGCAAGCATGACCTACATACATATTTTTTATTTAAAAAAAAATATATTTAAATAACTTCCTCATGACATGTTCTAGCACACACAACAGCCCACTCTCAATTCTTATATGGTTTTTGGGAGAAGAAAAATCCACAAGCATACCAGCTCACATAAATGCAAAACTTAAAGCAGTCAAGAACCCCCAGTGCGCACCACTATTGCTCTCCAGTAAAGACAGAAGACAGACATTAAGTCATTGCCTTCTTTCGGAGGGCTCTATGCGGGAGGAGGCTGTGTCGCTGATAAATGTAGTGGAGACGTTCATGAGGTAGAAAAATCATGTAACTGGTACTTTTCTCCTCCATCATGGGACGTTCACTAACAGTCAAAAACATCAAAATGGTGCGCTAATCACTTCTACAGAACAGCCAGCAAAATCAAAGGCAGAGGAAAAGGAGGACTAGCATGGACCAAAAACCTCGGATGCATCACTGCAATAGAAGGAAACCGATACATGCAAGCCATTTTTTGGAGACAAGACCCCTTCAAATTCATGTACTAACTCTCAGCCTTTCAGCAAACTACGCCGTTGTTAAACTGTGCAAAAGAAGTGTAGAATTCTCGGGTCTTCTACACGAAAACATTCTGATTTTATTTGACCGTCTAGCAGTGTAAATAAAGAACAAATGCACTGTGGGAGACAGCCACTTGCACATCCCAGAAATTAACGAAAGTCTTCTTGTATCTCAAAATAAACCACCAATGTTCTTCACTCAACTGAATATCAATTAACAACCCCCATCCCCAAATGATTCTATCCTGAAAACTGCTACATATAAAAGGAAGTTTATTTTATTTATTTTTAGAGTTTTATATAGCGCGAACTTGAACCGATTAGGTTATCAGAGCGCTTTACATAGCACCAGTTCCGTTACATGTTATCAAAGCACTTTACATAGAATCAGTTACGTTACACATTTCAGGAACACATTTCTTTTTGTTCTCGTGAATAGGGTTATCTCTTCACACGAGGGAAGGGATACACCTGGCTATACTCCACAGTCACACAGGCGACTAGTCGTTAAAACTATAACTCTAAACACAGGGAGGAGATACACATGGATGCAATCTAAAAATCACATAGGATACTAGTCAGAGTTATCTTCTATCTACACCGGAGGGATATGACTGGAAACACTCTAAGGGTCACATAGGGGAGGTAAAGAGTACAAATATGACTGGAAACACTCTAAGGGTCACATAGGGGTGGTAGAGAGTACAAGGGTCCACTGCAAACACTAGTGATCAGAGTCAACTGCATACACATCGGAAGGGATATGACTGGTTAAACTCTAAGAGACGGATAGGGGTGGTATATAGTGTAAGGACTTCAGCGACTACCCAAGCTTAGATCTAAAGTTATAAAGCTTAGCTTTGATCTTAGGTACAAAGATCTACTGCAAATACTAGTGATAAGAATTATCCCTATAAACAAAAATAAGCACACATAGTAGAAATCCTCAGGCAGAGTTCCCTTAAGTGGGGTTGTAGGGGGGGACGAAGTCATAACACCAAGGAAGGGTGGGAGGGAATCAAGGGTAGGGAGAGAAGGCAAAGCAAAAAAGGGAGGAAACATTTGAGGAACATCAAGGGGGAAAAGGGTAAAAGACGAAGGAACGGGCAAGAAGACAAGCCGGGGACAAGAGAGAAACGGCTGAGAGCAGCAGCAAAATGGCGGGCCGGACAGAAGGAAAAGTCCATAAGAGTCTGTGGTCCCCAAATGTAGTGCCTCAAGTGTTTCCTGTACCGGGAAACTGATTCTATGTAAAGTGCTTTGATAACATGTAACGGAACTGGTGCTATGTAAAGCGCTCTGATAACCTAATCGGTTCAAGTTCGCACTATATAAAACTCTAAAAATAAAAAATAAAATAAACTTCCTTTTATATGTAGCAGTTTTCAGGATAGAATCATTTGGGGATGGGGGTTGTTAATTGAAGTTTAGAAATTACTGAGGACTAAAGTGGAGACCAGTTGTTTCGTATGCTAAGAATCCGGAAAAGTACACACAGGAAACAGTAGCATTATTGAAAAAAATCAGCTGTTCGGCTATTCTGGCAAAGAAAACCAGCAATATGGCATTGTGATCTACTGTGAAAATTATATACATTGAATGAGTACACCAACCCCCACCATGCCACAGTACTCTTCAGCTCCAAACATTCTCCCTTTATCTGTGTGACTTTCATAACCCCTCTTAGACCAAGCAAGGTACTTTGTTTTTGCAAATTTACGTTTCACAAGCAGAACGCTTGGCATGGATCATCAGCCAATCACAGTGATTGAAATTTTTATGGCGACTGTGGGAACTCTCCAAGTTTAAATATCAGGGATACCTTTAAATGTTGTTCTTAAATGTTACACAACACACTTTTCAACTGCTAATATATCAAAACTATGGAACAGATTTCCACCAAATCAATGAACTTTCCTTTTAGAGAGAAAATCTAATTTGTTTGAGAATTGTAGGGTAAATCCATGAACCGATTTTTGCTGTTGAGTGTATGTCATTAATCCGTTTAGGCACCAAATCATCATGCATGCACTCAAGTCTCTCACCGCACTTATACATCCATCTCCAACTCATCCCTGAATTACCCCCCCCTCCCCCAAACAATAAAAAACACTCTGCATATGCAAGATAAACTAAAAGAATACAAGAAATGAGCATTGACAAAGTCAATAGGTCTTACCTATGGAAGAGCTGTTTGTCTACGGTTTTTGTGGCAATATGGGGTTGAGTGGGGGAGAGGGTCATACAAAAAATTGCTGTCATGGACACATCATAGCACTTCATTATAGCACGCGGAACAGATTGCAAGAGGGAGCAGTGAAACCAGAGAAAGTGGGAGTGGGCAGCAAGGCAGTCGAACTCCAGACATTTGCATTATGAGCTCTTTTAAGGTTTTTGAGAGACATACAATGCAAGCAATAAATGGATAACTGGATTTTTTTTTGTTTTCACTGAATGCTAGACACAGAACAGCCAAAAAACAAAGATCTATAATTGACCTGTCAGACTTAAACAGCTTGCCCAGTCATGGTTTTAGGATTTACATCTAGAACCTTTATTATAAATGTAGGACTGTAATTCCCACAATTCTAACGAAAAAACATGAATGGGTGGTTCGTTCACGCAATAGACAACACCAGAAAAGAAAAAGAAGTGATGGCTGCATTTCTTGGTACAAACACCATGGGCTCACAACCAGAGGGGTCCAGGTTCATCATTTGCACGTGTCCAGATATGTAAAAGGATTTGAATGTTCTAGCTGACAGTTGTCGGTCCAATCCTTGAAACCCCTTCCCCAGTCTGTTACAGAGCAGGCTGTTGCTGGAGCTGCTCGGCATTTTAAACATGGACGGTAAGAGGGACATCAAGATGACAGACAGTGGGAAGGGGCAAGTAATGAGGCTGGGAGACTCACTCCAAAAACATACAAGAGGATCGAATAGGCATTCGCAGTGCAATTCTTCTATACTCTTGCTTGGGGGGGGGCAGGGTTACCATCACCCAAACCCATGCTACTGTAGTCAGATAGTCAGCATGTAACCAAATACCTCTGCCAACTTTAAAGCAGAGTAATAACAAGTCATCCTAAAATGCATATTGACGAACATACCTTTTTACAATCAATGTAGGTCATGCTGCCTTAATCATAACTTTTCAGAATTAAGAATCGTGCCTATAACTTTTATCATTGTAATAACACTCTGCTAAATACAGCAGGTCACCTTTAAAAGCCTCCGACACATGATTTTCACAAAGAGTCAGGCTATTTGCTTTTTCACAGCTGTTCATTATAAACAAATCAAACCTCTGGAATCTGGCAGTTTCCCAATGAACCTACAAGGCTTATTTATAGCATTGACCACTTGCTTGATGCTATGACCTACACAAACCAACTGAAGTGAGCATTAACCAACAACCGGCATGCATTTAGTGATCAAATATGTAGGAAAAACAGTGCGCAAGACAATATGCATCCCCTCGCCATAGTGCCAAACACTACTCTTCACGGTAAAATACCCTCGTTTTTCAGATGGCCATCAACCTTGCATACTACAGTAACCAATGAGACTGCCGATTATAAAATACCGGTCTGTATAGCCAGTAACACAACCCACAACATTTTATGCTATAATAAATGTTTCCCACAATAAGGAAGGTTCACTGCCCATCATTTTCATTAACAAGGGTATCGGACCTACGGCACTGGGCTTAACTGGCAGCCAATGTAGACAGCCATGGGAGGGAGTATCATGTTATCACCTGCGTTGACCAGTATAATGTATTTTGTACTTATCAAAGAAGTTTAGCTTGTTCTCAGAGGTAAATGGCGTCTAAATGATTTATTCGAGTTGGAGCCAAATCAGAGAATCTTTTTGTTGTCAAAACAACCCCTTTTGTGAGACTATTTAGAAAAGTTTAGTAATGACAACTATATAGGTTATGAAACAATGCCAAGAGAGATCAATCTTTGGAGAACCTGAACACTTGTTTTGGGATTCCTGCAACCACTACTTCCGCTTCACATTGTGAATCCTATGTCCTGAAAAGAAACGTCTATTAGGCATGAGAACATCCTATACTAGAATAATCCATCGTAAAATTCCAGACTCACCCACTCTCAATTCTGTGGTTGGGTGTGTATTCTCTTATGCCCAACTGTCCATGCCAAACCACTGTTTGTGACTACTAATAGGAAATTCCAGTGTGTATTCAAAGGCAAGAACGGTTGCTTGATGGCGTTCCAGGGATGATTAAAGGTCCCGTTACAATATCTGTACGGTAAGGAGTTGGGGGACGTTGTGGATGCACTAGGCTCCCCACGTGCTGAGAACGTATTTCTATCGAGTGGGAAGTACATATGGCTTTTACCTCTTTGGCGAGTTATTTGTTGATAAAAGCGCGCTCAAGAATGATTACCTAACATCGCAATGCATTGTGATATAAACGGGGTTTTTGTGTGAAAACAAACATCGGCAGAGACAGGTTTTGTCGGAAATCTTTTTGCGAACCTTCTTGGCATAACTGGTTCTTCTACCTAGCCGTCTAAAATCCATATCTTGAAACAAGACTTGATGTGTGTGTAAAAACCCGCGCTGAAAGGATTTTCCACCTTTCATGGGGTTAGAAATTGGATGAAACCTATGAGACAAATGTATAACGATGATTTGATGTTTTTTTAAAAAAAACATTAGTATACATTATAATAGTGGTACTCCTTGGGTGGGGTATTCCCTCACTAACCATATCTGAATCACGTGCAGATTGATACCACAACCTACAGTAGGGTGGAGAACTCCCTGACTGGCTGGTACGAGTGGACATGGCTGGTTGAGGGTAATGATCCCCTTAATTTTACATCATAGTTTTGAAAAAAATGTGGAGAGATGTCTGGTCCAGAATTGGTTCCAATTAGTTTTAAATGTGTCTTTTCAACTCGACAGTTTCCTGATTTAAAGATGTCCAACGCTGGTGCAGTGACAGAGTGTGAACCCTGATGAATCGGCCATAAAATTTAGTGGGCAGTGAAACATGTTGGTTACAGGTAGTGGTATGCGACAGTAAGCTACCAGCCTTTTTAATTCATCAGTACATACCTTATTTAGTAATAAAGTGGTACAGTTGGTGTGACTGCTGATTTTACTTTCACTCTGTATTGTTCGTCACGTTAGGGAGCTATGCTCTGAGCTACTTGTTCAGCACCTTTTGTTTTACACGATTTGTTTCACACTTTTTTGTGTTGTGACACAATTGTCTTCTGGAAAAGGAATGGCAACCAATGATGAGAAAGGGGCAAAGTATTGGTAACATCTGCCAATTTCCCCAAGGGTGTTCGCCCGTGAGGTGCCTTCCTCTCCGCCACACATTTTTTTTGTTTTGACTGTTTACGTGTGGATGGATGTATTGTCCCATTAGGGCAGACATCGTAGGATATGTCGAGTTGAATACACACTGGAATTTCCTATTAGTAGTCACAAACAGTGGTTTGGCATGGACAGTAGGGCATTAGAGAATACACACCCAACCACAAAATTGAGAGGGGGTGAGTCTGGAATTTTACGATAGTTTATTCTAGTATAGGATGTTCTAAAGCCTAATAGATGATTGCTAACTACGGTCCAGGGATTTCTTGTTATTCAATTGCATTGAGTGGAGGGCTATCCCTGTGGGTGATACCCGTTCTTCCTTCTGAGCTCCCCTAGTTATTGTGTGTGTGTGTCTGAAAAGAAACGTGTCTATACTTTGTTATAAGACATATTAAAGCTTCTTTTTATCATAGCCCTGAAGATCTATGTTGTACAAGAGCAAAACATGTTGACATTTTGCAGTTCGGGATGCGATGTGAATTAAAGAATACGTTTTCATGGACTTAACTATCAGGAGCATGTCTTAACTGTTTGATGTCTAAATCAAATTTGTGAGCAGTGATTTGTTGACACCTCCCCCCCCTTCCATTATTGTATGCTATTTACGATAGGGATGTAGACAACAGCCCAAGTATTTAGGCAAAACTTATTTAAATTGAAGGGAATAGTTATGACTGCAAATAATTTGTCTAGAAGTCCACTACTGCCTGTTCTACATACATCATCTCAACTCATTAAAACCAATGACTCCTGTATTATAAGCATGCCTTTACTCCAGATGGGTCATGTTTTGCAGATGTCAAGAGCGCACTATCATCAAGGGGTATCTTGGCGCAGAATTATGCAGGTAGTAGCGTTAAACTGAAATGCAGGTCTTAAAAGCACTGCAACATAAGCAACCCTAGGACATGTATGTGCAGCAGTATTCAGACATAAAAGCACAAGCAAGAATGGTAATAGGTTCAGAACAATTATATGAGAGGCACCTAGCTGCATTGGTGACATGACATACCACAGGCAGTCTAGTATGCACATTGCTACCTGGCAGCAGTGAGTTGGAGAACCAATTACAGGCTCCATGTATTGGAGCCCCCCTCCTCCACCCAAGGCCTGCATATGGAACACGATGCAGGCCATCCACCTTGAGCCAAGTACCGAGCTGGTCCATTTTAAGTTGCAATAAGCACATCATCGAAAACGAAGATTGAGTACTTCTGAAGCGTGAGAAATGTCTACCCAAGACATGCTAACCACTGCTATGAAGAAACCTAGCTTTAGTGTCTGGCCCGGTGAGGGGTCCTGCAAAATTAATTTGCTTACCTATTGGCTTCACGGGGCAAACTAGAGCTCAGACACTTTGTTACCAGCCTGATAGTTCAAAGTCCTACCTAAAAAAAGTCTCCAAAATTCTGGAAAAACGCAACCGGGGCAAACAAAGCTCAAGACAGATTTGAACATGATGTTGAACACATGCAGCCAACTTATCAAGGCCACTGCTCTATGTGCGGTCTCCGCCATACAGATACCATGTAAGAATTTCAACATTAGAAGGCAATCCGGAACCACAGATGGGTATTCAGAAACAGGCATGAAAGACCTAAAGCGGGAGGCTTTAGAGAAGGAAGGTTTTTAAACCCCTAATTTAACGGGATGAGGCCAGCAGACTGCTTAACACGAAGTACTTGAACCATTATATATCTAAAGTTTAGAAGAGGTCTAGAATGCTGCAGACGCATACATGAGGTGTAAACATGGCCTACACAAAATCATCATGTAATTTTATACTGGGCAGCTTAAAACATGAACTATCAGTGGAATGCCGATCAAACGGATTCTCTTTTTGTCCTAAACAGGCCATCAACATGCTGCATGGAAAGAAAAAAGGTATGACTCATTAAAGGCTTTTGGGGGAAAGGGGGTGCTGAACGAAGAGGGCATAAATTACCAGTTGAGATAAGAAAGTGGAACTCATTATTGAGGAACAGTGTAAGAGGCACAGTTTTGGGTCTGAAAGGTATTCAAGGATGGTTACTGTGTCTTCCACAGATTTAGGCCCCGAGAACACAAAGAGTGCCAATCGTGCTTTTAAATACCATGGGCAACACGGAGCACTTAGATGGATAGTAAGGGTATGGTAGTATGGAAAAAATGCAGACTAACCTTGCAAGTCAGACTCCTCCCCATGCAAAAGAATGACAAGCCCCAGTTGAAGAGTTTCATTCATCTGCAACAGGCCTGAAGTGCCCAACCAAACACACAAAAGTACAAATTAAAATGGCTTGACCCCTAGTTTCATGCGGTGTGTACTAGATGAATAAACTACCTTTATGATGCCGGAGTACTGATTTAACCGTTCAATTATCAGGTGATAATTCACACGTGGCACTGCACCGGTAACAGCTGGGGCAGAGCAGGGATAACACAGTGAACTTGCCATCTTCACGAATACTTTATTGAAAGCAGCAGGTTTTACTGTTACTACAACCGTGGGGCTTCTAGTCACATTGTTGACTAAGAAGCAATACCTCATGTATGTGAAAAATGCTTTCATTACATGCCAGCGAACAAATGAGAGCATGGTGCGACATGTAACTCAATAGCTTTATGCACTTTTATTTTACCATTAATATACAGACGGGTCACTACTAGCTTACATGCCACTCACTTCACGCTCAGGGCAAGTGCCTAGTGTGGGACTGCAGCAGTATTCGCACAACAGGAGTAGCCTGGTCCATCTAGACCCACCCGTGGATTACCAGAAGCTCAGGCACCCAGCTTGTGGGGCTCAGGCTGAACGCTCAAGTGTATTCAGGAAACAATTGCCAAGGGATTGAGCATGCCTTGTTTTAAATACAGCCAAACCGAGGACTAGCAGGTATGGGGAAACACGCCTGTAACTACAAGGTGATCAACAAACCTGGAACTAGACTAAAAAAAAAAAAAAAAAAAAAAAACACAAAAGCAACTTGTTCAGAGGTCAGCATGTCGGACCCCAACACCTCTGGTTCCAATACTGGGCAAGAGACTGCAACTGAAAAGCAACCTGAGAAGCACTTTGAGAAACTCTGAAGGAGGGTGTCCCATTGGGTCGCTGTGCCTACGTAAATAAATTACGTAAACTAGAGAGGAGTAACTAGAAAAATATACACCTACCTGTAGAGGCAGACATTTCATTCTTAACTTCAGAGCTTGAAAAACTGCTGTTTCCTGGAAGCGGTTTGTGGACACACTGAAAAAACTCACGCATCCGTGGTTAGGAGCATGGTTCACCTAGGTTATATTTTTCAACCCAATTTTAGAACTGGTGGTGTTTGGCTGCTCTAAATCTGCCCTCCCAATAAGCGAGTTCCAAAGCAGATGTCACGTCCACGTCCTGAAGCAAGAGCGACTAAATTATGTCATTTGTGTCACAGCCCTGTCCAAGGAATCTAATCGGAAAATGCTTTACTGTAAAAACACAGACTGTTTCGATTCGATGCCCTAAAAAAAAACATGCCACCAGCCAGGAAAAGTGGACATGAAGGTCAGCATGTTCTCAAAGGCAGCAGTTGATAAAAAGTTATTATGAAGCCTAATGCAGGGTCGATGGCTACCACCCCATTGCTACTGGTGAACAGAATTCAATCTGTAGGGGACATGGGAACACAAGATACCCAGGTAAAGTCCCACGCAGCAGGATGGGCCTAAAGCAATAAAGGGACAGCGGTAACAATTGTTTTGTCCCCTTAGGTTGTTGGCCTATATGAAAGCCATTTCTTAATCTGCCCTTTCTAGTGCCTGGGGTACCACAGTAAAGGCAATCAGCAGTCATGGGATGTACAACACATGCTTTAACTGAAGGGGCTCACGGGTGAACTAGGGAGCCATAAGGGTATTTAAATACAAAAAGACAATTCAGTATTTTAACAACACAACTTTGCCTCAAAGACAATCACAGAGGACTGACCAACATAAGTAGTATCAAGTTTTCCTGATGACCCGAAACAGAAGAGGCAATATCACTCGACCACAGTAACTGCTCAGCATAATTCATGACCAAGCTCCTAGAACAAACCTTCTGCACTAGTTTTCAGATTGTTAACTATTGATTGGTTCCTGCCCATCAACAGCTGTCATAACCTCCACCCACTGCGCCAAATTTGCCAACATAACGAGTGAATGCCAAATAAGGGGTCATCTCCTACCTGGAAAACTTAACTAAAGCAAGCCCTGCCCCAACATCTAAAGTGAAAGAGTGCCTCAAGTTGTCAGCAATGACCCCCTCCCCATTCCCCACACCAAACAGATCATTGTATGGTCATTTCTAATACTAGAAGAAAGGTCCTCACGCTGACACTTAAGGGCACAGAAGCAGGTCGGCCTTACCACCCAGCTCTGTTTGTTCACGGTTAAACGGGTCTGCTGGTGCCCCTTCTGCACCAAGACCACTACTTCTCTAAATAATAACCTGCACTAATGCAAGTAGTTCCAGACTTTTCATTGTTACATGGAGTGTACTCTTGCCTATCTATACAGGTGGACTAATGTCAGCCAGACTAAGCCTGCCCACTATAGAAGGAAAAAAACAGGAGCAGACAGATCTAAACATTCTTACACAATCACAAAAACTAGAGGAAATAACCAAAGTGAAAATGTGGGATTTAAAAGTGTCTCTGAAGAGCACCAGATATTTTAGGTACAGGTTTTAACCATATCCTGAAAAGGGACATGTTCAAAGAACAAAACAGAGGTCATCCAGGCGAGTTAACCTATACAGACGCCCCAGCCCTCCGAAGAGTGAATCGTGTGTAGTGTGAAAGGAACAGAAGAAAAGCCTAGGCAGCAAACCAAACCGAACACCCTGCAGAAAATCAAAACCATTAGGAAACTAGGGGACAACTACATACAGCTAACAGGTTGGAAAATAAAATTGTTAAAATACTCCAAAACAATTTTAATTTTTGTAAAATAAACTGATGGTTTGTTTACAACACATTTTCAAAAAGCTTTTCGTTTAGAACCCCTTTTCCTAAAATAAATGCTTTCCACAAGTGTCAAAAACAGTCCATCAATCGTGAGGCTTGACTTCTTAACACCACTTTCATAACTTTTCCCACCTAGTAAGAACAAATGTAACACTTCTGCCCTCTTTTTAAGCCTCGGGGTGGTGTAACCAAAAAGCATTTCTGAAGTACATATTCACAAGTAATCTTGGGTAGTCTGGGTGTTTCATTCTCTTGCTCTCTGGCTTTCGGTCAGGCCAGAGTTTATCTTCCAAGTCGAGAGCTGCACCCTCTGCCTAACCTGAGAATAAAACAAAAGGGTCTGGTGTTTCTACAGTGGTATTAGGCTGCGTGCCCAATGTCTATGTCTGGCACATGCAAGTGTCAGTGTGACAAAGTTTCAGACTAATGCAATTCCAGGATATTCTTCCTCTGTCTGATTTGTCCATCCCAAGGGCATTAAATATATGCCTTCAATAACTTCGAAATGCCCTGGAGTTCAAAACATTGAATGGGAAAAGGTGTTTCTTTGTACTCAACTGTGTTCAAGTTCACTTCTCTCAGCGCACTATGCGTCTCTGCTCCACAGCAGTCTTGCAGAACTCATCGCCCCTCCTTGCCTTTGACTCCAATATGGAGCACCGTCTGTTACACGCCGGGAACCTCACCAGGGTGGCATGAAGTTCAGGGAGTAGTGCCCCATGTGTGAGAGGGAGGGTTCCACAAACACCACAGAGCAAGTCACTTTTCAGAGTGTTCGGACAGAACTTTCCCAAAATCTGTGGCGCAACCATGCCCTACACCAGCAACAACTTCCGGAGCACGTCCCCAGCCTCTATGTCGGAGACCTTGAACCCTGTGGTAGGGGGGGGCTCCTTCTCAGGCTCCACATCAATCCCGTCATCCGGGCCCGGCTCGGTGACCCGGTAGAAGGCTGCCTGGCTGCGGCTGTTGGCGAAGTCCACCTTGATGCGGTTGCCAGCCACAGTCTGGCCACGAGCTTCGGCCAGCGCCGCCTCGGCCTGTTCTACGGTCTTGAAGAAGACAAGGGCCACCCCCTTGGCGGGGTCGAAGGACAGCTTGAGCACAGTGCCGTGTGCTGAGAAGTGCGCCGTGAGCTGGGACTCTGTGAGCATGTCGGGCAGGCCATCCACCCAGAGGCAGTTGGTGGGCTTGGAGCGGCCGAAGCCCAGGCGCAGGCGGGTGTTGCGCAGCAGCTCCCCGTCCATCTCCTTGATGGCTCGGCACACGCTGGCAATGTCAATGAACTGGATGAAGGCGAAGCGGTTGGGCAGCCCCACCATCTTCTTCAGGTCAATGCCCAGGATCTCGCCAAATCGCTGAAAGACGTTGTTCAGATCCTCCCGGGTCAGCGTCTTCTCCAGGTTCCCCACAAACAGAATCTTGGTTGCCCGCGGATGGAACTCGTCTGCGCGCTCACCCAGCGGGCGGAAGGAGGCGTCGTCCTCCCAGGAGCGCACGGCGGAGCCCGCCTTGCTAGCGTCCCACGGCTCCATGTGCACTGGACGACCAAAGAAGAAGTGGCCCTTGAAGGCGGTGAGCGCTGCCTCCCGCTCAGAAGAATTCTGGTAGAAGATGATGGCGTAGCGATCCTCGGCACTGTCATGCATGTCTACAGAGATGATCTTGCCGTGCCGTCTGAACTCATGATACAGCCCATCTTGCAGAGAGCGGTCTGAGGCGCGCGCCGGAAAGCCAATCACCCGGATGCCGTAGCCCTCGTCGGTCCCGGGTAGCGTGGTCATCGGCCGATAGGGAGAGCGGTGCTGGCGGGGGGAACGGGAGCGGCGTTTATGAGGGGAACGGGACCGCGAGCGGTGCCTGCGGGGGGAGCGACTGCGACTCCTTCGCCGGGAGCGGCCTTTAGAGCTGGAGCGGGCCCTGGATGACGACTTCCCTGGAGAGCGGTTCTTGGATGACGACTTGCCAGGAGAGCGGTTCTTGGATGACGACTTGCCAGGAGAGCGGTTCCTGGATGACGACTTCCTGGGAGAGCGGTTCCTGGATGACGACTTCCTGGGAGAGCGGTTCCTGGAGGACGACTTCACTGAGGCGGTTGGCTCCGACTTCTTGGTGGCCCCGCCTGGAGTCTCAGAACTGCTCTTCTTGGTGCCTGGAACTGAGGTGGGCCCCGTGGAGTTGCTCTTGGCACCCAGTGGCGGGGAGGGGGATGGGCTGCTGTCGTCGCTCCCTGGGAAGCGGTTCCTGAACTTGCTGACTGGGGGCCGCTTGATGAGAGGCGGGATCTGGGAGGTCAGGATCTTGCCTGGGGTGGCGTGCTTGCTGACTGGTTTGGGGGTGAAGGGCTTGACCTGTTGCAGAGCGGCGAGGGCCTCCTCCCCGGCTCCTCTGCCCGCCGCCTCCAGTTGTTGCTGCAGCTGCTGCTGCTCTCGAGCTTTTTTCCCCGGCTGCACCAGCGGGCCCCGGACTTGGAAGGTGCTGGCCGGGCCCTCCGGGCCGGAGCCTCGTCCCCTGCCCCCGCGGCCTCCTCGCTGCCCCCAGGACGCTCCGTCTGCGCCCTCCTGCTCCCGGCCTCGCCGCCCAGGCTGCACCAGCGGGCCTCGGAGCCGGTCTTTGTCCTCAACCCCGGATGGGCGGTCTCTGCGGCCGGGCTGCACCAGGGGTCCTCGCTGCCGGAAGGATCCATCAGTGTCCTCTGCCCCCGCGGGGCGGTCTCTCCGTCCGGGCACCAGCGGTCCTCGCTGCCGGAAGGATCCATCACTGTCCTCCACCCCGGAGGGGCGGTCTCTGCGCCCGGGCACCTGCGGGCCGCGCTGCCGGAAGGGCCCGTCCGAGTCCTGGGTCCCCGCGCTGCGGTCTCTGCGGCCGGGCACCAGGGGTCCTCGCTGCCGGAAGGGGCCGTCGGTGTCCTCTGCCCCTCCGGGGCGGTCTCTGCGGCCGGGCACCAGGGGTCCTCGCTGCCTGAAGGGCCCCTCGCTGTCATCGGGCCCCTCGCCTCGGCCCCCGAAGCCCCCTCGCTGCCCCATGGGCCCGCGGCCCCTGAACCTGCTCTCCATGTCCTCGGGGCCGGCTCCGCGCCCTCTGCCGCCGAAGCCTCCCCGCGGGCCCCTGAAGCCCTGGTCGTTGTCCTCGGGGCTGCGGCCTCGGCCCCCTCGTGGCCCCCGGAAGGCATTGTCCCGGTCCTCGGGGCTGCCCCCTCGGCCTCTCCCTCCGGGGCCCCCGTGCTGTCCCATGGGCCCCCGGCCTCGGAAGCCGCCCGGGCCGGGTCGGTGTCCGGGGCCTCCTCGGAAGCCCTCGCCGTCATCCTGCGGGTCTCCTCCCGGGCCGCCGCCGCCTCGGGCTCCAGGGCCGCCCCGCAGCGGCCTCTGCATGTAGCTGCCGTTGGGCCTCCGGCCCGGCCCGTCCTCTCCACGGAAGCGGCCGCCGTCCGGGAACCCGGGCTGCGGGCCCGAAGGGGACCAGTCCATGCCGCCCCAGGAGGGCTCCTCCCGGCGCGGGGGGCCCGGCTCCTCGTTCCAGGGCCCCGCGCCGCCGCCGCCCAGGCCTCTCTCGCCGCCGCCGGCCGGCACGCGGGGCCCGCATGGCGGGATGGGGAAGGGCTCGTCGATCACGAAGGCGGTGCCGGGCACGGTTCCGTGCGCGTAGTCGATGCGCAGCGCCTGCCGCTCGCCCATCGTCCCTGCCCGCGTCTCCTCCGCGCTGCGTCCCACAAAAGGCCGCTCACTCGGTACAAGTTTGAAAATGTCGGTCGCTTTTCCGCCGACTGCGCATGTATGTGACGCAAGACGCACTCCACGCGCAGACGTACCCACGCCCTGCGCAGGCGCGTTGGGGACGGAACTCCGCAGACTCCTCAGTGCGCTTGCGCCAGGGGGAGGGCGCACGTCAGAATCTTTGAGGCGCAGGCGGGTTGCGCCACCGCGGGAATAACGCGCTCACGCCATTCGACGTCGAGCGGCTTCCGGTGGCTACGGACGCTGCGCACGCGCAATAAGATCTCGTGGTGGCGCTAGGGACGCTTTAAGTTGTCTTGGCGCGCGGGCTGTTTGCACAGCATTAGCCCCCTGGTCATGGGGAGCAGCACTCTGCCCCCACTGGGGGCAGCTCTCCAGTCTGAGTCCTCTGAAGCTTTTTGGTGTGCCCCTCAGCGTATTTTTTTTATTTTCAGGATTCTGAATCCCAACACCTAAGACTGCACAGACATCACATCAATAAACACCATTCCACTCCACAATAACCTGTTTCCTCGCCTTGCTTTTTTTGTCCCGGGTCCTGGTATCTGCTTTCCTTTTCACGTGTACCAGCAGGCTGAAAATCACTTCCCCCATCCTTTCCATTTGACCTCCAAATTATTCCACTCAAACCAAATAACCATAATTTGAATGCTGCAGTTCCATTTCGATTTATGACTTGCTTTTGTGCCTGTCAGTAGCCTTTCACTAGGTCTACTTTACCTTACGACACATGTCACTTTTCCCTCTATGTTTAGCCCTGTAAAATACCACGCATGGCGGAGTGAGACTAACACATAGTGCATCACTGCACTAGGATGCATTAGTCATGCTCTTTATAGCTCCTGGGACCAACTTTATATTATGCCACTAGGCGCAGTATTAATGTAAGGCAGCCAGCGCCTTCAGCTTGCTGAGCATCAGTTATCATTATCAGCTTCTCGCCGGCTTGCCCAGGCGAGGGGGAGGGGCGCATTTCTGGGTTGCACAATGTGTCAAACTGTGAATTGCTTCATCACAGAATGTCAGTAAATGAATAATTGGCTCAGCATCCCTTAGCCACGTGGATCTGAGTGAAAAGAAGAGGCTCCTGAACATAGCCCCTTATGGCATCTTTTTCTTTTCCGTCGCGCAGTGCGTAAGGATTAGCGGAGGCAGTTTGTGTTTTTCAACTCCATTGACCCATGTGCTCTGTGTGGCACTGGTGTAGGTGGTCATTCTGGTGGGTAGCAGCTCAGCATGTTTTCTCCAAAAGTTGCCAGACTTGGTTTTTTCTTCTCTTCAGTCAGCCCCAGCAGGCCCCTGGACATTCGTCCCAGGCCACTGCATGTTGTTGACTTCAAAGTCAACAAGTTTTAGGACTATTTGCCTTTCTGACTCCATTCATGTGTGTGGGGCCCCCATAGTCTAGTCTAATGCTGATGGCTGAGTGCACACTTTAAAAGCATTAATCAGCCCCGTAGGTACTGCACTCGGGAAATACCAAACAGGAAGAGCAGCACACATATAGTCTGCATCTCAGCAGCCCCCAGCATGGCCCCTGTTCCAAGAGGCTGTCTGCTGGCTCAGCCTGCCTTGGCAGTCAGGTGAGTTCGGCAGCAGAGCTCTAAATGTAATGCAGTGGGAGGTAGTATTGAAAGAGTGAGGGCAGGTGCAGGAAAGACATTGTTAAAAAGTATAAAATAATTCTGTCTCTGTTTCTATTTTTCATCTTCAGGTAAATACATAAAAATAAGGCATACACTTTAAATGAAAGAATAATGCAATTTCAATAAATATTTGGGAAATGCACTCTTTTATATTGTGAAACCACAAATAGCAAATGTAATCTCTGCAGATGTCTCTGTGTGTAACCAGTGAGAAGCAGGATTGAATCCTGGTCTTCACAGAAGAAAATAGTAACTTGTCTGTTTATAGTGCTATTAAATCCCATATTGCAAATGAGAAAGCACCTCGATTATACACATCTTTACTTATATTACAGTACAAGATAAGAATCACACAATGCGTCACACATATGGTTGTACAATTTCACTACTAATTACAGTGAAAACATATAAATGTCACACATAAGCAATCTGAAAACTTGGCAGCTATATATGTTATGCATTTTTCAGTTCCCATTGACAGACCTCACACTTCAGTGGGTGTCTCACCTTCTCTACTACCTGACAATACCCCATGTTACCTTTCGTGGCCTCTGTGAGAATGCTTATAGGGTATACCTTACAGTCCCTGAATACCCTTAGCATTGTGTCAGTAAACTCGCCAAATTCATCAGCTGCTGGCACTACTATCCATTTCAGGAGTAACCCCTGGCTGCAGTATCCCTCTTTTGAGGATAACTATTTCCTCCCCCGTGGTCAGGACTGCATCTGATGAATAAGAGTGAGTGGGACCCATATTTGTGCCACTTTTATCCCCTAGCGTTGCTCCAGACTTCTTTTTTTGTGCTTTCAGTAGCTCTTCCTTCTAGTCAGCTTCTCTTTTATTGGTTTCGCCTTGGTTCTCCAGTCACAGTGAGTAAGTCTACCCCCCAAGCCCTTGTAAAAGTTCACTTGTGTCTGCTCCGAGCCCTTTCTCTATTCACATGGCAGGGGCGTGGCCTCTGAGCCATGGCAAGCTTCTGAAGCCCCATTGTTAGAAATGTGTTTTCTGGTTGGCTAGGGTATGTACCTAAGCCAGGCAGAATCCACCACTCTAGTCAGGATAAGGGGATCACACATCTAAAAAAAACCTGCTCACCCCCTTGGTAGCTTGGCATGAGCAGTCACGCTTATCTCAGAGGCAGTGTGTAAGCATTTGCACATAACCAGTTGTAATACACTAAAATCAATACAAAATGACACCACACCAGCTTTAGGAAAATATCCAAAATGTATCTGTGTAAAAGAAGACCAAAACGATAAAAATCCAGCACACAGTGATCAAAATACTAATAAATCAAAAATAGACTTTTCATACAGTTCCTTAAAGCCGATCACTACATCTGGGCCTATCATGGCGTCGTGATCAAACAAATCCAACAGTTCCGGACAGTCGTGGCGTCGCAGTCTGGCTACTGTGTCGGGGAGACCCTTAAAACAGTACCGTTAGAAATGTAGGGTTTCGGTGACCTCATGGTGAGGTCTTTAAGTGCCTGCATCGGCAGGTGTCGGTTCCGGAAGTCAGTGCAGGGGTCGTCGGGTCCTTAAGGTAACACGCAATTCAGATCGAGCGCCATGCGGTTGAAGATGGGAGCGCTGACGTCGGTGGGCATCGGGGATGTGGTGTGAAGTGCAGCAGTGCGGCATGCGGTGCCCTCAGGTATTAGTGCAGGCAGCGGCTCGGTGACGGTCGTCCAGTGACACTGGTGAGACCAGGGCTGCAGTACGAGTTGGTGCTGTGCTCGTCGCGGTGCTGGCAGGTCATGGTACAAGGAGTGGTATCGTCGTTGCTGAAGCGCTGTCGTCGGCTGACGAACCGGAGTCAATGGCACCAGTGTCCGTAGGCCAAAGCTGCTCTGTGGGACTGGGTAGTGCTTCGTTTAACTCACGAGCAGTGCCCTCAAACCACAGTGCAAGCATCAGCGTCAATGTTGGCATGGAGCGGCATCGTCTGGGATATCAGGGCGGCGGCGTGAAGCGGGCGGTGGGAAGTGCGGTGCCCACAGGTCGCCGTGCAAGCAGCGGCTCGGTGGCGGCGTCAGACGGCGGTGAGATCAGGGTTGTAGTGCAAAGGGCGGTGGTGCCTTCAGGACACAGAGCCAGCAGTGGCATCGTTGACGCATCGGGTTGCTTTTCCTTCTGTTGCATCACAAAACACACAGTTCCCAGTGCTGATAGCAGATGAACTTGAAGTCTGCTGTTCCTGAGACTTCTTGTACAGGGGGCAAGCTCTACCTCAAGCCATTTGAGAAACTCAAACAAAGAAGTTGCAGAAAGTTCAGTCCAGTCTTTTCTCTGTCTAAGACAAAAGCAGCCACTGCAGGCCAATACAGCAAAGCACAGCAACGTGGTAGTTCCATCCTCGAAGCTTCTCCTGCTCTTCTTGACTGGTTCCTTGATCCAAAAGAGTTCTGGGGTCTGGGCCCTAATGATTATTCCACATTCTCATTTGTTCTCTTGTGGCTAAAAGGCTCTCAGCTCAGTCCAAACTAGTTCTATCCTCTCTGATATTTGATATTTGATATTTATGAGCATTTGTAAAGGGCAAGCGTTCGCTCCCAGGGGAGCATCATGGCGCTGGGCGAGCTGCAGAGGAATAGCTGACAGAGTGGAGTGAATGGAAGAGAGAACTAAATGACAGCCAGGACAGAGGAGTCTGGTAATTTGTAGACCCATGTCTTGAGGAGTTTTCTGAAGTTGTTCTCATTGTCTATGGCTCTAAGGTTGGCGGGTAGGGTGTTCCAGGCCTTGGCTGCCAGAACATTAAAAGATTTTCCGCCCTTGGTCTTATATTTGAATCTGGGAATTTGAACCAAATTTGTCCCAGAGGATCTCAAGCAACGCGAGGGGTTATAGCGCTTAAAACGGTTTACAAAGTAACGGGGTCCTGTGTTTTGCATGGTTTTGTGAACTGTGAGAAGCAGTTTGAAAAGGATTCTTTTATGCAGTGGCATCCAGTGAAGCGCATTCAGGGCTTCAGACGCAGATGACCTTCTGGGGAGTTGTAAAACCAGTCGAGCTTCAGCATGTTGTAGGCTCTGCAGCTTTCTGAGAGTAGATTTTTTCACCCCGGCCATAAGGCCGTTGCAGTAGTCAAGTCGGGAAAGTATGAGGGCTCTCTGGTCCAGCTTCTTGGCAGGAGGTGGAGACAGCATTGTGCACAGGAGACAGGACCTATTCAAGTGCACGGAAAACTCCTCCCAGTACTCTTAATGCAGCCCAGGTCTGTTCTGCTCAGCTCTGAGTCATCCAGGAAAGACAGGACACACCTCAACCCTCCCAGTGGCTGTCTACAGTGAATGCACATTCCCAGCTCCTGTCACTCCAAAACCAGACAGTCAATACACAACCCAGCAGAGGCACATAGGATGGCTAAGCAAGAAAATTCCCAATTTCTAAAAGTGGCATTTTCAAACACAGAATTTAAAAAACATCTTTACCAAAAGATGTGTTATTAAATTCTGAGTTTAGAGAGTCTAAAATCTATTTCTCTATCTTGTACCAATGCAAAGTTATACTTGTAAGATTTAACAAATAAACTCCCATGTTACCCTATGGGACAGATAGCCTTTTAACAGTGAAAACGAAATTGGCAGTATTTCACAATCGGGACATGTGAAACACACCAGTACATGTCCTACATTTCACATACACGTTGCCCAGACCACAGGGGTACCTGAGGCCTACCCGAGGGGTGTCTTACATGTAAGAAAAGGAAAGGTTAGGGCCTGGCACGTAGGGGCACTTTCCAGGTTGACATGGCAGTAAAAACTGCGTGCAGACACTGCAGTGGCAGGTCTGAGATACCTTTACAGGGCTACTCATGTGGGTGACATAATGAGTCCTGCATGCCCACTAGTAGCATTTGATTTACTGGTACTGGCACACTCGGTGCACTGGACTAGGGGCTTACCTAGTAAATCAAATATGCCAATCATGGAGGGGCGTGGCTTGGCCAGCTGCACGATGGCCGCACTCTGAGTGGGATCTGCCGGCCAAGCTAATAATCCGTCATAAGCCACCTGCAGACAGCATCTCTACCATCACTTACCAGCCGATTCTGAAGCTGCAGCACCCTAGGAGCCGTCTGATGCCGCTTTGAGTCTTGAATGTCCAGTGTGGGCCGAGATTAGTAACCAGCCTGCTTCGCGAGGCCCGCTCCTCGTGGGGGGCCTGGTCTGGTCTGGCGCTGCCTGTTCTCCTGATTGCCGCCTGGAGAGTCTTTGCTGCCCGAGGGACGCCAAGGGCCTTTCTGCATCCTGCCCCGGTGAGTGCGGCTGCTGCTGGGGCTGCCCGCTGTGTGGTTGGGGGTCCGTGAGTGTTACGGCCCGGCCGGGGTCTTCCAACACACTTCCTCCGCACTGCCTCCCGGCCGGGATCATACTTACAGCCGCTGGAGGCCGGGCCTGGTGTCGGGAGCGGCGGACCACCCGCACCCCCTCGCCGCGGCTCCCTTTCAGCTTGGCGTGTACTCCTGTGGCCTCCTGGAGATCTGGTGCGGCTGGCGTGAGACCGTGCGCTGGCTGCCTGCTCCCACGGCCCATCGCATCCTGCTCTGGCTGCTCCTCTGTGTTTAGATCTACCGCCCCCTGCCTCTCCTGTAGTGTACGCCCTGGGCCTCGGCTTTAGGATTGAGATCGCGCTGGGCTGACGGCGCTTCACCCCCTGGCCTGCCTGACTCCGCTCTGCCTGCTCCACAGAAAGTAAGGAGATCCGGCATGACGCTCTGACCCTGCACTTACCACCTGTTGCATCAACTTGTGTGAAGCTCCACCTCCACCATTTTGTCCCCGCTTTAGGAGCCTGGTGCCACCCCTGCGCCCTGGTCTCGCCCTGATCTAGGCTGTTGAGGCACCTCTAAGCTGCACTACGAGGCTTGTATCTCCCAGTATTTGGTGCCGCATTGGTCCGTAGCCCACCTGATGTTTGCGGCTGAGGCCACTGTGTGCTCTCTAGATACTCTCACCACAAGCTGGGGTCTCGCCCCTGGGGAGACACGCAGCGGCGGATTCGTGACCTCTGGGAGCCGGTTCCTCTTGTAGCTGCTCTCTGGCACCCTGCTGAGTCCACAGCGGGTCGCGGATGACCGCTGCTGCTACCTGGCGGTGGGTTCTTTGCAGACTCTGCCATCCGTTCTGCCCTTGCTGAAAGGTTGTGCCTGGCCCGCTGCTCCGTGTGCTGCTGCCCCTCCCGCCGGCAGTCCAACCTCTCTGCGTCTTGGTGGTGCCCCTTGCTGGTGTCCATTCGTCATGGGGAGGACTGACCCTAAACAGCCAAAACTCGCCTGTGATCAGCATAAATCTACTCGTCAAGACGGTGCGGGCCAGACGGGATAGACTCTGCTCCCGGCGTTGAGGCACCTCCGACACGTGACGACGACCTGAAGGTGATCATATTGGACGTTAAATCAACTGTCACCGGTATCGCTGCGCAACTCGACCAAGTCTCTGCACGTCTGGACTCGGTTAAGGCCAGGGTGGACTCTCATGACAATCGCCTACTCCATGCGGAGTCCCAGATCTCGGACATTGAGGACGCTGCCACTCAGGATCATCAGAAAATGCTTCAGATGGATACAATTCTGGACGTTATTCGAAGTAAGAATGAAGATTTGGAAGCATGCTCCCGTCGGAGCAACCTCCGAATCACTGGCATGCCATATTTCCTGTATGGAGGATTTCTTGGAACAGCTGGTTCGTGAACTATTTGGGGACATTCTTTCGCCAGTCTTTATTGTGGAACGTGCCCACCGCTTTCTTGCTCCCCATCCTGGCCCTGGGCTCCCTCCTCGCCCCATCATTGCCCTGTTTCTGACCGAAACATGGCTTACCCCCAACAACGACTTTGACTTGGTCAATGCAACCCCCCCCGGCTACCAAATCTGCTGCCTGAACAGACCGGTCGGAAGAGGTGGCGGGCTCGCCATACTCCATAAAGATCATCTCAGCTGCAGAATCAGCGGCGGCACGGTCAAGGACTGTGAGAACGGCAATTTCACCCTCCAGATCTCCCCAACCACTTCTCTATCGGGACTTCTGGTATACCGACCGCCAGGATCGCTCGGTGATTTTTCAAGCACCCTGATGGACCACATCCTTCTAAAAACAATATCAACCCCTAACTTCCTCCTCCTAGGGGACCTGAACCTACACTTCTTAGACCCGGCGGATAACACTGCCGCCAACCTTCTAGCAGACCTTATGTCAGCTGACCTCCTGCTACTGAATTCCAAAGCCACCCACGAGAAAGGACAGCTCCTCACCAACATCAGGAACCTCCAAACCCAAGACCCCATTCCTCTCCCATGGACCGACCATTTACTGGTCCCCATGTACTGGTCCCTCCAGCCCGCCCTTGTTCCTAAGCAGAAAACTAGGATACAAACTAGACGTTGGCACAAATTAAAACCAGAAGAATGGGAAGCGAAGCTACGGGAATCCACTGATCCCCTCTCAACCGACCCTAACACCGCCGACAGAGAATTCAACAGCTGGCTCACCAACCCCCTAGACAGCCTTGTCCCACTAACCAGCTCCCTTAAGCATGTAAAAAGGATCAACCATGCTCCTTGGTACACTCCGTCCCTGAATATTTTAAGGAAAGAGTGCAAAAAGACAGAGCGTACATGGAGGAAAAACAAATCGGCGATGGAGAAAGACGCTTATCATCTAGCCATGAAAGCTTATAAACGAGCCCTCCACAACGCAAAAAGCTCTTTCTATGAGGAAAAAATAAAGAACTCCTCTTGCTCTGCTAAAGAGACTTTCTCTATCCTCAAAGAGCTCCTTCGCGTCCCAGCCCCCCCGCAGATACCCATGGACCCCAAAGCAGCCGAAGAAAAATGTACCAACCTGGCCAATTTTTTTGACGATAAGATCAAAAAAATCCTCTCCTCCCTTCCTGCTACCAATCCTGCCACCGCAGAAAAAGCCAAGGTCTCACCCCCTTCGTTAGGGAATTCCCCTGTTAAACCTGATGCACCTCATTTAGCCTCATTCGGACCAGTCACCGAAGAGGAGGTGGCAGCAACCTTAGCTTCTACTAAAAGCAGCGCCCCCAGTGACTCAGTTCCCATACGGTTCGCTAAAGACATCACTCGGACCATCATAGCGAAACTAACTGCCCTCATTAACATCTCGCTTGCCCAAGGAGAAGTCCCACAAAGTAGGAAGGAGGCTGTCGTCAAAGGACTACTTAAGAAGCCTTCACTAGACCCCACGGACCTATCCAACTACAGACCCATCTCGCTCCTCCCTTGGATAGGTAAGGTCGCGGAGAAGCTTGCAAATAAAAAGCTATCCCATTTCCTAGAAGCAAACCATCTCCTCAAAAACTCTTAGACAGGCTTTAGACCAGGCCAGGGCACCGACACCGCCCTCCTTGCTGCCGTAGAGAAGGCAAGGGAAATCATCGACACGGGAGGATCAGTGGCTGTGGTCCTCCTAGACCTAAGCGCCGCATTCGACACTGTCAGCCACCAGGTCCTAACCCAGCGCCTGGATAACATCGGCGTGAAAGACAGCGCGTTGAAATGGCTCACATCCTTTCTCTCCCGGCGCTCCTTCCAGGTCTGGGAAGGAGAAAGCCGCTCCCCCTCCATCCCCCTCCGGTGTGGAGTGCCTCAGGGCTCTTCACTTAGCCCCACACTTTTTAACGTGTACATGGCCCCACTGGAGGAGCTGGTTTCACCATTCGGAGTCACCATCGTCAGCTATGCTGACGACACTCAGCTGGTGGTGACACTCTCCCACCCCAAGCTAGAGCCCTCCAATTTGCGAGACTTCCTCTCCAACGTCCATCAATGGATGAGCGACTCTGACCTTAAACTAAATGGGTCAAAGACAGAGATCCTGCTCCTAGGTCACAAAACTAGGAGCCTCCCCTCCAACCTCTGGCCCGCCTGTATGGGTGAACCCCCTACTCCCAAGACAGAGGTTAAGAGTCTGGGAGTATGGCTGGAGACGGATCTCACCTTCAGGACACAGGCTAGGAAAACAGCCGGCATCTGCTATGGCCTACTTAGATCATGCAGAAAGGTGCTCCCTTTACTTCCATCTCAGTCCCGCCTGCTGCTGATCCAGGGCTTAGTTCTATCCAGGCTAGACTATAGCAACGCCATATACCTTGGAGCACCGGAAGCCACTTTCCAAATACTGCAAAAGACCCAGAACGCCGCAGCTCGCCTACTCACGAACACCCCAGCAAGAACCTCAGCCAAACCAGCCCTGAAGAAACTTCATTGGCTCCCCGTGAGGGAAAGAGTCGCTTTCAAGGCCCTTTGCCTAGCCCACAAGGTTCTGCACAACGCCGGCCCCCCTATTCTGAAAAATTGGATCACTCCATACAAACCGACGAGAGCGCTCGGATCAGAGCAGGGAAACCTTATCATTGTTCCTAGGGTGAAGAAGGCCCGCATAGGCGGCCGCCGCTTCTCAGTCAACACAGCCAAAAAATGGAATGCGCTCCCCCCGAGTCTCAGAGCTGAACCAAACCTCCTACGATTCAGGAAATCCCTCAAAACCCTCCTCTTCCTCTGATGCATCTGTAGTTTCTCCCTGCCCCTTCCTTTAGGAGTCCGAGGTTTCAGCGCTGGGATACTCGAGGGTGACTACGCGCTCTATAAAAACCTAAAATAAATAAATAATAAAAATAAATTGCCAAAATATAAAATTTTAGAGATCGAGATGCGATCCTCCGTGCAGCACGCAACAGGGGGAAAATCACACAACAAGGAAAATCGCTCTCCTTTTTCCCGGACTATACTCTGGCAGTTCAGGCCGCTTGACGTGAATTCCTCCCAGCAAAGCGGATCCTACAAAAACATGATGTTGCTTATTCTTTGGCCTACCCGGCAAAGCTGAGAGTCCGGCAGGCCACCAAGACGCTCATGTTCCCTGACCCGAGAGATGCACTCGCATTTTCTAAAAAACTTGATAAATCTTCACGCCAGTCTCCCTCCGGCTCCCAGCCCGCTACTTCTGACAATCTCAGTGACAATGACTGATTGGCTTTGACTCATTGGTGAACACTTTACAGTACACTGTCTGCTCTCTTAACAGCTTGGCCACCTTGCTTTCTTGCGGGGGTGTATGCTAAGCCCTGCCATGCCCTCACGGGATAAGTCCCATTCTTGTTGTTGTTTTCCTTCTTCCTAGTTGTGGGTCCCTTGGGTGGGCCAGGGAGGTACCTCAGCCTGATTGGGGGGTTGGAGTGGGTGTGCGGGTGGCTATTTTTTTGAGAATTGTTTTTGGGTTGCAAAGGAGGGTGGTTCGGGTGCGGGGGGAGCTCTTGTACTAGTATTGCCTATTTTTTGTTTTCTCCTATTCTGGCATATTCTAGATTCTAGCCAGCTGAAGGGTCTGTGGTGTGGGTGGGGTTGGGGTGGGGGGTTCTGTGGGTATGCCCTGCGTTAGTTGAGGGTTGGGATGTTGGTGTTTTGTATTAATTTGTCTCCTGTACTTAAAATGCATCACTACTGCCATTAATGTCTTTTTCTGCAGCACGATTGTGCATGATACACTCCTCTGACTGAATGGCACTGCTTCCTTCCATTTTTTTTCCTATCTGATATTTACGCATTGGAAGGTCTCCCCAGTGTCTGGGCCCCCTCATGCTGCTGGCCCCCAATCTGTTCAACTATTTGCTAAGAGCGTGCATCCTGCTTCCCTTTCGGTTGGCACTATTATGCTGCAGCACTCCAACCGGTCTCCTCCAATGCCTGCTCCTCTCGCGCTGACCCTCATTCCCCCTAGATACAGCTCCACATGACTGATACCATTTGTTGGACCTGGAATATGCGTGGTCTTAACGATCACCGAAAAGCCAGACTCATACATTCTCACATGCAGCTGCACAGAGTAGACATTTGTCTCTTGCAGGAAACCCACCTTCTGCTCGAGACCTCCTCCAGACTCCAATCTCGTTATTGGGGTGAATCACATTCAGCGTATTATTCCTCTGACGCAAGGGGGGTTTCCATTCTGATACGCAGCGGTCTTCCCTGGACCACTATTCAGGTACTTGCGGATCCTGATGGACGATACGTGATTTTACATGGCTCCTTGTGTCCCAGCCCATGACGATAGCTGCAGTGTACGGCCCTAATTCTGACGATCCCGACCTCTTTGCCCATATGTGCCACTTCATTTTTTCCCTGGGCCCGGCGGCCCTTCTTTGGGGCGGGGGGATTTTAATCTTACCCTCTAGGCGGCCTTGGACCGTTCTGGCCCACACTCTTCCCATCCTCGCGCCACCGCTTTGCTACAGTCCATTCTTATGGACAACTCTTTATATGATGCCTGGCGTCATATATGGCCCGATGCCCGTGAGGGAACCTGTGTCACTGGCGCCCGGGACTGCTGGTCACACATTGATTTATGGGTCACCTCACCAGATGTCCTTACTTCGCTTACTTCTACTACTCATATGGGGTGCACCTTCTCTGATCATGCTTCTGTTCAAATTTGTCTTTGTCTCCCTATCTCTCCACAGCGTGCATTTACATGGCGGCTCCCTCCGAATGCACTCCGCTATACCATATTTTGCGATAAGATCCAAGCAGCGATCACCAACTATTTTGATTTAAATGTTGGTTCTGTGGATTCTACTTCCACCTTGTGGGAAGGCTTTAAACAGTGATTTGGGGCGAGTACATCTCCAAACAGGCCGGTGTCCTTTGTTCATCTGTACCACAGTGGAGAAGCTTGAATCTGAAATTAGGGCTTTGGATGCTGCCCTGGCGGCCCACCCCAAGCCCGAGACCCTCACGCATTTAAGGGAAAAGCATACTGCATTTACTGAAGAGGCCGACAGGGAGCTTGCCTTCCTGGGTAGAGAGGCCAGAGCCTGTAGTTTCGGGGAAGGCGATCGGCTGGGAAGACCTTGGCCAACCTCCTACGTCCACCGTGCTTGGTCGTATGTCCCGTCCCTCAGAGATGGTGGCCCCACTAGAACCACTTCTCCTGTGGAAATCAAAGCTCGTTTCACGGACTATTACTTGCAACTTTACACTGCGGTCCCCCCCCCTCGCGTGAGGCCTTTGAACAATATTTTGAAACCATCCATTTGGTCTGACTGGAGGATTATCACCGGAAATTCTTAGAAGAGCCCCATACCAAGGAGAAGATTCTTGCTGCCATAAACAGCTTACCTAGTGATAAGGCCCTTGGTCTGGATGGTCTTCCAGCCGCTTTCTATAAGACTTTCGCATCGCTCTTAGAACCACATCTGGCTGCCTTGTACAACGACTCTTTCGACAATGGCCTCTTTCCTCAGTCCCTCCATGAGGCGATGATAACGCTGCTACTCAAGCCGGAAAAACCGGCTGACTGTTGCGATTCCTACCGGCCCCTCTCCCTCATTAATATTGACAACAAAATGTTTGCCAAACTGGTGGCCTCCCGCCTTCTCCCCCGCATGCCCATCATTGCTCTCCTGTTGTAGCAGGCCTCAGCTAGACCCACTGGTGCAAGGGGTTCGCCCTTCTCTGCACAAAGTCCTCAGACCAATAGCAAGAAGTTGGAATAGAAAAAGTAACATTTATTACACCTCATGAGGTGGTGCTACAGTTCAAACAGTACCCTTCGGTATTGCAAGAAGTAGCACAACGAGCTAAGAATGCATGGTTTATTTATACCCGCACATGGGCTCAAAAGAAAGCGGTACAAACACAAGAGCACAACTTATGTACATATAAGGTAATATCGAGAGGCACAATCGATCAGTGGGAGGCGCTAACGGTTTTGGGGGCTAACAAACACATTCCTATCTGGATCTAATCACTAACAGATGTGGACCCTACTAGACATGCACGAAAGTGGGGGATGCTAAATATAACTTGTTTCCGGGCAGATTTCAAGCGCCAAGAACAGGAAGATAGGACAAAGCACATGGTCGGCACGAGGCAGCATGTAGCAGACAAGATGGCTGCCGTAAATACAAAATGGAGTCCGCTAAATGTCAAGATAACGGCTAGAACTAAGATGTCTTCTGCTAATGCTTAATCTAATCGCTGTCAAACTACAACAGACAACCCTTTCAGCATTAGCTGAAGACATTCTCTTTTCTAGGATAGTCTAAATATTCATCCTGTACATCTATACGCATCATGTCAGCTACTTCCTTGTTTAACATGTGTTGTGTTTTCATTTCTACAACATCCTTCCTGGTTGGTATGCAAGCAGTAATACACATAGAACATAGCATTGGGCCACAATGGATATACATACACCAGGTGAAAATCACTGCAATTGCAATACATAGAATAGTCAGTAGTTTCCAAACCCAAGCAGAGACTAGAGCCCCAAACCATCCAGCAAAAGTCCAGGTGCCATTCTTAGGGTGAATATGTGTAGCTATCTTGTGCAGTTTAAAAATTGTGTCATATACTGAGGGCGAATTATCAGGGATAAAGACACAACAACTACTTCCGATAATTTTACATGCACCACCTCTATCGGCTAGCATCACGTTCAAAACCATTCTGTTCTGGAGCACTACAATTCTGGTAACTTGTAGTTCTTCAGTAATGTTTCCAAGCGCTTTAGCAGTCTGATTGGTAACACCTTCCACAACTCTAGTTAACCGTCTCAATTTCCTGCTATTTAATGCAGCGCCCACAAAAGAAAACAGACCCAAAATAAAATCAACATATTGCTGTAGACTAGTATCTGTCTGGTCTACTTCATCAGTGCTTATTGTCCTTTTGTTTCAATTTAATGAAATGTTTTTGAACAGTTTAAAAATTCGATGATATGATGCAGGTGCCAGGAAAACAGGGGGTAACAAAAAAGATACATAACATACACCTGACCACCCATTTGCTAGTCGATGATATCCATGACTGCCACATACTAGATATGTGTTATGTGAAGCTAAGAAAGAACTATCATTTATTCCATCTATATTCAAAACTGTAATACAATCACTTATTCCAACTGGGATTCGTCCAATACTTTGTACACATAAGTCTGCTTTAGTCTTTGTAACAGTAATCACAAATTTTTCACTTTTGGCAAAGTCTCTTGTGTGGGTGAAAACATATGGCGTAGAAATATTGTCCGGTCGGTATTCCTCCCATTCCCATTTAGTTCCATTAGCTTGAGGATACCCATCTTTGTCCTGATAAACACTCCTTATTCACACGGAAAAGAAGTCCACCTACTGCAGGTTTTCTAGTTGCAAACAAAAGAGTGTACCAGGCTCGACAAGAGCCATTATGCGAGAAAGAAAGTGGAATAAAAGGCGTTCCTCCTTTCTTTTGATGCGCTGGAATCATTCCACATACCCAACAGTTAGTAGTGCTCGTGGCATTATGGGTATGATGCAACATCTGAACAAATGTGTTATTGAGATAAGATTGACGGTGTTTCTGCTCATGATAGGCAAGAGTGAAATGTTGGTGCTGCTCTGGGACTGGAGTAGTAACTACAAAATAACTCACGAGCAGGAGTCATCATTTCAACATACCAGGTGATCACTGCTATGATTGTCAAAACAGCAAAAACCCCTATAACACAAAAGATCTTCTTCTTATTCATTCTAGCAGCAAAATCAACTATTTCTAAAAACAAAACAAAAATAATCGTCGGACCTCTTCTCTCGTGGGTAGACATTGGTTTCTTCACTGAAGATCAAGACGGATGTCACTACACTACGCAGGGCTGATCCCCCCCCTTGTCATATCGGCATTCTGTTTCCACTACCCAGGGCGGTTGCTCAGCCTGTCTCTTTCAAAACTGTAGATTCTTTCCTCGGTCTCAAGTTGTATCGCGATGCTTCAGGGATCATCTGGTCCGGGAAGAACTCAGCAGATTCGTCAGGTGATACAGCGTGGCCTTTATCCGTGGTCAGGATCTCTCGATGATCAGTCAGCACAGCAGGTTCCACCAAGGTCGACAATACCTTTCGGCAGTGGGTGCTATGCACTCAGTTTTTCCTGTTGGTGACTCGACCGCTGTTCTCGTAGCTAGGAACACCTGTTCTGGTCCACGCCACTTCGGTTCCAAGCTGCTTGACCTCTCAAATATCTTGATCATCACATGATCGCCAGGTCGGAGCTCATGGCCTTCACCTGTAGATCTGTCGGGAAGTGCTTCTCGAACCTGTTGATGAATAGAAACCAAGCTGTCAGTTAACTGTGCCAAATAGTCATTCATCAAGACACAAGGTACATCATATACAGAACTCGGTTTCGGAACTCCCCAAATGTTCATCTGCCTCCCAAACTTAACCTCGTAGGGAGTAAGACCTGTTCGAGAGTGTGGTACTGATCTAATAGACAGCAATGCCAATGGCAACGCATCAGGCCAAGTCAAAGATGTAGAAGCCTGAATTTTCGCTATTTTTAGCTTCAGAGTAGCATTATACCTTTCCACCAATCCTGCTGATTGTGGATGGAACACTGCATGGAACTTCTGTTTAATTCCTAATCCCTTCAGGACATATTTGGTAATTTCTCAACAAAATGAGGTCTGTTATCATTCCATAGGAGATTGCAAACACCAAACCTCGGGAAGAATTCCTTCAGCAACACCTTTGCAGTAGTGATAGCAGTATTGTCCTTCGTGTGGTATGCCTCAATCCATTTGCTGAAGGCACAGACCACCACTAAGACATACTTCAAGTTGTTACAACTCTCAAGTTGGATATAATCCATTTGCAAGACTTTGAAAAGTGCAGTTGGTGTAGCAAATCCTCCAGCTGGAGCTCGCGTCCCTTTTCCAGGATTATATTGTAAACAGATCAAACAGGACTGTACTACTCTCTTAACTGTGCTAGCAATTTCAGGATGCTCCCAAACTTGCGTAAGCAATCTCATTATTGCTGAAGCTCCAACATGTGCTAGCCCATGTGCCATCTGAACCATAGGTTGTACAAAGGCTATAGGCAGCTTCCATCTATCCATCTGCTTATTCCGCCAACAACCCTCATCATCCAACTCTCCTTCTTCAGACCATTGTTCACGTTCTTTCACAGGAGCAGATTTCTGTATCTCTAATACTTCTTGCCTAGCATTATGCCAACGCTCAGCTT
This sequence comes from Lissotriton vulgaris, assembly GCF_964263255.1. Taxonomy (NCBI): domain Eukaryota; kingdom Metazoa; phylum Chordata; class Amphibia; order Caudata; family Salamandridae; genus Lissotriton; species Lissotriton vulgaris. The sequence goes on along the minus strand of NC_141700.1, from coordinate 803,529,390 downwards.
GTGACTTCACTACATACATAGAAGTAGTGCTTCTTTGCGTCGCAGTCTCACGTGCCACGTGATCTGCAAAAGCATTACCATGTCCAACCGTATCTGTCACTTTCTTGTGTGCGCTACACTTCTTCGGGAATATCAATGCAGTCAAAAGATTATGTACTAAGTCTCCGTGCATTATTTGCATCCCATGAGATGTAAGAAAGCCTCTTTCTTTCCAGAGCATGGCAAAGTCATGCGCCACTCCGAAAGCATAGCGGCTATCTGTATAAATATTTACACATAAATCAGTACTAAGCTCACATGCTCGTGTCAAGGCTATCAATTCAGCTGCTTGAGCCGATTTCTGTGGTATGCGAGCTGTCTCCACTATTGTCTCAAGCGTGGTGATTGCATATGCGGCTGAGGTCGTGCCATCTGGCAATTTCAAACAAGACCCATCAACCCACAATTCACCATCCACATCTGGAAGGGGCGTATCTTGCAAATCAATGCGACCTTTTTTTTGTCTGTTCCTCCGTCAGGAATATACAATCATGTGTTTCATGTGACTGTGGCTGAGTCGCTGGATATGGCAACAAAGTAGCTGGGTTTAAAGTTGCACATCTCTTCAATGTAATGTGAGGAGCTAGCAATGTCAGTTCATATCCTGTCAGACGAGCGTTAGTTAAGTGCTGCTTCTTTGTTTGATTTAAAAGGGCATCAACCGCATGGGGTACCAACACTAACAGCTTATGTGACAAAACTATTCCTTCACTCTGCCGTATTGACACAGCCGTTGCCGCAACTGAGCGAAAAATCACCCAGGCAACGCTTGGGCAACAGGATCAAGAACTGCTGAAAAGTAAGCACAGGGACGTTGCTTATCGCCATGTAACTGGACTTAAACTGACAATGCGCATCCATCTTTCTCATGCACATAAAGTGTAAAAGGCTTCGTAAAATCTGGTGTACCTAACACTGGTGCTGAACAAAGGGCTTGTCGTAACTGTTGAAAGGCAGTTTCACATTCACCTGTCCATGGAAGGGGTATTGGAGTATCTTTTGTCAAAAGTGCTAACAAAGGCTTAACAATGTACGAAAACCCTAAAATCCATTGCCTGCAAAAAGAAGTAAGACCAAGAAATGCACGCACTTCTTTCTGTGTAGAAGGTACTGGAGTATCTAAAATTGCTTGTATGCGATCTGATGTCAATGCACGTCCATCCTTAGACAAAAGGTGACCTAAATAGGTTACCTTTAGTCTTCAATATTACAATTTCTTTTGTGACACTTTATGATGGTGTGAAGCAAGAAAAGAAATCAAAGACAGAGTGCACGTTTCACATTGTTCAGGGGTATCGGCTGCCAACAAGATGTCATCGACATATTGTATGAGAGCCACACCTTCAGGCAAAACAAAAGAATCAAGTTGTCTTTTCAATGCTTGACTGTAAATACTCGGACTCTCGGTATAGCCTTGAGGAACTCTGCAAAATCTATACGATTGATTATTCAAAGTGAAACTGAACAAATATCAGCTATCAGGATGAATAGGGATCGAAAAGAAAGTGTTCTTCAAGTCTATAACAGAGAACGTGGATGCAGTTGGAGAGACCAAAGTAAGAAGTGTCGTAATATCAGAAACCACAGGGTATTGTGGTACTACAATCTTGTTCACCTCTCTAAGATCTATAATGAACCTGTAAACTCTAGTGTTAGTGTCTTTTTTTCAAAATCGGAAGAATCGAGCTGATGCAGACATTAAATGGGACTTCCTCAACAACCCCAACTTGAATGAGATCATGTACAATTCGTACGAGTGCTTCTTCACCCTCCTGTGAAATTCTGTATTGAGGCAAACGTGGCAGCACAGCTCCCTCCTTAACGCTAATGTGTACTGGTGGGATAACCCTTTGACCAACGTCAGTATCTGAGGTAGCCCACAAAGTTTTAGGGAGTGAAGCCAATGCAATATCCTCTTTAACAAGACAGGCTCTTTCAGTCACAGAGTGATTATCATTCAAAATGACACGCACTCCTTCAGGAGAACATCGTATTGTGGCTCTGAAATGCTTGAGCATATCAAGACCCACAATATTGACTGGTGTGTTTGGAGAAAGCAAAAACGGACATGGAGCACTAAATTTATCAAAATGAAATGCAAGTGGTTGTGACAATGGGCTAAGGAAAGGTGTTCCATCGAAACCTATCGAAGTAATAGTTACGCCACACAGGGGAGCCCTTGGAACCAATTGTTTAGACAAAGCGCTACGAGTAGCTCCTGTATCAACCAGAAACCGATCAGTAGAACCCAAAACATGTGCTGTAACATAGGGACCCGTCTGATCTACTGGAACTTCAACTGATTCCTTACCCCATCCTAGGCAATCCTATGCATGAACAGAATCGTAAAGGTCAGGCTGCACATAATCGGACATTTGATACTGATTTCGTCTATCAAAGGTGTTAAACCCATCCTGTGTTCGCACATTAGTATCAAATTGAGCTCGATCATTCGCATTTCCCCAAGGCCCTGAATAACCTGAACGATTTCTCATTTGTCCCCGACCTCGTGAATTCTATTGGGCACGCAACACTGGACAATCGGCCATCCAATGGCCACATTTCTTACAATACGCACATTGATTAATAGACAGATTCGAACAAGTATAGGAGGGATTAAAAGATCCACGTCCGCCTTTATCATAGCCTCTAGAGGACGGACCATAAACTTGAGCTAACATAACCTTCGTTTTTTAAATCTTCAGATTTCTTTTCTTCGTTACCTTTCGCTTCTGATTCTTGACGCTCATAATATTGAGCCATTGTTAAAACAGATGCTGGAGAAGATGTGGTCCAAGAACTTTCACTGGCTTTTAAACGGCTAGCTATCCCTGGTAACAAATTCGTAACATGTCGACAAAAAGATGTCTGCCTGTATCATCCGTCAAAGACTGACCGCTAAAATCATGAAAAGCTTCCTCAAAACGCGTAAAGAAAACAGAAACCGATTCATCTACCTTATGTTTGCATGATGCCAGAACAGTCCAATCTATCTTTTTAGGGGGAATAACTGTTTTAAGCTTAGTTAATATAGCTGCAGGAAGATTTAACTTATGTGGCTTTTGAGCGGGTTCCCTTTCCACATCCAATTGTTCTATCTCCCTCCATTCCGCGCCAAAAATAGCACGATCATTAATTTTATGGACGGTCCTCCACATATCCGGTGGTAATATTAATCTGAAAAATAAATCAATATCGCACAGAGTCATGGTACAAGAATTTATAGCGCCTTCAACTTCCTCCTAGAAAGCGGCTGGATTTTTACGTGGATCAGGTAATGCTGCTTTAAGCGCCATTACATCTGCCCTATTCCAAGGAGTATACACCCAATTATAAATAAGATAACCTTTAGCATCAACAGAATATTTATCATTACTGGTACCCTTTCCTTTAGGAGGAACATACAAGGGTGCGGCTTCCCGCATGGGCTTCATATGGACTGTCATTATCTTATCTGTTCCGAAGATAGAAGACTGCGACCCTCTGGTCTGAGATTTCTGCGCAGCTTCATCTGCAGTCTTTTTCTCCTCCGTCAAACGGACCGTCTCAGTTCGTAATTTAACCAAATGCCTGATCACATCATCCACCTGAGAGAAAAGAAAAAGACCATCATACATATTCTTTCGATCAGCCGCTATATCATTAGGTTCTAAATCTGTAGAGAATTTCCGAAATGATTCAACAACTTCTGAGGCAAACATCTCAGCAAAATATTTCTGCTCTTTCTCCGGCCACCCCTGTATACTAGCTAAGAGATCTGAAGCAGGATCAGTGCTACGTAACGCTTGACGAGCAGCCTGTCTGATATCAGCGGCACGTTGAACAGACATCATAGAACGAGTGTCTCGCCCCTTTTGGTCATCTGCATCGAATCCTCATCTCCTTCGGACGGAGCGGACGGAATGGCATACAGAGATGGAGATCGATCTAATAACAAAAAATCATCTTGTGGTTTATTAAGGACAGGATAGAGTAGTTGTCGAACAGGGTATTGGCCAGATACCTGCAATCAGTGTTCTTTCTCCTCTCTCTCTTTCAGTTCTTTCAGTTCTTTCTTTCTCAACTCCAAAGCTTTGTCATACACATTCTTCCGTTGCTCTTTGTCAATCAATGCTTGCTCACGCTTCGCTCATTCACGAACTTCTTTCTCCCACACACACATGCATTCAAACATATCACGTCTAGACTTCCGCTCAAACATACATTGTTCCACATATTCAATCTTTCGTATATCAAATGACCCATTCATAGGTCAATGCAATTCAGGATCCTTACGAGTGTATTTATGCTATAACGTGCTGTACATTATGGAAGAAAGACCAAATTTTACATACATATCCCTATTAGGCGCCCCCTCTGGGGAAGCCGGTTGCGATTCCTCGAGTCTCAGTCTGGTACCATTACAAAAGCAACACATCCTTCGAAGTGCGCTAAAAACAGGCATGCCAGAAATAATGCAAAATATGCAGCATTATAAACAAAGTAGCACTTGAAGTACTTTTAGTACGTTGTGCCATTCAAATTCAAATCAAAATTGAAGAAAAATCTCCACATTGCCTGCCTACGTGGGTTGCAACGCATATATTTCCCAAATACAAATTCAAATACAAATTAGACTAGTCTTTTCCAAATACAAATATGCTACGGTAAGTGTTCCTAAAACTACCTTACCATACAAGGGCATCCAAAATCCATAGTATGTGCCGCAAAACGGCTCTTACCAATCATAGGGTGTCCAGATTCCAACTGCCAAGTTCTAAATTCAACCAAACGGCCACTGCACAGCGAATCGACAGAAGAGATCTCAGTTGAGGACCGGCGCCACCTGGATGGTCAGATCGGAAAGAAGGGAAAAACGCCTTGGATGCCAAGACTCGGGTTTCCTCTTGCATGCGATCGCGTCCGCAGCGAGATCCCAATCCTTTGTCGCGACCACTCCTTCGGGCATCCGAGTCACCGATGAGCCCCACGTGTCGGACGCCAATTTGTTGTAGCAGGCCTCAGTTAGGCCCACTAGTGCAAGGGGTTCGCCCTTCTCTGCACAAAGTCCTCAGACCAATAGGAAGAAGTTGGGACAGAAACTGGAATAGAAAAAGTAACATTTATTACACCTCATGAGGTGGTGCTACGATTCAAACAGTACCCTTTCGTATTGCAAGAAGTAGCACCACAAGCTAAGAAAGCATGGTTTATTTATACCCGCACAGGGGCTCAAAAGAAGGCGGTACAAACACAAGAGCACGACTTACGTACATATAAGGTAATATTGAGAGGTATCATCGATCAGTGGGAGGAGCTAACGGTTTTGGGGGCTGACATACACATTCCTATCTGGAACTAATCACTAACAGATGTGGACCCTACTAGACATGCGCGGAAGTGAGGGATGCTAAATATAACTTGTTGCCTTGCAGATTTCAAACGCAGTGGACAGGAAGATAGAACAAAGCACATGGTCGGCACGAGGCAGCATGTAGCAGACAAGATGGCTGCCATAAATATAAAATGGAGTCCGCTAAAGGTCAAGATAACGGCTAGAACTAAGATGTCTTCTGCTAATGCTTTATCTAATCGCTGTCAAACTACAACACTCCCGGATCAGTCCAGTTTCATTCCTGGCCGGACAACCTGGCATAATCTCAGGACCATTTTTTCGGTTCTTCATCAAAACAACCCTAGTCTCCCTGCCGTTGACGCTTTTCTCGACACCACTAAGGCGTTCAATACGCTTGAATGGCCCTTTCTATTTTTTCTCTTCCCACGCCTTGGATTTAGTAATATGTTCATACGAAAGATATCCCTTCTATATACTCGCCCCTCTGCTCGTCTTTGAATCAACGGTTAGGTATCGGATCCTATCTTGATCGAACGCGGAACTCGGCAGAGATGCCCTCTATCTCCTATGCTCTTTGCCATTGCAATGGAGCCCCTCACGCCTAGATTCCGGCAGCATCATACTCAGTAGGGTATATGTTTTTTGACCCACTCTCTCCTCGTCTCCATGTATGCTGACAATATCTCACTGTACGTTCACCAAGCCCAAGACAATCTCAGTCCTCTTGTGCACGAGATAATACGTTTTGGTGGATTGTCCGGCATACAGGTGAACTGGAGCAAGCTGGTGCTGTTCCCTCTTACGGATGCCACCAAGCCATTTACGCCAGATTTTCCCTATGTTTAGGCCTCTGGCCCCACCCGCTATCCAGGTATCTGGCTGAGTAGAGACTTAGATGACCTCTGGAGGGCCAACTTCGGAAGTGCAGTGGATTTGCTTGAGTCTAAAATTCCGCATTGGAATCGACTCCCACTCTCCCTTGCTGCCTGTATAGCCATTGCCAAGTTGGTGGTTCTCCCGAAATTTCTTTATCTCTTTTTAAATATCCCCATTCTCCTCACCGCCCATTTCTTTTGTAAAATTTGCCCCCTGATCATCTCTCTTACCGACATTCTTATTCTCCCTATGTCGGTAGGAGGTATGGGTGCTCCTAATTTTAGTGTAATCAAAGAATTTCCCTTGGTTTAGATATCAATCATACTCTCATTCTCACCACAACTCAAATACAATATCAAATGATACATCCTCTGCCAACTGTGAATATAAGCACAAAGAAACTGAAAACCCCCCAAATGAGAAAAAATATATCAATGTATTCAATACAATCATAAAACACATATAAAAACATAATCAACTATATAGATCATCTCAATAATTTCCCAAATATTTAATAAAAACAATTAAAACCAAAAAGACAATAAATAACAGTGGTGAGAAATGTTCTGTCGGTACCGGATCAGATGGCAGCCCCAGCAGAAGGGCCCCACCCCAGTGTTGGCGTCTGAAAAGGATACTCCGTGTCAGCTATCTCTTAACCATCACTAGGGGCGGACACCAACAGGTCTACAACCTGAGAATCAGGAATTGTCCCTTGGCATAAACAGGGAGGGGACAGTGGGTGATCCAGAGACTCCCCTAGAGGTGTCATATGTATCATCATGTAACCTTTATAGGGAACAGTGAACCGGAACCTTTCTCCCCCCCTGCTACCGATTGTGTCCAAACGAGTAAAATGAGGCATGTGAAATTGGCTGGGGCTGCCAGTCAGTAATCCTGTTCCATTTAGGGAAATGCACTGGCCGTACTAGAGTGTGTGGCAGCGTCACACACTCTTCTACCTTCCCCACAGCTGTTTTTTTTTTGCATCGCTAATCGCTGCCTTTGTATGATAACATGACTGACCTGAATACTGGCTCCATGGGTGTAAAGTAAGCCCTTCCCATAGAGAAATGAACAGCAGGGAACGCTGCAGCACTCCAGGAATGAGCTCCAGGATTGGGGGAGGGATGACTGTATGGAAGTGAGGTGACAGGTGAAGTTAGGATTGCCACTTTTTGCACATAAAAATACCAGATATTTGTTGAGTTCTGAAATCATGAATGTGCTTTGAAATTGTATATTAACACAACATTGTGTACAGTCAAAAATCCTGTGCATTTCTTGTTAATTTTAATAATCGTTTATACATACATATATGTATATAAACCTGTGTGTGCCTATTTTTGTGTGAGAGGGAAAGAATCAGGACACTCTCAGGAGATATTTTAAAGGGAATCGATGGAATGCTTTTGTGTTAATCTCAGCTTGTTTCGCTCTCAGTGTGTGTGCCCGCTTGAGAATATATAGTATTGTGCCAAAAAACAACAATTAACATATGGCATTAAGAAGCAGCACATATGACAAAACAAGGAAATGTTAACATATCATTCTGTTTGGCTTTCATTTTGTGTAATGAGTTAACCTGATTTGTTTACATAAACGCATTTCTCAACTGGCACAGAGGTCATTATGTATCATCATAGCTTGCCCTTAGCCCTGCCCCCTAGCCCCACCCATTTGCCACACCTCTAACTTATTTTAATGAGTACCTACACTTATTTTTTCCCATTTAAAGCACTGGGTACAGGGCCTGTAAGTTAAATGCTACCAATGGACAGCAGCACCTAGTGTGCCATCCACTATAGTGACAGAGTAAAACATGGAGTCAGGCCTTCCATTGTAGCCTGACTGAGGCAGTTTACAAGATGCAATTCAGCCTGTCAAAATAAACTCTTTTGACAGGTCAAAACCTGCCTTTTAAATATTAGTAAGTCACAAAGCAGGATAGGTACATGTTCTATAAAAATAGGACATGTAGAAATGTAAACATGGGGAGGAGCCACGCGCCGGACCAAGATGGCCGCGTGAGTTCTCAGCTCCGCCGTCGTAGCCCCATAAGCCCATCATCTTTTAATTACTCCCTCTAATGCCGTTGGACCGAAAGAAGACGTAGAGCGGAGTGGCCGGCCGAAGTTCCGACCTTCTGGCATGCCCAGACACCGGAGTACGGGGCTCGGTATGCTGCGGCCTCCCGGCGAACTGAAACCTGGACTGGAGTGAAGAGGCTGGAAGTGCAGCAGCAGTGGGGAGTCGGGCCGGAAATCGCTGGCCGAACCGAAACCGCCTAGTGCTACTCCGGCGGTACGAGTGAGGAGTCGCTTTGGCAGTGAGGAGGACTGGCGGTGACCTTTGCGGGCGGGGACGCCCCCCTTGGGGCCCGCTCCTCACTGAGTTCGGGGTGTTTTGAGGCCCGCGCTAAAGCAGAGACGCTGCCGGGTGTGGAGCCATACGGCAGATCAGCGCCGGGAGGCCTACCTTGGAGCGGGGGGAGAGAGTGTCAGGCAGTTCTTGTTTCCCCCCCCTCACTCCTTATAGCACCAGGAGAGGGGGCATATACAATGAAAACTCAGGAGTGACTGCTGCTTCCATGAGGTGGTGATAGGCGGGCCGGCGGAAGGTGTGCCTGCCAGCGGTGAGCGCTCTGCTAGAGTAACTGAAAGGCAGCTAAGCACAAGCAGACAGGCTCGAGCGCCACCACCTCCTGCCCACACTAAAAACCCAATCCCTTTCATATAACTCAGAGGCAGGCGCCTGGACCCCCTGGGGGGCAGTCCCTGGCTACAGAGGTCCAAAACTGCATTGAGTGTGCCAGAGGTCTGCAGAGCGGAACGGAGGCACAGACAACAAGGGAGGTGGAACCTGTAGGAGAAGGGCTGCTCTAGTTGGGCGGTGCTGGCCCTGCCCGAGTCTGGCGGCTCCCGTGGTGAGACCAAGAGAGACTGTGGGCTGTAACTAGCAAGGCTGTGGTGCTTTTTGGACGTAGGGAGACACATCGGCCGGGACCCGGGCCCGGGGTGCCACCTTCGCTAGATAGATACAACCTGGGATCACGGGTCTCTAATTGTCTGGGGACTGGGTGATCGAGTGGCTACCCCGCACTGGGAGAGTGAACTTGGGAGCTCGGGGAGGTATATCCCGTGATAGTTATCGTATCTAGGTACATTGTGAACGGCGTAAAATGGCTACCAAGCTGGATTCTGAGAAGCACCAATCCAAGTCATCTAAGGGTACACGGCAAGTCCAGGCTAATAAGCTAGACAGGTACACTTTGCCTAGCGGTTCACAAGCAGACCCAAAGACCGGCAGCCTGAAGAGAGAAGACGCCACAGACCCGGCTCCGGACTTAACCTTGCACGATGTTATGACTGCCATTGATGGAATTAGATCCTCCCTTGGTCAGAAAATGGAATCGCTAGACCACAAGTTAGATATGGTCTCTATCGAGGTGAATCTCATCCATGCGGACCTCACCAAAGTGAACGAGAAGGTCAGGTCCCTTGATATAAAGACTGCTAGCCTGACGGACGACGTAGCCCAGCTCCAGCAGGACGTACAAGCTCTTAAATCGTCCCATGAAAGGACTGAGCATCAGCTAGACGACTATGAAGGGAGGGCGAGGCGCAATAATGTTCGTATTTTAGGAATCCCCGAGAAATCAGAGGAACCGTCCCCTGACCTGTTTGTCGAGGATCTGATTCTGACCCACCTGAAACCCAAGGGGCTCAGCAACTACCTCACCATGGAACAGGCACATAGGGTCCCCGGCGGGCGACCGAGGCCTGGAGCACACCCGCGGCCGATGATCGTGAGAGTCCCGAACTTTAGGGACTGAGATGCTATGCTGCAGGCTGCCCGCAAGGGATCCCCTTGCGGTACGAGAGTGCCACCCTCTCTTTCTTTCCTGACTTTACGCAATTGGTACAGAAACAGCGTAGGAACTTCCTGGCGGTAAGGAAGAAGCTCAGAGACAAAGGAATAAGACACGCCATTATGTTCCCGGCGCGTTCGAGGGTGGAGGTGGAGGGAAGGGGATGGTTCTTCGACAATCCCGAGGTGGCGGCTGACTGGCTGGACAGCCGTCCTCCCGGTGGATCGGGAGCAGGGAACGGAGACGGTGACCCAGCAATTCAGGAACAGGACTGTGAGCGGACATTTCTGACCCCGGACGATAAAATCATGGACATGTACAAGGGTAAGGGTGCAATGCTAAGACATCAGACTCGGTCCACGGTAAATTGCTTCTAGCATTCAGAAAGAAACGCTTCTAAGGACAATTTATTTGAGACATTTTTGGGCTGGGGGGCGGGTGACTGGCTTCCTTTCCCGTTTACTACCTTTAGTTCTACGTTTAAGTAATTTACAGGAGCGACAGGCGCTATGCATGTTCAGACTGGGCAGGTCCAAGCCTAGAGGGCAGGGTAGCAGGGTGGGGGGAATTGGGAGTTGGGAGGGGGTTGGGAGTGCGGGTGAAGTATGTTTGATTAAAGTTCTGTGCATACAGTTGAGTTCTTTGACATCATCAAAGAGACTATCAGCGCTGATGCGACTTCGCAAGAGAAACATTGATGAGCATTAAACAAGAGATAGGGGTCAGAGTGCTGACTTGGAACGTAAATGGCCTGGGGGACAAGATTAAACAGGCATGGTTAGCCAATTTATCAGAAGACACACCCCAGATGTAATTCCCCTACAGGAAACAGACCTAGTTGGGAACAAATGTATGACTTTACATATAGGAGGGTATAAACTAGTAGCGCATGCGGGATTCACTTCGGGGTCACGAAGAGTTGGCAAATTGTTTAAAAATTAATTTCCCTTCACAATACAGGCAACTTGGGCAGACAAGCGAGGAAGGTATATTGGGGTCTCGGGCCAATGGGAAGGGAAGACAGCCGCATTCATGTCGGTTTACGTTCCACCAGGCCTACAGACAGACACTTTCAAAGACATAGGTACGATTTTCCTCTCATTCCCAATAGGCCTTCTGATAATGGGGGGGGGGACTTCAATGCAGTAATGTTAGGAGAACTGGATCGCCACCCGCCGCGTGAAATTAGACCCGCTCAGAGTTGGCTAAAAAACTTCTCAGAGACAATGGGGCTGGTAGATGCGTGGGGGACATATAACCCAGTAAAGGCGCAATACACTCATGTATCAAGAGTGCACAATAGACTTTCTCATATAGATTACATCGTCCCGGCGATTCAGGCGCAGACTATCCGGGAAGTTAGACACTTGGGAAGGGGTATATCAGATCATTCCCCAGTGTGGCTAAGAGTAGGGTTAGAGAATACGAGCGTTGGTAAGTTGGCCCCCATCAACCCATGGTACTTAAAAGACCCGCCCACTCGGAAAAATATTGTTAAAGCCGCAAATAATTACTTTCAGGACGAGGGCACAGTGGACTCCACACAGACCCTGCGGGAAGCCTTCAAAACGGTCATTCGGGAGAAACCCTCTCCCTGGTTGCGGGGAAAAAGAAAGAAAGACAGGCAGATCTTGAGAAGGCAGAGAAGAAGGTGGTGAAGTTGGAAGAAGAGTTAGCCCACACAGTAACCCCAGACAGCCTTCACCTCCTAAAGCTGAGGCAAGATGAGTTCAACAGCATTGCCAGAGATAGAGCCAGGGCGCAGAGCAGAGAGGTCCAAAGTAGGATATACGAACATGGGGATAAAGCTGGAAAACTTATCGCGTGGCTGGAGAGAAAGGAGTGGGCGTCACAATTGGTTCCTGAGGTGCAGGGCATAAACTCCAATCCTATAACAGATCCGCAAAAAATAGCGGATACTTTCGCAGAATACTATCAAGGGGTGTACAGCTTGGCAGGGGGATTCACCGAGGAGGAGAACAGTGAGCTACTTAAAGACATAGGGTTGCCCACACTTTCAGACAAAAATGTCCAATACTTGGAATCCCCACTAACGGATGATGAGGTGGCGCAGGCAATCAGGGGAGTGAACTCTGGGAAAGCAACAGGACCTAACGCTATTCCCATTGAATTATATAAATTGACCCCACATAAACTAGCACCCCATATCCGCGATATGTGGCTTGAAAGTAAAGATAAAGGAATACTCCCATACGATCAACGAGTTGCCAATATAGTTGTAATATACAAAGATGGCAAACCCAGTACCAGCTGCGCCTCATACAAGCCAATTTACTACTGAATGTGGAACCTAAGGTCCTTGCGAAATTGCTGGCAACATGCCTGATCAAAGTCATCAGCACCCTAGTACACCCTGATCAATCGGGCTTTATGCCTCACCGTAACACAGCTCTTAACCTGCGCAGACTGCACGGAGTGCCCAGCAGAGCGTCCACCATACTGGACCTGGCCGCGGTGATACCGTTACACGCTGCTATGGCGTTTGACATGGTCGAGTGGTCCTACTTATTTGCGGTTTTACACAAGCTAGGGTTTGGCCAGAAGTTTATGGGCTGGATTTGTCTTCTATACTCTGGCCCTATGGCCCGAGTAGTGGTAAATTACTGCAAATCCGCGGATTTCCAGCTCAGCAGGGGGACTCGACAGGGATGCACCCTGTCACCGCTTCTTTTTGCATTGGCCCTGGAACCATTAGCGGCCTGGATCAGACAAGATCAAGTAATGAGGTGGTCGCTAGACTGGGAGGATAAGATATCTTTATATGCGGATGACATTCTTCTCTATGGGACTTCCCCCAGAGTATCGTTAATCGGTCTCCTGGATATAGTCTAGTCTAGTCTAGTCTGGATATTTGTATTGCGCAGAACATATCACATCCCGTGAGGGAGTCTCATGGCGCATGCGGACAATCCCAGAGAAAAAGGTGAGAGATCCTGTGAAAAGCAAGACCTAGCTGAAAAGCCATGTTTTCAACAACTTTCGGAAACTCATGTGCTCGATCGTTGCACGGATATTCAGAGGAAGTTTGTTCTATAGGAGAGGTGCCATATGGGAAAAAGCACTTCCCCCATTTCTGACAGTTTTTACTCTAGATGGCCTGAGTTGGAACTTAGAGCTAGATCTCAGTTCTCGTCCGGGCTGATACCAAGTCAATTTTTAGTTCCAGTATTTAGGTCCAGTGCCGTGCATATGTTTGTGAACTAGACACATGGTTTTAAAAATGACTATTTTTTTATGGGGAGCCAGTGTAGATTTTTTAGGCTTGGAAGGGAAGGGGATCGTTTTGGAAGTCCCAAAATCAGACGAGCAGCAGTGTTTTGAACAACTTGTAGTCTCTTTATATGGCACTCATTTATGGCAAGCAGGATGGAGTTGCAATAATCTAACCTATTTATTATGAGGCCCTGAACTAGAACTTTGCGTGCTTCTTTTGGTATCCATTTGAAAGCTCTGCGGAGGCTTCGCATGATTCCAAAACAAGTTCCAACAGTATGGTTCACATGGTCCTTCATGGATAATTTATTATCCATGTGGATTCCAAGATTGCGGACGGATTCTTTTGGGACCGGACATTCCCCCATTTCCGGGGGCCACCAGTCCTGAGTCCAGTGTACACTGGCTTGACCGAAAGTCATTATTTCAGATTTTGCACCATTTAGTTGTAGGTGGTTCAGACTCATCCAATTTTTAAACTCTATCAAGCACTTTTTAAAACGTTTTTTGGTATCATTAATGTCATGGCCAAGGGTAACAAGTATTTGCGTGTCATCCGCATATGATAACACGTCAAAACCATGTGCCCTAATGAGATTGGCCAGAGGGGCCATATAAACATTAAAAAGCGAAGGGCTAAGGATAGAGCCTTGTGGCACACCCCTTGTAACTGGCCGTGTGCTGGCTAAAGTTTCATCTGTTTGCAGTGTGGTGGTTCGATTTGACAGATAGCTGATGAACCACTTTAAAACCTGCCCTTTGACACCATACTCCCACAGTCGTCTGACTAAGATATGATGGGAGATGGTGTCAAAGGCAGCCGATAAGTCTAAAAGTACCAGAATGCATGACTGGCGTTTGTCAAGGGCATCTCTGATGTTGTCGGTCACCTCGATCAGGGCTGTCTCCGTGCTATGTGCAGCACGGAAACCTGACTGTGAGGTGTTGAGTAGATTGTTCCTCTCGAGATAGCTTATCAGCTGCTCATTTACGAATGCCTCCAGCACTTTCCCTGAAAAGGGTAGCAAGGAGATGGGGCGATAGTTTGAAAAGGTGCTTGCATCCGCACCGGGCTTTTTTAGTAGTGGTTTTACTCTAGCCGCTTTCCAGATTTGAGGGAATTCCGCTTCTATCAGGGATGTGTTTAGGAGGCAAGAGAGGGGATGGACCAACACTGGAGCAAGGGTTGTAAATAGTTTGGATGTTAGGTGGTCGCAAGGAGATCCAGATTTAATTTTATGTCCTAGACGTAGGATTTTTTCATCGTTTAACAATTCAAAAGTGGACCAGTTAGAGGAAGAAACATCTTGGTTCATGTATAGCTCTTTGTCAAGGTGTTGGAGAGGTGTATTTTCTGTATTGAATGGTTGACATATTTTTGTGATTTTGTCGTCTAAGAACATTGAAAGGTCTTCCGTCCATTCTTTGGTTTTTGGGGCCTCTTGTGGACTTTTAACGGACGTAAGTTCTTTTAGTATGTGATGGAGCTCTTTGGACGAGTTCTTAGCTTTACTTATACGTTCAGCTATATGGGTTCTTTTTTGCCGCTTTGATTTTCCTCATGTATTCGGTATGTAGGGTTTGGTAAATTGTGCGATCATTGGGGTTTTTGGTTTTACGCCAGGTTTTTTCAGCATTTCTTGTTTGAGTTTTAAGATGTTTTAATTGGTCGGTAAACCATGGTGAGGTTTTTTCCCTACAGTACACCTTTTTAATTAATTATGTGCTTATATAGCGCTGGAATCACTCCCGAAGGGGTACCTCCGCGCTTCGACCGCTGCGAAACCCTTCCTGGCTTCCCTGAGAGATGGTCCCTTAATGGGTATCTCCAGGGTGAGACCAGGCATCCCCGGCGGTCTAGTGGGGCCGTTAGTGAAGATGAGGCAAGCTAGTGCCCAGAGTTGCCGAGTGTGATCACTGATCAGAGTGGGCACCGAGGCGAGAGAATTAGCGAGTCCGCTGAGCCTGGTCCAGAAACCTGCCGCGTCGGGAATCGAACCCTGGTCCCGGGCCGTCCTCTGCTCTCGGGTCTGCCGCCTCTAACCAGTGAGCCACACTACTTCACTAAGGAGGCTATTTTATCTAGTGTTTTATGGATGGCAGACTCCAGATGTATAGCTCCAAGGTGTACATTTTCCTTAAGGTTTATGTGATCTATTTTGAAATTTTCTGAAAAAGAGACCTGAGTAATATTTTTCATGTTTCTACATGCTTTTTGCTTTTTGTTTATTATAGTTTTAGCTCTATGGCCACTTATAGAGAATTTCACCAGAAAGTGGTCGGTCCATAATAATGGAGTGGGAGTCTTTAATGTGACATTAGGCGAATTTGTGAATAAAAGATCAAGTGTATGACCTGCTAGGTGGGTGGGGCCAGTGACCATTTGTATCAGGTTAAGGGTGTTCATTGTGGAAATCAGTTTTTCTGTGTCCGCTTTGGACTGATCGTCCACATGATAGTTAAAATCGCCTAATAATAGGAAATTGTCTGACGTCAGTACATGAGGGGCAATGGTTTCTAGTAGGGTGTTGGCGAAATCTCCTTTGTTTCCTGGAGGGCGATATAATAAAGCTCCTTTCCAGATGTCTTCCTTTTCTAGCTCGTTAATTTTGAAAATTAGAATTTCTGTATCTCTTACCGCTAGGCTGTCTATAATTTGAACATTAATGTTCTTTGTAGCAGCTATAAGTACTCCCCCACCTTTTCCTCCTATTCTATCTCGTCTTATTATGGAGTATTGTGGGGGAAAGGCGATATGGAGATCCGGGGTTGCATGTTCATGCAGCCATGTTTCCGTAATAAAGCACAGTTCCGGTTCTTCATAGTTAAGGAGACTCCATATTTCCATAGCATGTTTAGGGATAGATCTGGCATTCAAGTATATAGCGGTGTATTTTCCTAATGTGGAACTGAGTTTAGTTTGGCCACAAACCGACTTAATACAGTCTTTGGGGGCTGTTAAAAGATTGGTTGTTAGTTTGTCTGATAACACTAGGGGAGGGCGATTAAGAGCCACCAGATCTTGTCGTGCATACCTGATGGAGGTCGGAGTGCAGAAAGTCATTTTCCGAGCCAGGGAAAGTGCTAGGACCGGCGCAGGGTAGAAGATAGTGACCGGGCAGCTGGCAGCGGTCAGGCGCGGACGGGCGCAGACGGGCTTGCCTTTGGCGCGCCTTCGGCACGCCGCCGGTGCGCCGCTGTGCGCGTCCGCGCCTCCCTTGGTATTAAATAGGGAAAGGGAGCCGGAGCACTAGCACGCTGACCTCTACTTCCGTGTGTGAAACCGGAAGTGAGTAAACCTGCAAGCGACCCTCCGCAACAAACGGCAAAAGCCGCGGCGGACCGGGGTCAGCAGAGAAAGTACACAAATACACTATTAAAATCAGTGCTAATTACAAGATAAAATATGTGCTTTCCACACCGTCAATGTAACGGGGCACAAAAACGAAGATCGAGTGTGAGGGTTAAAACATGCAGGCGTTATAGATTTTAAGGTCTCAGGTAGTTTTTACCAACATTCAGCAATTTTACATAGCTTTTGAAGGAGAAAGCAGCCTTCAAAGATAACTCACCCTCTTGATCAGGGTGCCGCTGCGCGCGTCCGCGCCTCCCTTGGTATTAAATAGGGAAAGGGAGCCGGAGCACTAGCACGTGTGCCAAGTCTACTGACCTCAGTGGTTTATGTCATCCACGGGGACCCATCCAGAATTCCGCTAAATTGCCCAATCCAGATTGCGGCCAAAGGCTTCCAATATCTCGGCACTATGTGAAGCTAGATTCGAGACTCCGATTTGTTCGCAACTTAGATCCTCCCATGCAACGACTTAAGAGAGATGTAGCACACTGGAGATCCCTTCCCCTTTCCATGCTAGGAAGAGTGGTTTGCTTTAAAATGATGGCCCTGCCTCGCTTCTTGTATGCACTCCAAAAGGCGATGGACCCGGTCCCAGCTTCCTATATCAGGAAAATAGAGAGTCTCCAAAGGCAACTCTTTTGGGAGGGCAGACCCCGCATAGCGCTTCCTAAATTAACTCTCAATTGGTATGACGGGGGATCAGCCTGCCCGACCTAAAGAAGCCTGCCCGACCTAAAGAAGTACTATTGGGCGTCCCAACTTGCGGCTATTATTCATGGGATCTACGGACGCCCGGATGATCTGGGATATGCCATGGATAGGTGGTTGCTCCCTGGAGGTGACTATAATAGAGTTTTGTATGCCAAGCCCCATAGATTCCCACTGACTGGACCCAAGGCCCATTCCATCCAGATATGGCGTGCAGTCAAGAAACACCTGCAATGGGACAATAAACTCACTTTGGCCACTCCGTTGTGGAGCTCTGAGAAACTTGGGAGCCTTTGGAGTTCTAAAGGGTTTGATAAGTGGGACCTCATTGGGATCTCGCGAATAAAGGACATCTGGGGGGAGGGTATGGTCCTTCCTTTTGCTTCACTTAAAAAACAATATTGTTTAGCTGACACTGAGTATTATAGATATCTCCAGGTCTGGCAGGCTCTACTCTCCCAGATACAGCGTAACACCACGCTCCCGGAAGCCTCCCCCTGGAGGATAGAATATTGGATGGGCACCTTCCCGAAAAGACCATCTCCCTTATATACAAGAAACTAATTAACAATATGGCGGATCCACTACAGGTCCTCAAGGGGAAATGGAATAAGGATGGGTTGGAACTTGATGAGGAGGACTGGCAGGTGGCGATATCATCCCCACGGGAAGTTGCAATACCGGCCCGACTGCGGTTAGTGGAACTCAAAATACTGCACATAATATATGTAACAGGACCTCGACTGGTCCAGATGGGAAAGGCAGAGAGTGGAGAGTGTAAAAGAGGTTGTGGAGAACCAGGGACGTTCCTCCACATACTGTGGGACTGTCATTATATACAATTATACTGGAGACACATACATAACATTTTGAGGGAGGTATTGGGGGTAAACTTGCAGCCAGAGGCGCGGACGTGTATCCTCAACGTCCGGGAACCCACAGATCTGAATACCAACACTACACAATGGATAACTCTGGCATATATGATCACAAAAAGAAATATTGCGCAGCAGTCAGGGGCACTCCAGTCGCCCGAACTAAGGAAATGGGAGGAAGACCTAGACTGGAGTATGTATAGGGAAAAGTCGGTTTACATGGCCAGAGGGTGCCCTGGGAAATGGAATAGGGTGTGGGGAGCGTGGAATCCCTATAGAGGCAACATTTGCAACCCGCTTAATCGCCAGGTCGTCACTGAAACTCTAGAATCCCCTTGATTTAATCAGCTTAGTAATCATGATTTCTATTGCAATATCAATGTCAACAATGTAAAATGATGAAGTCGTTTACCCGAATACAATTGTTGCGATGTATGTCGAAATTGTTTAATAAAAAGAAATATTTAAAAAAAAGAAATGTAAACATGTCCTCACAGTGACTAGCATCCAAAAGCTATTTTTCACAGTGCCATACCTAGCTGTCTGTTTGAGCTGTCAGCTTTAGGGTGGTCTTCCCTCAAACTTTTAGCCTTTCTCCTCCATTTTTCCTGACTCGCTTTTGCTGGTCTTAGGACTCTGCACTTTACCGCTGCTAACCAGTGCTAAAGTGCATGTCCTTACTCCTCCAAACATGGTAATATTGGTTTATCCCCAAATGGCATCTTTAATTTACTTAGAAGTTCCCAGTAAAGCGGTAGTACATGTATTGAGGGCCTGTAAATTAAATGCTACTTGTGGGCCTGCAGCACTCTTTGTGCCTCCCTCTTAAGTAGCCCTTTAAACATGTCCCAGGCCTGCCACTGCAGCCTGTGTGCAGTTTTGAAACTGACTTTTCTACCTGGCAAAATAAACCGTTTGCCAGGTCCAAACCTTCAACTTTAACACCTTAGCTGCGTGTAAACATCCCTCCCCAGGGCTGCGCTGTCCATTGGAACCAGTGCTGAATGGACGTCCAATGGTCGTGCGCAGCACTGGGGAGGTAGCGCTGCTGACGACCGTTGGCCGTCAGCAGCACTTAAGGGGTTAAACATATGTCACCGCTAGCATAGGCCCAGGACATCCCAGAGGGCTGGGTGCAATGTATTAAACAAGCATTGGTATAGCAAATAGGTTTTACCTTTTGGACCTTATAAGTGTTTAGCCATGCAGCACATTATCCTGACTGAAATCCCGTATATTATACATATACTTTTCTGAAAAGGGCTGATTGACCGGTGTTACTAGTACATAACATATCATTTGATGACAAGGGCTAACTGAAACCTTTGTAAGTATATTAAATGATTTTAGTAAAATCAAAAGGTCTCGGCTAACTCCAGACCTAATAAGGGATGCAGAGAGGAAGAAAACTTAGTCACAGCTGATAGCAATAACTACATTTAGAAGAAACGCTGTTGGCTCCCTGATTTAAATGTTTGCTCCAGACCTCTATATCCGACCTGTCATTCATTCCTGTGCAGCGTCGTCATCCTGGTGCTCAGCAGGCTAAAGGCTGTTAGAATGGGTTTAAAAACTTCTTTGAAAGCAAATGTGCCCTCTTCGAGGCTTGGGTTCAAGCAGGCCAGCACCAGATAGTGGCTGGCACCTCACGTTTTCCCCACTCGCCCAGCGCCATTTTAGGAGGCTAAGGGGTGTGATTTTGGTTAGTTCAAGTATTTGAAGTGTATTGCTGTAAAAGTCTGTTTATGGATTGATCAAATTTTCGTGCCACGGGTCAGTGGAGTAAGATCGTGTGTAGGGTCATTCAAGCGTATTATCACTGCATACCTGAATGGACAAGAGAGCATACAGTTTACAGTATTCCGCAGCTGTGTTCTGGGCCGGTTCACTGTTCTGAGGACAGCTGTGGTGGGCCGCTTCACTGGTCTGGGGGCAGGCTGTTTGTGCTGGCCCGGTTTAGACATCACAGTTAACACCACCTACAGCCCCCAGGGTGCTCTCAGCCCTTCTGGCCAGAGGGTCCAGGTTTTGGCTGGTGACTCAGGGCTAGTACTGCGCAGTGTTGGAAAATCAGCTCTCTAAATATTTGGTTCACTTTCTGGTAAGGGGGGCAGTGATGCGTGTAAAGACGCTCAGGCAAATTTATTAATATTAAAATGTGACCTGCTCTGTGGTAAGTGAAAGCAAATCCTGACACAGTTCTTAATCCTATAAACTCTGTCTGCTGTCAGGTAGGGGAGTGGTGGCAATTGCATAATCGCAAAAGAGAACTGCCCCAACCCAGAACGGGTAGTTTGACAGTTTTGGAGGTGTGTTTTACCCCAATAAAAGTGGAAGAATAAATATGTTGTCTTTGGCCATTTTTTAGCACTTGTGTCACCATTATTTGCCATGCCTTGGATCTTTATAAAAACAAGGGATGCAGTCACTATATTGCAAGCAATATAGTGCAGGGAAATAAGTCAGTAAGGGGGGGTCATTATATCAACCATATCATCGCATGGCAGTAATATCGTATTCGGCTACTTCGAACTATCGCTATAAGGTAAGTGCATAGTTACTGCTCGTAGCTACACCCAGTTAAGATTGTGACATGCATACATGAAAACACTGTGGTCGGTTGATATGATAATGCCAAACAAGTGCTTATTATTGGGGTCAGCTGTTGTTGGTCGAGCAATGCAAGACATTTGAGATATCTGCATCTCACAAATGTGCGTACAAGGGGCCCAGATGGGGTGAATCAAAAGGTCCATGCATGTCCAACACATTTAGATGGATTTCGCGTCAGGTGGACCAAATTTGGACAACCATGCTTCAATTCATAAGTTAAAACAATGTACAGAAAACGTTTTCAGTTATATACATAAGACGCAGAGGTGGGTAATGGGATACACACTTCACTCCAGGCCATTGCAGGCACTGTTTACAGTCCTGAACTTTCCCCTACAAATCATTGTTTTCAGGTATGTTCGCCTAAAAATGACAGTGCCAGCATAAGAAGGCTACATCACCCAGAATGCAATAAGTTAGGAATGGAAACGTCCTTAATGACCTGGAGGAAGGAAGTCACCCAGTGAGAACTCATTCAGTGAAGCATTATGAAAAAAGGAAGATGTTTAATACTTTTAATCTATAAGGAGGGTAGTGCGGCAGTGAAAGTTTTACTCATAAGAAAACAAAACATGGACGTAAAAGACTTGTACATTGTGACCTATAGTGCTGCTCTTGCTGGGGAAAAACAGAAAGGTGAGACATCCACGCTCAGATTTGTGAAAAACTTCAGAAGAGCATTCTCTCTATGTACTGGTGGTGGACATGTACTTTTAAGTTTCACTTGTACTAGCAGTGAAAAACTCTTAAATTAGTTTTACACTACTGCAAGGCCTACCTCTCCCATAGGATAACATTGGAGTTACCTTATTACAGTTAATAAGATGTCATTTCCAAATTGGAACAGGTAACTAGTTCATGTTTGATGTCTTTGGAATAAAAAACAAAAATTGGTAAAGTCGCTTTTAAATTACAATTTTATAAATGCCACTTTTAGAAAGTTGTCATTTTCCTGCCTTAGCCGTTTAGTGGATGTAGCTAGTCATTGAGTCACTTGACTGGGTGTAGCTGACAGTTGGGCTTTGTGTATTTCTCCTAGACTGCCACACACAATAAAGAGCTTATGTGTGCCTGGATAGGTCATTACTTTCAGGATGGAAGGGCGGAGCTTGGTACCGCTCTACTTACACTTGAATAAGGTGTATCCTACCTCCACATAAATGGCTGCGTACTCCCTGTAGTTAGTCTGGAGCCAGGGCAGGGAAGGCAGGGTGTCTGTGGACTTCAAAGGGAACCCTCTGGAAGCTTTTCCCGCTTCATAGGCAGAACTGAGTAAACATATTGGACCACAGACACCAACTCTTCAGTACACTTCTGGACCAGTGTATACTCTGCCAGGAAAAAAGACTGCTGTGTTGCTGAAAGGACTGCCACTCTGCTGGATTGCTACCCTGCTCGACTACTGCCTGGCTGGACTGGTAACCTGCTGTGCCGACCTGCTGCCTCTTGCCTGGGGTGAGGAGGACTGGACCTGTATATTTTGAGCCCAAGACCCCTAAGTGACTCCAAGTGATAGTTGGCTGGCCTCCTGACTAGAGCCTGAAGGACAGAAGTCTCCAACAAACTCAAACTCATCACCTGGACTCTGCCATCTATGAATCCTACCCTACCAGGTGATGCCAACCCCGTCCTGGACCTTTTGGAGTGGGTCAGAAGGTGTTCTGCTATCCCATTTGTGGACCAAGCAGAACCAACGCATCTCCCCTGCTGTGTAACACAAGCCCAAGCAGAACCGACGCATCACCTCTGCTGCGAGAGTTCTCTCAATGCAGAGGACTCTGCATCGACCTCACAGCCTGAATCGGAATCGCCACCTAGGCAAAACCTTCCTGACACAGGCCTCACTTAACAAATATCTCATCGACGAAGACACAAGTTCTCGCATCGCAGCCTCACAGCTCCTTGGAACTGACGTGTTACCTCAACTGTGTAGTGCATTTTCTGCGCAGGACCTTGCAATGCTCCACAACAGGGATCTAAGGAACTCTGTTTGGCTGGCCTAACTGGGTCCCTGTAATCAGGTCTGCCTGAACTTGTGTCCATTTCCCAGTCTGGCGTGACCAGATATCCGCAGTTGCTACTTTTTGGCACTATTTCACTGAAATCTTTACACCTGCCTATCTCCGGTTCTACTTTTTTGATTTTTGTTGTTTTGGTCTTGTTTAATTTAATAAAATTGCTTTATTTTTCTAATCTGGTGTGGGATCCATTTGTGCTGTGCTTTTCACTGTGTTACTGTTTGAAGTGTTTCAGACTACTAAACAGGATTCCGCCCAGGAACAGGCACAGAATCTGCCCTCATCTGCATCTGGGATGACCATAAAAATACAGTTGCCCAGAACGGGTTTGCTGCACTACTTCTTGTAAACCTCTCAGCTGCCTTAGAAACAGTTGACACTTTAATACAAAGACTCTACAAGAAGCCGGCATAGTAGGGACTGCAGTCTACAGGATCACATCCTACCTTCAAAGCAGAACAAATGTCACCCATACATCCCCATCTCATCCAAACTATACTTCACAAAAGCAGGGATCTGTCATCTCGCCCATGCTTTTCAACATCCACATGAAGCAATTACCGGCAATGATCAATGAATTTCAGCTCACGAGCTATAACTATGCAGGTGACACACACATACTCCTCAAACTGGATATCCCCAAAGACATTCCAAACTCAAAACCCTTAAGTTACCTCAGAGCTGGATGACATGGAGCCATCTCAAATTGAATGCTTCCAAAACTGAAATACTCACATGAGGGAGTGGAAAAATTATGACCCACTCTGCGCTTGCTATGACGATCTGGGACCACCTCCTAAAGTATCTAAGAAAGTAAGAAACCTTGGAATTACCATGGCCTCCAAGTTATCAATGAATGCCCAAGTGTACAAATTAGCTAGATCCAACTTCATTACCATGAAAACTCAGTGACGCATCTTCCCCCACCTGGGATTTCCAAACAAGGTCCAGGCTACTATCTCTCTTGTCTAAACCTGATTACACCAATGGTCTCTTCCACGGATCATCTTTATCAACTATGAAAAGACTACAGCAGATTCAAAACTCTACTGCCAGACTACTTCTTCATGTAAAGTGACATTTCCACATCTCCCCTGCCTTGAGGGCCCTACATTGGCTAGCGGTTGCCAGAAGATCAACCTTCAAGCTGCTTTGTATCACCCACAAGCAATACATGGAACGGGACTGCTTTTCATCAGGAATAAAATCACAAAATACATTCAACAAAGGAACCTCTGCTGAAGATTGGCACCTCACCTCAAAACCCCACCGCACAAGAAAAAAGCACAAGACATCTTTCGCTGTTCATGCACACAAACTATGGAATTATTTACCCCCAAACTTAAGATCCACAGATAACTATCTTATCTTCAGAAGACTACTCAAGAGGTGGCACTTTCCTACATTACCGCCATACTCAAACCCAAATGTACATCATATCCCCGTGCTTGTAAACATTTATAACTTGACTATATGTATGTAGCTAGATATGTTTATTTCTTTGCAAAAATATGTATAATAACTATGATTTTTAAAAGATATAAATATTCTTTAGGTCTGCTTAACAAATGTATATATCAGGGTATCATCGGGGTAAAAGTGCTATATAAATACAATCACAATACATTATTCTATGCTTAACATGTTTATAAGTCACTGCATATGGAGAGGTGTGGCTCAGCGGCCAGAGCAGCTGACTGCGGAGCATGGTGCTCGCAATTCGATCCCCGGCGCCACCGCAGGCAGCTCAGCACAATGTGATTCCAGGCAATACCTCACATACTCTCCCCGATGGCCCCCAGTGCCTTGAAACCTTAAGGAGTGATATGTTTGCGCTTTGCAAATAGGAATTATTATATAGTTTTTATATAATGTATTTGATTAGATGCATATGGTTCTTTGTTTTATTTATCACAATATGAAAATATTATTCTAACTTTTATCTACAAGTGCTTCAGTATTGAAATATTGAGAAAAAGGTGAAATTTTAAGAAAAAAAAGTTGTAAAAATGCAATAAATGAAATGAAACAGAGTTCGTGGGATTCAAGGCTACGCGAGTGGAGTAATGCAGGGGGAGGTGGGGCTGAATTGAAACCTTAATACCCCAATCCGCATAGGTATCTCTAAAGTCCCAGATGTGATGTGGCTATTTCCCGGGTCAACCAGGAGGTCATGGTAATCTCCCTAACATGCATTGTTGGATGAGGCTTGAATTCTATAAGTTTGAGATGATTAGAGGGTATGTGTTCCAGATCAGTTTGAGTTTAGCGCCTCCATTGAGGGTATTGTGTTTGCCCTAAAATATATACGTGGGGAGCAAAACAAAGCTATTTTTCTACTTGTACCCGTATGGCCTGTGAAAGTTGCCTCGCCAGGCAGTTGCTGTATCTCCCCGATATCATGCTCGGTTCTGTATAAGTTGTGTGATCCGTGTTCAGATGATAGTGCTGTTGGTCGCGAATTAGATACTAGGAATGTGGTTCACCTGAGTTTGGGAGTGTTCTACATCCAGTAACTTTGTCTTCCTCCCGGAGCGGTTGAACTGTCTAGATTGCTGACTTGTAGTGGTAGAGGTGTGGTGCAGTGGGCAGAGCGGCTGACTCCGGAGCATGGGGCCAGTGGCGTAATAAAACTTGAGGGGGCATGCCTGCAAGGTTCATGGAGGTACCCCCGCTCCGGTTTTAATAAGAAGCTCTCAGGCCACAGAACTGTGCTGAGAGGGTTCCCTGCAGCTCGGGGGGGGGGGTGGGGTACCTGTGCACCGTGGGGGCCTGTGTTTCACCACTGCGCTTGGCTCACTGTTTGATCGCTGGTAGCAGCTCAGCACAGCACCATGTGACTCTGGGCAATAGCTCACTTAATTTCCCCAATGGCCCCCAGTGTATTGAAACCTTGAGGGGGGATTTATTTTGCTTTACACATAGGAATTATTAATCTTGTAAGCTGACCTCCTCCCTTAGGATGGTTACTGTTACTGAGGGAAGCCAGAATGGTTGCTTCACAGAAGTCCCTCAGGGTCAGCATATTGGGGTGTGAAGCTGGTTTGATTTGACATGGAACAGGCAATTTGGTGGATAGCTCTTGGTTATTTTGCGTTATAATCCAAATGAACTTGCAGCTGCCCCACTTTAGGAACAGGATTAGTTTGAAAGATTGGGAACATTGAATGGTTCAACTTTGCTGTTGGAGATACATACACTTTATTTGAGACTTCTAAAGGTGCATTAGGGTTGGCCTGCGTAGTAATATTTTGTGCGGAGAGTATGGCAAAAGTGGCATTGACATGGCGTAATTGCTTTCCCTGATTTTGTCTCACTTTTCCCAGCTGTTTTCTCTCGCGTTTTGCGAATTAACTTCGGGGTTCAGTTTGCGAGGAGTTGGGCAACCCCCTTCCTTTGAGGATTGGTGGTCTGCCCAATGTCTGGTGTAAGTGGATGAAATAGAGCAGCTGTGTGGATGCGATTGTCCGTTTGTTGTATTCGAGCTTGACAGGAGCTTGTAATGAGGATGGCTGAGCCTCTTGCACTGTCCCATCCTCACTTTCCATCTTCGGGGGGGGTCGAACAGAAGTCTGGAATGTAAGAAAGTGGTTCTATATATACTGGACCAAAGTAAGGTACAGTGTCGAGCCCCAGTCCCCAGAGGTTTGGTAGAGGCTAAAGTTAGATATAAGCTTACTCTTTAAAGTGGTAGCGTGGTCAAGCAGTAAGGCAGTGTCAGAGGACAGTGTAAAGCATTTGTTGTACACACTCAGTCAGCAAATGGTCTCACACACTCAAGAACTGAACTCTAGGGCAATTGTTTTGTATCAAAAGATATAGTTGTTTTATTTTAGAACCAACAAAGTATCAAAATATACTTTCTCAGAATGAGTTACTTTAGTTGAATACTTTTCAAATAGGCAATAGACTTTTTGAATGCAATAGTTACAGTTTGTTGCAAAAGACAACACAATTTCAAACACAATACAACATTGAGCTCAATGGGAATTTTCAGTTAAATGCAATTAATTACCTTGTAGATTACTTTTCTAACCACAAGACTGGATCCTAGATTCAGTCCTTGGACATGTCCTGTAAACAGTTAAGTAAAAGCGTTTTGGTTACAGTAGTGATTTTTAAGGAATATTATTGTATTTTAAAAGTTGACACTTAGAAACTTTTTCAGTTGAGATTACCAATGTTATCCTATGGAAGGAATTTCAGTTTGCAGGTAGAGTATGTTTACGTTACTTTTGTAATCCACTGCTGGGCTCCTAGGTTCAGCACTGGGACATCTATCTAAAACAGGCAAGTAATTACGTTTTTATCGTTGGCACGATTTTTAAAGAATATTTGTAAGTTTCAAAAATCGACACTTAGAAACTTTTTCAGCAAAATGCAGGCAATGATATCCTATGGAAGGAAATTCAAGTTACTGGTAAGTACGATAAAAATTACTTTGCAGGGTCAGTACTGGGCTCAAAGATGCAGCACTGAGGTCTCTCCTGATAAAAGGTGAGTCAATTGGAATTTGTTGTTCGGCTGATTTTAGAGGAATATTTTTAAGTTCCAAAACTCCACACTTTGAAGAATTTCCAAGTGGAATCAGTCAATGTTAGCCTATGGAAGAAAAGTGAGTTATCGGCTTTTAGGTAAGTACTCGACTGGTAGAGTTAAGGTTCTAGGCATAGGCTCAGGGGTCTCCCAGGGTCAGGTAGGTACAATTGGTACACACTCAGCGGCACAGGGGCAGCCGGGTGCAGAGGTAGTTAGGCCCAATGTTATCCAATGAGAGGCAGGGGGCCTTCGGTTGGTGGCTGTTGGCTAGCAGGCCACGCGGCTGTGGGAGCTGGGCTCTTGGTCACTAGCTCAGGGCAAATGTGGAAGTAGGATAGGACAAAGGTTGCACTGGCAGGGGCACTCGGGCAGCTGGGTGCAGGGTGCTTTTGAGTCGTCGGACGCTCAATGTTATTCAATAAAGATCTTGAAAAGCGAACAAAGGCTGCAGGCTCGGGGACGGAGATTCTTCAGGAGCGATCAACACTTCGAGAGGTAAGTTGGGATCTTGGAGGATAGGTAGGCACCCCCGAGTTGGGCACAGGAGGCCGGGGGGCACCGGGTGCAGGGGTGTCTTTTGACGACGGGAAATCTTACCCTCTGCTGGTCGCGGTTGGAGGGGTCCCTAGTTCTGAGGCTGGAAGCATTGTCTGGGTCGTCGAGGAAGGTTCTTGGGCACTGGATTCCAAGTCAGAATCTCCTGGGGGACGTACTCAGGGTCTTCGTTCACTCAGGCACAGGCCGGGCTCGCCGGGTGCAGAGTGTGCTGGATTCGCGGTTCCTAGCTGGCACGAGGGGTATTGCTGTTTGAGCAGAGCCACTGCTCGTGGGAGTCCCAGTCTCTTAGAGGGTCAAGGCAGGCAGGTCCTCCGGGGTTCTCGAGGTTGCTGTCCGCAGGAGATGCCGGGATTTAGCAGGAGCAGGTTCAAGGATCAACAGACCGGTAGGGCTGGGGCCAAGTCAGTTGGTGTTGTCCTATTGTTTGCAGCTGCACAGCAGGTCTTCTTCTTCTTGGTCTTCTTTCTTGTTTCGAAATCGGGATCTGAGGAAGGAAAGTTCAGGGAGCCCCTAAATACTAAATATAGGGGTGTTACAGGTAGGGAAAGGACAGGGACCAATAGGTCCCTGTCCTTGGTGAATATACCCCCTATCCTGCTCCTCTCCTGTGGGAGGGGGGCAGGAGCCTATCTCTGATTGGGCAGGGCTCCCCATCCTCAAGATGGCTGGAGCCCGGAGTTGTGCTTCACCTCGCCTCTCCCACCTGAGGGGTGGAGTTGGCACAGGCTGGCACACCCCTTTTCCTCACGTAGGGTTTCCCACCAGTCTTCCCTCAGAGTGTGGGGTCAGAACCGGTGGAGGCCAGTTGCTGGGTACAGCAAATGGTCTGGAGAAGCTCACAGAGGCGACAGGCCTTTGAAACTTCCCCCTGCCAATCCTGGGGGAGGAGACTTAGCACCTCGCCCAGGATGTGCATTTTTGCAGGCCCAGGAGAGTGGGGGCTCTCCACAGAGGGGTCCAGCAACATGTCTGCTGTGTGGCAGCCACTCAGCCCAGACGTGGAGTGTAGGTTAGGTTTCAGGGGGCATCTCTAGGATGCCCTCTGTAGTGCATTTTACATTAAATCCCACACTGGCTTCAGTGTGGGTTTAATGTGCTGAGACGTTTTATATCAAACTTGTCAGTATTCAGTGTAGCCATTATCGGGCTGTGGAGTTCGTAATGAGAACCTCCCAGCACCATATACTCTTAATGGCATCTGTTAGAATTGGGGGTCTCTGGTTGGCTCAGGTATGCACGTATGACAAGCAGGGACCCCCTCCTCTAGTCAGGGCAAAGGACTACTCCTAGAAATAACACCTGCTCACCCTCTAGGAGGCGTGGCGTGAGCAGACAAGGCTAATCCCCAGAGCATGTAGAGTTAAGCATTTGTAATAACACCCACAGTAATCACTTGACACACTACAGATTGACACAAGGCTGGTTTTCTGTAAAAATATACTATTTTATATTCAGGCTTTAGGTCGGCTTAGTTTACAAGTTCCAATAGCTTTAAAACGGTTCCAATAACTTTTTAGCAATGTACCCCAATACTCATGTAGCAATCAGCTCGTTTTGGCAATGTTCTTTAATGCTGTGTGCGTTGTAGCGCTCCTGTGTGATATGTAAGGCTCGAAAAGAAAAGGTCTTGCCGAGTCACACGCGCCTCGCGGACACGTTAGTCCGAGGCGCGGGGCTTGGAGTGAGGCGTACAACGCTGTAGGCTCACACAGGGGTACGAGACGTTGCACTCCTGTGCGGCACGTACCTTGATAACCAAACAAAGGCCAATTCCAAATTGTATGCGCATCACGGACACTTGATTCCGGGGCGCGTCGAACAGCAAACAGGACAGTGCGTACCAGATGCTTTAGTTTACCAAAGTCGTTGCGAGTCGTAGGCTTCAGTGCGACTCGTACCGCGTTGAAAGAGACAACTTTGCCAACTTGTACACGCCTCGCGAATACTTCAGTCTGGTGTGCAGCGAACAGTACGTGGCGTACCAGGGTGTGTTTGTTCTCCCAGGTGGTACGAGTCGTAGGCTTCAGTGCGACTCGTACGGGGTACAGTTCACAGCGTACAGTACCTGGTTCGTTAAGGAGTTCGGGGCGGACGATGTTAAGGCCGGTCAGACTTCCCACGTCGCGGTGCCTTCCTTGTGTTGCGAGCTACGGCTTGGGGGCCACAGTCACTTTACTTTGGGCAGCGATGCGTTGAGGAGCGCTGGCTCTTCGGTGCAGAGTCCGTTCCGGTCTTGAAGGGGGGTAAGCGGCGGACGGTGATGAAAGGTGCGGTGCTATCCCACGGTACGGGACGGACACCAACCGCACTACGCGCCGCAGCTGCTCAGTCACAGCAGAGGGGCGTGTTCAGCAGGACGCCACACGGGGGAAGCGAACCTCGGCAAAAGTCAGTCTTTACGTTGTGAGCTACGGCTCGGGGCCACAGGGTCGCAGTGCTCGGACCGGACGGGTCCTTTCTCACATTGCGAGCTACGACTCGGAGGGGCAAGAGTCACGGTGCTCGGGCCAGGCGGGGCTGGTCCTTCCTTTGCAAACTGCGGTGCGGCCATGCAGAAATCGCGTTGCTCGGCGGGACAGGAGTGCTCGGGCTCTTCAAAGTGCGCAACGAAGGGTCACAGCGCACTCAGCTTTCCTCAGGCAGCGCTGCAGGGTCAGGCAGCACAATCCATAGCTTTTCCTTCAGGAGGGGGTATCGCCCAATGTTCCTGGGGCGCAGTTCAGGGGGCAGGCTCACATGCAAGCCCTTGGAGATCTGTTTTAGAGATTTGCACAAGTTGAAATAAAAAGTCACTTCAAGCTTCTTCTCCTCTCCTTCTAGCAGCGAGGCACCCACTACAGGCCAGTCTCTCAGGCTAGAGACAGTATTCCTCCATGTAGCTTTCCCAGGTCCTCCTCTTCGGGCAGTTTCTTCTTAGTACAAACAGGATCTAATTTCTTGGGAGCAGGGCTCCTACTTTTATATACCATTTCTTTTGTTCTTGCAGGCCAGGGGGGTCTGTTCCTAGTTCAACCCGGTTTTGAAGTACTTTGTTTTAGAGACTCTGCTTCTTCTTTCAGGGTGCAGGGCAGAGACATCAGACGCTCCACAGGAGGTGGAGCCAGCATTGTGGGGGCAGAGCACGGCCCTATTTAGAGTCAAGGGGCACTTCTCCCACCCATCCTGGTGTAATCTCTCTATTCACCACCTGGCAGTCCAGACTGTCCCCTGGAATCCCCCAGCCCTGTCACTCACAGAAACCAGACAGCAGATACACATCCTAGCATAGGCGGGCTGAAATGGTCAGGCAAGCAAATGCTAACTTTCTAAAAGTAGCATTTGCAAACGGTACACAGTCAAAATATCGAGTTAGAAATATCGATGTACCAAAATATCGTGTCAATAATTTCGAAGGTGCAGAATATCGAAGACAAGAATATCGTTGGACAGAATATCGACCCTAAGGTAAGTAATATCGAAATACTTAATATCGATGTAAGTAATATCAAAGTTAGTAATATCGATAGCATATATATCGATGTTACTCATTTCGATTACACTAATATCGATATTTGTATTATTTCTGTTGTTTTTTATTATGTATGTGTTATATGTTTTACTTAAGTAATTAAAATAAGTACTATTATATGTGTATTACATATATATATTAATAAATTTATTTATAAGTTAATTATATGTTTTAGTACCGGAGCGGGTTGTGGGTTTATAGGGGAATAGGGTGGGAAGTAATTTAATTATGTTAAATTGATTAATAATTAGTAGTATTTATTAATAAATTGTAATTAATTGGTAATTATTTTTAAATAATTGGAATATAATTTAAATTATTGATTAATTGACAAATATGTTCTGTAGCGGGTTATGGGTTTATAGGGAAATAGGGTGGGAAATATAAATATGTTAAATTAATTAATAATTAGTAGTTACTATTAATTAATTATAAATAATTGGTAAATAAATTTAATTAATGTTTATTTCATTATAAATAATTGATTAATCGATATATATGTTCTGTAGCGGGTTGTGGGTTTATAGGGGAATAGGGTGGGAAGTTATTTAATTATGTATAATGAATTATTAATTAGTAGGAATTATAAATTAAATTTAAATAATTGGTAATTATTTTTCATTAATTGGTAATTAATTTTAATTGTTTGGTAAATAATTTTAATTAATTCATAAATAGATAAATGTGTTCTGTTGTGGATAGTGGGTTTATAGGGGAATATGGTGGAAGTAATGTAAATGTAATTAAGTAATACTTTTTTTAATGATTGTTTTGTAAATAATATAATTGTTAAATAATTATTAATTGGTAATTAAAAATTATAAAATGATATTTTTTAATATTTATTTTTGCTTAAATATATTTAGGTAATCATGTTTTTTATAATTATGTATAGGTATTGTATATGGTTAAAAAATGTGTAATACTTTATATCATTATTTAAATAAAAAGCTTTTATTTATAAGTATGTTATTTTAACCCCTACGCTATCCAACATTTTCCCTACTGTTGCATTCTCTGGAGTTGGAATAGTAATTGTTACCCCAACGCTATCCAACACTTTCCCTACTGTTGTACTCTCTGGAGTGGGAATAGTAATTTTTACCCCTACGCTATCCAACACTTTCCCTACTGTTGCACTCTCTGGAGTTGGAATAGTAATTTTTACCCCTACGCTATCCACTGCTTTCCCTACTGTTGCACTCTCTGGAGTGGGAATAGTAATTTTTACCCCTACGCTATCCAACGCTTTCCCTACTGTTGCACTCTCTGGAGTGGGAATAGTAATTTTTACCCCTACGCTATCCAACGCTTTCCCTACTGTTGCACTCTCTGGAGTTGGAATAGTAATTGTTACCCCTACGCCATCCAACGCTTTCCCTAATGTTGTACTCTCTGGAGTGGGAATAGTAATTTTTACCCCTACGCTATCCAACGCTTTCCCTACTGTTGCACTCTCTGGAGTGGGAATAGTAATTTTTACCCCTACGCTATACAACATTTTATATAATTAATTGTAAAAATATTAAAAGTATATTTAATTTTTTATGTTTTGTACATTTTATTTATGTTATTGTTTTATGTTTGTAAATGTATTAGTAAATTAGAAAATATTTTAATAATTTATAAGTTAGTAAAATAATTATTACAACATATTGTTCAGAACATATATATTATATATTTACAGTATATATTTAATTAATATATTATTATTATATATGTATTATTTATTAATTTTAAACATTATTAGATACTTATAACTATGTATATTATATTTATTAGTGTTATTTAATTTATTTTACAATTATATTTTCAAAGAAAAAAAATGATATTTTTAACATCGATATTTTTAACATCTATATTATTTTTTCGATATTTTTGTACTTACCATGTTGTAGATAGGATGTCGATATTCTTGCTCTCGATATTTTGGACTCGATATTTCTGTAGGTCGATATTTTGGAGGTCGAAATTTTGTCAGTGATTCTTTGCAAACACAGGATATTAAAAAAAACTTTCCCTAAAATAAGTATTTTATTATTCTGAGTTCAGGCATACTAAACTTGACTTTCTACCATGTTACCTGAGCCTGCTGGGGTTATAGTGTGTAATAATTCCAGTAGCCCATTCTGGCCTATGAGAACAGGCCTTACAATAGTGTAAAACGAAAATGGCTGTAATTCACTATTAGGACATGCCACACACATCAGGGCTTGTCCTACCTTATGCTTACAATGCACCCTGCCCTTGGGCCTACCATAGGGGTGACTCACATGAAGTAAAGGGAAGGTTTAGGGGCTGGCAAGTGTGCGCACTTGCCCAGCCAGCATGACAGTACCAGACTGCACGCAGATTCTGCAATGGCAGACCCTAGACACATTTTAAAAGGCAGCTTCTGTGAGTGGCACAACCAGTGCTGCAGGCCCACCAGCCGCATTGGTACTTACAAGCCCTGGCACTCCTGGTGCTCTTTACTGGGGTCTGACAGTAAAACCAAATAAGCCAATCATGGAAATCAATTACAGGTTCACTTTTCATAGGGAGCACTTGCACTGTGGCACTGATTGGCAGTGGCACAGTGCCCTGAGCAGCTAACACCAGCAAAACATATGAGGCACATCAGCAAAAAGTGGAAGGGAGACTCACGCCAAGGTGCCAGGTCTAACAGCATCACTGCACTTACAGTGCCAAGGAATGGCTCTGGGTACTGTAAGGGCAAAGGGCTCATGCACCTGTACCCACACCACTGGCATAGGGCACCCAGCTAGAGGGGTGACTGATGTATGCCAGGGTAGTGGGTTTGTGGACATGGCACACAGGGATGTGTGCCATGTCGACTCTTTGTTTAGTTCTGCACCAGGACACTCAGCCTACAAAGGCAGTGTGTGTGTGCCAGGGTGCAGGGCCCCTAAGGGTGGCACAATAAGTGGTGCACCCCTTAGGGGTCTTCTCTGATCACAATGCCCTGGGTACCTAGGGTACCATTTACCATTGACTGACATGTGGCCAGAGATGCCAATTGGGTTTTAGCTTCAACATAGTTTTAGGGAAGAAATGTCAAATTGTCACCCACTGGGAACCACGCTGCAGGAGCGACGATATTCCCCTCCCTCTACCCCCGCACAAACTGCAGTCCGCAATATAGATACCACTGCACACCTCAGCCTGAGCCAGGAGAGAGGGAAGGGTAAAAATAACAAAACCCGGGGAGGAAGAAGGCGTCAGAGAACCCAGTAAGTCTCCTTCTCTCATTAATCTCAAGGGGTATAGCAAGAACCTCACACCCTGCAGAGGAGAGATAACCAGAAAGAACAAGGATAAGAAATCACTCCTGGCCTCTCTCTCTACGCACATACCATTGTAAGTATCAACAACAACCCCTTCACCTTCTTACCCGATGAGGGCTTCAGTCGTGCTGTAGCTGAGACTCCGTTCTTTATGAGACCTGGATTGGAGCCTTCATGAGTGAAAACCACTCTAGGATAGTTTCTTTGTCTTGTTATTCATATTAGGGGAAAAAGTCATCTGACTGAAAAAACCCCTTTCCAAAATAATGCGTGTAAAATAAACGTCCCACTTCCCAAACTACCCGAAAAATCAGTGGCCACGAAGGAAAAAATGAAGCAAAACGCCGACTAGCAGCTGGTTCGTAAAAGAACCCTAATTTGACACAAGGACGCCGAGAGATATCCAACTCCCGGAAATTAATGCACCGGCGTGTTTCCAGTGTCCGCACGCAGCCGCGCACAGAATCCCAACGCCAATACGGAGCAAGTTATGGAGTCACTTGCAAAGCCCAGCGCTCCAACGTCCTTAACACGAATCCAGAATCAGAAATGTTTTTCCTTTCCAGAACGAAGCATCGCTCTGTATTACTGAGTAGTCCTTGAGCAAAAACACGAACTCAGCAGAAAAACCCCATTCAGCTCGGTCACCAGAAAAGACAACGTGACCGGTTTCAAAACCAAGCACTGAATGCCTGGTCCCGCTCCATTAAATGCAATCACATGGGTCAAGGAGGGAGGAGTGTGACCATGAGCATGTGCCTAGAGAGAGGACTAAGGGGCAGCCCGATCTAAATCCCAACAAGAAACACATGCCCTGGGCACCTGATTGGCAGGAGCCCAGGGCTCATTCAGTCAAAGGTACATCAGCAATTCAGCAAAAAGTGGGGCATACCATGCAAGAAAGGTGGCACTTTCTCACATGGAGCCTCCTGATTGGCAGGAGCCCAGGGCTCATTCAGTCAAAGGTACATCAGCAATTCAGCAAAAAGTGGGGCATACCATGCAAGAAAGGTGGCACTTTCTCACATGGAGCCTTTGACGCCTTCCAGTATAGTAGCCAGAATGGACGGGACTGACGTGAGAATGCTAAGAGTGGATGAGTACTAACAGGTATGGTAACTAGTCACAGGATCTGTTTGGAGTTTCCTGCCCCTTCCTTTTAACACCATTATTGTATTAACTATTCCAGAGATGTGGACTGTAACGCATTAGGCAAGTCTACCTGGAGACCTAGGACCAGATGTAGGTATCCAAATACGGGTCGGTAATGGACAAAAATACCGATTTTTGGCCGTTACGGACCGGTATTTGGATACTGAGATGTAGGGCATGTCAAAATACAGATTCTGTAATTTTACCGTATCAGTAATTTTACTGAACCGGTAATTTTATCGAATCAGTAAGATTCAGTAAAATTACTGATACGGTAAAA
Source organism: Lissotriton vulgaris (assembly GCF_964263255.1). Lineage (NCBI taxonomy): Eukaryota > Metazoa > Chordata > Amphibia > Caudata > Salamandridae > Lissotriton > Lissotriton vulgaris. The sequence continues at coordinate 803,493,142 of NC_141700.1, read as the reverse complement.
TTACTGAATCTGTATTTTGACATATAGGTAGCACTTTAAACAGTGCTACAGGGTTTTAAGGATTCGTTATTTACCACCAACTATTAGTTGGTGGTAAATAACAAATTCCTATGTAAATGCAAATATGTGCATTTACACCTGTGCCATGTGGCACACATACATGCCCTTAGGGCATGTATGTGTGCCACATGGCACACAAGCACTAATCAGGGGTGCAACAGGGTGTCAAAGTGACACCCTGCCACCCTTGACTATTTGCCTATTTTACCGAATCGGTATTTACGGATTCGGTATTTGACATTCATTCCTATGGGCCTCAAATCCCATAGGAATGAATGGCAATTACTGAATCGGTAAATACTGATTCTGTAAAAAATACAGAATAACTACCTACATCACATTTTCAGATTCTAAAATACCGAATCGGTATAATTCGGTATTTTAGAATCGGTAAAAATGATTTACCTACATCTAGCCCCTAGTTTGTTGGAAATGTTGGAATGGAAATTAAGGGCCGCGGACATTACTTCCATATTGCGCAGGAGCAACTTCCAAAGGGGTGGCCTTCACCATACAGGGTTTCTAAAATCGCAGAAGTTATCTGGTGATCCAGCCTTTCTGGGTTTTGCCTGCAGAGCGTGAACTCTCTTGAATTTAATATATCTTAAAAGGGGGCTCTTATCAGTTTGCAATGCCGAATTACTGTGTTCATTCGCTTTTATGTGGAACTTTTTTTAATTAACTTCCCTTGGCTGCACGCATTCACAATACTTCTACTAATGCTGTTCACACTGTTTAAGCCCCATTCACTGTCAAGATAAGACCTCTTACCACAGAGAGACAGACTGCTTCTAACAGTATGCTTGCTTTTTATTACTTAGTTGTGTAAAGTAGATTTTAGCCTTAGAACGTTTGTGGCTTTTCCTATTCATGCATGAGGGCCTTTCTTTGCACTTTATAGGCATTATTGGATTGATTTTTTCAACTTAATCTATTTGGTCATTATTATCAATTCGAATGTTGTATTAAACATTGCACGTTAAAAAGGAAGTTAATATAGAAGAGCTATGCTATATTTCACTTCTAAACAGGCAGTCACAAGTGCAGTTTACCTTGCAGACAACAGGGTCATGATTTGACTGGTGCAGTAGGTGCAGTAGCACCGGGCCCAAAGGTTGTCAGAACTCCTCTAAACACATAATATTGCTAAATGTAACTAATAAACAGGCAGTGACAATTTCAGTTACCTTGCACTTAAAAGGGACTTGATGTGAATGGTGCAGCAGGAGCAGTGGCACCGGGACCAAACATTCTAGGGACCCTACTGACCTCAGATTATTTTTAAAAAGTAAAACTAAACAGGACGTTACAAGTATAGTTACCTTGCAGACAACAGGGTAATTACTTACTTCAGTGGTGCAGCAGGTGCGTTGACATCAGGAACAAAAGATCTAGGTACCACACTAAGGGCCAGATGTAGGAAGGCAAATACCGGTCGGTAATGCCGATTTCGGCCGTTACCGACCAATATTTGGAGTTTGGGATGTAGGGGCGTGTTAAAATACAGATTCGGTAATTTTACCGAATCAGTAATTTTACCGATTTGGTAAAATTACCGAATCTGTATTTTGACATGTAGGTAGCACTGTAATCAGTGCTACAGGGGTTTAAGAATTCGTTATTTACCACCAACTAAAAGTAGGTGGTAAATAATGAAAACCCTTAAAAAAGCATTTTTTTTGCTTTTAAAACAGTGCCATGTTGCAGACATACATGCTTTAAGGGCATGAATGTCTGCAACATGTGCACCCATGCACAATTAAGGGGTGCAACAGGGTGTCAAAGTGACATCCTGCCACCCTTCTATGTTTCCCCCAATTACCGAATCGGTATTTACCGATTCGGTAATTGCCATTCATTCCTATGGGCCTCCAGGCCCATAGGAATGAATGGCAATTATCGAATCGGTAAATACCGATTCGGTAATTACCGAATCATACCGATTCAGTAATTAAATTGGTAAAATTACCTACATCCCGATTGCCAGTTCTTAAATACCGAATCGGTATGATTCGGTATTTAAGAATCGATAATCTACATTGGGCCCTAAATGCCAAATATTACAATATTTAACTACTAAACAGGCAATCATAAGTGCAGGTATCTAGCAGGCACTAGAGGCAGGATTTGAATGGCGCAGCAAGTGCACTGGCACTGGGCCCAACATTTGTCAAAACTCCTAATATTGTTATTACATTCATTAATTCTATTATTTACCTCTTTCATTTATTTCTCAAAATGTTCCTATCACTTACCCGCACTGTATTATTAGTAACAGCACAATATATTGCCTTTTTGTACATAAACATGTCATAACACTTTAATGTAATGTAATGTGAAACTACTCAGCAAGCTATTACTTACAACAAAAAACAGCTTATTAATAATGTAATGTTTAAATTATTTATACAGTGCTCGGACACCAAGCGGTTTCATGGCGCTAAAGAACGGATGTGCAAAAGTGGGAGACGGAGTGCAGGTGTTAATCATAAGCTTGGCCGAACAGGTGAGTTTTTAACATTTTCCTGAAAGATGAGTAACAGGAGATAGACCTTAGTTCGTGTGGGAGAGAATTCCATAATTTGGGTGCCAGAAATGAAAACCTGAGGCCACCATGTTTTTTCCGTTTAAAGGGGGGAACGGAAAGAAGGTTGTGGTGTAGAGAACGGAGGTTACGAGATGGAACGTAATGGTGAATCCTAGATGCGATGAAAGCAGGGCCATGGCCAGTTAATGACTTAAAGGTGGTGCAGCCGAGTTTAAAGATACAGCGTTTTGCCACCGGAAGCCAATGGAGCTTCTTCAGCAGAGGGGAGACATGTTGGTGTTTAGGTTGATGAAAAATAAGTCTCGCCGCTTGATTCTGAACTAGTTGAAGTTGGCGATGCTGGTAGGCTGGAATGCCAACGTAAAGAACATTGGCATAGTCGAGGCGGGAGGTGACCAATGCCATAATGACTAATATAAGGGCCTCAGTGGTCAGGAACCTGCAGATTCTTCGGATTCTCCGAAGGTGGAAGAAACATGATAAGGTGACTGCATTAATCTGAGGTTTTTAAGAGAGGTCCTTGCTGATGATAACCCCTAGACTCTTCACGGAGTCAGCAGGGGAGGGAGCGGACCCCCAAGAGGGTGGTCAGAAGTTGGGGTTCCATGGATTAAGAGACCCTCCAGTTAAAACAAGCTCCGTTTTGTCGGGGTTAAGTTTCAGTTGACTTTGACCAATCACAGTATTCACATTACAACACAGATTTAGAGTCGAAATTAGCAAGAGGAGTACTGACACATTAGGGAGGCTTTCTTTGTCCTGACGTGAGGCTGGTAGGGGAAAAGGGTGGATATGATCTCTCTCTTGAAGTATAAACCCTTAATGCCAGAAGGGTGATCCCAATCAATCTCTGTCTGCAGACCCTCTGAAGATCTAAACTCCCTCCCCTCAGCACCCCCAATAAGAAGCAATCTACAAAAAGAACAACAGCTAATCCAAACCAAACAACTTCATTAAGCCATTGTGCTGTGGTACAGCTTGGTCTCAGACATATCGTCACCACATTATCCGTGTCCAGTTTTCTTAACTCAGCAAATATTGCACAATCCAGTGCGCAACCCACAAACCCCCATGACGCCCATGACAGATATTAAATTCCTCACTCTAAATGCCCGTGGCATACACACCGATCGGAAGCATTATGCTATCCACGCATACATCAAACGTCAACAAGAGCAGATCATACTACTACTGGTAACGCACCTCACAAAGGGGGACTCAAAAAACGTCAAAAGCGATGGCAGGCTACCTTCTGCTCTACTACATACTCAGCGTACGCACAAGGGGTGCTAATATGGCTTAGACCGGGGATTCCCTGTTTAGAGACCAGTAGAAAGTTAGACACTGAGGGAAGGTACTCATTGCTGGAAGGTCTATTGGACGGCCAACCAGTGCTAATCGACAGTATCTATGCACCCAATTCAGAGCAAGCAGCGTTCTGGGCGACCTAATCTAAAAGCTTGGCCCAATTTACCACCTCACCATGGTTCTTAGGTGGGGACTACAACTGCACACTAGACCTCAATCTAGACAGATCCCACCCTCCCATCCCAACCTCACACACCCACGCGCAAACAGCCAGCTTCCGCGCATGGTCAAACCACTGGTCGTTAGCAGACGCCTGGCGGCACAAACACCTGACAACTAAACTCTACTCTATACACTCCATCTCCCTCAACCTATGGGTAAGACTGGACCGGTTCCTATGCACACCCACGATTCTCCCCATGATCCAACACTTGGACTGCCTAGGCAGGGTACTTTCGGACCACAATGCGCACGTTGTCACCCTCAGATGACGCCCGCCCCTACCGATGATTCCCACATGGCAACTCCTTTGTCACTGCCTCGAGGACTCAGTGTTTCAGCACGAACAGAGGGAAAACATACAACACTATTTTACTGACAAGGCACACACTACGTCATTCAGGACACTAGAATGGGATGCATTCAAGGGGGTCATGAGGGGAGCCTGTATTAGGCAAATCACAGAACTGCAAAAAACTCTGGAGCAGAAAATACAAACGCCAGAACTGCACATGGCGAGGTTGTCCAAAGACGCAGACATAAGTGTGATTCCCCTCACATAATTGACAGTACCTAACACCAAGTATGCAGTGGCCTGCGCAGATCTGCACAGATACAACTTCCGAGCATACGCCGCTAGAACCCACTGAGAGGGGGACCGAGCCGGGACCCTGCTAACATGGCTAATCCAGCAGAACCTAGACACCCAACCTATCACCAGCATCACAAACTCAGCTGGCACCATCACCTATACACAAGCAGAGATCCTGCAAGCCCTCCGTGAGTACTATACAGGGAACCGACCCCAGATAGAGAGGAAGACATAAAAAAGATCCTGCACCACATCACCACGACACAGCTGACCGCCTCTGACAGGACCTCCCTAGACAAACAGATCACGCCGACAGAAATAAAAAATGCGATCCGCAACCTGGCCAAAAACAAAGCTCCCAGCCACGACAGCTTTCCATTAGAATAGGAGGGGGTGGGCGCACACTGCCTCACACTCCAGCACTCACTTTGCCCAGATGCATCATAGTAGATGCAGTGCATGATAACACTTTCCATTAGAATACTCCAGAACATTATCTTCTCGGCTAGCCCGGAAGCTCGACATAGTTTACAAAGCAGCCCTGGAGACCAGGGAACTTCCTCAGTCCATGCGCGAATCCAAATTAGTGATTTTCCCTAAACCGGACCGAGACCCCTTTCTCAGGTCATCGTACCGGCCAATCCCACTGCTCACAGCTGACAGCAACATATTAGGCAAGATACTAGCAGACAGGGAGGCTCACAGGGTGACTCCCCAACCGTGTACACCCTGACCAATGTAGATTCGTATCCGGAAGAAACACCACGCAGAACATCTGCAGGCTCTTCCATATCCAGGGCGGGGTGCATGGCCAATTTCCACACACCGCGTGCCTCATATTGGATCTCAAAAAAGCTTTCGACACATTGGCATGTTAGCGGTCCTATGGCAGGAGGTGGTCGGTCCCATGCTCACGGCACACATCAAACTGCTGTACACTGACCTTACGTCTCGGGTCCGAATTGGCCGATATATCTCACCCCCTCTCCAAGTGGTTCACCCCCTCTCCAAGTGGCCCGCAGGACACGCCAAGGGTGCCCATTATCTCCCCTATTGTTCGCCCTCACAATGGAGCCACTAGCAATCAGGCTCAGGGAGGGTGCTGAAAACTGGGGCATCCCATTAAAGGGCCGCACCCATGGCGTGTCACTATACGCGGACAACCTCATAATCTACATTAGGGACATCACCATGGACCTTTCTCCCCTCCGGGCCTCACTGGATGACTTCGGGAAGGCAGCGGACTGAGAGTAAACTGGGGAAAGTCTACCATCTCTACCCTTCACCCGGATGCTCCCTGCAGGAAATAAACTCTGGGGCGTTTAGGCTGGCATGGAACGGAAATGCCCTGCGATACCTGGGAATCAGGCTCTATCACTTCCCAAAAGATCTTCTCGAGGGCAACCACTACAGAGCCCTAAGAAGCATTAAAACCCAGATTAATTTCTGGGATGGGCTACCCCTGGCCCCCATACGGTAGGTGGCCTTATTGAAGATGGTAGTGGTACCCCGCCTCCTCTACTATTTCGCAAACGTTCCAGTGATCCCTCCGCAAGCTTTCTTCCGGGAGCTAAACTCCCTTCTACTATCACTGATCTGTGGGAGAGGACGCCGAAGAGTAGTCCTGGGGACTCTGCAACTCCCAAGGGACCAGGGCGGGCTGGGTGCCCTATCCTTCGAGGCCTGTTTTCTTGCAGCACATCTACAATGGCTGTCACATTGGGCAGCCGGACGCCATCTAGAGGAAACAGACGCACAATCAGGGCCCCTGACGATCCCAACGATACAGCACCAGACCGAACCCAACCCATCTCATCCAGGTGACGGTAACCGGGTGCTGCATGCTAAGACTCCACCGCCTATCCCGCAATACACCTCTCTACTCCCCACTACTGCTGCCAGCGGGTCTCCACGGGGGCGCAGCCATGATCCAAGGACATGCATGTCTGGACAGAATACACACTCACAGAAGTGGAGACAACTAGCCTCCTGTGAGAGTCTGACAAAGGGTAGCGGGCTCCCCGCTGGTCAGTTCCTCCTACTCAGGCAAATTGTCTTTGACTGTAAAAAGACATGGAACCTGAGGGACGGAGAACCAAAGACACACCCCACCCTACACGCAACTAGGGTGACCAACCGTCCGTAAATTTCACGGACAGTCCGTAATTTCAGCCGTCTGTCCATTGTCCGTGAAGGATTCTTTAACGGACGCCATTTGTCCGTAATTTTAACCACCCACCTCCCTTCTTGACTCTGATGCTGTTGGGGTCGGGTTTTTAACAGACTCCGATGCAAGCTGGGATACCCCGCAGCATTGGAGAGGCCCAGCGGGATGGCAACCCTCAAACCTCCAGCCCTTGATGAGCTGTTAAGAGGTGCTTGGAGGTGACTGAGAGGGAGGGTCTGCAGCTTCAGAAGCAGGGGCATCTATTCAGATGCAAACAGCCCTGAATGCGTCATGTTTCTGCAATTTAGAGGGGCCTCACACATCCCAGGGCCCCAAACATCCTAGAACCGGCCCCATTACACCGAGACGGCACGTGGTTTCAACAAACCTCGGTTCTGCAAACATGCAGTCTATAATGTAATAAAATAAAGAAATGGCACAATCGCACCCACACTGACTAACAAAGAATGGAGGACAATCAGTTAAATCAGTTCTCTTGGAGTATCTCCTCTAAGTACTGTACATCACAGTTGGAGATGGCAAAAGTAACATTTTGGAAAGAGAGCCTGTCTTCTCGATGTCTTGTCCAGGAGGGGGTGAAAAGCCCTACCCCACCCTGGAAGAGACCAAGATGATATTAGAATACTGCACGACCCACTCCGGTGCCCACCCTGGTGGATCCTGTTCCCCCTCCTGGGATAGCTCCTGCCCCCCCCCCCCCCACTGATGGCTCCTGTCCCCCCATGTGGTGGCTCCTGCCCCCCCCGCGCCTGTGATGGCTCCTGTCCCCCCATGTGGTGGATCTGTCTCTGCCCTGGGTGTCTTCTGTTCCAGTCCTGGAATGGCTCCCGCAGCGAGGATGAAGTTCTTGATGGGCCTCTTCTCAAAAAGGCTCAGCTAAAAATGAATATGTTAAGGTGGGCGAGTGAGTAAGTGAAGGGATGGGTGGATGGCTGGATGAATTAGTGAAAGGGTGAATGGATTAATGAAAGATTTAATAGATGGATAATGAGAGAGGATGGATGGATTGATGAGTGATTGGAAGGATGGATGAGAGAAAAGGTAAATAGCTGGATGTATGGGTGGAAGGGTAGCTGGATGGGTAAAAGGGTGGATGGATGGGTGAAACGATGGATGAGTGAAAAGGTGGATGATTGAGTGGGTGGATGGATGAGTGAAATGATGGATGGATGGGTTGATGAAATGATAAGTGCAAGGGTGAATGGATGAATGGATGAGTGAAAGGGTGGATGTAAGGATGGATGAGTGAGTGAAAGGGAGGGTAGATGGACAAAAGGATGAATAGATGAGTGAGGAGTGAAAGGATAAATGGCTGAGAGGAAGGATGGATGAGTGATAGGGTCAATGGATGGATTCATGAGTGGATGAGTAGATGGATGGATGGGAGGGTGGGCGGATGGATGGATGGATGGATGGAAGGATTGCTAAGTGAAAGGGTCGATGGAGAGAGAAAGGGTGGATGGATGACTGAAAGGATGTATGGATGGATAACTGAAAGGGTGGATGGGTGGAAGGATGATTGACTGGGTGGATGGATGAATAAGTGAAAGGATGGCTGGATGGGTGAAAGGGTAAATGACTGAATGGATGAGTGAATGGGTGGATGGGTAGAATAGTGGATGGATGAGTGTACAGATGTACAGGGTGAAAGGGTGGATGGATGGATAATGGATTGATGAGTGAAAGGATGAATGAAGGGATGGATGAGTGAAATGATAGATGAGTGAAATGATAGATGGAAGGATACATGATGGCTACGTTTGCAACTGGTTGAATGTTTGGATATGGCTGGGCTTACTTATATACTTTTGCGCAACCTCTGATGTGTCTGTAAAACGTATCCAAATGTCCTAAAGTTTTGTCCTGAATTTTGACCTCCTGTCCTGAATTTGTCCTGAATTTTGATCCTTTGTCCTGAATTTTTACACTCATCGTCCTGAATTTGCACCAATGCCAGTTGGTCACCCTACACGCAACACTAAATATGAGCGCAGACGCAACCTCATCACATGGATCCACAGACCCATCACAGAACTCACAGCCACACTGCTCGTGCGGCTCCGATCGAAAAGGGAAGAGGAATGTGGCCGTGCACTACATGACAAATAATGGCTGACAGCCCTAGAGCATCATAAGAAAGTATTGCGAAATCAACTTTTAAAAATATCCAGTTAAACATATTACACCGGGCGTATCTCACACCAGCGAGGCTCAAACGATTTTACCCTGAAACACAGTTTGAATGCCCACAATGGCACCTGCCCAGCGCTACATTTGTGCACATGCTTTGGACATGCCCCGCGCTGCAGTCATACTGGTCAAAAATACATACCATACTGCAAACAACCACAGACCGGGCAGGACTCGACACACATGCAAGCTTGCGCCCTGGGTATATTCAAGCGCCAGAAAAAGACAAAAATAGAAACGCGATTCACCCTGTTAACCATACTTATTATCAAAACGAAAGCATCACCTTACGTTGGTGCTCACCTACAGGTCCTCTGATAGAGACATGGAGGGGGGCGGTTATAAAATGGGGTGCAGCATAAGAAGATGCGATCAAACTAGAAGAAGGACAAGCCTGTATCCATGGAACGGGCAGCGCTGCTCCAAAGCTTTAAACTAGCAGACAAGACACCCACGGAATCCCCAGCGGCCACCCGGTGGTGCCATGCCCCACAACTCCCAGCACCCCGCACAAAAACACTCCACAACACCTGCAAGCTCCACAATAAGAAAGCAAGGCCCACGTGTAACCAGGCCACCGAAAACAACACGCTGCCACAAGCCGTAAAGCTCATCCCCAGCGACACCTTCAACACTAGTAGGCAATCCATAGCAGCAGCAGAAATACACTGGTGATGCCCAAGAATCTAAAACTATACTATAGACCCAGGTTACTCCCAAACTTACATCCCGCGAACATTAGACACAACGCACCCAAACACTCAGACAACCTAACCGTATTACACTCTTGCAACATAATGCAACAACAAGTTGAATAATGGTAATTGATGTTGTTTCTGTCTACTCTGTCAGAACCTGAAAACTCAATAAAAAGATTTTTATATATATATATATATATATATATATATATATATATATATATATATATATATATATATATATATGTATATATATATATATCCACAGAAATGGCTCCAACACTCGCAGTCCAACGGCGCTCTTGACACCGGTGCCGACTACAAAGCAGAGCCCCGCTTTTCTATAGTCATCCAAAGCTATCAGCCGATAGCGAAAGTCAGCACTCAACAAGGGTGAAGTTTTCCCAAAATTCACGATTTATTCCAAGATAACAGCATACATCGCACAACACCAACGCGTTTCGCAACCCACTGTTGCTTGATCACGGTAGGGATACAATGTTGCAATTCACTTTTGTATTTTAGAAAAAAACGCCTCAAACATTCTATTGATCTCACTTCCTGTCCCACGACAGGAAGTGGTCTGGGAAATGTAGTTTTTTTAAGTAAAAGTAAGCATTTGGGTTAGGAATAGCGCTATTTCGACAAACCCATTCTTGTAAAGTGTCTGATATCACAATTTCTCATTATGAACATTATAACTTGGCCATCCAATTCTCCAATTATAGCTATGGTGGACATTGCTAGTGAAATATGACCGCCTCGTGTGAAGGTACACATACAGTAAGACGGCAATAACCAAAATTTCATATTTGACATTAGACAGGGGTATGGACGCCCACTAAGTGGGCCAATTCATCCAATGTGACATATTTAATAGAGCTCTCTAGTGAGCAATTATGCTAATTTTGCACATTCAATTTAGCCCTCCAGTGGGCTAATGGACATCACAAGATTACCCCCTTTTTTTTTGGATTGAAATTATGCCTTCCATTTTCACTTTCGGTAGAAATAGTATGTTAAGCCCAAATTAATTTTGCCAGTTATCAGATCATGGTTCTTTTATCCTACACAGTAATGGGTACGCTGTTCCCTAATATTTCATTCCCTTCCCACATTCATACATATAATACGTTTAGCGTGTTTACTATTGGTCTCTATTTCTCATTCCAAAAAAATTGGTTCGGTATTTACAACAGGTCTCAAAGTGTCTAGTGTATCATAAGTGTACATAGAGTTCCTCACTCTGATTTAAGCCCCAAGGGCTCATTGTCCGAAAGTTTAGAATTTGCCTGGATTCTCTGCACCTCAGTTGTTTTTCTTGGTCTCCACCCCTTTCATGTGGTAACACACATTCCAGTGCATATGTTTTTAAAAGTTTCCAATCACTGTTGTGCATTAGTTCCATGTGTTTTGCAACAGCATTATTTTTGTCTTTATTTACTGTGGCTCTGATATGCTCCAGGATGCGTAATTTGAATTGTTTTTTCGTGCTTCCAATATATTTCATTGCGCATGGGCATTCAATTACATAAACCACGTGTGTGCTTGTGCAGTCTATTAGTTGGTTGATTTTCCACATTCTTTTGTTGGGCAGCATTACTTCTTTTTTGTTTGTGGCAATTAGGCAAACTTTACATCGTTGACATTTGATGAAACCTTTTGTATTCATCCATTGGATTCCTTTTTTCTTTTTTGTCTTATCTTGGAAGTGGCTCTGTATCAATCTGTCTCTTAGGTTTTTGGCTCGGCGGTATGTGACCAGTGGATGGTTGCCCATTATTTTCCCCACTGTTTGATCTAATTGCAATAACTTCCAATTTGTTCTCAGAGTATTGACAATTTGTTTTGATTCCCTTGTGTAATCCAAAATTAGTCTCACTTTTCTTTCATTGGGCACTATTTCCTGGGTGGTGTTCACTACTGTTTTTTTCGTTATCAAGGCATCTTTTCGTTTCTTTTGGTTTGCTCTTTGCCATCCTTTTTCGATGATGGCTTTGTGGTATCCTCTGGTTTTGAATCTTTGAGCCATGTTTTTGCTTTTTGACTCCCATTCTTTTTCTTCCGAGCATATTCTTCTTACTCTTAGAAACTCCCCATATGGTATGTTTTCCTTGATTGAGGGTTTGTGGAAACTGTCATAGTGTAAAATTGAATTGGTTGCTGTGTCTTTTCTATGCAGTGTTGTTTCCACCTTGTTGTTTCGTATGTAGATTTCTGTATCGAGAAAAATAGCTCTTTCTTTACTGATCTGGTATGTAAAGCGGATGTTTGAAGTAGAGGAATTGAGAATCTGGAAATAGTTCTCAAATTCCAAGGCTGTTCCTTCCCAAATTATCAGAAGATCGTCTATATATCTTACCCATTTGGCGATTTTCTCCACATAAAAGTCATTCTCCGTGTGCCAAACGATCTGTTGTTCCCACCACCCCATTGTGAGGCATGCATATGCTGGACTGAATGAGAAACCCATGGCGCAGCCATGGATTTGTTGGTAGATCTCTTCTCCGAAAAGAAATACATTTTGGGTTAGGCACATTTCCACCATGTCCATCAGCATTTGATTATGTTGATTGAATTGAATCTTTCGTTCTTTCAAAAAGGAAGCACAAGCCTTCAGACCAATGTTGTTGTCAATATTCGTGTACAGAGACACGACATCCATTGTCACCAATAGATAGTTTGTTTGCCATGGTAAGTCATCTAGATGTTTCAAGAGGTCTGTTGTATCACGTAAGTATGAGCTTAAGCTGGTAACGAACGGCATAAGGAAAAAATCAATGTAGTTTGCAATTGGCTCCATGAGGGACCCTTTCGATGACACAATGGGTCTCCCTGGTGGTTTTAGTGGGTTCTTGTGTACTTTCGGTAGAAAGTAAATTGTAGCCATTTTAGGATGATCTGTACACAAAAATTTCTTCTCATCTGTGTCTATTAGATTTTGATTATTCCACAATTGAAGTTTTAGATCTAATTTTTCTTTGTAGATTTTCGTTGGATTTGTTTCTAATTTCCTGTAATATTTCTTATTGTCCAACTGTAGGTGTGCCTCAGCCACATAATCAATCGTGTTCAGGATGACGATATTTCCGCCCTTGTCGGCGGACTTTATTGTTATTGTTTTATCATCTTTCAAATTATTTAGAGCAGTTCTTTCATCTTTGGATAGGTTGTCTTTGTACTTTTGTCCTTTGATTTTATAAATATCTTTGACAATAGCTTCTTGGAATAAGTCAATTTTGTTCCCTTGAGGCAATTGGGGATAGAATTTTGAGGGTGCTTTCATCCCACTTAAACCCGCGCCTTTTTGTTGGACTGTTTGGGATTCAGAGATAAAATCTCCCTCATTGTCTGTATATATATTCGTGAGTAATGTCAATGCTGGTAGATCCGCTGTTGTTAGTCTCTCTCCTATGCTGGATGTATCTGTTGTTTTTTGTTTTCTATTTTTTGCATATGTTGCCATTTTTTCATTTTCTTCAAAGGTTTTCATAAGTTTTATCTTCCTGATATATTTGTATATATCAATTCTCGTCTGTGCTATATCCATTGATTCCGATGGGCAGAATGTTATTCCTCTTTTTAGTAAGGATGTTTCATATTCATTGATATTTCTATGAGACAAGTTCAAAACCACCAATTCATCTTGCATTGTGTTGTCTATTTGCCCTTCTTCTGACGCATTGATCTCGTTTCCGTGCCTATGGTTTCTGATCCATTTTTTTCTCCTTTCCACAGCACTCAAGTCACCAATACTTAGCAAAACATTTGATTTCTTAAAGTGTTGGTTAATTAGAATAGAGAAAACACAACTGTGCGAGCCACAGCTGTAGAAAATGGCAGTTTATCATGGATGTGTGGCCAGAATGCATAGTGTTGAGCATGCAGATGTTAGAACAGATGTATTCATTTAAATTAATGTTCATTTGTCTGTGTTTAAGTAGGATGCAGATTACTTTTATTGGGCCTTTTTCTGCCCGTACTGACGGTGGAAGATAAAGTGCTTTTAAAAGTTGCATGGAGAGTTTCCTAACTGCCTGTTTTTCTGTCTTCTGTGTTTCTGTTTTATAAAATACTCAAAATGGAATTCATTCTGTGGCGCGGCTTCTCGCACTCAGAGGATGCTCAATGAATGTTGCAAATAATCAAGGCTGTTCCTACCTGCAGCCACAACTGCTTGTTTATCCATTTAACTGGTTTGTTGTTTATCTGTTAAATGTAATTTCCCCTGCACGCAGGCAAAAGTGGATAATTAATTAACTATTAAAGAGCTAGGCAGTTCCTACTAGGCTAGCCTCTTTTCTCTAACACAATATATACAAAGTTGATTGACTTATATTCTAAAACGTTATTAGTTTGGCCCATGGTGCCACTTGCACCATACGAAGAGCATGGCCTCCTACGCCTCTAAACCTATAAAACGTGTCTTGTTCGGGATGTGCGCCAGACGTCTTTCCTTACTTACATACTGCGCAGCCCCTGTGTTGATTGTCGTTTGACTTTCTACTTAGACATTTCTCTTAACCTATGAGATATTGGTGCCGATTGTAACTAACAAATTGTTCTTTGTCTTTCTGTAATGACGATTACATTTAAATAAACCTTTGAATATTGCCCTGCGCGAGTTTATTTTATTTGCCTTGGGCCATCGTCATTTGGACTCTTGGAGCCTCCGTCCAGTGTATCAGCCCTTTAGTAATGTATTGGTGCAAAGCTCTGACACCGATACCATTGCAAGTTTCGCGACCACCATATGTCCATTATGAATTGTTACATTTACTATGGAACCCTCTCCGGAATGCTATCTGACTATCCCTCTGTCTGTCAGTCAGCTGCTCAGACAGCTAGAGTTACCCTGAACTTGAGAAAGTCTTTTTAAATTGATCGGGCCCCGCTCCCAACAAAATAAGTTGTGAAGGGGTAGACACAGCAGTAAAGGTTTTGGGCGGTGCACATATAGACAGTGGACAGTGCCAGTAGAGTACGATTGCATCCTAATAATTATTTGGGGGTCTGGCACTTTTTGAAATTCTGCACTGCTGCAGTGCCACTCTCCCCATACAGGTTCTTCTAGCATGATCCTCCCTCCAGGGTCTGGCAGTCATGTGCCTCCCTCCATGGTCTGACAGTCATGTGCCTTCCTCCATGGTCTGACAGTCATGTGCCTCCCTCCAGGGTCTGGCAGTCATGTGCCTTCCTCCATGGTCTGACAGTCATGTGCCTCCCTCCAGGGTCTGGCCGTCATGCGGCTCTCTCCTGCGGCTGAAAGTCATGTGCCTCCCTCCAGGTTCTGGCAGTCATGTACCTCTCTCCAGGGTCTGGCAGTCATGTGCCTCCCTCCTGTGTCTGAAAGTCATTCGCCACCCTCCAGGGTTTGGGAGTCATGCTCCTCCCTCTAGGGTCTGGCAGTCATGTGCCTCCCTCCAGGGTCTGGCAGTCATGTGCCTCCCTCCTGTGTCTGAAAGTCATTCGCCACCCTCCAGGGTCTGGGAGTCATGTGGCTCTCTACAGGGTCTGGCTGTCATGTGCCTCCCTCCTGGGTCTGACAGTCATGCAGCTCTCTCCTGCGGCTGAAAGTCATGTGCCTCCCTCCAGGGTCTGGCAGTCATGTGCCTCCCTCCATGGTCTTAAAGTCATGTGCCTCCCTCCATGGTCTTAAAGTCATGTGCCTCCCTCTGGGGTCGGGCAGTCATGTGCCTTACTCCAGGGTCTGGCACTCATGTGCCTCCCTCAGGGTCTGGCACTCATGCTCCTCCCTCCAGGGTCTGGCAGTCATGGGACTCCCTCGTGGGTCTGAAAGTCATTTGCCTCCCTCCAGGGCCTGTCAGTCATGCGCCTCCCTCTAGGGTGTGGCAGTCATGTGCTGCTCTCTAGGGTCTGTCAGTCATGCGCCTCTCTCCTGGGGCTGAAAGTTATGTGCCTCCCTCCTGTGTCTGAAAGTCATTTGCCTCCCTCCATGGTCTGATACTCATGTGCCTCCCTCTACTGTCTGAAAGTCATGTGCCTCCCTCCAGGGTCTGGGAGTCATGTGCCTTCCTCCTGGGTCTGGCAGTCATGTGACTCTCTCCTGGTTCTTTCAGTCATGTGCCTCTCCCCTGGGTCTGAAAGTCATGTGCTTCCCTCCTGTGTCTGAAGTAATGTGCCTCCCTCTATGGTCTGAAAGTCATGTGTCTCCCTCCAGGGTCTGGCAGTCATTTGCCTCTCTCCAGGGTCTGGCAGTCATGTGCTTGCATCCACGGTCTGGCAGTCATGTGCCTCCCTCCTGCATTAGAAAGTCATGTGCCTCCCTCCAGGGTCTGGCAGTCATGTGCCTCCCTCCAGGGTCTGGCAGTCATGTACCTCTCTCCAGGGTCTCGCAGTCATGTGCCTCACTCCAGGGTCTGGCACTCATGTGCCTCCCTCCAGGGTCTGGCAATCATGTGCCTCCCTCCTGTGTCTGAAAGTCATTTGCCACCCTCCAGGGTCTGGGAGTCATGCTCCTCCCTCTAGGGTCTGGCAGTCATGTGCCTCCCTCCAGGGTCTGGCAGTCATGCACCTCTCTCCAGGGTCTCGCAGTCATGTGCCTCCCTCCATGGTCTGACAGTCATGTGCCTCCCTCCAGGGTCTGAAAGTCATGTGCTTTTTTCCAGGGTCTGGCAGTCATGTCCTTCCCTCCAGGGCGTGGCAGTCATTTGCCTCCCTCCTGTGTCTGAAAGTAATTCGCCTCCCTCAAGGGTCTGGCAGTCATGTGCCTCCCTCCATGGTCTGACAGTCATGTGCCTCCCTCCAGGGTCTGAAATGCATGTGCTTTTTTCCAGGGTCTGGCAGTCATGTCCTTCCCTCAAGGGCGTGGCAGTCATTTGCCTCCCTCCTGTGTCTGAAAGTAATTCGCCTCCCTCAAGGGTCTGGCATTCATGTGAATCTCTCCACGGTCTGGCAGTCATGTGCCTGCCTCCTTGGTCTGGCAGTCATGTGCCTCCCTCCAGGGTCTGGCACTCATGCGTCTCCCTCCAGGGTCTGGCAGCCATGTGCCTGCCTCCTGGGTCTGGCAGTCATGCCCCTCCCTCCCGGGTCTGGCAGTCATGTGCTTGCATCCACGGTCTGGCAGTCATGTACCTCCTTCCTGCATTAGAAAGTCATGTGCCTCCCTCCAGGGTCTGCCACTCATGTGCGTCCCTCCAGGGTCTGGCAGTCATGTTCCTGCCTTCTTGGTCTGGCAGTCATGTGCCTCCCTCCAGGGTCTGGCAGTCATGTACCTCCCTCCAGGGTCTGGCAGTCATGTGCCTCCCTCCACGGTCTTAAAGGCATGTGCCTCCCTCCAGGGTCTGGCAGTCATGTGCCTCCCTCCAGGGTCTGGCAGTCATGCCCCTCCCTCCCGGGTCTGGCAGTCATGTGCTTGCATCCACGGTCTGGCAGTCATGTACCTCCTTCCTGCATTAGAAAGTCATGTGCCTCCCTCCAGGGTCTGCCACTCATGTGCGTCCCTCCAGGGTCTGGCAGTCATGTGCCTGCCTTCTTGGTCTGGCAGTCATGTGCCTCCCTCCAGGGTCTGGCACTCATGCGCCTCCCTCCAGGGTCTGGCAGTCATGTGCCTGCCTCCTGGGTCTGGCAGTCATGCCCCTCCCTCCAGGGTCTGGCAGTCATGTGCCATCCTCCAAGGTCTGGCAGTCATGTGCCACTCTCCAGGGTCTGGCAGTCATGTGCCACTCTCCAGAGTCTGGCAGTCATGTGCCTCCCTCCATGATCTGAAAGTCATATGCCTTCCTCGAGGGTCTGGAAGTCATGTCCCTCCCTCCAGGGTCTGGCAGTCATGCGGCTCTCCC
Organism: Lissotriton vulgaris; assembly: GCF_964263255.1. Taxonomy (NCBI): domain Eukaryota; kingdom Metazoa; phylum Chordata; class Amphibia; order Caudata; family Salamandridae; genus Lissotriton; species Lissotriton vulgaris. Next base: position 803,475,537 of record NC_141700.1, on the reverse strand, counting down.
CTGGGGCTGAAAGTCATGTGCCTCCCTCCAGGGTCTGGCAGTCATGTGCCTCCCTCCAGGGTCTGGCAGTCATGTGCCTCCCTCTAGGGTCTGGCACTCATGTGGCTCCCTCCAGGGTCTGGCAGCCATGTGCCTCCGTCCAGGGTCTGGCAGTCATGTACCTCCCTCCAGGGTCTGGCAGTCATGTGCCTGCCTCCTGGGTCTGGCAGTCATGCCCCTCCCTCCAGGGTCTGGCAGTCATGTGCCATCCTCCAAGGTCTGGCAGTCATGTGCCACTCTCCAGGGTCTGGCAGTCATGTGCCACTCTCCAGAGTCTGGCAGTCATGTGCCTCCCTCCATGATCTGAAAGTCATATGCCTTCCTCGAGGGTCTGGAAGTCATGTCCCTCCCTCCAGGGTCTGGCAGTCATGCGGCTCTCCCCTGGGGCTGAAAGTCATGTGCCTCCCTCCAGGGTCTGGCAGTCATGTGCCTCCCTCCAGGGTCTGGCAGTCATGTGCCTCCCTCTAGGGTCTGGCAGTCATGTGTCTCCCTCCAGGGTCTGGCAGCCATGTGCCTCCGTCCAGGGTCTGGCAGTCATGTACCTCCCTCCAGGGTCTGGCAGTCATGTGCCTCCCTCCATGGTCTTAAAGACATGTGCCTCCCTCCAGGGTCTGGCAGTCATGTGCCTCCCTCTAGGGTCTGGCACTCATGTGCCTCCCTCCAGGGTCTGGCAGTCATGTGCCTCCCTCTAGGGTCTGGCACTCATGTGCCTCCCTCCAGGGTCTGGCAGTCATGTACCTCTCTCCAGGGTCTCGCAGTCATGTGCCTCCCTCCAGGGTCTGGCGCTCATGTGCCTCTCTCCAGGGTCTCGCAGTCATGTGCCTCCCTCCAGGGTCTGGCAGTCATGCGCCTCCCTCCAGTGTCTGGCATTCATGCGCCTGCCTCCTTGGTCTGGCAGTCATGTACCTCTCTCCAGGGTCTCGCAGTCATGTGCCTCCCTCCAGGGTCTGGCGCTCATGTGCCTCCCTCCAGGGTCTGGCAGTCATGTGCCTCCCTCCAGGGTCTGGCAGTCACGTACCTCTCTCCAGGGTCTCGCAGTCATGTACCTCTCTCCAGGGTCTCGCAGTCATGTGCCTCCCTCCAGGGTCTGGCAGTCATGCGCCTCCCTCCAGTGTCTGACATTCATGCGCCTGCCTCCTTGGTCTGGCAGTCATGTGTTTCCCTCCAGGGTCTGGCACTCATGCGCCTCCCTCCAGTGTCTGGCATTCATGCGCCTGCCTCCTGGGTCTGAAAAAACGGGGAATTATTACCTAAGCCTCTGAGAATTAATTGGAACAATGAATGTTGTTTGGCGGATAAACATAACTTTATTTGTTTACCCCGACAATCAATTTTGTCTTTTGTTTCTTTGATTTCAAAATTTGTCTTATCTTTTTATACACAGAAAAAGGTCGCCATCAACCTCACATATAGCCATATGTGATTTACAATACAAATATGTGAATATTTACAATTAGTGAATGAAACACAAAAATATGTGAAAACATTTAAATCACAAAGGTGCTCATGATTGTGACAAAAACATGGACATTGAAGTAACCATCAGGATTGGAAAAAACACATTTGTCAAAGTTTAAAGGAGAACTTACCATACGGCCAGCTGCTAAGTATTAGACGAAATTGTACGAACGTATCTGACTTTGAGTCACATGCAACATCCTTTTGCAGCGAAATGGTGAAACGTGGGTACCCCAAAAAACTTTTAAAACATTCGAAAAATAGAGCTAGATTCACCCCGAGAGAGACTTTACTTAAGGTCAAGGAAAAATGCGAATTAGATAAATTGGTATGTGTGACTACTTTTAGTCAACACACAAACCACTTCAAACGCATCATTTTAAAAAACTGGCACCTATTAGAAACATTGGAGTACCCCCTAGCAAAACCAATTTTTGCCATGCGTAAGAATACGAGCATAGGCCAACAGCTCATAAAAGCGGACAGTCATATTCCGCAACAAAAAAGTGATTTAAGAACACAGTGGAATCTGAAACCAATATGTGGGCACCACAAATGTGGAAATTGTGTATCTTGTTCAACCACTCTTGAAGGCAGTGTGTTTACCCATAATGGTATACAATGGAAACATCAAGTATTTACAAATTGTAAAACGAAAAATGTAGTCTATGCTGTGGTCTGTCCGTGCGACAGAGTGTACATTGGCAAAACAAGCCAACCAGTCAATGCCAGAATAACTCAACACCGTTCCCGAATAAAAAAAAGAGTGCTGTCCGCGCCAATGGTTGACCATTTCATGGATAAGAATCATAGTGAAAGTGATTTCAAGTGGACGATATTGGCCCGGGTGGACTCTAAACATCAGTCTGATATTGACAACATGTTGTTGCGCAAAGAGGCATACCTCATATTAAAATTCGACAGTGTCAACAATGGTTTAAACAGTCTTAGTGAAATAAACAGGGCTTGAGAGATATGTCCTTCACTTGGGGACTACATATCCCAGAAGGCATCAGAACACGATCACGGCCAACACGGCCCTGATTGGCTAACCATGAATCACACAAACTATGTATCCACTCCAGGCACAGCCGCGGACACCTACATTCAGAGTGGGCCGTGGAGCAGTGCGAACGTGAGAAGCTAGAACTTGAATAACACTGGTAAGCCCCAGTTCCCTAAGATGTCCCCCCCCCTTTTTTTAAAAGCGCACGAATAGGTTCAGTGCAGTGATTATTTCCTCCTTATTCACACAGAAAAGAATACTGAATTCCGGAGCGAAAAACTAGCGCCGCCAGAGAACCAGACAAGTAAGTCCCCCGAGCGCCTGCCCAAATCGTTACACTAAAGCAGCGTAGATCAATGATCTCATTGCTTGTTTAACTTGATTCCCCCAGAAAAGTAACTCGGATTACGTAAGAATTAATCACCCGGACACAGGCAGACCAGCCGCCGGAGCACGAAGCTAAGAGGTAACAATGCCATCTTTGCGCTTAAACCCAGGCAATCAACCTTTGCCCTTCCAAACTGCCGGTTAACCCAATCTTCATTCTGTTGCAGCGCGGTTCCACAGCATAGACGTTTTTTCACTAAACAAGCGCAGCCTTGGACAGAAACCGCACAAGGTATGCCGCCTTCAGTGGTGTAAATAATTTTAATAGAAAATTGGCTCGAGGACCCTTTTCGATTAAAACAACCTTTCCCCTTTGTTTTGTAAACAGTGTCCATGGACTAGAATAACACTGCCCTGATGAGAATCCTGCAAATCCAGAAACAGGATTCGAAACGCGTCGGCATTTACTTTGTATTTGATATTTAAGTTAAAGCGATTGATGCATGAAATGGGCTTTTTTCTTGAAGTATATTGATTTGTTCAGCTTGAGTGGCTAGGGGTCACATTTGAAAAGTTCTTACCCCCGGGCCCATTTACTGACAATTGTGCTTTTTCTAATCCTGATGGTTACTTCAATGTCCATGTTTTTGTCACAATCATGAGCACCTTTGTGATTTAAATGTTTTCACATATTTTTGTGTTTCATTCACTAATTGTAAATATTCACATATTTGTATTGTAAATCACAAATGGCTATATGTGAGGTTGATGGCGACCTTTTTCTGTGTATAAAAAGATAAGACAAATTTTGAAATCAAAGAAACAAAAGACAAAATTGATTGTCGGGGTAAACAAATAAATTTATGTTTATCCGCCAAACAACATTCATTGTTCCAATTAATTCTCAGAGGCTTAGGTAATAATTCCCCGTTTTTTCATTATATTGTGGCCCTACCTACCCTCTTTCCCACAGGGCCCAACCACCCTTGTTTCTTGCCTCCTGGGTCTGGCAGTCATGCCCCTCCCTCCATGGGTCTGGCAGTCCTGTGCCTCCCTCTATGGTCTGAAAGTCATGTGTCTCCCTCCAGGGTCTGGCAGTCATGTGCCTCCCTCCAGGATCTGGCAGTCATGTACCTCTCTCCAGGGTCTCGCAGTCATGTGCCTCCCTCCAGGGTCTGGCAGTCATGTACCTCTCTCCAGGGTCTCGCAGTCATGTGCCTCCCGCCAGGGTCTGGTAGTCATGTGCCTCACTCCAGGGTCTGGAATTTCCCCACCTGTCCACGTGGCAAAGGGCTCTAGACAAGGGGGGGCATCCTCTCCTGTGAGGGAAGCTTAGATTTGCGTACCAAAGATGGTGGGCTCTTTGAAGTCCCCTTACCTTGGATTGCTAATCTGAGGTCATCCTGAGGCTGAGTGTAGTAAAGGAAGATCAGGAGTCCACTTGATAGGTTAAGATCCTTTATTCAGGTTCCTTCCAGGTTAGACAGACAGGTTACTTAATAATGTAAGCAGATAGGAAAACCCCACCAGGAGCTCGCTGTTGGTAGCTCAGCCTCAGGTGACCAACTGCCACAACAGGGAATAGAGAGGTACAATCAACTAGAGAGACACCCTGGCATTCTATGATGTCATAAGTATAGAAGTATTGTCTAGCCAGAGAGGAACAGTGAAGATAGTGTTTACTACATATCCTCTCTCTTTATAGAGTAATATCAAAACAAAGGAAAAATCAGTAACAATACCTCATATGTCTCAAACAGCAAGGAAGTACACATTTTAGAACAACGAAAAGTAGTAGTGTACAATAGAAGATGACCTTAACATGAGGTATTGTTATTCGAGAAAAGAACAAAGATTCAGCATTATGACATCAGAATTATGGCATAATACACCACATCCCCTCTCCTTAACAAAAGAGTGAGGTTTTGAAACAAACCAAGACAACCCTCAACACAACCCTTGATGAAGAAATGTCAACACTTGATGTAAGACAAGAATGTAACTTGAAATCTCACCTAAATGAAGCCCTGGCCAGTAGCTACAAGAAGGTAGACTCAGATAAAACATAGTGTAAACACAATCTTTATCAACAACAGGAGACTTTGAACCTGAGAAGGGTACTCTGCAGGATAGCATGTTACACTGCAGGACAGCATGGGCATTGGCTACCCAAAAAAAAAACAAAGTTTCCCCTGGGTAGGGTACACCGCAGAGCAGACTAAATATCTCTGGGAACAAGGCATGGAGTAGCCATTAACACTTAAAAACATACTATGGGCGTTGACTACCCAAAGTGAACATATGACCTCCCCTGAAAAGGGTACACCGCAGAGCAGACTAAATATCTCTGGGAACAAGGCATGGAGTAGCCATTAACACTTAAAAATCTAATTTGGGCGTTGACTACCAAAAAAAAAAACACATAACCTCCCCTGAAAAAGGGTACACCGCAGAGCAAACAACAAAATCTCTGGGAAAAGGGGCATGGACTAGCCATAAATACTTATGGAACCTACTATGGGTGTTGACTACCCATCAACATCCCCGAACAACCAACCAAGACATAGACCACCAAAGACACCAACGTCCCTATGAGAGGGTACAGCAAAGAGTAAAGACTATAGCCCTGGGACAAGAGGTGGAGTAAATACTACCTTTAAACACCAAGTACATGGTATAGAATACTCACACCAAAAACACGGGCATGGACTACCCACACAAAAATACCTCAGGGTACTAATTAAAATGATATGGACGGGCATGGACTACCCAAAAAAAAAACACCAAATAACATCCCTAACTTAGAATACAGACAACTCATAGCTTAGGCACACTGGTAAACCAAGATTACAAAATCCCCTACACAACCTTATATGTGATGTGAAGACTAAATAAGGACCCAGACCATTGAACAGTGCACTACACACATGAGCTGTGCAGCACACTCACTGTCACACAATCCACTTGCATTGAAAGCTGAATTGGAAGAGTGTACACATCCACAACTTAACCAAAGAAAGGATAACACACCCACACAAGACACTATTCGAAATAAGGCTAAAATGAATAATGTTCAATGGTAAATTAACAGCAAAAAAATAAATAAAAAACACATGCTCCGGTGAGCGACCTCTCACCCGGGGTCTGTAGACAGATGCGCGCAGTCATAGCTGAATGTTGTCATACGATGAGAAGACCGATTTCCCATTAGTGAAGACAGTTCAGATGCAGTGTCACAAATCAAAACTTCGACGAAGACTTGAACATTGCTTATGGACGCGCCGAACAGCAACTAGGAAGCGCACCGTGCAAACCGTTGTCATGGCAGCCAAACAAATTTCAACATGGCCGCTACGTTTGTTGTATTGACGTAATGTGCGTCAGGAACGTGTCCCTCATGAAAGGTGTCACGGGCGTCACAGGCGCGAAGGCCATGAAGAGAATCTTGCCTCACCAACTCCTCGAAACATTCTATAGACGTCATCAGAAGGACGGCCGGCAGGAAGGAGAGAAGATCGCTTGTGGTCAACCGTCGACCAACGGACGAAGACATCTGGGACGGTGAGTGATGCGTCGAAAGTCGAGGCCGTTTACACTTCAAATTCTGCCGCAATAGTATAGCTCTCCTCTGAATACGCTAACGCGAACAGTGCCGGACATAGGATGTTCACATCTGCACCCCTCCAACTATACTGCAAGGAGAAGTGTCCGTGTGTGGCACTTGCCCACAGAGTATCGCACAGCGTTCAATCCGATCTGCGGAGAACACAGAGTGTGTACGATGCGGGACTCGCAGAGTTCATGAAAAACACCCGACCCTCTGATAAATGTCTCTCGAGTGAATGCTCGCAACAACACACTGGGCAGAAGCGGACTTAGCAGGCAGAGACCTTTCCAAAGTCTCGTCTAGCACACAAGACTCAGTTTGCAGACTGCCAGCAAACAGATGAGCACATTTAGTAGACGAACAGCAGACAAATCTCCTTGGTGCAGAAGAATCCCTCACTCGCAAACTAACAGCAGACTTCAAGATGAAACATACGCCCTGGGTGTAGGCTGTCCAGTTGTACTTGGACACTGGTGGGGTCAGCAGGGCGTTACCTTAATTGTGAAATGAAGTGTCCTTGAAAGTCTTGAAATCTTGAGTTCTTTGAGTTCCCTCTTTAAACTTGAAAAGTCGTTCAAGTAGTCTTTACCACGCGTAGGTTCCTCCTTTTAAAAAAAACGTCGCCAAACTGTAGTAAAGGAAGATCAGGAGTCCACTTGATAGGTTAAGATCCTTTATTCAGGTTCCTTCCAGGTTAGACAGACAGGTTACTTAATAATGTAAGCAGATAGGAAAACCCCACCAGGAGCTCGCTGTTGGTAGCTCAGCCTCAGGTGACCAACTGCCACAACAGGGAATAGAGAGGTACAATCAACTAGAGAGACACCCTGGCATTCTATGATGTCATAAGTATAGAAGTATTGTCTAGCCAGAGAGGAACAGTGAAGATAGTGTTTACTACACTGAGGGTGAAACCACCCTCTGCCCGAGTATGCTTTGTTTCTAACCTCCTGAGGACAAAGGCCCTCACTCTTGTGGGCCAGAAACTATATCTGGTGACAAACTGGTCAAAACCATTCAGTTAGCAAGGTGCCCTCTCTGTGCACGTATTCATAAATCCAACACAGATATCAGTATGGGTTTATTAATAGGAGATGTTTGTTCTGTGAAGCCATCGTGTAGCTGGGAAACTCATTTTCATCACATTTTTTTTGGGCGGTTTGTATAGCGCAAACAAGACCCTTGTGGGTATCAGAGTGCTTTACAGATCAGGTATAGGTAATGGCATATAAACACATATAAATATAAATACAGTGGCATATATGAATACAGTAAGAACTGGAAACAATTAAATATTAGCACAAAGCTGCAGTAGTGTATAGGACAAGTTCAGGTGAATTTGGCAATGAGAATTGGTTTCACTTCTTTTTTTAAATGGGCCGTAGATGGGTTAAATCTCGTTTCTGGTGGTAGAGTGTTCCATATCCTGGGTGCCATTCCTGAGACAGTACGATTGTATGTTTTAAAATGGCTTACCTGATCACTGGCGGTAATGGAACTGACAAGCACAGAGTAATAGTTGCTCATACATTTATGCCTCACATGTCGTATTGTGCATCCTGCCTTAAGGGCTGGAAGTCCTGCAGTAGTGTTGACTTACTCACACTGCATGCAGTGTCTGCAGGCTTAGAATGTCTGCACTTTTGTCTGCACCAAAACACGCAACCTGCAGTGGCAGTTTGCATGAGCTTGGTGAGGGTTCCCTTTGGGTAGCACAATAAGTGCTGCGGCCCTTGGGGACTTTAGTAACTCAGGCCCTAGGTACCAGTGATGGCATTTACCAGGGACTTAGAGAGGGTGCTACAGGTATTGTCAATTGGGGGAAAAATTGCACCGCTTTGGGTAAGAGATCTGGCACTGGGACCAGGGTGGCACTTCCAGTCAATATCACATCAAATACCAGAAAAAAGTGGGGGTGGCCTTGTCAAAAAGGGGCACTTTCCTACATTAACCACATAAATATTGATCTTAGCAGAACTGTCCTTTAAAACCACAGTGACAATCAAGACTCATAGAAGTGTGTCACATCACCATCATAGGGTACATCTCTGACATCCAGATCCATTAAGCTTCCAACCTTTCTGGAGAAAATGTTTTCAAAAATGTCCCTCGAAATGATAGTGAATGCCGAACTTGAGTCCGCTAGAAATGTGACATCAGCACCAATCACAATCAGGATGCATGTTAAGGCTTAGATGGCCCATTATGGAATATCTAACACTGCTCTCATCATCAGAACTGTTGTTTATCATTTGATGCCCCTTCATCATCAGCAACTGTGTCATAAGTGATGTCATAAGAAATTTGAGCCACCTGTACTTCTTCCAGCTCTGTTCCTTTCTCTGCACACTGTGGTAAAATGTCCCTGATTGTTAAAATCAGTTTTTCTTAGTTATATTTGTCATTGTACAGGTTTGCAACTGCAGACAGGAACCAAAATGGGATACAACATCGAAAAAAAAATCCAACATGCAGTTGTTTACCAGATTTGCTCTCATCTTACATATAATCATGCACCCACCTGTGCATTGTACAAGCATTAAATGCAGCGGGTAATAACAATGTTGAGTTGTGAGTGCGGGTGATGCATGAAAAGTTGGTTGGTGAAGTTTACCATTGATTGACAGAGAGGAGCAGCCTGGTATGGGTAGATTACCAAGTAAAGGTCATGCAGGCAGCTCGTTGTTTCTCGTTAACTCTGTAGAGAACCGGAGGCGGGAGGGAAAAATAGTGGGACAAATCATAAATAACAGGAATAACTTAGTCCAAATGTAACAGCATCCGTCCACCATACCATAAATGATGAGGTATTCTTCTGCACCATAGAAGCCCCTGACCGCGTCAGTCTTATGGAATACGCAAAGTCTACGATTGGTCCTGGCTGCAACCCAACACATACAAGTCACGAGGGGGAGAGGGCATTGATCCTCCCATCTCCCTCCGCTGCCTGATCTACATCTCCCAAAGGACTCAACTCCTCTAGGGAACCCTCCTGAAAGTCATGTAGTATAGCATCCCAGTGTGTCGCAATGGAGGCAGAGTTTCCGCTTTATGTGGGGTGATGCTTTTTGCCTTGGCCCGTACCAGAAGTGACTGTCTCCAGGCTAGCAGAGGAGGAGGGTCGGAGAATTCCACCACCTTGTGATTAGGCGTTTATCCACCAGTAACCCTAAGTCTAAGAAACATTAAGTCACCCTCTGTTGTTTACTCCTAGGAAAGAGAAGTAGTATTTATTCCTCCCAGGTGAGTGCCATGATGCGTTCAATACAATGAACGCTGAACGTTGTAACTGACCACCAATATGATGCAAGCTGGGGCAGGACAACACCATGTATAGCAGGTCCGCATCTAAAGAGCGCCATCTAGGGCAAGTCGCATCAGTGCGATGGAAATATTGGTTAATTTTATCTGGGGTAAGATATGCTCTTTGTGTGATGTAATATTGAATTAGGTGAAAACAAGCATTTCGGGGAATCCTATTAGGACTTTCCAATATTGCAGCCCATTCTTTGTCCGGACAGGGGAGGACCAGGCCCGATTCCTTGCGCTGTCTCAGTGGATTTCTTGACCTTAACCTACATTCCTACAACAATGCTAGAACCACTTACTGATCCTTCTCGACAATCATACTATGATTTGCAACTTCTAGGATGTCCTCAATTTTCTGCCTTATCTCGTTCATATCCAGATTAGAAGAGGTAGATTTTACCAGCCTTCATTCTACGTAACCTACCCCTTACAATTTCAAAAGGTGAGTGACCTATCATATCCTTGATAGTAGCTCTGTATGACCACACCGTCTTGTGAATTTGTAATTCCTGACCAACCGTTCAACAAAAATTTCCAGTCCTGGCCACCAAAACCCTTTCTTGACAGATTATTTGGTTCGTATAATACCCCAATGTGCTTCATGACATAGCATAGCAATCACACGTCTCAGTTCGTTTTGGTAGAACCGCTCTATCGCTTCTTCATATAATGTCATTAACAGAGGCCAGTTCATCGCTAATCTCCCCAAAACGTCTTAAATCAGATTTCTGAGCACCTTTAGTGGGCCATCCATTTTTTATGAATTTCAAAAGATCTTGCAGTATTTCCTCTTTAGCTTATGCTCTAAACCATACATCTTCTTCTATAGGGGGAACACCCTCATCATAAACTAATGCTAAACCGCTTAAGGGTGAAAATTCACCAGCCTTCAAACCAGTTACAAAAACTGCTTCTTTGCCAAATCCATGTAGGCTTCTGTATGAAAATCCCTGGCTGCATCATGGGAAGGTTCGAGACGGTGGTACTTCAACTCGTCACCAAGGTTGTAAGTAATCGCTGGACAAAAAGGGATTACTTGTGAAGATGTCTGCCTTTCAAGGGTGAAAATCAAAAACACAAACAGAGACTGTTTGAAAGTGACGCACTGTACCCGTGGGGTGCTTTTTAAACCACACTTAGATATGACACCACATTTCAATGTATCAAAAATAAACAAACATTCATTCTGCCAAAGTATTGTCCATGCCCCTCTGCGTTGAGGTCAAAAATTAAAGCAGTTCAATTAGAAGACATTGTGGTTTTAATGCCAATTTTCTTTCTTGTGTATGTTCTTGCTTCATTGGGTACATTACATCATGTACGTGTTCATCTTAACATCCTGGCGGAAAGACTACACCGCCGAGGCTAAAACTAAGTATAAAGAAATGTTGGCCAGATACAAAGCTATGATTTTCGAGACGAAGAAAAAAAATTTTAGCGACAAAATTGAACTCGCAAGAAATTACAGTAAGGCACTGTATGAAACTACTAAACAGTTAGCCGGCTGTTCCCCAAATCTAACCCCTCCACCCTCTCAGTCGCTATGCGACTCCTTAGCTAAATTCTTCTACAGCCAAGTCAACGATATTTACGCTGCCTTTGCAAATAACACCAACCCCCCTTCTAATTCACTGACTACCCCTCGGACTGGACCCACTCTTTCTCAGTTCAAAGACATTTCCAGCTCTCAGGTAGAGGATCTTATATCTACCATAAAATCAGGTTCAGCTTTGGATCCATGTCCTTTCAAAGTCTTACTTCCTGTAATCGAAGTGGTGTTGCCTATCATCACTTCCATCTGTAACTCAATGTTTACCACAGGAATCTACCCAACCACTCTAAAACAAACCCTCATTAAACCCCTGCTAAAAAAACCTCATCTCGACATGGATGACTTAAAAAGCTACCGACCAATCGCCAATCTCCCAATCCTGGCTAAAATAGCCGAAAAGGCCATGAACCAACAACTGTCGGCCTTTTTAGAGGAACACCACCTCCTCGATGATTCCCAGTTTGGTTTCCGCCAATATCATGGGACCGAGACGGCTTTGATTAAAGCTGCGGATGAAATAAGATCCATCCGGGATGCTGGGGGGACCGCAGTCCTAATACTGCTGGACCTGTCGGCTGCTTTCGACACGGTCGATCATGTCACCTTGATCGGCCGTGTCGAAAACATTGGTGTCCAACATAACGCCAAGAAACTGTTGGCGTCCTTTCTGGCCAATAGAACACAGAGGGTTACACTGGGATCATTTCGTTCCCCCACTTTGTCACTACCATGTGGAGTTCCTCAAGGCTCATCCCTAAGTCCGACACTCTTTAATATATATGTGTCGGACTTGGCCAATACCATTCGTGCCCACGGGATGAGCCTGACCACCTATGCCGACGACACACAGTTGGTTCTGGCTGTTAAGAATGATGGACACAAAAAAGCAGCTGACCTCAATCAAGCCATGGTGGCAATTGGAAACTGGATGGCTTCCAATTGCCTAAAATTAAATTCCGATAAGACGGAAGTAATCCTTTTCGGTCATTTGATACCGGAATGGTCCTCTTGCTGGTGACCCGAGTCATTGGGTCCTCCCCCTAAGCCTGTTGGCAAGGTAAGGAACCTCGGAGTCATTTTTGACGACTGTCTTACTTTTCTCCCTCATGCCAACCAGATTACATCTGCTGCCTTCCACAAACTGAGATTAATTAAGAAAATTCTTCCTTTTCTCCCAAACTCAGCAGGCAAAACATTGGTCACCTCTTTGGTACTGTCGACCCTGGATTATTGCAATGCTCTATTCCTGAATGCTCAAGAAGGAGTCTTGAACAAAATGCAATTAATCCAGAATTCAGCAGCTAGGCTCCTGGGCAGAATCCCGAAATTTTGTTCAGTTTCTGGGACCATTAAAGAACTGTATTGGTTACCCATAAGGAATAGAATAAAATTAAAAGTTTTATGCCTAGTGTTCAAGGCCATGCATAACATGGGACCAGCGTTTTTTACCCAAAATTTGATCCCCTATTGCCCGCCCAGAACCTTACGCTCTTCCAGTCTGAATGATCTGGTCGTTCCATGTAGTAAATCTGTCTCCTGGGGAGACAGGAGATTTCTTGTCTCAGCCCCCAGACTTTGGAATACCCTGCCTCCCTCGATTAAATCAAGCCACTCACTCTGGTCATTTCGGAAACAACTCAAGACCTGGCTTTTTAATCAGTAGACCCTCTCTCCCCTTCCGTGGTTGAATTTTTGCAGATACTATAGCGCCGAGACGCCTAAGGGCCATTGTTCGCGCTCTAAAAATTTCATTAATAAATAATTAAATAAATAAATATGCAGTTAGTCCCAAAGCATTTCGGTATGGAAATACCTTCATCGGGGGAATACTGAAATTAAAGCCAACATAATACCAATAATCAGAACTTAAAATGAGGGAGCCAAGGTCTCCACCTCGTGTGCATGCGAATCTTGGTGCAAGTTTGTCAAAACGAGTCCCATAGCTATCTATACCTATGTGCCTATGTTCATCAATTTCAGAATCATCAAGTGACACCATGTAACCACATCCAAATGAACCGAAATAAGCCTACCTGACCAATTAGTTAAATGGCTGACAACTTGATAAATGAGTATATCGCTTTCCTGAAAAAGTAGATGGAAAATTATGACTGTCTGCAAGCACCGTCCCTCATTGAATATAAGACGCTACGTCGTCAAAGTATCGCCTACCTCTACTGTTTGGCGTTTGGCCCGTGTATTAAAACTTCCTGTGGTCGAACTCAGTGTGGAACTCGCCGCTCGTATTCTACACAGTGGAAAATGTAATTGCGTTACAACCCCGCTCTTGCATCTTGCTCCCTTATCCCGCACCCGTGCCTCCTCTCACCTAACTGCCTTCGGTGTGCCTCCTCTCTCGTCGTCTTGCGCTGTAATGGGAAAGCTTGTTGTGATCTTATGCTCTACCACCTACTTCCGACTAGAAACTAAAAACGGACTTCGTGTGCTCCATAAGTTAACAGGCGCCATCTTGAACTAATGTGTTACACTGCCTGCAGCGCCTCTTCTAGCCCCACCGAACAGGCTGCGGTAACGCGCTCGGCCCAGCGCCAGTGCAGCAGGTGTGGGAGATGTAGCCGTGCAGGGGCTGACTGACGTCCAGAGACATAAACCCACATGATAATAATATTATTGAAACATTTATAGAAACATTTCAGAAGAATGAGGATATCTCTACTTACTTTGAGAGGTGAGTTTCAGCGGCAGCAGACTCGTAGGGGCCCGGCCTCCTCGTGACCACACCAACACTTCACCAGCTGCATGAAAATTCAGCAGCCCAGTGTGTTCTGGGATCTAGAAATCACCGCGCCGCCGTTCCTGTGCTTGGGGTTAGGTCGGGTTCGCTGCCGGTCCGGTGGATGTCGTCAATCACATTTAAAAAATATATGATTACTGCGGGCTCTCTGTATTAATTTGGGCTGCAGTGAGAGTGGCTCAATGTGACTCAAACTAGCCGCGCAGCCGGCGCAGCGAGCGGGAATTTCGCAGGAAGCAGGGCAGATATTGTAACATTGTAGCACTAGACTAGAGTCTGAGTGCAGATCTTTAACTGCTTAGCTGCTGCTCCTCGCAAGTGAAGTCTGCTGCGGCCTGGGGCGAACACAGGTGGCGCATGACCGCGCTAGCACCTGGCATAGTGGGCAGCCAGTTTCAGCGCTGTCAGTAGAGTGCAGGTCAGTGTCAAAAATATGTGACAATACATTTCAGTGCGGTGTTGCGGGAAAAACACATTGACATGCGTTAGCGTCACGCCTATTGCGTGATACTTGGCAGACCTGTAACCTTACTTGAAGTTCACAGACATTCTAACACATCCAATTTAGGAGGAAGAGTCACAATTTTTAAAGACAAATGTGTCCTCATTATAATTTTTCCCCACCTGAAATTTCCCCCATTTCAATGCAAGTCAATGGGGTAAAAAATCCCGAATTATTTTTTTTTAAATCTCCCTCTTTCCTGCTTCCAAACATAGGTCATGGGTGTGCATGGGCTCCCTCGCCCCTACGCCCCAGCCAATGAATGGCCAGCAGGCCTACACTTAGCCAGATTGACAGGTGTCAGTCGGAGCCTCGCACTGGACACTTTCTGCCCTGCCCAAAGTAACGGCCAATCAAGGGACGGCCCACAGACACGTCCCACCCACAGACGCACACTTTGCGTCGCCTGGTCCTAAAATGGCCGTCGGTTGGACGCCGCCCTGTCTCGTTACTACGCCAAGTGCGTGAGCCGTCAAGGAGGAGCCGTGCGCGACGTGCCGGTGACCCGGAAGTGAACCGGTAGTTGTCGTTGACTTCCTCCCGGATAGCAGCAGGCACGGAGACTGTCGGTGGAGTCCCGAGCGCCTCCGGTTCGCCTGTCAGGAGCCCCCGCGGCGGCGGCAGCCCCCCCCCCCTGGAGTAAAGGACAGGAAGCGCTCCCCGAAGGACGCCGGACCTCATGCCCGTGGGCCCCGGGAGCAGGACGGCCTGGAGTAGCCTCACCACGGTTCATCGGGCATGCAGCACCAGGCGCCTCACCCCGGGCGCCCCCTGCAGCACTGGGGAGGCTTCGGCCCGCAGTACCCTTCGGCAGCGGGGCTGCCTCGGCTGATGGCGGGCTGCAGCACCGACCAGGCCCGGGTCAGTGCCCTCATGGCCCCCTGGGCCGCCCCCGGGCCTGCCTGCGCCCCTCGCAGCTACAGGCCGCAGAGGGAGAACTGCATCTACCCGGGCCAGCCCGGCTCCCCCCAGCGGCGCCTGGCCAGGAGGCTGACGCCCTACTCGTCCGTGTCCAGCAGCCGGTCCAGCAGGAGCTGGTCATCCTACTCCTCTCGCTCGAGGAGCTCCTCTAGTGGAAGGGGGAGGAAATCTCGCTCTAGGGGGCGCTCTCCCAGAGGAAGGGGGAGGAAATCACGCTCTAGGGGGCGCTCTCCCAATGGAAGGGCGAGAAAATCCCATTCTAGGGGGCGCTCTCCCAGTGGAAGGGCAAGAAAATCAAACTCTAGGGGGCGCTCTACCAGTGGAAGGGGGAGAAAATCACGCTCCAGGGGGCGCTCTCCCAGTGGAAGGGCGAGAAAATCTCGCTCCAGGGGGCGCTCTCCCAGTGGAAGGGGGAGGAAATCTCGCTCTAGGGTGCACTCTCCCAATGGAAGGGTTAGACCGTCTCATTCTGGGAGCCGCTCTTCTAGTGGACGAGCAAGACTATCTCACTCTATAAGCCGCGCTCCCAGCGGAAGGGTGAGACTATCTCGCTCTAGGAGCCACTCTCCAAGTGGAAGAGCGAGACCGTCTCGCTCTAGGAGCAACTCTCACCAAAGGAGGGAAAGAAAATCTAGCGGTAGAAGTGGTTCACCATACAGTAGGGCTGGGCGATCTACCGGTAGGAGTTGCTCGCCACATAGTAGGGTCAGACATTCTGGCTCTATGGACAACTCACCCCTTGGTAGTGCCATACAATTCAGATTCAACAGTCACTCCGCTCATAGTAAGAACGGACTATCTGGCACTAGCAGTATCTCTCACAGTGGTAGGGTCATGCAGTCTGCATCTGGGAGCTACTTGCCCCATAGTGGTGCTAGACGATCTAGGTCAAGGAGTTACTCACCTCGTGGGAGCGCTAGACCCATCAAGGGCTCCAAGCATGCACATTCACACAAAATGAGTGGACCATCATCAAAAGTCTCAAGGTCCACAGCAGAACTGAACCTTTTTTGTGTCAAGGTAATGAATTTGCCACTTGAATCTCCGGACAAGTTAATTCTTAGGAAGATCAAAAACAGATTCAAGAGTTTTGGAAATGTAATCTCGGTGACGCTCCATCACGCTGAAGATCTTCGTTTTGTTGTGGTGGTGTACAAAAGTCAAGCAGAGCAGACAAAAGCCCTTGGAGCTAATGGAGACTGTTTATTTGGACACCCGCTTTCAGTGACGGCATATAAAGGATCTCAATCACAGCCTCTAACTTTGAGGGGGAAAAAAACACCGGCTTCAGTGCCCCATGTGAATAAAAAAAGGTTCTCTGGTTCACACCATGTCCCGAATACATCTCCGTCACGTCTCTCTGTTGAAAAAGGTGAATCTCCCAGACAGTACCCTGAAGAAAGTAATGACTCGGAAACTCATCCAAGCAGGATGCTCTTTATCAGTAACCTCGACTCCAACATAACTAATCAGGATCTCTTAGTGAAATTTGGACGTTTTGGTGAGATTGTTGACGTTTACATCAATAGTCTACCTGGTGCTGCTCGCCAGTTTGCTTTCTTGCAGTTTGCGCATATTTCTTCCACAGCTTCAGCAATTAAAGCAATGAATGGTTCATTCTTGGGGAAGTGCCAGGTGGCTCTAAGCTTTGGCGCTATCCAGCCCACAAGATGTGTTTTTGTGGAAGGACTGTCCTCAAATCTCACAAAGGAGTACTTAATTCAGCGTTTTAGTGAACATGGGGTTGTGGAAAATGTGTTGTACGGTCGACAAAGAGGTGCAGCTCTCATTTTGTATGTAGATGAAATGTCTGCACGAAAAGCTGTGAAAGTGACAAGAAGTCAAAAAATTACAGGGGACAGGATAATGATGGACTTTGCAAATGACAGTTTTCAGTTGCACTTTTGCCAGTCGATACTGGCAACCGAACGAGATGTGCAAGACTTCAAATTTGTGTGATTGCCTTTTGTGGCTGATGTTAAAGATCCACCAGGACTAGTTCTAAAAAAAATATTGACAATTCTTTTCAAAAAATTTACTTTTATGTTCAAGTTTATTGAAGTTTGTTCAAAACAAATATTTCTGCAAATTGGTAACAAATAAATGTTTGAAGCTATCTGAATGTTCTCACACAATTTAGGTACACATCTTTATACTTTTCTGTCCCCATTTATTTCCAAAATGTGTTTTTATTTCGGTGTAAAGGTTCTTCATACATGTAATGGTAGAGATATGTACAGTATCAGAACACATAAGTGGCCAAATTTGTTTTGTTTCCTCACAGGCATGTGCAAATCACTTACCGCCTCAACTTGCTCTTTAATGTATTTTACTCTTTTCTCCCTTTTTTGTGGAGTACTTTATTTCAATAGATTATTTTCTATAGCAGGACACAATTGCTTGTATGGCCAGGGATTTATATAAGTTGGGGAGTGCATTTGGGGCAATGCTGTGGCTTGATCACTCGTCCAACTTGATTTTAGGAAGTAGCTATTAAGCTTACCACTAGATGAATAATGAATATTATTTATTGCCTGGCAGCTGGATAAATATCTGTGTATCTTGTCACTGGCCGTTTAGGGCCTTTCCACTTAACCAACAGCCTTCTGCACACCATTTGTTCTGCAAATAGCATAGGAGCCAGTTAAATAATACTCTACTGGCTGCCAGTTGCAAAGAATTCTTGCTGTTTATACAACTGTCATATAAACCAGTCATATTCTGTGCTGTTCAAACGCCTTCTGTTTAAACAGCAAATTTCCTATTTATATGGTAGTCTGCTTGATAAGTGAACAACCCTTTTCTTTGTATCTACTGGTTTAAAATGAAAGTCCAGCCATATTCCAGTAACTTGACATATTGCACACACTTTCTGGTGTTTACCCAGCTGCCAGTTACTAATAACATCCTTATTTATGAGGTTGCAGGTTTCTAATATTTCAAGCTGCTGTTGTATTAATTTGAGTGGCAGGTACTTGTAACCTTCTTGTAAGAAAATGCCATGTAAGGTATGCACCAAAGGCACACTGTCGGAAAATTGATTATTAGTAGGACCCCACTGTGATCCATTGATTTAACTTAATTGTGATATGCTACCTTAGCCAGAAAGTCCACCTCCCTGTCTCAGCAGAATGTGAGTATGCATATGCCTCCTCCACTGCAGTGTGACATGCAGCCTTCCTTCACGTCACACTTTACATAGGCAGCCAAGTCTAATGCTTTTGTCCTGCTATTTCGGTATTTCTACACGTCATTACAGTACAGAGTTATGTAGCTCAAATTGTCCCTCGCCCCTCTTTTTGTGATACAAAGTGGTCCACCATATGTGGTGGAAAGAAGCCAATTCTACCTCCAAAGTGTTAAGAAGCACAGTTACATCTACAAGTGTGCTATAGTACATTTTATTATACAACTCAGTCATTTATTGAGCTCTGCTCATGGTGGATTAGTTGTACAGATTTCATAGATTTATTTTGTAATGTAGAAGAAATTATTTGTTAAGCGCACACCTAGAAGTTGAGTTGCCTAATAATCTGATGAAAGCAATACAGCTGTGCAAGTGTGCCTATTATACCAGGGTGTAGGAATGCGGTCTCCATAAAAACTGTTGGTTGGAGTATTCTATAAAGATCGCTTTTGTCATTGTTTATAAGATTGTAGGTGGAAGTTAGATCAAGTCAGTCATTGAGGAAAGATCATCAAACTAATGTTTTGCATCTGGAAATTTTGATCGCAAGTGACATTGGGCATTTTCCTGCTTCTGCGCCAAGAGATAACACTCGGGCCTTGAAAAATCTTATCCTCTTGCTGTGGCTGCTTAGATTTTTGAGGTCAGGTGGTTGGATTCATTTGCTGTCTTATTAGCGATGAAATTCATTTGAAAATTACTCACATGGAACTTCTGGAAGTTTGGCAGATTTGAAAGCACATCTTTTATTTTCTAAGCAGTCCAATCACTCCATAGATCTACGCATGGGAATGCAGTGCTCTGTCATGTGTATATGTTTTTTGTTTTTTATTTTAAAGGTAACTGATCACTTCTACTAATGGCACAGTGTGTATTTTAATTATTGGGACGAATGCCTGCATGAGCTGCTTCTTCTAGCTGGTCTTTCTGACAGTGCAAAATTTGACATGCTGTTACCATTCATAATCTTCTTTGACAAGCAAGCAGATTTGAAGTAGAGTCCAACATACATCCGCATTACTACTGCCATTCTAGGCGAGCTGAGGAATAGTCTGTCCCATGACAGGATCATCTGCAAAAGGCCCATGGGGCTGGACGAGGAGCAGTAACTTGAACGTGTGCTTTTGAAAAGCTGTCGGGGATGGTTTAGATTCAGTTACTTTTCAATGAAAGATGACAAGTGCTGTGCACAGTCCAATGAATATCAGGTTAATTTCTGTT
This sequence comes from Lissotriton vulgaris, assembly GCF_964263255.1. Lineage (NCBI taxonomy): Eukaryota > Metazoa > Chordata > Amphibia > Caudata > Salamandridae > Lissotriton > Lissotriton vulgaris. Next base: position 803,455,653 of record NC_141700.1, on the reverse strand, counting down.
GTTTCAGTCTTGCATCTTAGTCTGTCAGACTTAAGCCTCTTAGTTATTTAATCCAAAGTACCGCTGCATTTTTAACTGAGGGATACCTGGGACCTATTGAAAGGTAACTGATATTTGTTACCCAGCTTAATGGTCCCCATTTTACGAAGTTCTCCAGGATAAAAGGCTGAATGGATCTGTCCTGCTTTGAACCTTTGGCCATGGGGTCAACAGATCCATGCAGTGGATGCATTAGTCTACTGAGCCCTTACCTTTAACTTAATGTATCAATTTTGCCAAATTGAAGCCTTGTACATTAAATAAACATTTTGCTACTTCTTTAAGAGCAGATGGGTCTAGTAATTTAACAAAGTTACTTTACCTGTAGTTCTGGTGACAGTTTGATTTTTCAGGCCTCACGAGCTAATTGTCAGTACATATACCCTGCCCTGGCAAACTACAGAGACCGTAGTTGTAAGGGGACTAAGGTACTTTTTACACATTTAATTCAGTGTTCTAAGATTAATCAATGCAAATGTGAAACCAGGATCTTCTGTGCAGTTTAGGGCTCTGGGGTAAGCGGGTTCAGGGAGAAGGTATTTCTCGGGAACCAAGTATACTTCTTACCTAAGGACACCAGTAACCCATTACACACTAGTTCACAAAAGTGACTGCATTGAGAGATCAGTCACTAGCGTTTGAGCGTCGACTCGTCTGAACTGGTGGAGTCCTTACAGTGTGCATTACTGCTGTTGTGGCATAAACCAAAGTGTGTTCTTTCTATTTTTCTGCACTGTTTGCACACTGAAAACTTGGAGTGGCTGTTCTGTTTGAGAGATTGGGATACCCTGTTCTTTTATAATTTCTACCCCTTTTAGCAATATGGTAGATCTTTTTTGAGCATCAAAGTTTTATATAGTGTCCCCTATAAATAGTGTAAAACTTGGCATTGCCTCTTCCACAGTAGCCTCAGATCTATTCTGATTACTCACATTAATTGCACAGTAGAACTTTTAAGAGCTTGAAGTAATTTTTTATGCTATATTTCACTTAACTAAATTGCTGTTTACCTTCTGTATTATTTTATATGTGAATCAACTGTGTTTATTGAATTTTATACTGGTTATCTGTTATACTTGTTGCAATATACTGGGAAATTAAAGAAATATTCCAAACATTTTCCCCATAGAGAGCTCTTTAAAGATGAACACTTGATGATGTTCCAATTACTAGTGTTGCTGTTGCTTGCATACTGATGCTCCTCCACTGTTCCAGAAAATAGGTGCCCCGGGTGCAACAAAAAGTTAAATATTTCTCAATTGACAGCATAAAGGTCTGTAGAGAGACCATGCTAGACATCAAGTCAGTACCGCATAAATCACCAACGAATGACACTGCTACGGTCAAGATCATAGTAATTTGACTTCATTAGTTATCAAAACATACTATTGAGAAATTTAGGCTTTTGAGGGGGATCAGGGGATCTTCGAACTTGAAAATAAAAATTGTATATTTTTTTCTCTCCCTCTTAAATGTGTACGGATTTACCCCCTCAGGTTTAAGGTCTTGCCAGTTATGAAATTAGCAGCAGATAGTAGCCTCTTTCCAATTGGTATGTCCAGTAGTTTCTAAGCTGCCTGAGCTATAAGGAGGCCTTTACCATGAGCCTCTTTGGGATATAGGGTCGCATATATCCAGCCCAACTCATAACTTGCGATGTCACTGATTGTCTTCACCCCTGTAATGAGGCATGGTTACATGCGCCACCCGTTCCCCACCCCCCCCCCCCCCGATCAACTTACCAACTTTGGGTATGCAGAGGTGTGCACAGAAGCATTATGAGTAGACTATTCTGTGTGAAACTGCAAATTTCATAACTTTTACTTACTTGTATACTTTCTTCCTCTCGCATCCATCACAATTTACCCCATCAGTGGGGCTTCCTTCTGATTTTATTTTGTGTTTCTTCAATTTATAATACTTTTAGATGTTGTGTTCGTATTGTTTTTTGTTTCAGTTTATATTTGATGAAAGAATACTACAAAATCTATGAGCAAACAGGAATTTTGATGAATCTGCAGTTGGAAAAAAAAAATGTACGAACTATGTCATTGAATGCACTTTTCGGCAAATTGAGTCTTTTTGGCCATAAAACGTTCAACTACGTATCTCAAACTGTTCTGGTGACAATACATGGTACTGAAAGTTCACAAAAGCATGTTTGCCTTAAATCTGAGCCTGTGAAGCTTATTTTAAGCTCATTGCAAGTGTGATGGAGAGTAAAAGGAGCCTCTAGTTGAGATGTGGTAATAGAAACTGAAGATAACTGTGGATTAAATAATTGCACCGTAGTAATAAATATTATGTAGGAAAATGTAAAGACGGAAAATATGGTTCTGTTTTCAGAGGCCAGGAAGATATGCAAGTCGCTTTTGCTAATGGAACACAGGAAATGTCATTGCCTAACAATAGGTGATAAATTGGCAATGCACATGGGGACTGCCATAGAATGCACAGAGCACCACTAAGAAGCATGTGGCATCCAGGGTATGTTGACATTTTTTGTTATATTCCATCTGAGTAGTAGGAATAGCATCCGTTCAGAAGATGCAGTGTTTGTGCACAAGAAAATAACACTGTAGAACTTTTTGACTTTTATAATTCCTTCTTTCCTGAAAAGACAAAAGCAGCTTTTTATTCTCATCAAACTACAGAACACAAAGGAGGTGTTATAAATGTATGCCATGTAGAATGTACAATCATAAATTCTGTTAACATAATGGAACTTAAAAATAAGTTAGTATATTGTATGTGAAGTATTTTCGTTTTCATGATGTGAATCACTACCTTACTTTTGGCTTTTCTTCAGCTGTCCTGCATCCTACATTGTCCCCAGTCTTCCGAAATATCATTGCCAGTAGCTTTATGCTTGTTTATACCCCTTACTTAATCCTATTGAGCTGCATAATTGTCTGCTTATCCCTCCTGAATGCTGTTGGGCCCCATAATCATGTGTCTCTCTGTCCACCAATGATCTGTCCTGCTTTTCTGCACTTTTCAAGAACACAATCAAGGGTGGCAACAAATTACAATGCTTTTAAAAGCACTGCTGTGAAAATAGCAAACCATCAAGAGCGATCAAACTATCCTTGGTTCCCAACTCCTCTTAAACATGTAAATTCCCAGTTTATTTTCTTCCCACCATTCTACTTCGTTCTCCCAAATGCTTCACTTAAGAGTTTGTTCTTACATGGCTTACTTTATTAGCTGTGCTCACCACAATTGCCTTCCTATGGCCTTCAGTATGAAGAATCACATCACCATGCTAGTAACTCTTCACCTGTTATGAGCACCCAAATGGCATCAAGCCTTTGCACAAATAATCTGCTTCCCATTGATTACCCTTACCTTGAAGTGAGAGTCTGGTGATGTTGGGGCCATGATTCATTCGATGGTCAAGCAATCACTTGTGCAAAACAAAAAAAACCAAATGATGTACTTCTGCACCCTCTGTCAATCGTGTTACCCTACCCTAATGTACTTCATGTCCCTCGCATTCCAGCAGGACTCTTTGAGTTCTCCTTCATTCTAATTTGTGACTGGAGCCTTTTATCACCTCTTATGTGACAGCAGGTGGTTGTTTACCAGTCCGAGAAGATCAGGGGCCTGCTTGTTTGCCAAAACCCTGCTTAACACAATGTAAGCATGTTTAATCACTCCCTTACCCTCTAGTATGTCCCCCCTGCTTGCCCCCATTATAAAATACTCACTTATCCACACAATCTGTAACATCGCTAACCATATAACCACTTCTTTTAAGGACCCACCTAGTTAACAGCCATATAGTGCTATGCTAACTCAATCCTCGGTGTTCTAGACAGTAAAATGCTCTTGCTTATCTCGTGCAAAACCTAGCGCTAAACCCCTTCCGATTTTTAGTGCTCCGTTTGTCCATACCTAAATGTCCCTGTGCAATGTCCATACCCAAGTACAAAGTCCAGGTTTAGGTCTTTCAAACTTTTGGGACACCATCACTGGGATACTCTCCTCAGTATATGCTGGGCAACTTCCTACATTTCTGAATTAGTCTACCCCCAAAACCGACCTCGTCCGATTTTAAGGACCCTCATTCCTCCTACATCTCTTCCCTTAACCCACCATTACTTTAGTATGTTAATACTACTATTTACACTTGTATGTATTGCACTGTATTTCTTATGTTACAAACTATTGTCTCATTAAGATGTATGTAAGTAACCTTTCAAACAGTTATTCTCTGAAGTGTGTGTTGCTAGTTACAGTTCAAAATGTTATTGCATCGGTTTCATACAAATAATTTGGGTGTAAATCATTTAGGAAGAGACGGTAGAATTCTTGAATTTGTTATTCCCATAGGAACAAAAATGAACTAACACAAGTATTCAATTCAGCCATCATTATAAAATGCTTTTTTGTGATTGTGATTTTGTTAGCGATGGCAATGTTGCTAAACGTTTCTGTATTATACGGTCTATCTGTCAAGGTACAGTCTTATTGAAATGTCCTGTAAAAGTAGATGTGGGGGATGCAAGTCATTTGTGGGCGTTTAGATCCATGGTGACCACTGTAGATTGTAAATGTTAAAACTTGGTTTTTGTGACATGTTTTGTATTAATCATGTACCAAGCATTGAACCATTACCATACTGTTGGAAATGGGGGTCTCTAGTTGGTAAGGGTTTGCACCTTTGTCCAAATAGGGACCCTTTTCCTAGTCAGGATAAGGGAGTTACACTCCTAAAATAACACCTGCTCACCCCCTTGGTAGCATGGCACGAGCAGTCAGGTATATCTTACAGGCAGTGTATAAAGGTCGGCGCAGGAGTTGTCGGGCCCTCTAAGGTACACGCATTGCAGATCAAACTCTCTGTTGAAGTCAGTAGCGCTGGCTTAGGGTGCTGTTGTGCAGCGTGCTGTACCCTCCGGTCACGGTGCGAGCAGTGGCTCGGTGGTGGCGTCAGATGACATCGTAGGTGAGACTAGGGTCGTGGTGGGAAGTGAATGCGGTGCCAGATGCAGTGCTCGCAGCTTGCGGTGAAAGGAGCAGCTTCATCGTTCCTGAAGCGCTGTCGTCGGCTGACGAAAGCGAGTCGATGGGGTCGGTAGGCCAAGGCTGGGGTGCGGGAAGAGGGCGGTGCGTCGTGTAACTAGAGGTGCCCTCGAGCCACGGTGCAAGCAGCGGCGTAGATTTCGGCGTGGTGCGTGGTCATCTGGGATATTGAGTTGTGAATCCAGGCGGTGCCGAGTGCGGTGCCCACAGGTCGTGGTGCAAGCTGTCGGCTTCAGTGAGACCAGGGTCGCGGTGCCTTCAGGACACAGTCGGCAGCAGAGTTGTAGACTGCGTCGGGTTGCTTTAACACATTCCCCAGTGCTGAGGGCAGAAAACCTTGAAGTATTTACTGTTTCTGAGACTTCTTGAACAGGGGGCAAGCTCTACCTCAAGCCCTTCGAGAAACTCACAAAAATAGATTGTAGAAAGTTCAGCCCAGTCCTTTCACTGCCCAAGACAGAAACAGCCACTGCAGGCCAACAAAGCAAAGCCCCTCAAAGTGGTAGTTACTCTTCACAGTTTCTCTTCTTGGTCCGAAAGAGTTCTAAAGTTCAGGGGTCAGGGACCCAATATTTATATCCTAAAATCCTTTGATATCTTAGTCAGAGAGTATCTGTGCCCAGCCACAACCAGTTCTGCCTTCTCTGGTGTGGCATCCTGGCAGGAGGTGGAGATGGCATTGTCAGAGGCAGACCAGGCCCAATCAGGTGCAAGGAAATCTCCCCTACTCTAAATGCAGCCCGAGTCTATTCAGCCCTTTCCTGACCCACCTGGACTATCTGGAGCCACTCGTGCTCCCCATCCATCAGTCAGTCCACATTCTAGCAGAGGCACACTGGATGACTGAGCAAGAAAATACCTACTTTCTAAAAGTGGTATTTTCAAACAATGTAAAAATCACCTTCACTAAAAGATGCATCTTTAGATTCTGAGTTCAAGCATACTAAACTTCATTTTCCTACCTAATTTCCCGGGGCAGTTATATTTATAAGATGTTATAAAAAAAACTCCCCATTCTGTCATATGGGGAGCAGGCAGTAATTCACTATCAGGACATGCCACACACACCAGGGCATGTCCTACCTTTCACATACACTGCACCCTGGCCACAGGGGTACCTTGGACCTACCTTAGGCGTGGCTGACATGTAAGGGAAGGGTAAGGCCTGGCAAGTGGGTGCACTTGCCAAGTCGACATGGCAATACCAGACTGCACACAGGCTCTGCAAGGACAGGCCAGAATCACATTTACGTTTGTGTAGGTGGCACAATCCAGTGCTGCAGCCCACCAACAGCATTTGATTTCCAGACCTTGGCACACGCATTGCACTTTACTAGGGACTGACACAAAAATCAAATATGCCAATCCATTACACATTTTACCACAGGAGCATTTGCACTTTACCACTGATCAGTAGTGAGAAAAGTGCACAGAAACAGTACGCCAGCAAAAACCGAGTCAAAACCGGGAGGTCAGAAAGCAAAAACTCAGAGGAAGCACGTCAAAAGATGTCAAGTCTAACACATGTCCCCTCCAGCTGAAAGTAGGAAGAACTACCAACCCTCCTGCTCGGTGACACCATCAGCAGGCGTCTGTGAGACCAGGGTTGCGGTGCCTTCAGGACACGGAGTTGGCAGCAGCGTCGTAGACTGCGTTGGGTTGCTTTTTCTTCTGTTGCAGCACAAAATACATTCCCCAGTGCTGAGGACAGAAAACCTTGAAGTATTTGCTGTGCCTGATACTTCTTGAACAGGGGGCAAGCTCTACATCAAGCCATTTGAGAAACTCACAAAAGTAGATTGTGGAAAGTTCAGCCCAGTACTTTCACTGCCCAAGACAGAAGCAGCCTCTGCAGGCCAACAAAGCAAAGCCCCTCAAAGTGGTAGTTACTCTTCACAGCTTCTCCAGCTCTTCTTTTCGGGAGTCTTCTTGATCCAAAAGAGTTCTAAAGTTAAGGGGTCTGGGACCCAATATTTATATCCCGAAATCCTTTGATATCTTAGAGAGTGTCTGTGCCCAGCCAGAACCAGTTCTGCCTTCTCTGGTGTGGCTTCCTGGCAGGAGGTGGAGATGGCATTGTCAGAGGCAGACCAGGCCCAATCATGTGCAAGGAAATCTCCTCCCCTACTCTAAATGCAGCCCTGGTCTATTCAGCCCTTTCCTGACCCACCTGGACTATCTGGAGCCACTCGTGCTCCCCATCCATCAGTCAGTCCACATTCTAGCAGAGGCACACTGGATGACAGAGCAAGAAAATACCTACTTTCTAAAAGTGGTATTTTCAAACAATGTAAAAATCGCCTTCCCTAAAAGATGCATATTTAGATTCTGAGTTCAGGCATACTAAACTCTACCTAATTCCCGGGCCAGTTATATTTATAAGATGTTATAAACAAACTTCACTAAGGGGGAAGACTTCACTTCACTAAGGTGGAAGAACCTGAACAGACCATCTGCGTTGGCGTGTTCTGTGCCAGGACGTTGTTCCACCGTAAAGCCCATTCCCTATAGGTAGATGGACCACCTCAGCAGTTTTGGATTCTCACCCTCATTTGCATTAACCATCCGAGGGGCCTGTGGTCTGTCAGAACCCGGAAGTGAGTCTCAAACAAGTAGGGCCTCGGCTTCTTCAGTGCCCAGACCACAGTGAAATCTTCCCTTTCTATGGCACTCCACCTCTGTTCCCTGGGGCGTAGTCTCCTGCTATGGAAGACTACAGGCTGGTCTAGGCCCTCTTTGTTCAGTTGTGAGAGCACCACTCCCACACCTTGCTCTAAAGCATCCGTCTGCATGACGAATTCCTTGGAAAAGTCGGGTGCCTTGAGCACAGGTGCCGTGCGCATGGCGACCTTCAGGGCATCAAAAGCCTTCTGTTGGTACTCAGTACAGATCACCTTTTTGGGCTGCTTCCTGAAAGTCAGCTCTAAAGGGGGCAACAATGGTGCCATAGCCCTTAACAAACCTCCTGTAGTTCCCGGTGAGACCCAAGAAGGCTCTCACCTCTGTCTGTGACTGGGGGGCTCCCAAGCCAGAATGGTGTCCATCTTGGGTTGTAGGGGCTCCACCTGGCTGCTTCCTACCTGGTGTCCCAAGTACACAACGCAACCCTGCCCGATCTGGCCTTGATCGTGAGGCATGCCCTCTGCAGAGCTCTCAACACTTCACAGAGGTGCTGCAAGTGTTCTTCCCAGCTGGAACTGAACACTGCGATGTCATCCAGGTAGGTGGCACTTAAATCCTCCAGCCCTGAAATGTGTCCGGGGCATTCTTCAACCCAAAGGGCATCACCCGGAACTGGTAATGTGCTTCGGGGGTTGAAAACGCTGACCTCTCCTTGGCCCCATCGCTTAAGGCAATCTGCCAGTACCCAGACGTTAAGTCAAATGTGCTGAGGAACTTTGCAGCTCCCAACCGAGCAATAAGCTCATCAGCTCTAGGGATGGGGCGTGTGTCAGTCACGTTGACTGCGTTGAGCCAGCGGTAGTCCACCCACAACCGCAGTTCTGGAGTGGCACCGGGTGCAGCAGCCTTTGGGACCAAGGCCACTGGTCTAGCTCAAGGACTGTTGGAGGGCTCGATTAACATCTTAGAGACCTCCTCTTTGATGCTGGCCCTGACCCGGTCAGTCAATCTGTACATTTTGTGCTTCACAGTAGGGCTGTCACCGGTGTTCACGTTATGGGTACACCAGGGGTCAGGGGGAACAGTGGGGCAAACTGTCCCAACAACTAGCGACAGTCTCTCTGCTGTTCTGGGGTCATTGTAGGGGAAGAGGCTCTCACCTTCCACTGACCCATCGTGCTCCTTGGTATACAGGAGGTCCGGGAGATGTTCACTCTCCTTTTCCACCCCATCATCTGTCGCCAAGAGCATGTTTTTTTCGGACCTCTCGAAGTGGGGTTTGAGGCGGTTCACGTGCAGGGCCCTCAAAGGGTTCATTGGAGTCTGCAAATCCACCAAGTAGGTGACATCACTTATGCGCTCCACCACCTCAAATGGCCCAGTCCACTTGTCCTGCAAGGCACAAGGTTCCACTGGGGCCATGACCGACTCTTTTCGCCCAGGTTGAAATTCTACCAGAGTGGCATTCTGGTCATACCACTTCATTTCTTCCTGGCTTGCTTCTAGGTTCACCTGAAGTGGGCAGTCTGGTTTCTGTAGGCCAGCATGTAACTAAACACATCCTGGGGAGATTTCCTGGGAGCTCCATCCCAGCCTTCCTTTACCAAACTCAGGTCCTCTCACAGGGTGACCATACAGAAGCACTAAGGGGCTGAACCCAAGGGGTGGTGAACTTGTAGGTTACCTCACACTCCTTCCAAAGGAATGTCATATACTTGGATATGAAATTGGTCTCCCTGTCAGAAAACACCTCTCTAGGGAACCCCACCCGGGAAAAGATCCCCATTATTGCCTGGCCCACCACTGGTGCAGTCGGCCTGAGAGGGATTCCCTCCGGGTATCGGGTGGCTTGTTCCATTAAGACCAGGATGTACCTGGTGCCCATGGCTGTTTTGGGATACAGTGGCCCCACAATGTCCATCCCTACCCTTTCAAAGGGTGTCCCAACAACTAAGAAAGGTTGGAGAGGAGCTTTGACCTTCTTCCAACTCTTACCACTTGCCTGGCAAGTTTGGCAAGGCCTGCCATGTCCATCTGACTGTTCTCGCATTTGGGGCCAGAAGAAATGGGTGACAAGCTTGTTAAAGGTCTTGTCCTGTCCCAAATGTCCTGCCAAAGTCACGTCATGAGCCAGACCCAGTAGGAAGCTGAAGCGCTGGGGTACTCAAAAAATACTCTGTAAAAAGTCGGAAAGAACTTGGAGGAAGGACTATGACCCTAACGGAAAGAGGGTGTACAAACTTACAATTCTAAATTATAAAAGGGCCCTTAAAGAGGGACAAGTAGCCTTCTTTGCGGAAAAGATAAGTACTGCGGCCAACTCATCTAGAAAAACTTACCAAATAGTGATATCACTTTTAAATATTCCTGAGCCCCCCCATCTTGTGGACCCCTCGGACAATCGCTGTAATGAGCTAGCAACATTTTTCACCCAGAAGATCCAAAACATTGTGAAACAACTCCCCTCCCCCCCTCACAACCTCACCGACCCATCCGACTCGCCCCCGCTGCCATCGCAGGTTCGCGTAACAGGGCTGAAGGTGTTTACTCCTCTCACGGAGGACACCCTGCTACCCATCTTTCAGTCAATAAAGAGCGGCTCCCCGCTGAACCCGGTGAAGACCCTAAAATTGGTCGCTCCCACCATTCTTGTACCAATGATCAATGTGATCAATTCTTCCCTGGCACTGTCCGCCCAAACTGGAAGAAGGCTGTGGTTAAGGCCTTATTGAAGAAACCCAACCTTGACCCCCTGGACTTCAATAACTTAAGGCCGATCTCCCTCCTGTCAAGTACCAGCAAGGTGGCAGAAAAATTCATCAACAGTCCGCTGTCCAATTATCTTAAATCGAGCGAATTATTGAAACCATCTCAGACAGGCTTCCGGCCGGGCCAGGGCAAGGAAACGGCTATGGTCGCGGTTGTCGAAGAGGCCAGGAAGATCATCGATGCAGGAGGATCAGTGGCAGTGATCCTCCTGGATCTGAGCGCGGCCTTTGACACCGTGAATCATAGTACGTTGGTCCAACGGCTCAGGGATGTGGGTGTCTCCGGACTTGCACTGTCATGGCTGAGATCCTTTTTACACAGCCGCTCGTTCCAGGTGGCGGAGGGCAGGTACACCTCGGAGGTGACCCCAATACACTGTGGAGTCCCGCAGGCTCGTCATTGAGCCCTACGCTCTTTAACGTATACATGTCCCCCTTGACAAAATTGTAACCCCCTACGGAATTAAACTGCTGACATACGCTGATGATACCCAGCTCCTCGTGTCTCTTAGCCAACAGGATAACTTTGTCACCAATCTGCATTCTTGCCTGGGAGAGAACTAGTTGGATGAATAAATCCCACTTAAGACTCAATGGTGACAAAACGGAGATACTGGTCCTGGGTAATCAGTCCCTTTTCTGCCCGGAGACATTGTTGCCCCCTTGCATGGGCCCGACCCCAAAGGCAGACATCAAAAGCCTGGGGATATGGTTGGATCAAGGGCTCACACTTAACACCCAAGCAAGGAAAACGGCCGGAACCTGCAATGGACTCCTCCGCACCTCCCATATAATCCTGCCCCTGCTCCCCGTGCAGTCCAGGAAGGTCCTGATTGAGGGTCTGATATTGGCCAGATTGGACTATGGAAATGCCCTTTACTTGGGTGTACCCAAGAAAGTGACAGCCAGACTGCAGGTGGTGCAGAACGCTGCTGCTCGGATTCTTCCAGGCACCAACAACCGCTGCTCGGCGAAACCGGCCCTTCGAGCACTCCACTGGTTGCCAATATGCGAAAGATTGCAGTTCAAAGCTCTCTGCATGACTCACAAAATTCTGCACGGTAAAGCTCCTCAAATCCTTAAAGACCTCATTGTCCCTTACACAACTAAGGGAACACTTCGGTCTACGAACGCACACCTGACCTTGATACGGAAGATCAAGAGGGTGCGATCCGGAGGCCGTTTGTTCTCGTACAACGTCTCCAAATTGTGACATTCGCTCCCCCTGGACATATGGGCATAACCCAATCTTGCCTCATTACGCAAAAACCTAAAGACCTGGCTGTTCCCTTAAGCCTTCTCCTACCAATTTCGCTTGCTTCTATCAAGTAGCGCTGGGACGCTCACGAGCATCCATGCGCTCTATAAATCTATAAAAACAAAACAAAAAAAACTAACAGCACACGGGCTGACCCAGGCTCAGCGACCTTAGGCTCACTGTACAGGAGACGATTCTCCCAGTAGAACCAATGTGATCCGGACTGATCACCAGCTTCCTGGTCTGCAGCCTGCCGCCGCAGACCCTCTAGAGAAGGGCACTCTGCTCTTTGCAGAATTCCTCCCTGGTGGGACCTCCTCCTTTCTGCCAATGGGGCAGCTCAGAGGTGTCCCCCAGTTCAGCTACCAGCTCCACTGTAGGTACCGGGGTGTCCCCCTCAAGGGCCTCCTCCTCCTGGTCCCTGGGAACGTCAGGGGCTGGTTTCCCGTGCCCTTTCTCTTGGCAGGGACTTGGACCACTGTTTCAGTCTCAAGTCCTCTTGATCACCCTTTCTGGGCGCCATTGACCGAGTGTACATTCATGCCCACTCTGGCATCCCAAGCATCTCTAAGTGAGACCTGAGCTCAACATCCTTCTACTTGGACTGCTCCAGGTCGTTACCTAGCAGACAATCTACGGGCATGGAAGGGCTCACAACTACCGTCAAAGGACCTGAGACCTCCCCCACCCCCACTCAAAGAGAACCTGCGCCACCATACACTGGCGCTCTGAATTGTCCACAGCAATTACTTGGTGGAATGCCCGTGGGACTACCTGCTTCTCAGAGACCAGGGAACACTGGACTGAGATCACAGTGGCTCCAGTATCTCTGAGAGCCTCTACCCTTTTCCCGTTGATGGTCACCCAGGTGCTGTAATTCTTTGTGTTAGGGGGTACCTGGTTTCTTCTTCTCACTGTCTCCTAGTGAGATGAGGGTAATTTCTGCGGGATCTCATTCCTGTGGGTACTCCCCCCCCCCCCCCCCCCCACCCCCGCGCTACACTAGCCAACACCTTGGACTGTCCACCGATGGGTGTCTGTGCCCCCCTTAGGGCACGTGGGGTCCCCCTTCATGTGACTCACCTGGTCACATGCTAAACACTTGCTGGGGCCTGTCTCAGCAGGCTTTCCTGAAGAGACCCCTTGTTACTTATCTACGGGGGGATGGGAACCTTTACCCTGGGTGTTAGTTTGGGGCCCTTAAGAGAACTTCTGTGATTTACCCATGTCCCCCCCCCACCCACACTTTTCTGCTGGGGACCCTGCCCACCTTTGGCTGAGTCTCCCCCAAATACTTTCTTGTGGAGACTTGTACTCAGCCAGCGGTCCGCCTCCATAGCAAGCTTCCTGGGGTCAGTCCGCTCACTATCAACTAGGTGCTGGCGCCGATCTGCAAAACATAGATTAGACAAGTGCTCCCATTCAATCAAATTGCAGAACCCCTCAAAATCTGTCACATTACTGGCTTTCACTCAGCCATCCAGAGACCTGCAAAACGAATGTACACACTCCAACCAAGTGTTGGCGACTTCTTACTGGACCTGAACTGATCCCTGTACTTTTCAGGAGTAAGACCAAACTTAGTGAAAAGGGTGTCCTTTATGTCCGCATTGGTGAGGTTATACCCCTTACCTAAAGCTATTAAAGTATCCCTTGTTCTTCTGGAAACAGGCGCCACAATACTGCTCCCTAATTCATCTCAGGGACCCCATGCATGTGTATTGCCGCCTCGTAACCCTGAAACCATCTTTGTATGTCATCCCCCTTCTTAAATTCCTTGCCTACATTCTTAGGGATGGAATCCTGTCTGCCTGTCCTGACTGGCTGCTGCCACCATCTGAGCTGGCTCTACTCTGATCCAGCTCCTTTATCCTGATCTCACGCTCTAACATCCTTTTCTCCTCCATGGCTAACTTTAGCTTCTGCAGTTCCACTGCAACTCTCCTTGCTCCCCTCCCAAAAGCACATCCACCCTAGACGCAGGCTCCTCTGCCCTCCATTGAGATCACCAGACTGCTCGCTGCCATGTCTGGCTGCTACTCAGGCCCTAGGCGCCTTTTGTAGCTCCTCCTTCCGTAGCTCCTCCTTCCTTGTGAGGCCTCTGACTTGGACTTTTAGGTTTTTGCAAATCGCTTTCAATTCCATAACAGTAGGATTCCAACCTATCCTTAAAGGCAACTTCCAGGGATGCAACTGATGATGCTCTTGATTCCGGCATGATGAAGTAGCAAGTTCAAACTGGCAAGATCAAAATTAGGCCAAAAAGTAAAAGAAGCAGTATATGGCACGTAATAGTCTGCAATATGGTAGTAGTGCTCACCAATCACTACAGTTCCTTTTAGGAATGCAGGGCGTCGGCGACCTCTCGCTGAGCTTCCGGAAGCACTGCGTCCATGCAGGAGTTGTCGGGCCCTTGAAGTTACACTCGTTGCAGACCGAACTCCTCTCTGTTGAAGTCAGGAGCGCTGGCGTCGGCAGGTGTGTGGTGCTGCGGTGCAAAGTGCAGCAGTGCGGTGCCCTCGGGTCACGGTGCGAGCAGTGGCTGCATCAGATGGCGGCGGTGAGACCAGGGTTGTGGTGCGAAGTGAATACGGTGTTCGTCGCTGTGCTAGCAGGTCGCGGTGCAAGCAGCAACGTTGTCGTTGATGAAGCACTCGTCAGCTGACGAAAGCTAGTCAATGGCATTGGTAGGTCAAGGCTGCAGTGCAGGATGAGGGTGGTACGCCGTGGAACTTTACGAGCGGTGCCTTCGAACCATGGTGCAAGCAGCGGTGTAGATTTTGGCGTGGAGCATCGTCTGGGATAGCAAGGCATTGTCGTGAAGCGAGGCCCACAGGTCGCGGTGGAATCAGTGGCTAAGTGGCGGCGTCAGCAGGCATCAGTGAGACCAGGGGGGTGGTTGCGCTCTGCTGTGCCTTCAGGACATGGAGTCGGTAGAGGCGTTGTAGACCGCTTTGGGTTGCTTTTTCTTCTGTTGCAGCACAAAACACAGTCCCCAGTGCTGAGGGCAGAAGAACTTGACGCCTTTGCTATTCCTGATACTTCTTAAACAGTGGGCAAGCTCTACCTTAAGCCCTTGGAGAAACTCACAAAAGTAGATTGCAGAAAGTTTAGGCCAGTCCTTTTACTGCCCAAGACAGAAGCAGCCACGGAAGGCTAACACAGAAAAGACCACAGCAAAGTGGTAGTTCCTCTTCACAGCTTCTTCAGCTCTTCTTCTTGGCAGTGTTCTTATTTAAAATGAGTTCTAAAGTTCAGGGGTCTGGGCCCTAATATGTATATCCCAAAATCCTTTGATCTCTTTGGCAGAGAGTTTCTGTGCCCATCCAGAACCAGTACTGCCGTCTCTGGTGTGGCTTCCTGGCAGGAGGTGGAGATGGCATGGTCTGAGGCAGACCAGCCCCATTCAGGTGCAAGTAAATCTCCTCCCCCCTACTCTATATGCAACCCAGGTCTATTCAGCCCTTTTCTGACCCACCTAGACTATCCAGGGCCACTCCTGCTCCCCAGCCCTCTGTCATCCAAAACCCCAACAGTCAATCCACATTCTAGCAGAGGCACACTGGATGTCTGAGCAAGAAAATACCTACTTTCTAAAAGTGGTATTTTCAAACACTGAATGTAAAAATCGCCTTCACTAGAAGATGCATCTTTAGATTCTGAGTTCAGGCATACTAAACTTTATATTCCTACCTAATGCCCCGGGCCAGTTATATTTATAAACTGTTATAAACAAAAGCCCCATTCTCTCCTATGGGGAACAGGTAGCCTTGCAATAGTGAAAAACGAAATTGGCAGTAATTCATTATCAGGACATGCCACACACACCAGGGCATGTCCTACCTTTTACATACAATGCACCCTGCCCATCGGGCCGAGAGTGTCTGCCTCCCGCACCCGCTGTTCCTTCCAGCGAGGTGGGGTTTAGCCAGACACTGCCAACACTCTTGCACCCCTCATGTACTAGCAGAATCACACTGCCGGCGACAATCACACAGCCTCGTGGATTAGCAGTCTCACACGAGTGACACCCACAACCCGCGCAGTAGCCCCCTCACACTACTGTCACAACTGTTTTATCCTCACGCTACAGATAACCTCTTATAACTCTATCACACTATATCAGTTCCAGATTACCAACACCAGTCACGCTACCAACAACACTTGCAGACAGCTCATAAAGTGGCAGTCTCACACTAGCAACAGCCCTCTCACACCTTCACACTACCAACAACACTCTCACACAGCGGCGGTTTTCTTTCAAGGGCGGCGGGGCTCCGCCCTCCCTATCGACTCGGCCGGCATTACGGCATAGAGCAAGCCAGGGATTTAAAATGCTAAGTAACAGCAATGTTACTTACCGTTTTAAATCCCGAAGCGCACTGCCGATCAAAGCCCCGGGCCATCTGACATCCTGCTGCCTGCCTGCCTGCCATCAGTTTAAGACTCACTCGAGCGAGCGTCACTGCAGCAGCAGCAGGCAGGCCAGGCAGGAAATGGAGGCAGCGTGTGGGGTGATTTGTGACACATGCGCTTTTGTGCATGTGTCACAATTTAAGGCTAAAGACTGGGAGTGTAAACACCGGGCGCATTAGGTGCCAGCCCGGGAATATAAAGAATGGCCCTTTTGGTGCCCGCCCAGAAATGACGAAAGGCAGCATCATAAATTTACAGCAGCCTCGGCCGGGTACAGTGTAAGCCCGAGGCTGCATTGAAGTCTAGTGTGCATGAAGGCTGGGGCATGATGACGAGTACACCCTCACCCCACCCTTTGATCAGTCGTCACTGGAGGGGGTGGGGTCATGCATAACTGACCCCAGCCATCTCTCAAAAACGACTCATTTGGGAAAGGTCATTTTTTAAATTACAATAATCATTACACTGAATGATTATTGTATATAAACTTTTAACTTTATAAAAAAAAAAAAAAAAACGCTGTAAGCATTTTATTTATGTCACAGAGTCATGAGACTTAACTCATGACCCTGTGACGTGGTGTCACATGCTGCACTGAGTAGAGCTTTCACTTTCATCCTGAAAGTGAAAGCTTTACTGTTTCAGCTCTCTCCGAACCAGTAGCTCTGGAACAACAAAAGGAGAAGCACAGCCAGCCAGCAACTAGCATCAACCGGCTGACTGACCAAGACAGAAGCTGCCTGATAACTGGGGTAAGTGTGAAGTATTAATTATTGTTCTTTTAAATTATTTTTGCAATATTTCCATTATTTAAATATACTACTTTGTAATTATTTTAACATATAGCACACTCTAGTCTAGTATCATGACTCATGAGTGCATTTAAATAAACTTGCAAGGGTTAATGTGTCTCATGCAGTGCACTTCATGCAAAATGCTATGTAATATGCAGATGACAGATTTTTATTTTATGAAACTAGATAAGTGGGTTACTGCTTTTAATACAGAGCTCATTTGGTTATGTACAGTCCATACATTTTAATCCTTCCCATATAGCACAGTGAGCTATAAACAGCATGCAACTCTTCAACCTTGTAACCCTCACTTACTTTTGTTACACAACCTGTACATTGATTTACACTCTTCATTTATTGTCAATATATGTGTACATGTGATCTAAAGCGCTTTGACACCTTACATGTGGAAGAGTAGCACTATAAAAAGAAATAAAAACAAAATAGTGGTATTTAAATTAAAAATATTTGCAAATTCAAATTCAAAAGCAAGCGTCTTATGATGTGATAAGCTTTAAGCCTTTCTTTCTGCTCCATTGCTTCAAATCAATTACTATTTAAAGCAAGACTACTCACCCGTAGGGTCTCAAGGTGCTGTTTGTGGGGGGTTGAGGGGAGGGGATCTGCAATTGAATTGACGAGCCAAGTCTTGAGGTCCTTCCTTAATTGCGGACGTGATGGTGATTGTACCTCAGGCAGAGGCAGGACGTTCCAGAAGTTTAGACAAGGATCTTTCTCCAGCACTGGTCTACAGATGTGTGATGGTGGCCTGCACCAGTTGGGCGGAGTGGAGATGTCAGGGGAGAGTGTAGAAGCAGAAATGGTGGTTGAGCTATGTATGTATGTCTGGCGTTGTGAAGGGATTTGTAGGCATGCGTGAGGCGCTTGAGCTAAGGTAATTCTTTTGTTGAAAGATAGCAAGTGAAGGTCTCTCAGGGAATATATGACGTTATATCGCATGCCAACACAAAGAATGCCATTATAACGGTTGTAACAACACAAGTGCTGTTACAACGCATTACCATTGCAAAGCACACTTTTACCATGCATATGCCTTTACCACGCATGCCATTACAAGGCAAAGACATGCGTGGTAAAGGCATATACTTGGTAAAAGGGGTTAAGGTAAGTAATTGTGTCTCGGTTTGTGTGTGTGTGTATATGTGTATATGTATATGTATATATATATATATATATATATATATATATATATATATACATACACCCCCAGGCAACCCCAAAATTACCCTTTGTACCAGTGCCAATAGCCCTACCCCCTTAAAATTCTAAAATTACCCTTACCACCCTTATACCCATACCCCCTAAACCCTAAAATTACCCTTACCACCCCAAAACCCAAACCAACCCTGAACCCTAAAATTACCCTTACAACCCCAAACCCTAAAACTTTAAATTACCCTTGGCACCACAAAATCCAAATTTGTCCGAGCCCTAAAATTACCCTGGGCACCCAAAAATCCAAACCCACCCTGAATCCTAAAATGAACCTTGGCACCCCAAAACATATACCCATCCTGAACCCTAAAATTAATCTTGGCAACCCAAACCTATACCCCTACACCTCAAAACCCAAACCCACCCTAAACCCTATACTTAAACTTATACTTGCATGTAAAACACATATGCTTTTACCATGCTTGCCTATACAAAGAAATTCATGTAAAGGCATGTGTGGTAAAAGTATATGCATTATAATGCTTTACATTGTAATGCTATGCATTGTAATAGCATTGCGATGTAAATGGTACTTGCGTTGTGTTGGCATGCGTTGTAATGGCAAGCGTGGATTGGATTCGTTGTAATGGATATTTCCTTTCTCAGGTGGCCGGTGATGTGGCTGCGGCGTGGGATGTTCAGGATGAGTTTGGCGGAGGTGTTCTTGATGTTCTGCAGTTTCTTATGGAGTTTCTGGGGGGTGCTGGATAGTGCTGACAAGCTCATGGGTGACAGTTTTCCTGTACTCACTGGGGACACACTGGAAGATTTCATGAAGTAGATGGAGCATGTGGAAATAGGAGGAATAAACAACGTTGATTTGGTGGTTTATTGAGAGAGAAGTCCAGAAGGTTGCCATGGTTTCGCACGTAGTCAGTGGGCGTCTGGGGAGGGGGGGGGGGGGGTTCCAAGTGCTGCAGCCCCCTCTGCCTGGGCCACCAAGAGTCAACCAAGGCAGAGGGGGTGGCAACACTTGGGGGTGGATCCCAGGTTGAGGACTTAGGTCTTGTTTGAGTTACTTAACACCATCAACGCTTATGGTTTTCCCCCCCTGTGCTGAAAATCTGGAATTTCTACTAATCGTGACGAGCTCAGCTCGGCATCAGTGTACGAGATGTGTACCTCATGACGAGCTGAGCTCGTCATGAGCGTCGAAGGTGTTAAGCTTGAGGCAGCTGTCCTTCATCCTGGTGGTGACTGCATTTATCCTGTTGTGGAAGTTGCTCTTGGCAGCTGTGGGTTCTTCTGTGAGGTAGAGAATCAGCTGGATGTTATCGGCGTAGGAGACAACGTTGAGTCTGTGGTTCTTGCCGATGGCTGCAAATGGGGCCTGACGAGCTTGGGGCTCAGGGAGGAGCCTTGAGACCCTTTGCAGCTGATCTCTGTGGGTTTTCAGTTGAATGGTGGAAGTCTTACTCTCTGTGTTCGGCCGGTGAGGAAGGAGCAGATCCATCCAGGGCTTTGTTCCGGATGCTGGCATCGTGGAATCTTGTGCAGAGGGTGTGGTGGGAAACGGTGTTGAAGGCGGCTGAGAGGTCCAGCAGGAAGAGGGAAGCTGTTTCCCATTGGTCGAGGCATTTGCTTTTAGGTTTGAGGCTCCAGATATCTCCTTGGAACAGAAGGAGGCCTGAAGGCCCTTTAACTTCGGCCTTTGTTATGGGCCCAGGTGAAATCTGATAAGCTGTTGCCCCCCTCCACTTGCACATTGCAGATCGGAATGATAGCAGACAACGTGCAGCAGCAGGCGCTGCTGAATGTGTCAGTTACAAATGGGGTTTTTGTTTGGCTAAGGTATACACCTAAGCCAAGCAGTACCCACCACCACTCAGGTTAATTCAGATGCAAGATTACCTGTGCTCCTCGTCTGGTAGCTTGGCGCAGAGGAGGCTTATCAAAGAGGCAATGTGTAAAGTATTTCTGCAACGCATAGTAAAGTAACAGTGAAAGACAAAGCAAAACACTCCACACTAGTTCTGGAAAAATAGACCATCTTTATGTAATTAAAACCAGGCCTAAAGGACAGCAATTCAATAGTCTATGAAGAGTTATGCCAGTACTAGTAACGTTAATAGCTCATCACAGTGCTCAGGAACCTTTAAGGGAGTTACAGTAATCCTCAAATGAGCCCACCGGCCTCCTCCGCCTCGAAAAGGTTTTCAATGCAGTGGGAGTTGAAGTTAGCCTGCACAGGCCTTCGGGACAGTACCTGGGGCTTGGAGTCACTGCTCTCGTTGTCGGCGGACTAGCACACGCGGTCCACGTGGTAGGAAGAGGAGTTGGGCTCTGGCATGGCCGCTGGAGCACAGGCAGGTCTGTGGCCCCATACAGCTGTGTTGGTGGGCCTCACACATGGAGCTCGTGTTGGTAAGAGGTACAGAGGCAGGCAGGACTGGTGTTCAGCCACAGTAGATGCAGTCTTGTGAATCTTCTGCCCAAAGAGCCTGGAGAGAGAGAGAGCGAGCTCAGATCGTTGTGTTGCTAGGCAACCAGAATGCGCTCACGCCACTCGGTGCTCCCGGCACTGACTGAGGGTAAAGGTCTACACCGCTGCGGTATCTTCAGAAACAGCAGTGTCGAGTATGACTAGTAGCAAAAGGTGACCGAGCGCCAACACAGCAGGCGCTAGACTATGTGAGTGTCTGGTGGCCCAATAACATACAAATAGCCCTGATTCTTCCATAACAGGAGGAAAGCTAACAAGTTCTT
Source organism: Lissotriton vulgaris (assembly GCF_964263255.1). NCBI lineage: Eukaryota > Metazoa > Chordata > Amphibia > Caudata > Salamandridae > Lissotriton > Lissotriton vulgaris. The sequence goes on along the minus strand of NC_141700.1, from coordinate 803,434,786 downwards.
GGGAACTTGTAGGATATAGAGGTCCAGTTGTCCCTCATTGCAGAGGTAGCAGGCCAACATAGCTGAGCAGAGTGCATAGGCAGTACAACAAAGCAAGTGACAAAGGGGCAGTCCATCCTAGCAGCGTTGTACCTCATAGTTGCAGAGTCTCCTCCAGACCCCAAAGTGAACTAATTTGGGGATGTCACAGCGAGGTCCTGTACTAATACCAAAATGTGTCTTTGAAGTGGGGGAGACAACAAAAGACAGCTGTCTTTGATCCTCAAAAGGCCCCTGCCCTTTCTTCTCTGGCTCCAGGCACACTACAGGCGGTTATATAGCTATTGGTGTTGGAATAGGCATAGCCCTGTTCAGGTGGAGGTGTCAGCCCCTCCCTTCTATGTTTAATGAAGTCTTATTGCAGTGCTATAATTTGACTTGATAATGTCAAAGCTTTCAAATGTTAAAAAGATACACTTTAAAAAATTTTGAAGAGCGTTCACTTTCACATTTGTAGTCCTGTCAAGTACCACTCATTAGTGGTCAGACTAGTGCTGGTGTCCGCATCACCACACTAGAATGCTTTATTCATTCAATCTATAGCACACCTGGGCCCTAACCACCTTGCATGCTTTCTGAGTAGCTGCATTTAGGCAGCAAGCACGCTGGCAGTAAGTGCATCATGGTCGTGAAAAGCATGCAGTCTGTCCCACTTATTTTCTTGCCAAAATCACATTTCGGCACTGCCTGGAAAAAATAATCACCAATCTCTTGCCAAACTGCCTGCTTTCCCACAATGTAAAACACTTTCTTCAGTTAGCGCAAGTCATAAACAAAAAAAATTCCTGACCCGGCTGGCAGAGAGTGCTCCACGTAGAACCAAGGGGTCGCCCTATGCCAACTGTTGTTTTCCAGAAAGGCGATGGACTATAGGCTACTTAAAGGTGGCAGTGGCCTTGGTGCTGAAAGTTTTCAACTTTGGGGTCTGGTTGCTGGAAATGATCACTGGCTTATCTGTCCTCTGACTCTCTAGCCCCCTGAATGTAGCCGGTGTAAAACTTTAACTCACCATCCCTCCTCTAGTCACATGAGGTGTTCCCATACCTCTGTTCACTACTTCAAAAGGATTCTAGAGTTCGGGCCAACGGCACAGGTGCTCACTGCAATGCACACATACTCAAACATACACACACATTCGTTCACATAGATTCATGTTTAAACATGGGCATGCACTTCTTTGCAGAAATATTGAACTCTACACAAAATTTCACACATCACCATGCTTGCAGAGACCCAGGAGCTCACTTGCACTCATGCACATTCCATTAAAAAACACCTGAATTTATTATTTTTATTTGTTTTGTGTAAAACATTATTATACAGGAAGCACATTGGCTTGAAACATTACATGAATGCAATGTAATTGCTGGTAATAACTATTGTTTTCATTCTTTTAGCACAGGAAACATTGGAGTTCAAACTGGTCGTGATATAATCACATTCAAGATCCGTACTGAGAGATATCGAAAGAGGACAAGTGGTAGTTCTGACTCTGCTGTAACAGGACATTGATCAAAACTCAGCTTCGTGGTCCTTAATCTCAGGCCACAAGGTAGGACATGGTTCTCTATTTACGGCAAAGGTCCACATTCAGCTGTATATGGATGCCAACTGTGTGGTCTTTAGGTGTGGAGGACTGCCTGTTGGCTTATCCTAGCAGAACAGTTCAGAGAGTGTGAGCTTGTAGCAAGTTGAAAGTTCAAGGGAACCATTTTTTGTTTTTCATCATGAACTATGAAAATTCCCACAATGTCGATTTTTGAAACCTTTTATTTTTTTATACACTTTCATTTATTTAACTGTGGCCTGATAATCCCTTACTATCCCTTAATGCTTTTCACCCTTAAAGCCTTTAAGCCCCAAACTGCCCATATATTTTATCCTTTCTTCCTACTTAAAGTACTACTCTAATTCATTATAGCCCTCTACTACTACTTAGTGCTACCCTAAAATCTCCTAACTATCCCTTAAAGCTAACTATACTTGAATTGTTAAAATGCATTGCTAGTCTCCGGCCCCTTTACCCCACCTCTTTTTAAATGTTCCTGTCTACTTTAGGAGGATGCCTCTTACCCCTGATCCCAGAACACTCCTCTTTGCTCGATAATGCATGGCATTTTACCATGTTTTAGGCCACTGTTTATTTTCATTCTAGTTTTTTCAGTCGACAATATTTTTTACAGCAATGTTTTTCAGCCTATTTTTTTGCACACAATATTTTTACTGCACACAGAGTATGTACAGTGAGTTGGATATATAAAATCGATCTAATGTGTTGTGACAGTTGTGACTGTTGTCCATTTAGTAATAAGATCACTGATAGGACTAGCACTGTCTATAGGCTGTAATTTTAGTCTGTCTTGTGTGTAAAATAGGTCATTTCATCAATGTGTAGAATATCAAAATGGTCTAACTGCAATATTAAACTCTTAATTGAAAAAATATGCATTTATTTTGCTGTGTTGGGTACAGATGAGTACTGGATATATCTGAGATCTGGCTAGAACCCTTTTAAAGGGTATTGCTCAATTAGTCTCTCATTCTTTTGAAGACATTTTTTAATATGTTTTGTATTACTTGCCATCTAAAGTCAAGTCAAAATTTATAAGTACACCCTTTAAATTTTAAGCAGATCACTGAATTGACATGCTCAAGCTTTTCAATCACCACTGGTGTTGTGCATGCTATGGCACCTAGCCTCGAAGCTCACACCATATTTTAATTATTAACAGGATCCCAGGAGAAATTCTGCAAATATTTCCAAGGCTATACCGCTTGGGGAACAGCTGTACGTGCTGCTGCAGTTGCATTCCTGTCAGACTGAAGATGGATGTGGATGAATAATTGCTGTTACTTGTGTGTGCATGACAATTTATATTAGTTTATTTAGTATTTTGCGTAATATTGTTTTTGTGTCTTCAACCAAGGGAATTTTAAAAAACAGGCTAGGTTTTCTATTTACAATCTGATATATTGCTGGACACAATGAACATAAAGCCATTTTTGGGTTTGACACATGCAGATAAACTGCAAGTGAAAACATTAGGAGCTGATAAACCTCAAATTAAAATTGAGCAGTCTACAAAAGATAGGGGAAAGGGGTACACACGTCGCTTTACCAGTACATGGTATGACAGGATTGAATGGCTTACTGGTAGCGCTTCTAAAAATGCTTTATTCTGTTTCCCATGCTTAACTTTGGAGGTGAAGTTACCTGGACAAAAACAGGAGTTACTGACCTAAAGCCTCTGGCTGAAAAAATAAAAAAACATGATTCCTGTAAATCCCATTTGACAAATATGTTAAAATTATCTCTTTTTGGAAAATCGGACATTGTACAGCAATTAAACGACGCATACCATGTGAGAGTAAGAAAACATAATGCAGAAGTGGATAAAAACCGATACATTTTATCAAAATTGATTGACTGTAATCGATTTTGTGGTGCCTTTGAATTGGCATTACGAGGCCATGATGAAACTGAAGAGTCTCTAAATTCTGGCGTGTTCAGGGGCCTTGTTGATTTTGTCTCCAGCATTGACAGTGCTATGGAGACACATTTAAAAACAACCACCGTGTTTAAAGGCACTTCTAAAACTATTCAAAATTAATTGCTGGACTGTATGCTGGAAGTAATAAGAGACTATATTATACAGCAGTTGAGAACCACTGATTATGTAGCTATCCAAGCTGATGATACAACTGATGTCTCTACTAAGACACAGTCAGTTCTGGTCGTCTGCTACATTGATGGAAATTGCAAGGTAGCTGAAAGATTTTATTGTTTCACACATCTAAAAGACTCATCTGCAGAAACAATTGCCTCAGCCATTCTTAATGAATTAAACATTGTTTTCCCTGAGCAATGTGCTAAAGGAAAAGTAATTGCTCAAAGCTACGGTGGTGCCAGCGTCATGCGTGGTGCAACAGGTGGGGTGCAAAAGAAAATCAGGGATGTTTACCCAAATGCACATTATATTCACTGCTATGTCCACCAACTTAACCTAATTATGGAACAGGCTTCCTCCAAAATATCTAGAGTTAAAATTTTCTTTTCAGAGATTGGTGGTATAACAGCATTTTTTTGCACGTTCCCCGAAAAGGACGGAAATTCTTGAACAAATAGTTTCAAGAAGACTTCCAAGAGGGTCTGCAACTCTCGGAAACTTCAATATTCGAGCAATATTGCTAATTTATGAATTCAGAGAAGATCTTCTTGAATGCATGTCAACCATTGCAAACAGTGGTGATTTTGAGTCCAATACTATATGTGAAGCTAAGGGATTTAGTAGAACATTAGATGATGGAGAGTTTATATTCTTTCTGTTTCTTTTTTTTTAAATAATGCCCCAGGTAGACATTTTATATAATCAATTGCAAAAGCGAGACTTTGACACTGTGTCTGTCCAGAAAGCTACTACAGACTTTGTGACAAGCATCACCAAAGTACGAGAATCCATTGACAGTTTGGATTCTACACTGCCACAAGAATGTACATTTGTAAACCAGAGACTGCAAATAAATACTTTAACCCAAGAAGCAAAAGAAGTCTGTGACATTATTGTGGTCCATGCCAGAGAGCGCTTTGCTTTCACAAAGCATCTTGTAAGTGCAACACTATTGCGAAGTGACTTTTTTGAAAGCTATGACAAATCTTTCCCAGCTAAGGCACTCGCAGAAACGGTAGAAGCCTATCCTATGTTAGACAAAGCCAGATTGAGTACAGAACTTTCGGTCCTGTATGGAAGACGAGACTTCCGTCAAACTACTGGTGGTGCCATGGCTTTATTTAGCTTTTTGTGTGAAAACAACTTAGAGAAATCCTTTTCTGAGACCATAAAGCTCTTAAGATTTGTCATTACTATAACCATGACAACAGCAGAATCTGAGCGATGTTTTTCAACACTAAAGAGGGTAAAAACTTTTTTGCGAAACACTATGACTCAAGCTAGACTTAATGCTTTGGCTATGCTGTCAATGGAAAAAGAGCTAATAAAGGAAATACCAGAATTCAACAAAAGAACAATCGAAAAGTTTGTTCATATTAAAGATCGACGAGCAAACTTTCTATATAAATAGAAAATATGAATCTGATGTGTGATCATAGTTTCAGGTGTTTGTAGCTCAGTTTGTTTTGTTTGATAACATTAGGAAGTACTGATGGAAATGTTCTCATTACATTTAATATTCATACAACTCCTGTACAGTTGATATGTATTTATATATGTGTGCTTATGTATCTGTGAATTTATATATATTTGTTTTCATATTTTAATATTATTTAAAATATTTTTGTTAGTGTTTTGAGGGTATATGTCTTTATATGTACAACATTTAGTTATTTTCCAAATTTATTTTTATTTAACAGTTTTCTACTGTACTGACAGGGACAGGAACCCTTCTACCTGAGATTGACATGTAAAGTATTTAAATATTATTTTTATTTTGTCAATTGTGTTTAAAAATATATTGGTTTTGAAAGTTCTTAAAATGTACATTTATTTATTCCCATAATTTTTTTGTTTAACTTTTTCTGCTGTGCTGGCTGAAGGGCACAAGGACCTGAGTGGCATTCAATCAATTTTCATAGTATTATTTAAACTAATTTTGTTTGTGTTTACAAATATCATATTGGTTTTGAAGGGATATTTCTTAAAATATACATTTATTTATTTTCATATTTTATTTTTATGTAGCCATTTTCTACTATACTGACTGCCACAAGGGCCTGAGAGTGGCATGCAAAGTATTTAAAAATAAAGTAAAACATTTGTACCTAGCCTGCTTATGCAAATAACGTTTTTGTTCTTTCTTTCTTAAATAAATGAAAGATTTTTAATGGATATTTCTTATATTATAAGCAATGCATATTACACTCCTAACTTATTTTTATTTAGTGGTTTTCTAAAATACTGATAGACCCAAGGGCTTCAGAGCGCTATATGAACTATTTTAAATACAATATTTACTTAATTATATCGCAAAATTGCCTTTCTCAAAAATGCAAAGCTTTTGCTGACTTCCTAAAAATTAAATGTTTGTTTCAAATTGATATTTCTTATACATGTAGCTATTTAATATGTCATAAAGATTACTGGGCAATCAACGTTGAATAGCTGATGCAGAAAAGGAAATGGCCAGCCGTCATTTTTGGTAGGAACAAAATTACAAGTGTGTTTCTTTGTGGATGTGCAACCTGGCTTAGTACCCTGGCCCTCTTCAGAAGGTTGTCTTTCTTGGCAACACAGAAATTCTCTGAAATAATGTATGAGTTTTCTTTTATGAATGCCTAGAAGAACTGATTTTTCAGTCCATTTATCACACAAATAGTGCGGAAAATTGCACCAAAAAATGCCAATTTTTTTTTAATTTCTTCGCGGGGGGACAACCCCCCACTCCCCCCCTTATTGCTGTCAGGCTCGCTCGCTTCGCTCGCTCGCTACCGTTCGTTGATGCCTACTTCAAAAGCCCCACCAGGTTCAAATTCCACCAGCCGCCACTGCTCTCACACTACCGGTGACACTTACACAGTCTTGTGGAGTAGCAGTCTCACATGAGTGACAACACTTGCAGTACTAGTAAAGTAGCAGCCCCACACTACTCTCACCACTCTCTTATCCCCTTACTATCACCTGCCACTCACAGCTCTTCCCCACTAGCAGTTCCACAATACCCACAACAGCCATATCCACACAAACTAGCAGTCTTACACAACCAACAACACTTGCACATTCCTCATAGAGTAGCAGTCTCCCACTAACAACCGCACGCTCACACCTTCACACTACGTACAACACTCGCACACCCTTCATAGACTAACACTCACACGCCTCCCAAACGAACAGTCTTGCACTAGAGTTAGCACTCTCACACCACTAACATCCTTGCACTCCCCTCACATACTGGAAGTCGGACAGTACCAGAAACACTGTCACGCCCCTCACAGACCAGCAGCAAAGCCAACAGGTCTGGCACAGGCACTGTATCTAAAGTGCCACCCTCAGGTCGGTATTCGTAATGCCTCGGTACGGTAAAGCGCTGACACAAACTACGCAGAATGCACATTGGCGCAGTTTGTAAAGCGCTAATATTACCCACGAGCCAGAATGAAAACCCACTCCCGTCTGACCCGTGGTCCCCAGCTTGTGGTTGCTGTGATACTTTTCCGTTTTTTGGACTGCACGGCGGCTTGTCTTATGTCACGGGCTGGGTAGAGGTAGCGTGTACAGGCCACAGACCATCTGCGAGACCGTGCTGTACCCTGTTCACTGGTAGATTAAGCACTACTGTCGCCAGCTCTGCTCCGGGCGGGGTGTGGAGCAGGATCGGGGCTTACAGTGGTCTGTGGCTTCGATGACGTTTGGTGCAACAGTGATGATGTTTAGGGGTACTTCTTTCGAGTTCCAAGCCTTCTAAGTCCTTTTCATTTATATTGTAAGGCTCTCCTCATGCAGCGCTCATATTGTTCGAGCCGTGCTGAAAGGGAGCTATCCAGGGCTTTAAGTGGGCCGGGTTTCAAGGGGTCTGAGCACCGGCAGTTTTTTTAAAAGGTGCATCGAAACGGGTCTCTATCGGGCTCTGTTTTGAGCCCTGGCGGTCCGTTTTTTTCCCCAGACTGCAGTGATAGCAGTTTGTGGTCACTGCAGTCCGGAAAAAAGTGCCAGGGTGCAAAACAGCCCGAAAGAGACCTCTTTGGGGACAGCAGGCACATCGATGTGCGCTGCCCACACTGCTCACTTCTCACTAGTGGAGAAGTTACGGCATTACGTCATGCCAGGTGAGCGTTGTGGGGAAAGGGAAATCCTTTAAAGAGTCATTTTCTTTCTGGATTTCCCTTCTCTTTCTGAAACGCAAGAGCAGCAACATTGTGGTAGGACCACCAGGTCTTTAATTGGAAGCTTTCTCAATATTATATGCAACAAGCCTCGGTTGCCGTTTTTTTATCTTATGCAACTAATAACCATTGACAAAGCCAATAGTCCTTACTTGTTGTTCGTATGATGTTACTTGTATCACATATCCGAAACCGACAGATCCGACAGAAGCAGCAAAATACAAGTCGGGCGGCACACTATGCTAAACCCAGATTTTTAGTGCAAGTGTTCCAAAGCCACGCCCCTAATTACACTGGCCATGCACCTTTTGAGAGCCCCCCCCCCCCGTTTTTTCATCCCACTTAAAGCCCTGGAGCTATCTCACTAGAACTGGAAACTGCGCGCTACACACTTATCACATGTGTATCCACAAATATCTGCAGCAGGTGCCGTAGCCTATTAAGCATTCTGAATTACATGTGACATTGTGGTCTGCGGTCTGCAGGATACACACGATTGTCTGCACTAGTTGCAGTTTTCGGCCTGAGATTATAATCAATGACCTACAGGTAACACAGATCTGTACAGATGGGTTATTAACCCACTGTACTGTCTCCTAAGGATTAAAAATACACATTTATAGATACTCCAAAGAGCTCTGCAACAGGTACATGGTTTTCAAACGCTATTTCAGTAACATTTTAGCCTGCTTGGTTAGGGTTCAGGTCGCTTTTTTTCTCATTACCTTCTCAAACTGTGTGGTTCGTGTTCACTGCAGTCGTTCTGTTCACTTCATTTACCCTTCTGTAATTTTTCATTGATTTTCCTTACCTTCCTTTCGCTCTCTTATGTTCTGTCGCACTCAACTAGATATAACCTCGTGTGCTGTATTTTCTACCTCCCCTTTCCACCCAGCCATGTCTGTTTTCCACTGCTTGCTTTCTTTTTGTGTGTTTATCTAACTTTTCCCCCTTTTTGCGTCTCCATATCCCAGCTCTGTTCTTAACATTACTTTTTTACACCCTTTTTAGGTCTCGCCTGAGCCAGCCACACAAGAGCCCAGCAGAGCCGCCAGGCTGCTGTGCCCCCTTGGTGCTGCACAGCATTTTTTTTCACACAGGCTCCTACCCTGCTGTGCATCTTTGTTTTGGCAGGCGCTCTTAATATATGTATGTGCTCCCTGTCGAAATGTATGGCTACCCACGGGACTCTCCCTCCCCCCTTTAAACCGCCAGGCGTCAAATGTAATGTTACCAATAGAAACTGTGCCCATATATTTCAGAACCAGGATAGACCAGCAGACCACGATCCTGTATTCAGATTGTGTGTACTTTATAAGCATGGGTGCAAATCGTATGGGTTTACGTTTTTAAATATTTAAAATGTTGTGAAAGGTTCCTTTATTAAATCTGCATTGACTGATCAAATTCTGTTCAGGAAGTATTTTATTTCCAGTAGCTAATTTCCCCTTCCCATTATAATGCTTATCACGGCTCATGTTGAAGGCACGCCACAACTTGAAACGGGCTCCGAGGTTCAAGGTCAGCGTTTCGAGACGGCTGATTGTATCCTTGCTTTATTCAATAAAGTTTTAAAAAGAAATAGGCTTCAGGGTAAATCAAAGGAGGTTTCTGAAAATGTAGGACCCACTCGCACTTACTCAGCAACACCTCTAGGTATTTTTATGACTTAGTCGTTAGTATAGTGTACAGTCTACCATTAATATGGCCCATGCGTTGAAAACTGTCTAGGTAACTGGAAACCCTTAAT